>NC_092334.1:584315000-585517500 GCF_046630445.1 Rutidosis leptorrhynchoides | reverse complement strand
TCTTTTAAAAACGAATACAATGTTTGTAAAATGTATCATATAGAGGTCAAGTACTTCGCAATGTAATCAACTATTATGAATCGTTTATAATCGATATGGACTTCATCCGGATGGATTAGGACGGGTCGTTTTATAAGGAGCTTGTTAGGTTGAAGAACTTCTTGTGTGAGTTGGGTAAAAGACAAGACAATTGCGTCTTATATTGTGACAACCAAAGTGCAATCAATCTCACGAAGAATCCGGTGTTTCATAATCGTACGAAACACATTGATTTGAGGTATCATTTTATTCGAGAAAGTATTGAAGATGGTACTTTGACATTGGAGAAAGTCCTTGGTATGAAGAATCCCGCGGATATGTTTACTAAGGTGGTGTCAATGGAAAAGTTGAAGTTTTGCATAGCTTTAAAGGGTCTTCTCATGAACTAATGAGAAGGTGGTGACCGACAAGGAGATAGAGAGATGATGATTCGATTCTAACAAGAAGTGTTGAAGACCTTGTATCGAAAGTCTGCTTATCCGGCGTATGTGATAGGAGTGTGCGTGTCCCAAATGGAGTTTGGCGGTAAAGGTTGCTTTGGCGATCTTGGTTAGGTTGGTATGATGGGTTGACAAAATGTGAGTCATAGTTTTGACTATCTTCAAGTGGGAGGGTGTTGGATGTGAAGGATATCAAAACAAAGGATTCGGATGAACAGGGGAGCCGCGCCGCGGCCTTGGAAGGCGCGACGTGGCTAGCGTGTGATCAGAGCATCAAATTTGGGAAACCTACTGTCCAGAAATATGCCTTCGAGGCACAGCGCGGCTCGTCTGGGCGTGGCGCGGCTACGTCTGGCGAGAAGTTTCCAAATTTATGTTTTTCTTGTTCTCCAAGGTGTTTTGGCCTATATAAAGCATCCTAATGTAACCCTCTGTTGTATCTACGAATTATATCAATAAAAATCTCTTTAGTTGGTTCGTGGATTAAAGTAATCGACATTCAATTACATATAACCACGTTAAATCTCGTGTTTTTTAATTTCTTGTTTTATTGTCTTTCGTTTATCGAAGTGGGTGATTAATCTCAGTGATTAATCTTATTGTTTGGGTCCTTTGATCCTTACACGTCTTTCTAGGATGAGCATTGGATGGGGTCAGAAAAACTTTTCAATCTTTATCCAAAGCTTTCCAGGCTCGAGAGTTCAAAAGATGTTTTAGTCAAAGATCGATTTGCAAGTGATATCTCTGAACTGCATACATCATGGGAATGACTAATAACGCCTACAGGTAGATTGATGGATGAAATGAACTCGCTATCTGAGTTAATAGGTTTAGTTTCATTGGATTGAAATAAAAATGATTCGTGGAGCTGGCATCAACATCGGCGCGAATAAAACACTCAGGAACAATCGTACCAAAAAAGTAGAAATTTTTGTTTAGAGAGCATAAAAGAAAAGAATACCTGCGAGGATTGAATTAGACAAAGAGGAATTGACATGAATAGTGTTTGATGCCCTCTTTGTGATGACGACTTGGAAGCAGTTGATCATTCCTTAATTTTTTGCAAATACACTTATGAAATTTGGTCTCGCGTTTTTAAGTGGTGAAATATTAGCAATATTTCAATCCCAAGTGTAAACAAGATATTGCGAGAAAATGGTGGATTTCGTGGGTCCGATTTTAGGAAAAGAGTTTGGCAAACGGTTATGTGGACGTGTGCGTACCTCATTTGAAAAAATCGAAATAATATGGTGTTTCATAAAAAATCTTGGAACGTTCTTATGGCTTTAAATGAGATTCAATTAAGATCCTTTGAATGAATATCGCATAGTGTGAGAGATAGAAAATTCGAATGACAAACGTGACTTACTAATCCCTATCTTTATCTCACCCTTAATATGTTCATGATGGGCTGCATACTTTGCACCCCTATAGCTTATTGTGGCCATTTGCTGCATACTTTGGGGCAATCTCTTACTTGTAAGATTGCTCACGTCCTCATTGTGTAATTTGGCTTTAGAGTTTTAGTTCAACTGCTTAAAAAAAGTAAAACAAAAACAATGATTTCGCTAATTTTTTTATTTTTTATAAATAAAAAAGATAACTGTTATAATTCAGTAGGCTTATAACTACCTTTAGTGGTTTGATTCTTGATTAAGAATACTAATAATGAAGTGTAAGAACAAAGATGATAATGGAGAGAAAGAAATAAACACTTTGTAAGTGTGAGAAATGGTGCAAGTTTAATGCTTGCATTCATGAGTATTTATAGCCTAAAATCTCAATATAAAAATACATACTTTATGTACCAAAATTGACTATATGTATACACCAAAATTGACTATCCATATCTATATTATTATTATTATTATTATTATTATTATTATTATTATTATTATTATTATTATTATTATTATTATTATTATTATTATTATTATTATTATTATTATTATTATTATTATTATTAATATTATTATTATTATAACACTCCCTCTTGGATAGCAATTTTGTTTTGTTGAAGATTAACTATAAATTACTGCCTCGTTAAAAACCTTGCTAAAGAAAACCCAGTGGGAAAAAACTTTAGCTAAGGAAAAAAGAGTGCAGCATGGAGTTGACTCCCCCTAAAGTAGACATCGCTTCAGCTGTTACATCTTTTGAACATGTCTCATGCCATTGTTATGAACGTGTGTTCTGAAAATAGCAGTTGGAAGTGCTTTCGTGAAAAGACCAGTAGAGTTTTTGCTGGATTGCACATATCTCATTTCAATCTGGTTGTCCTTAATGAGATTTTGAGTGTATGAGAAGAACCTAGGAGGTAT
This sequence comes from Rutidosis leptorrhynchoides, assembly GCF_046630445.1. Classification (NCBI taxonomy): domain Eukaryota; kingdom Viridiplantae; phylum Streptophyta; class Magnoliopsida; order Asterales; family Asteraceae; genus Rutidosis; species Rutidosis leptorrhynchoides. The sequence goes on along the minus strand of NC_092334.1, from coordinate 585,514,700 downwards.
GTGTTTTGTTCGGTCACTTTTGATGTACCCTTCTTTCATCTGTGTTATACAAGCTGCATTCTCTTCATAGATAGTTGTTGAATTTTTATCGCGTTCCAGTCCACAAGAATCGGTAATGAGTTGTGTCATTGATCTCAACCAAAAACATTCCCGAGTAGCTTCATGTAATGCAATCACTTTGGCATGATTTGATGATGTAGCAATAAGTGTTTGTTTTTTAGAACGCCATGATATTGCAGTAACTCCATTTAGGAATACATATCCAGTTTGAGATTTAGCTTTATGTGGATCAGATAAATAACCTGCATCTGCATAACCAACCAAATCTTGTTTTGATTCGTTAGAATAAAATAATCCTAAATCAGTATTTCCTCGAAGGTATCGAAATATGTGTTTGATCCCATTCCAGTGTCTTTTGGTATGAGCAGAGCTGAACCTTGCCAACAAATTAACTGCAAAATAAATGTCAGTTCTTGTACAATTTGTAAGATACATAAGAGCTCCAATTGCACTAAGATATGGTACTTCTGGTCCAAGAATATCTTCATGATCTTCACATGGACGAAATGGATCAGCTTCAACATTGAGTAATCTAACAACCAATGGTTTTGTCTTTAAAAATGTTTTAAAATCTTTTCGGTATAAGTTGTTTGATGTATAAGTAAACCATTAGGCATATGCTCAATTTGCAATCCAAGTCAATACTGATCTCTTTATTTGTTCATATGATGTTATGATCATTGACATAAACAACTTACAATCACATATCCGAACATTGTTTTCTTAATAAGAACACATGTGCAAATAAGATTATTTGTCCCCTTTTCTTATCAAGTAATCACTTAATTGGGTATACCATATGCGATCCGATTGTTTCAACCCATATAAAGACCTTTGTAATTTAATTGAGTACATTTCTTTGTGTTTTGCATTTGATGCTTCTGATACCTTAAATCCTCAGGTATCTTCATGTATATATCACTATCAAGTGATCCATAAAGATCAGCAGTAATAACATCCATGAGATGCATTTCTAGATTTTAGAAACTGACAGGCTGATTAAGTATCTAAAAGTAATTGCATCCATAACAGGGGAATAAGTTTCATCATAATCAATTCCCGGTCTTTGAGAAAAATCTTGAGTTATAAGTCTAGCTTTATACCTTGTAACTTCATTTTTCTCATTTCATTTTCGCATAAAAATCCATCTATACTCCACATGTTTCACATCTTTAGGTGTGAGAACAATAGATCCGAAAACTTTTCTTTTATTGAGCGATTCAAATTCATCTCGTATTGCTCTTTTCCAATGATCCCAATCGTGTCTATTTTTCCATGACAGATTTTGATTCTGGATCATCATCATCATTCATGATGTCATATGCAACATTATATGAAAATATCTCATCAAGATTTTTCATGTCATTTCGGTTCCATAATATTTTTTGAATGTGCATAATTGATTGCAATTTCCGTATTGACATCATCAATCTCCTCTGCAGAAGGAGTATTGATTTGTGGTTCTTCTTGAACACTTTCTTTTACCTCATTATCAGCTGATTTTTATCGAGGATTTTTATCTTTTGGAACCAATTGGTCTCCCACGTTTCTGGTGTGGCAAAGACTCATGAGTGACATTATTGCCAGCTTTTAGAATTTCAATTCTAACTGAAGCATTTACTGCTAGTATATATGATTTAGTCACTCCTTTTTTGTATATGTAAATACATCAGGTAATTTATTTACAAGTTCTTGCATATGTATTATTTTTGAACTTTCTTTTCGCATTCTTTTGTGCGATGATCAAGATACATTAATTTATGTTCACATCATGAAACATCTTTTTCTTTATTTTTTATTTCTCCCCCTAATATAGGGAACAATTTTTTATTATAATGACAATCAGCAAAATGTGCTGTAAAAACATCACCCATCATGGGTTCAATATATCTTATAATTGAATATGTTTCATATCCAACATATATTCCAATCCTCTTTTGAGGACCCATTTTAGTGCGTTGTGGTGGTGCGATAGAAACATAAACCGCACAACCAAATGTTCTAAGATGAAAAATATTTGGCTCTCGACCAAAATTAAGTTGGTAATGGAGAATATTTATGACTTGCACTTGGTATAATGCGAATTAATATCGCATCATGTAAATTTACATGTCCCCATATAAATATTGAGAGTTTTGTACTCATTACCAATTGTCTAGTTATTAGCTGCAAGCGTTTATCTATTGATTCAGCTAAACCAATTTTGTGTATGCACATGAGCAACTGGATGTTCAACAACAATCCCTGTAGACATATAATAATCATTAAATGCTTGAGATGTTAACTCACCTGCATTATCAAGTCTCATCCTTTTAATGGTGTAATCAGAATAATGTGTTCTCAATTTAATAATTTGTGCAAGAAACTTTGCAAATGCCATATTATGGCTTGATAACACACAAACATGATACCATCCGCTAGGTGCGTCTATTAGAACCATGAAATATCAAAATGGTCCACATGATGGATGAATTGGTCCATATATATAACCTTGAATTCTTTCAAGAAACATTGGTGATTCTTTCTCAATATTCTTTTCATTAATCACCATATTTGCTTTTCATTAATCACCATATGTGCTTTTCATTAATCACCGTATGCGCTTTTCATCATATATCCTTTTCACCATATGCGCTTTTAATCATATGCGCTGTGCTTTTCATCATATGCACTTTTCATCATAGGCGCTTTTAATCATATGCGTTGCGCTTTTCATCATATGCGCTTTTCATCATATATCCTTTTCACCATGTGTGCTTTTCATCATATGCGCTATGCTTTTCATCATATGCACTTTTCATCATATGCGCTTTTAATCATATGCGATTTTCATCATATGCGCTTTTAATCATATATCCTTTTCACCATATGCGCTTTTAATCATATGCGCCGTGCTTTTCATCATATGCACTTTTCATCATATGCGCTTTTAATCATATGCACTTTTTATCATATGCGCTTTTAATCATATGCACTTTTTATCATATGCGCTTTTAATCATATATCATTTTCACCATATGCGCTTTTAATCATATACGCCGTGCTTTTCATCATATGCGCTTTCAATCATATGCGCTGCGCTTTTCATCATATGCGCTTTTCGGTGCTACATAGATATTTCTCATTTCTGGTTGTCATTGACTGATAATCATATCCATTATGATATATATCAGAGAAACTTAACAAATTTCTTTTTGATTTGAGAGAAAACAAGACATTATTTATTAGAAAATTCATACCATTTGGTAACATGAATTTTGCCTTTCTCATTTATTTTATCAAGTTTGCAATACTTGATATAGTATTTATAATTCCATTAATTAATTTCAAATCAATGAAATATTTCTTAGATTTGATCAAAGTGTGTATGTTACCACTATCTGCAATACATAGGTCTTTACCATTTAATTGATGTTGTATTTCAGCAAAATTCATACTAAAACTTCAAATAAGATAAGCAAATAATGAATAATATTTCTGCAAGATAATCAAATTATATTACCTGCAAATAAGTTACAATCTGAAGCACATAAAAGATAACACTTAATAAACATATATATGTTATGGTCTAAAATCATTTATTTAGGAGTGATACATAACAAGCTAGACATCTTAGAAAATTCAAACCATTCAAGTCTCAAGGTAGCTCAGGGTTTATTTAATCAAGATTTTTCAACAGATTCACTCTCGTTTTCTTTTCTTTTGAGACTTATTTGTAGAGCTAAACAAGATGTTCATGTATTCAAGAAATACTAGACTGATGATCCACGTTATCAGATCATTAATAAGAATCTACGGGATTCTTATAAGAGTGTCTACTAACATCTTCAATTTTATTCTTTCATGGATCACTGTTATTTCTTGATAATTAATATCGTATCTATCTTTGAGTATTTTCCATAATACACTTGGATCTTCGATCATATAATATGTAGATTCTAAGGACTCGTCAATATGTTTGCTAAGAAAAATACTTGCTATTGCTTTCTCTTGTTCGGAACAATTGTTATTTTCATTTAGGGTTTCTAAAATACCGATTGATTCGAGATGTTTTTCTATATTCATAACCCATGTTAAGTAGTTGTTCCCACTTGATTCTAAAGGAGCAAATTTAAGCCTTTTCAAATTCGACATTTTCTATTATCAAAAAGATGAACAACATAAATCATAATCATAATCAACTTCTATTCATAGACAAATAATAAAATGAAATTAGAATCATTTTAAATTCATAAGTAGCAAACAACAGAATAATGACATAATTACAAATGATAAAACCACAAGAGTAGGATAGACTATAGGTTCACCCCGTGGTATATTAGGAACAATGATGATAGTTAGTATGACCAATACAATAGGAAAAATCATCCTTGTGTGAATCATCTTTACAAAAAAAAACTTTTGAGAGTGGTAATCTGAGAAAATGAAGATTGATTTGCGAAAATGTGAAAACGAAGATGTTTATTTTATATTTGAAAAAATATAGTCGTTGTAACGTCGTCAGTTGAAGTTAACAACCGTTATGTATATATGACCGTTGTAACGTCGTTAGTTGATGTTAACGACTGTTATGTACTCGTTATATTAATAATAATTTTAATAAAAGAATTTTATTAGTATAAATATGATTACTAAAAAATATATTTAGTATAAATACGTTTAGTATAAATACGAAGATTAATAGAATAAACATATTATACATAAATAATAAATTTAAGAATAAACATTAGTATGCATGAAATAAATAATGATTAATTGTATAAGTAATCATAAATGTCAGATAACATAAATATAAATGTTAGTGAAGTTAATAAAAGTTAGATTACAGAAATATAATTCAGGCGGTATAACCGACCATATATAACATAAATATAAATGTTAGTGAAGTTAATAATAGTTAGATTATAGAAATATAACTCAGGCGGTATAACCGACCATATATAACATAAATATAAATGTTAGTGAAGTTAATAAAAGTTAGATTACAGAAATATAATTCAGGCGGTATAACCGACCATATATAACTTAAATAACATAAATATAAATGTTAGTTATGATGATAATAATATTTACCTTAATAATAAATAATAGAAGATATCGTTAAAGATTTTTTATTATTATTATTACCTTGATTAGTGACTTGTGCTTGCTTAGATAAATCTTGATTATACGGAGCACTTCGTGCTGATAACGTGTTATAATTCAGTAGGCTTATAACTACTTTTAGTGGTTTAATTCTTGATTAAGAATACTAATAATGAAGTGTAAGAACAAAGATGATAATGGAGAGAAAGAAAGAAACACTTTGTAAGTGTGAGAAATGGTGCAAGTTTAATGCTTGCATTCATGAATATTTATAGCCTAAAATTTCAATATAAAAATACATACTTTATGTACCAAAATTGACTATATGTATACACCAAAATTGACTATCCATATCTATATTATTATTATTATTATTATTATTATTATTATTATTATTATTATTATTATTATTATTATTATTATTATTATTATTATTAGACTAAATTGCGCCGTTGGTCCTTATGGTTTGCTCAAAATTGCATGGTTTGGCCTAAACTTTGTTTTCGACTTCGTTGGTCCGTGTGGTTTGAAAATTGAACCCGGTTGGTCCCTTACCCAAACGTCTGTTAAATCTAATCTGTTAAGTCACCCATGTGCATAACACATGAGGGTACTTTTGTCCATTCATCAATCAGGGACCAACCGTGGATCTTTCACACTCCTCCTTCATCTTCTTCCCTAAATTAACACCCTTTACCTTCAATTTTTATTCCTTAAAAAACATTAACGCTAAATCAAAATTGTTGATATAATCTTTCTCCACACACAAATCATCACATCTACACAACCACTGTCGTTGCCATCATCATCGCTAGCCGTCATCGCTGTCATCTCCGCTAGCCGTCATCACCGTCATCTCCGCTAGCCATCATCGCCGCCGTTGGTTAACATCTTGCCACCTACATACCGCCGCCGTCTTGATCGGGTTTAATTTTTCTATTTTATTTTGGATCTTTTAGGTGCTGAAAAATGAAGAAATTTACAGAGGTTCATAATTGATTCACCGCCATCATCATCGATTCACCACCACCGCTGAAGCTTTAATCGGGTTTGATTTTTCTTTTTTATTTTGGATTTTGTTTCGTTTCTAATTTGTTGAAGGGGTTGGTTCTAATTTGTTTAAAGGTTCTAATTTGGTTCTAACAAGTGAAATTGGTGGTAGGTTTATGTATCTGTATACATTTATTTGTGATTTATATTTATATATTATTTATAATTTATATTTATATCTTATATTATATTATAATTATATATTATGATTATTATTTGTGATATATATACATACATATATATATATATATATATATATATATATATATATATATATATATATATATATATATATATATATATATATATATATATATATATATATATATATATATATATATATATATATATATTATGATTATGGCGTAGATGAAGATGAAGATGATATTTTTAATTTGATTAGGGTTTTTAATTAGGGATGAAGATGAAGAAAGAGGAGGGGAAAAGAAAGATAAGTGAAAAAGAAAAGAAAAGGAAGATGACAAAAGGATAAAAAGACTGGAATACCCTCATGTGACTAGCATGTGATACCAGCTAACGTCTTTATCTTAACAGACGTTTGGGTAAGGGACTAACCGGGTTCAATTTTCAAACCACACGGACCAACGAAGTTGAAAACAAAGTTTAGGCCAAACCATGCAATTTTGAGCAAACCATAAGGACCAACGGCGCAATTTAGTCTTATTATTATTATTATTATTATATTATTATTATTATAAACTTAAAAGTTTTAAAACTTACAAAAAATTAGTGGGAAGCCTAGAGACAATCTGGGCCTCCACACCTCTAGCAATAGCAAAACCTATCATAGTAAAAATATGAGCAGCAGCACCGGCACCAATATCTTGCGCCATCGAACTCTTCTGCACCCGCTTTAGCAAAGAAACAGCGTCCTTCTATAATTCCCCAAGGGAAGAAAATGAGAAAGGAATGAAACCATAACCAATCGCCTGACAGCTAGATTCGTACTTGACCCGCTTCCGACGAGCCGCATCAACCACAGCACGTCCAGGGACAAAGTCAGAAAGCCCAGACTGTGTCAAAGGAGAAGACCCTGCCAAGTCAACACAAACATCGCGACCACACTCCCAGGAATATTATTATTATTATTATTATTATTATTATTATTATAATAATAATAATAATAATAATAATAATATAATAATAATAATAATAATAATAATAATAATAATAATAATAATTATTATTATTATTATTATTATATTATTATTTATATTTATTTATTTATTATTTATTATTTAATAATAATAACAATAACAATAACAATAATAACAACTATTTGGAGTAGTAATAATTTTGGCTTCTTACCCAAATTGGAATCTCGCCAATTTCAAAAAACAGTCCTAGAATAAAGGTTAGTAGGTGGTGACCATTACTGATTAAAATTAAAAACCAAATAAAAAATGAAGCCCAAAGGATAAATTTGTCACTTTCATAATGAAAACTTTATGCACCAGCGCGTTAAAAATTCAAAAATCACCCAAACACCGTTAACGTAACGCCGTTAACAGACCAACTATATATACACACCCTCTGTATCCGACACTATAAACAATAAAGAGAGAGAAATTGCTTGCAAGTTCTCGAGAAACTGTTTCAAGTCCTCTACAGAATACAGATCAGTAATTTGTAAGAATCTTATCACATTTTTATTTAATTAAAATTAATGTAATTTTGATTTGTTTCATTGCAATGTTATCGTGCTTGTATAAGTAATTTGTGTGTAATTAGATCTAAATTACTTTTAGATTTCTGTAATTTTAATATTCTGGATCGGCTTCTTGTTATTGTTATTTTTAGGTTTTGTATTGAAGTTTGTTGCGTAAAATGTGTGATTATTAGTAACACTTTGCTGCAAATTTATAAAAGTTTGGAAATATGTATATATACAGAATAACAGTATAGCTACAAGGAGGTTTATAATGTTATTTTGTGTATTAGGTCAAAAAATACAACATTGAAAACTAAATTCATATAACTGAAAGTTATTAGGTAAAATTTGAGTGAAATTAACTCATTTGACATTAATTGATTTAGCTATATGCAGATTGATAAAAACTAAATTCTGAAAGTTTAGTAAAATGTTGTGTTTAGAGCCCTAATGAAGGAATTTGGGCTGAATTTGTCATAGCTTTAAATTTGTAAATATTTTTATGTTGGTGTATATGTTCATTTGTAGCCAGGCGCTTTTTGTGCATATTTGTCATGCTTCCATTGTTCTAGAAACTTTTCTGCCTGTTCCTTGATCTTATCTGTTTTTATTTTGAGTAGCCAACAGACTTGTATCGTCTAATCTAAACTCTATTTATTATATAATGAGACGAGATTACCTAATACCTCCTGCAGTTTCTAATATGATGTATGTTAATGATTTTTATCATTTATCCTGATATGTGACAATTTGAGTAATAAGTCTGCTGTTTATAATTATAAATAAAGCTATAATCCCAATGTTATAAAAGAGAATACTTTCACTCACTCTTGTCTGGCGAATCAAGTTTACTGTTTTAATGGAGAAAATGTTGTTTGCTTAATGCACTAGATTTATTGATTTACTAGGTGCAATTTCATTGTTTGGTGAAATGTAGTTGTCTTTTTATACTTTTCTTACCCTATTAGACTGTGTCCTCACATCTTTTTATTGTTTGGTGAAATGTAGATGTAACATCTTTTTGTACCTGAAAACTTTATGTTGTAATAAGGCGTTAACACACACTGTAATAACCTAGATCGTACGATCGTACTATTGATATCTAAGTTTTTAACTCCCTTGTTGTTTGGGCAGTCCAATGGGAATGGAAGTGGCTAATATATGTATGGACAAGGAAGTAGATTCCATTGTGATAGCTTCGAGTGATCTTTTGGGCGGGTCAAGTCAGGATGATACCAGTAACAATGGTTCCTCAGAATCCAATATTTCAGTCAATGAAATCTCGAAGCATGATATCCAGACAACAGATGAAGTAAAGGAGATCGAAGTGGAGAAATGTATTATTGAAGACATAAAGCATGCAAATGATCTTCCTGACATTATAAGTAATGACCCATTAAGCTGTGAAACTTGTTTGGTGAAGGAGGAGAAGACAACATCTGTCACAAAGCAATTAGAAAGTCAAAGCAAGAAGTCAAACAAAATCGTCAAACCTTCAACTAAAACAAAACACACCGTTCCTAAACCATTTGCTCTTGCTACTGAAAAGCGTGCTGGTAATGTCAATAGCAAATCATCTCGTTTAAGTAGTTCTTCAAACCATGCTGCAAAGAAAAAAAATGAGGTAACTGCTAAATTGAATTTAATTACAAGTCTTTTTATTTAATATGTTTTAAATTTAAATTAATTACACTTCATATTTTGCTGCTGTTGCACTAATGTTTCTTGTGTGCATTAATGTGTTTTTCTGTTTTATTGCAGCTAGTGCAAGTTTCAGTTGCAAGAAAACCTTTGCAACCAGATAACAAGAAGCATCCGGATGAGGATGATTCATGTTCTGTAGCGTCCTCGTATCCATATCTTTTTTTTATAAATTTTTTTTTATACTTTTTGTTGTTACTTTTGGGTGCGTATAACTCTATTTTTGAATTTGAATTTATTGTATTTCTTAACAACGCGAAGTAATGTTGTATCAGCAAGAGCTATATCCTCTAAACCTACAACTGCATCAGCTCCGATTTTCAGGTCTAGCACTCGTGCTGAGAGACGAAAAGAGGTGCTATATGTTTCAATTCTTCCATGTAAATAGACGTGACAATGTTGATCCGTTTATATATATGAATGGGTCAAGTTGGGTTAGTTTTTATCCATAACGGGTCAAACAAATGAAATTTAGTAACCTGTCCTAAAGGAGTAAAGGGAAATGGTTCAAAATTTGTTAATTTTGTATTTGTAACACTTACATCTTTGAAATGATTTAGTTGTCACTTGTTATATATTAAAAAAATGTTAAAATTTGGACAATTTTTTTTAGGGGAACTTATAACCCTGTCCTTCCCGTCTGACTGTTGCATGCGGTTACCTGTTATCAACCCACCCATTTTGCCACTTCTACATGTTAAAATATTTTTAAAGTTAATGTCCGAATGCTAATTAGCCATACATGTTCTTTGTTTTATGTTCATTATCATTAGTTCTATTCGAAACTAGAGGAGAAACAAGCTGCGCTGGAGGCTGAGAAAGTTCAATGTGAGGCAAGGACCAAGGTACAGATTATTGATCGTTATAAGTTATCATTGGTTTTCTCAAATTCCTTTGTCATGTTGATTAAACTTGAAGTTATTGCATTTTTTCTTATATTTAAAAGGAGGAAAAAGAAGCAGCACTCAAGCAATTGAGAAAGAGCTTGACATTTAAAGCAAGTCCAATGCCAAGCTTCTACCAAGAGGGCCCACCACCGAAAGTTGAGCTTAAGAAGGTAATTCATAAAATATTTACTTTCTCATGTTTTGAGGACATTGAGGTTGAATAGTTACATTAACCTGCTGGTTGAAAACTAGTACTATCAACCATTAGCTATAGTTGTGTTGCAAGAGGTTCACATTAGGTTTTATGATCTTAGTTTGCTGGTTTTTATTCTTTTTCTATAATCAAAAATCAAGATCTTTTAACATATATAATATGACCTTTTCTATTGAATATTGATGTCATTATATTCTAATATGGGGCCAACATGATTAACAACGTTTTCTTTCATTAAGAGACGTTTCAGAACCAGCTCTACAGTAATTTTAGTCAAACATTGTAAAAGTTTTATGGCAGACTGTAAATAACGCGTTTGAATTACAAATGGCTTTCTTGTAGAGATGGCAGTTTAGATTAGGGGTGATCACAAAACTGTCAAATCGCGAAAACCAGCCGAACCGTATCAATTTAGTTGGTTCGGTCCGGTTTTGGATATTGGCGGTTCGGCTACCGGTTTGAAAATCACCAAACCACAAACCCCGGTCCGGTTTGCGGTTTTACTAGGCCACCGATCGGTTAAACTGGGCTGTTTAACAATATCGTATATTGTATGTAATATCTAAGAAAAAGTCATTGATTATATGTTCATAATATTTGTATATGAATAACAATAACAACAATACATATGATAGCTTAAAGCTAATCCAATGTAATATAATATTATGAAATGTCTGTTAATTCTTGGCTGCAAGCCTGTAACATATATTTTGTTCTAATCACGTGATAGGAGTTCTAATAGCGAGTGTTTCTTACGCCTTGACAAATATACACAAAATTATATGGAAATGAAAGAAAGAAAATAAAAACAAACTCGAAAGTATCAAACCAGTCAGACCGAACCGGCGTAAACCGTATCAAACCAGTCCAGCAAGACACTTTCTTGACCTGATCTGGTTTGATATATGTTGAAACCGGAAATGCCGATTTGGTTTGACATTTAGTCGATACCGGACCAAATCGGACCGTGAGCACGCCTAATTCAGATCGATTAACTTATTCATAGGTCTTTGGAATCGAATGTTATCTCGAACTGGCTAACTCGAAATATTTTGCTAAAAGGGGATGGGCGATGGTGTAAGTGAAGGGCACTCAACCTGATAACTTTCTTTTAGTTAGACATATACATATACATATATACATAATGTTGATCTAAGGTTGTCTTCTTCTTGATTAATTCCCGTAGTTATCTAAAATAACAGAAATGTTTACAAGTTGAGACAGTGACCCAACACATACTATAAATTACCCATTTGTAATTCGACTGTTACCTTCATAACAGCCACCGCCAACTCGTGCAAGATCACCAAAGTTAGGCAGAAGAAAGAGCTGCAGTGATAGTGTGGGTTTAGACAAGAGAAAAGGAGCACACGCTAGAGTTCGTAATAGTATCGGTATCTACCAACATACAACAACTACAAACAAAAACGACGACACCAAGTTACATAATCATGTTGAAGCCGAACAAAACGACTCTAATTTGTCCGACATTGCTGAAGATTTCAGTGAGAAGATTACTATGTAGTCCTAAACCCTGATTACCTGTTGAGTTTTTTTTTAATTTATACTATGATGTTGATTGTAAGTTTCTTTAACTTTATTCGGTTCTGATCTCGATCAGGACTGTGATTTATTTACTTAAGCAGCTTGTTTTGGTGTTTTGATATTTATTTATCATGTAATGAAGTGTAAATTATACTGCAAGTTGTGCCCTTATTTATGATGAAAATGTTTTACCGTTGTACATTCTTTGTTCTCCTTCAATATAGACTATCTACTCTTCTACAATCTACAATCTACAATATGATGATTGTTTGTTTGCATCTTATGCTACAATGTGAAAAGTTACAATCCTTAATATGATGACTGCTGTTTTCATTATATGCGACATTTTGTAGAGTTGCAATTTATCATGACAAAAAAGGGATTTTTTAGCACTTGCGTCCCGTGAGTTTGGCATCCTGCACCTGCCTGAGTTTTCAAATCGTTTTCTTAAACTATTATGGACTACGGAGTAGAACTTTTGTAATGGTAACTAGCACACTGTTCATTTCAACATACGTTTAGGGGTGTTTATTAATTATTAATAATTAATAATATTTTGTATTTGATCAAACACATTTCCATCACCCGTTAATGGATTAGGTTTCCGTTAATAAGCCTGAGTGCAAAGATAACGTGGGTGAAGTTGGGGGTGACTAGATGTTCGCTCTCTCCGGTTCGGATACCATGAATAATCCAGTTGGAGATGAAGATCTCTGAGGGGTGGCGGGCAGCTAGTCAATGTATAAGCGTACTCGAGTCTGTTTGGATTGAGTGCCGAGTTGATAAGCGAGTAATGAGAGGATACTTCTAGAGAGAGAAAATATCCAGGCTCATTAATAGTGATGTGACATGACTTGTTCCAACCTGTTGTTTTGGAGAATAACAGTAGCATTTATAGGCAAGCATTGACATTTATGCTGTTCTTGGGCCTTGTTATGCAGACGTGTCATTTCTTGTTGGGCTTCGGCCAATATTGGGAGTTGGGCCCAAGCTTTATTGTTTGTGTTGAGCTTACGTGGCACACGCGTGTCCTGTGTACGCACTGTCATGTAGCTGGATTCGTACGTGCCAGTGTCCTTGTACTGACACGTGTACAGACTTTGTATAGTGATGGACTTGCACATGTACATTGCCGTAAGATGGTTCGAAATGTACAAGTTGCCTATTGACCGTCTCACGTACGTACGCTGCCGGGTAACGGCTCATGCATACGTATTGCTGGATGCTTGGTCTTAGGGCCGTTGACGGGCCATAGTCGATAATTCTGGTTTTACGAACGGCTCGGTTGATGACGTTGCATAAACGCCATCTAACTACCGTCTGCCGTAAGTAGCATACTTGTGTGAATTACGTTTAACGAATTAAGGTATTCGTTATGCGTATCATTAGTATTAATTGTTGTTTTCATTTGTCTCCATTGGGGAGAGATCTCTGGTTTTATTTATGTTTCCTACAAACACACAATTGTTCCGAGATTAAGTGATAAATTAACAAAGAAAACAATTATTTTACTTAACAAATTATTAAGTGAAAATTTAACATATCTTTTTAGCCATTTGCTTTTCAGCATTACATGACTAAGAGCTTGTTTGCAGTTTACTTTGTCATTGATGGGATTAATGTTCTACAGAGATTATTGGTCACCCACACTTTTCTTTAACGGGGAAAACCCACACTCTTGTTGGAGATAATCGGTTAAGGAAATGCACAATGGTCCCACATCGGAAACTGATAGAAAGAAATGTATGTATATAAGCTTATGAGAACCTCACTCTATCACCAATTGGTTTTAGAGTAATGTGGAACTCATGAACTTATATATTGTACATGTTGGTGGACCTGAAACGATCTTACACGTGGTATCAGAGCCGGAGCAGAGAGCAAATAAACTGGACGCAGGAGGATGAAATTCGGTGATCGATAGCATGTAGCAAGTAGCATGTAGAAAGAAAGAGCAAGTATGATCACCGATGCTCGTCAAGCAGCATGGATTAACCGATTAAGGGGGTGATTTTTGGAGATAATCGGTTAAGGAAATGCACAATGGTCCCACATCGAAAACTGATAGAAAGAAATGTATGTATATAAGCTTATGAGAACCTCACTCTATCACCAATTGATTTTAGAGTAATGTAGAACTCATGACATCCTACAACTCTTTTGTTAACTTTGGACTTTTTCATTCATCTTACTACTCCGTTGTCGCACACTTGTCCAATTACTACTGTTTTGAATCTAAGGTCAAGGAGTACATTTGACATTACGTATTCACACACTGGTGGGCAGGGGCGGACCCTAACATATGATGCATTGGTATCTCCGCTCTCGACGACCGAAAATTTTTCTTAAGTATTTATATGTTAAAGTTTCGCTATTTTAACTTATAATGTTGTTTATTTCAATTTTCTAACATTTTGCATCGGGTAAATTTTTTTTTTTGGATCCACCAGTTAGCCCGATAGCGTTTAAGTAACTTTTATTCTTTTGTACATTCTCAAATGGTTGCTTCTCTTTGTTAGTTAATAAACTTTTTAACTTAAGTATTAGTTTAGTCCCGTTAAATCGGTGTTGATGAAAGAATACTTCTGTTTCATGCATCGCCATCGCCTAGTTAATCCAAATAGGTTTTGTACCCTATAAAAAAGTTACAATCTCCCAATACATAAATGCGTGTGAAAAGCATGTTTAATTAGGATGATAAAGTGAGTTGAAACTTACATATCACTAAAGTGATTTAAAGTGTCGCTTTTGATCATCTTATATAAGGGGCCTTCATATTATTTTAGAAAACATATAACCCAATTCTCCCTCTCATGAAACGTTGAGGGGAATGTAGCTTTGCCCGAAACCATTTCATTTAAATTGATCTAGTCTCGGACCAGGCTTCATTCCCTCCAACGTTTGAGAACTCAACATCAGAACGCATGGAGGTTGGCCCCTTATAAAAAAAAATATAAGGGGTACGTCAATAGAAGTTCATAAGAAATTGGAGTTTCTACAGGTACGTAAACTAATATGCAACTATATACCTTAGCCTACGTGATTCCGTAGCATGTTGAGAAACGATTGTGTTGTATCAGACAATATCTTGTTACGAACAGTTCTATTTCGTGCAATGATAAGTGTAACAGATGATCTAAATTACCTTCTTTGTAATTGTTTCCTAGCTTATTGGTAAGTTTTAACATATTTCCGGGTTTAAAAATAAATATCGTTCCCATTAAGTTATACAAGAATCGAGCTTTTTCTTCGGCTAGCAAACAACTCAGGAGGTAACATATGAGTCTTATAGTCTAAACTAGTTATTGAACACTCGCTTCGCGCCGGAGGTTCGATTTTTAATGTATTTTATTGCATTTAGTAAAATTAATTTGTGGCTAACGATGATGTCGTTGAAGCGCAACTCGAGTCGAACTAAAAGGTATAACCCGTGAGAGATTTAAATGTTATTTTAAATTAACAATATATGTGCATCTCCGCGTTTCGCTATGGAATTGTCGACTTTTAAAAATTTAACGCAAAATCAACGTGTATGAAAAGTACCCCAAATATTTAGCGTTTTTTAAAAAGCGTCCGTTTTGCGTATAGCTAGTGACATTGTGTTCCTAAAATTATTTCGAGTTTAACGATGGTGTCGGAAAAATTTAACTCGTTGCGAGCGAGAAGATATGACCCGTTGAATATTTGGGTGGAGTTTATTTAAGATTTTTTATGAAAATGATTATTTGACATTTTACCCCCTGTTTGGGGGGTCGATTTGAATTTTTAAAAAAAATGTGGGGGCCTTTGTTGATAAAATGAAATTTAGTTAAAATTAAAATAAAAAAGGTGAAAAGTCGAAAATATCTCTAATACTATTCATAACTTTTTGTGTAAAAAAATGTGGGGACCTTTGTTGATAAAATGAAATTTAGTTAAAATTAAAATAAAAAAGGTGAAAAGTCGAAAATATCCCTAATACTATTCATAACTTTTTGTGTATTAGTTAATATGTAAATTGTCGCTTTTAATGATATATCAAATGTGGTAATGTAAATACCAAATGCACAAGTTAAATTGGACTCTATATTTCATGAAAGACTATAATAACATTAACATGTAACGTCCGGTAAACAAAGGAATGTACTAAAAACTAAGGTTTTTCTCTATGGTTTGTATTCATTGTATGTTTACTTGTAATATGTATTGGGTTGATTTTGTATTTGAAAGGTTTTGATATATATTTACCATAATCAAGATTTAATTAGTACCGAGTAATTGATAACATGATACTCTTATGTTTCAGCTTCAAATATCACTAGCAACATATCTTCTGGTGGGAAAAGAAAAATCATAAATGTTCACGAGATAATCCAACCCGTTTTGGTCATACGAGTAAATAAACGTTAAGGTAAAGGGAAACCGGAAACCTCATCCATGTATTTTACATTGTTACTCTCATATTTCTTCGTATCTACCAAATTTGTTGAAAGTTGAAGTGTGGAAGTACGACTAGCAAACGAATTGCTTTACCTTTTTCTACCTTTAGTAGTTGAGTTAATCATCGAAATGGACTTTACTTGTAGACAGTTGCAAAGAATATGAAGCAAAAACCTTTAACTTACCAAAGAGCCAATGGCTTGGCGGTATCGAGGTCACCCTTACAACCTTGAGGTTGAGGGTTCGAGTCCTGCTTAGGACAATTCGTGGTGTATATATTCGAGTTAGATTTAGGTGGGTGTGTGAGTTTGCCTTTCAAAAAAAAAAAAAAAAAAAAAAAAAAAAAAAAAAAACCTTTAACTTTCTATTAAAAGGTAAAACAGTAATTATCACACTTCTATTCTCTAGTGCCTTTATACATTTTTATAACAAGATTTAATTTATAATTATATAAAAAGTCTTCCAAATGAGTATGGAACATATATGTAATTAGTTCTTTGATTATTTATAATTACAATTATAATGTTCTTGTCAAGTGTTAATGTTGCAGGGACTAAAAAAGAAAATATATTTAACATTATGCCCTTTGTGGTTAGTTGCCCATTTCATGGGCAGGTCTCGAACGTCTATGCATTCAAGTCTCACCCGAGGGGTTTTACCACACACGATGGTCGCATGAATTCGTTATGGGGTTTTCCTCCTGAGGGATAGTAGGTCTATAATGGTTCGTCCAAATAAATGATCGGGTGGGTGAGTTCTGACATCGCGTTCGGACCTGTCAGTTGCCCTTAAAAAATATATTTAACATCATGTGGTAAATCTGTAAAAGGTACAACTTGTGAAGTGTTCAAATTATAATATTTGATACTTATGTGCTGGTTTATGATTGACATTAATGCACGGACTAGAGTCTAATTTCTGGAAAAAAGTTTAAATATAGATTGATAATTTAGATCTTTTTTTCTTCTTCCCGAAATTACTCTTCATCATCTATTTCATTCATTATCTTTCAGATTGTATTTGTAAATTCTTGTTGAATATGTAAACTCATATATTCATTAAAGAGATAAGTATACATAAGTCAAAACTTTAAGAAAAAAGGTAAAATCGACCCTCTTGCGCCCCCACCGACCGGTCAAAGTGTCACGAGGTCAACATATGAGAGAATAAAATTATGTAACTCATGACTGCTTAAACAAATAACCCTCATTTATGATGCATGTCCTTCAACCACTACACAAGTATAACGTGAGAGTCGATACATTGATATTCCTAGCATATTGTGCTCGTCTTGCAATAATGGGCATGACGAGAACAATCATCTTACTCCACTATGAAGTTGCTTCTTGTATTTCGTAGAAGATCGTGCAATGGACTATTGAACTGGTTCTTAGCCATTGTAGTGGCTCCTTATTGCCAATCCTTGGCAGTGGCTTAATTACAATGTTAGTGATTAACAAATCATTTGTATGGAAGTGATTATTCATGCAACCTTTTAAATTCTTTGGAGATATTGCAATAACACGATATTCAAAGACTAACTTTGGAAAGATCCACATCGTTGATTCTATTTTTGTCATTTCCTTCTATTGGATTTCGAGTATATTTAAAAAGTCTAGACTTTTTGAACTATGTGGTTGCGAAACCTTTTAATTTCTCTGTAATATTTTTCTAGGGCATTGTTAGTTTTATGAAACATCCGGGGTTTAAAAAATATTGAGTGTTGTATTGAGATTTTCCTACAAGCGTATTTGCAACTTTGTTTTTATTCTTGATTAACCATATTACTAAAAAAAGATTAAACCTCAAAGTGTAGCTAGTGAGATTGAACTCAAGTCTATTTTTAAGATTGTCAAGCATTGACCATCTATTAGACCACTCATTGGAGTTTTGATTAACTAGTAGCGTAGAAAGGACTTACAAATGGATCAAATAAATATTAATCACTTTTGAATCTGACTAGAATTATGACAACCCTTTGATTTGGCCCTTACAAGTAACTTTTGTGATTTGTTAACCAGGGTGCTCCTGAATTCAGAACAAAACATCATTTTGTCTTTTCTTTTCAATAAGTGATAACACTCGCTACATGAATTCTTCGCAAGTTAAGTTTTTCAATTAAACACCTTCGATTCTTACACCATCAAATTTTTAACATATACAACCATACTAGGAGATTTTGTCATTTAGGAGAAATGAATATGTGTGATCTATTTTAGGTTAGCGAAGAGTGAACTGGTCAAAAATTAATTTAGTGATGTATGAAGTGGTTAGTGTAGGATCGTTCTACCCAACAACACATTAGTCGAGTCCCTTAGTCTAAAACCAATTGGTGATAGATGCAGTGGCGGAGCCACGTTAAAAAGAATGGGTGCAATTGACCCCATCAAAATTTAGATATATATAGTTATACTTTGTAGTTTTGAATTAAAAGTTTAAGTTCGTTGAGTGGTTGGACCCATTGGTAGCGGCTTTTTCTTTTTAAAAGGGTGCAAGTTCAATTCCACTTGCTTGCTGCTTTTTTTTTATTTTATTTTTTTTATTTTATTATACTTTATTTTCTTTTGTATCTTAATTATCAAATTCTACTTCATATTTTCTTTTTGTTATAATTCAGTAGGCTTATAACTACCTTTGATGGCCTATGTTCAATTTATGTGAAAGAAGAAAGAAGAGAGTAAATTCTTATTGAAGAATGGTGTACCTACTGATTACAATCGATAACATACTTATAGTACAATAATTCACTGTGCAGTTAGGTGGAACAGTAATATCCGTGATCCACCAAATATATTGATTCACCAAATTTTACTTTATCAAAAATGTCGGCCACTACACCATGACACTTGACTTATAACACTCCCCCTTGGACGATAATTTTATTTCACTAGAGATCAACTACAAGTTACTGTCTCGTTAAAAACCTTGCTAAAGAAAAACCCAGTGGGATAAAAACTTTAGCCAAGGGAAAAAGAGTGCAGCATAGAGTTGACTCCCCCTCAAGTAGACATCGCTGAGTCGTCACATATTTTGATCTTGCCTCATGCCAATATTGTGAACGTGTATTCTGAAAACAGCAGTTGGAAGTGCTTTGGTTAAAAGATCGGCAGAGTTTTACTGGATTGAACATATCTCATTTCAATCTGGTTGCCCTTGATGAGATCTTGAGCGTATGAGAAGAATCTAGGAGGTATGTGTTTTGATCGGCCACTTTTGATATACCCTTCTTTCATCTGTGCTATGCAAGCTGCATTATCTTCATAGATAGTTGTTAGACTTTTATCGCGTTCTAGTCCACAAGAATCAGTAATGAGTTGTGTCACTGATCTCAACCAAAAACATTCCGGAGTGGCTTCATGTAATGCAATCACTTTAGCATGATTTGATGGTGTTGCAACAAGTGTTTGTTTTTGAGAACGCCATGATATTGCGGTGCCTCTATTTAGAAATACATATCCAGTTTGAGATTTAGCTTTATGTGGATCAGATAAATAATCTGCATCTGTATAACCAAACAAATCTTGTTTCGAGTTGTTAGAATAAAATAATTATAAATCGGTAGTTCCCCGAAGGTATCAAAATATGTGTTTGATCTCATTCCAATGTCTTTTTGGTAGGGGTTGAGCTGAACCTTGTCAACCAATTAACTGCAAAGACATGTCAGGTCTTGTACAATTTGTAAAATACATAATAACCCCAATTGCACTAAGATATGGAACTTCTGAACCAAGAAGATCTTCGTGATCTTCTAGAGGATGAAATGGATCAGTATCAATATTGAGATCTAACAACCATTGGAGTACTTAATGGTTTTTATCTTGTCCATATTAAAATGTTTTAAAAATCTTTTCGGTATAAGTTGTTTGATGTATAAGTAAGTCATTAGTCATATGCTCAATATGTAAATCAACGTATTACTTGTTTTTTTTTTTTCATTTCAAAATCTTTCTCTAGAAGTTGAATGGCTTCATAGATTTCTTTATTTAAGATAATTGATA
Source organism: Rutidosis leptorrhynchoides (assembly GCF_046630445.1). NCBI lineage: Eukaryota > Viridiplantae > Streptophyta > Magnoliopsida > Asterales > Asteraceae > Rutidosis > Rutidosis leptorrhynchoides. Next base: position 585,494,069 of record NC_092334.1, on the reverse strand, counting down.
TAAACAACTATGTTCACATATCCGAACATTATTTTTATAAAACACACATGCAAATAAGTTTATATGTTTACCCTTTTCTTATCAAGTAGTCATTTAATGGGTTATACCACATACGTCCCGATTGTATAAACCCATTTAAAAATCTTTGTGATTTAATGGAATACATTCTCTTGGGTTTTGCATTAGATGTTTCTGATACCTTAAACCCTTCATAGATATTCATGTATATCACTATCAGGTGATTCATTTAAATAAGTAGTAATGACATCCATGAGATGCATTTCTAAATTTTTAGAAACTGTTAGGCTGATTAAGTATCTAAAAGTAATTGCATCCATAACAGGAGAATAAGTTTTCCTCATAAACCATTCATGGTCTTTGAGAGAAATCTTGAGTTACAAGTCTAGCTTTATCTTGTAACTTCATTTTTCTCATTTCTTTTTCGGATAAAAATTCATTTTTATCTCATACGTTTCACATCTTTAAAAGTGATAACGATTGATCCGAAAACTTTTCTTTTATTGAGCGATTCTAATTTAGCTCGTATTGCTCATTTCCATTGAGCTCAATCATGTCTATTTTGATATTCAATGACAGATTTTGGTTCCAGATCATTATATTTATTCATGATGTCATTATATGAAAATATCTCATCAAGATTTTTCATTTCATTTTGGTTCCATAATATTGCATAATTTATCACAATTTATGTATTTACATTTATCAATATCCTCTGCAGAAGGAATATTGATTTGTGGTTCTCCTTGAACACTTTCTTTTACTTCATTATCAGCTGATTTTCCTTTTCGAGAATTTTTATCTTTGGAACCAATTGGTCTTCCACGTTTCAGACGTGGCAAAGACTCATGAGTGACATTATTGCCAGTTTTTGGAATTTCAATTCGAGCTGGAGCATTTCCTATTATTATATATGATTTAGTCACTCTTTTTGTATCTTTAAATGCATAAAGTAATTAATTTGCAAGTTCTTGCATATGCGTTATTTTTTTGAACTTTCGTTTCGCATTTTTTTGTGCGAGTTCTATATACCTTAATTGATGTTCACATCATGAAGCATCTTTTTCTTTATTTTTCATTTCTCCTCCTAATATAGGGAATAATTTTTTTTTAAATGACAATCAGCAAAACGTGCTGTAAAAACATCACCCTTCATGGGTTCAATATATCTTATGATTGAAAATGTTTCATATCCAACATATATTTCAATCCTTCTTTGAGGAACCATTTGTTGTGGTGGTGCAATTAAAAATACACTCCATAACCAAATGTTCTAAGATGGAAAATATTTGGCTCTCGACCAAAATTAAGTTGGAACCGGAGAATATTTATGACTTGCACTTGGTTTAATGTGAAGTAATGTCGCATCATGTAAATTTACATGTCCCCATATAAATATTGAGAGTTTTGTACTCATTATCAATTGTCTAGTTATTAGCTGCAAGCGTTTATCTATTGATTCAGCTAAATCAATTTTGTGTATGCACATGAGCAACTGGATGTTCAACAACAATCCATGTAGATATATAATGATCATTAAATGCTTGAGATGTTAACTCACCAGCATTATCAAGTCTCATCCTTTTAATAGTGTAATCAGAATAACGTGTTCTCAATTTAATAATTTGTGCAAGAAACTTTGCAAATGCCATATTACAGCTTGATAACACACAAATATGAGACCATCCGCTAGATGCGTCTATTAGAACCATGAAATATCAAAATGGTTCAAATGATGGATGAATTGGTTCATATATATAACCTTGAATTCTTTCAAGAAATATTTGTGATTTCTTTTCACAATATTCTTTTCATTAATCACCATATGAGCTTTTCATTAATATATCATTAATCAACATATGAGATTTTCATTAATATATCATTTTCACCATATGCGCTTTTAATCATATGCGCTGCGCATTTCATCATATGCGCTTTTAATCATATGCGTTTTTAATCATATGCGCTGCGCTTTTCATCATATGCGCTTTTAATCATATGCGCTGCGCTTTTTATCATATGCGCTTTTAATCATATGCGCTTTTCATCATATGCGCTTTTAATCATATGCGTTTTTAATCATATGCGCTTTTAATCATATGCGCTGCGCTTTTTATCATATGCGCTTTTAATCATATGCGATTTTCATCATATGCGCTTTTAATCATATGCGCTGCGCTTTTCATCATATGCGCTTTTCATCACATGTGTTGCGCTTTTCGTCATATGCGCTTTTCGGTGCTACATAGATATTTCTCATTTTCTGTTATCATTTACTGATAATCATATCCATTATGATATATATCAGAGAAACTTAACAAATTTCTTTTTGAAAAACAAGACATTATTTATCAGAAAATTCATACCATTTGGTAACATGAATTTTGCCTTTCCCGTTCATTTTATTAAGACCAGATATGTATAGTTCCTTATACAACTTAACAAGACGTTAAGATCGACAAGTTTTATATCAGTGGTCTATGCTACCACAAGAATCTTCATGATTCAAGAATCTTCATGATTCTTATAAAAGTTTCATTCAAACCACTTATTTTGTGCACTAATTTGGTGGTTGACATTATGTTTTGCGCATCATTATTTCTTTGATCAAAGATTTATAAATCTCACTCATTATCCCAATTTAGCGATTATAGCCTTCATGGCAATAATATAGCATTTGTGTCAGTACAAGTAGCTTTCATGGCATTACATATCCTTTATGGTATTTCATATAGTCTTCATGATATTTTTTTATATAGTTTTCATAGCTCTTAGTATAGCCTTCATAACATTAAGTAATTTCTTACATTATTCATTTAATTACGGTATATGTTTGTGATATGATGTGAATTGTGATTATAATCATGTCCACCCAATATATTAAATAGTGGTGGATCAAAGATAAGGTTAAAATAAAATTAACTATACTAATGTAGTTGACAATGATGATGACTGACATATATGTATGTATTTGGAGTTATTAGACAACTTTTGAGTTGTTCATATTCCATCATATTCCATCTTATTTTGAGTTGTCTAGACGACTTTTGAGTTGTTCATATTCCTTTAAGATTCCTAGTGGGGTTAATTGGATATCAACAAAAGGCCCAACCATTTAAAAGAAACAAGCCCAACTAGAAACTGATGGCCCAACATAAATCATGAATTGTTCTCGGTCCAAATTGCATAATAAGGATTACGACCCAATTGCTTGTCAAACGGTAGGGTTATCGAGAACATGTACTTGTATCAGAAAGTACATAGATTCTTATTTATATCCCAATTATCATAAAGTTGTCGTTATCTCATGCACATACATCTATTGCTTACCATTATACTTAAATTATGATATTAGAAAATTTAAACGATGTCGTGTGGTAGGAAGTATCCTAAAATCTGAAAACTTTTCTTCAAGAAATATCACATCAATATTTTGACTCTTATGTTTAGACCCATCACTCGATAAACTTTTCACTTTCATGATATACCCTTATACATACATATAAATTTATAACTTTCATGCATCAAATATGTATACCCATAGTAATTTTGACTATTAGTTAGTTATTAGAAAATTAATAACTAAATTTGTTTAATCTAAATTTATTTTTAGCAAAAGCTGTATTACATAAAGTAGTTCATATTCATAATGTTCATAAAAGAATTCATGGTGGAACATACCTTTTTCTTATTATTTATTAAAAACAAAACCATAGCTCTCAATATCGAAAAGGACTAAAAATCATCTTTCTTGTGGTCTTAAAACACATAACAACCAAGTTGTGTTATTAAAAAAAATATATATATAAACAAGTGGGGTTATCAGTTTAAGGGTTGTCGGCCAATACTTAGTCCCACTTGTTTGATTAGTAAACGCCAATAATCTTCGTTCTATAAACAAGTGGCCAGCTAATTTGATCTTTTCTATCCAATCGAAAGCTACACATATATTATTAATATTAATAATCTCCTATTAAATTGCATCATTGGTAAGTGGGTTTTTTTTTATTACTTGTCGGCCATAATGTTAGTAAAGAACATGCAGGATCAAATTTGGCACTATAATATCATTTACCAACCATAGACTCAAATTCAAAGTGGTTGTTGTTGTTTTGCTTATACGGTGAACAAGAGTCTTCCATAGCAGCAGTAGATTCCGTCGGAGGAAGTTCCGTCGGAGGTAGTGATCGACGGTGGTTAGTTCTAAAAAGACTTTCTAACTTTCTGGTGTTTACAAACTTGATTTTATTTAACATACGAGTGAAGGTTTGTATATAATTTCAAGACTAACCTAAATGCTAGCAGCAGAATCGATAGATCGGTCGGTCGGAAAGACTATCTCTAACAGAAGCCTTTCAAAAATCACAGCTACAATTTCTTCACCAGGTTTGCTTCGTACTCAATTTGATTTGAGCTTTTCCTGGCTGAAAGAATTTCTTAACTGCTGTTGTGCTTGCAAACCTTGATTATACGGAGCACTTCGTGCTGATAACGTGTTATAATTCAGTAGGCTTATAACTACCTTTGTTATAATTCAGTAGGCTTATAACTACCTTTAGTGGCATATGTTCAATTTATGTGAAAGAAGAAAGAAGAGAGTAAATTCTTATTGAAAAATGTTGTACCTACCGATTACAATCGATAACATATTTATAGTACAATAATTCACTGTGCAGTTAGGTGGAACAGTAATATCCGTGATCCACCAAATATATTGATTCACCAAATTTTACTTTATCAAAAATGTCGGCCACCACTTGACTTATAACACTTTTTATATTTTAATTTTCAAATTCTACTTCATATTTTCTATTGTATTTTAATTGTCCAACTGATAACTTGATAACTGATTTTATAATATTCTCAAACCTACTAACTAGTAGTCCGTATAATGAATTAGTTATAATAAACATACTCTTGGAGAATTAAAGCAAATTAAAGTTGATCATTACGTAATTGACAAAATAAACATAACAAGTTAATTGTTGATTTGTGTTATTTCGCATTGTAAGATAGGTTAAAATTGAACTAGAGAGGTGACATTTGTATCAGAAGGTAATTTCAATTTTTTTTTTTATATTTTGCCAATTCAATTTTATGACTCGGCATGTTTTGATTTTAAATTTTTTGACACCATTGATCTATAATCTTATCTTGGCTTCGCCTCTGAAGCTTCCCATAGGCTTATATATTGACATAATTTATTTCCTACTTCCGATGTGGAACATCCTTTTTATAACCGATTATACTTCGACAGTTAGAGCCTACCTTTTCAAAGTGAATGTCATGAGTCCGAATCCATAAAGCTAGAAAAAATAATTACCCACTTTAAGCTGTCGCAAAGTAGTAGTCGCCATGAAACAGTCGACTTGTAACACGGGTAAGAAACATACGTATACCAAATAGAATTACCTCTTAAATAATTTAATATGAATCAACCACTATCCATGTTTAAAATAGCAAAACCATGCCTCTACTTAACAAATGGACGTGATTAACAACATAATTGACAAACTTCAACAACTTATAAACGTCAAAATCTTTTGTTACATAACACATATTAGTCCACTCCCTATCTTGTAATACTTTAACAGAATTTCTCTCATTCACATTCACATGAGCGCCATATCACCACACACCCCTTTAACATTCTTTTCACTAATCTCTCTCTATCTTACACACCATCTCAAACTTTAACCAGTTTTAAATACATTAAATAATTAAAAATAATATATAAGTAAATTTATAAATAAAAAACACGTTATATTAGATAAAACACGATTACATAAATTAAAGTACGAGTACATAAAATTAAAAATATGATTACATAAATTAAACTACAATTAATTAAACTAAAACTACGATTAATGATATAATAACGCTCAATCGATATAATATCCATCCTCACTACGATAAGTTTCGTGAGGGATTTCGTTCCAAATAGGCAAATACCCTTGGTATACAACACGAAATTTGTCGACTTTATTATAGCTTTTCCGAGTATTTCGGCCCGTTGATCGTTATTCTCTAGCCACTCGAACTCCGCCTCTTATTCATCCCAATACGCGAACTTAGATGCTTCGAAATCATGTTTCATCTTGAATAGTCGAACAAAGTATATACGTTAACCCCGCTAACAACAACGTCCAACGTATGGACATTTCCACCGGAGTGTTGCTTCATATCGTCAGAAAAACCCCACACCGACATGAACATCAAAGGTAACAATGTTTGTAAAAACAATGCTAAAATGTTTATGGTTTGTGTTTGATTGTGTAAAATTGAGTGAAATATGAAATGGTAAGTTTATGTTTGTATCGGAGAGATATATATAGGGGTAACAAATTGTAAAAAAAAAAAAAAAAAAAAAAATAGCCAACAGCTCACTCGAACGTTCAAATTCACATGTGGGTCCCACTTTCCGTCCGTTACCATTGTTGCAGGCACCACTGGCGGAGCCGATGGCGGACTGCTGCTTATCTCGGTGAAAGGGTGGCGGCCGTTAACGAGCCTCGGTGGCGTAAGGTAGGGATCGTCCTTACAAAGTGTTAAATGCATATTTTTATCATTATAACGAATCCAAAAGACTTCTGTCAAATAGTAATATATGCATAAAAATGAAAAAAAAAAAAACTTATTAAATAAAAACTGCTACTAATATGTAAAGAAATATCGACTTCGCTAACTAAAATATATTCACAATAAAGCTAAGGGGTATTAACCAAAACACCCATTTTCCAAAGAAATTATAATGATTACTTCAACAAAGAAAAGGAAAGAAAAAATAATACCAAAATGCCCTCTGATCAAACCTAAAACAGAGTTTAGCGTCGAAAATGATTTTTTTGACGTTTGAGTGCTAATTTTTGGGAAAAGTAAGAGTGATTGATTGTTTTAACTTTGACATTCGTGCAAACCCGATCAGAATTTGAATTTTCGGGGGCGTAAAATAATCAATCGGATTAATATACTCAATTAGATTGATCAATTAGACTGAGTAATCAATATCGAGAAATCGATTGAACTCCGATGATGATCGAAAATCAATCGGAACGCGAGTAAACTTATGATCCAAATAGTAATTTTGGGAGAGTAAGTTTACAGTGATTGCGTTGTTTTTAATGAATGACCCAATGGGTCTATTTATAGATAAGAAAATTTGTTAGAAGGAATGATGACATGGCACCCGTCCATTTCATGGCTGTAACAAAAGGGCATAACAAATATTCTTGTATTTACAAACGCTCCACTCATGTGCCATTGCCTAGATATTTTTGGTGCACGTGTACATGCTACAAGATATTCTGCATACGTTTCCCAAATAGAAGGGCTTACATGTGAACACAACCTAAGTGTTTCTTCACGATATCTTTTATCTGGATACTTTCAATCCGGTTATCTTTGTTTATGTTTTATCCGGACACCTTCTTTCATCCGACAAGATGCTCATGGTGCCGGACTCTACCAAACTTATACACTTATGATCGATTTGAACCACATTAAATGCATTGTTTGCTAAAAAGACATCTCTGCCATCACATCGTTTCCTCTATATTTTTGAATTATAAATCATTGCCTACTAAAACGCCCCTATGTTTTCTCTCTCTCACTTTCTCACTTTTTAAACATCTATCATCATCATCCACCACGCACCGTGCGTGATGCGTAATAAGATAAGATTTAAGGATCAAATTTTCTGACTCGGTCACGAGGCATGTCCTCTAACCCAGACACAAGGACGCCCTCTAACTAGGACACGGGGCACACCTTCTAACTTGGATATGGGGCACACCCTCTAGCTCGTACATGGGGCATGCCCTCCGTATTAGGACACAGTGCATGCCCTTTAACTCGAACACGGTGCACGTCCTCTAAATCGAACAAGGGGCACGTCCTCTAACTCGAACAAAAGGCACGCCCTCTAACTCGAACACGAGGCACGCCCTTTACCTCGAACACGGGGCACACCCTCTACCTCGAAAACGACCGTATTAGGATACGTTGCACGTCCTCTTACTCGAACACGGTGCACGTCCTCTAACTCGAAAAAGGGGCAAGCCCTCTACCTCGAACACGGGGCACGCCCTCTACCTCGAACACGGGGCATGCCCTCTACCTTGGACACGAAACATGCCCTCTAGCTCGGACCTAGGGGCATGCCCTCTAGTTCGGACATATGGGGCATGCCCTCTAGCTCGGCAAACTCCGACATGGAGCATGCCCTCGAACTCCGATATGGGGCATGCCCTCCATATATGACATGGAACATGCCCTCTAACTCGTACACATGGGGCATGTCGTCTAACTCGTACATATGAGGCATGCCCTCTAGATGTGGGAATGTCATCCAACTCGGACATGCGACCTCCAACTCGGACATAGTTTAATGACCCGTCCTAATCCATCTGGACGAATACATTACATTTGGTTACATCGCGTGTCGAATTCATATTAAGATTAAGTTTAAATTTGGTCGAAAATTTTCGGGTCGTCACACATAGGGCATGTCCTCAATTCGAACACGGGCATGCGATCTAGCTCGGAGATGGGCATGCCCTCTAGCTCGGAGATGGAGCACGCCTCGAGCTCCGACGTGGGGCATGCCATCCGTATTTGACATGGGAAAGTCCTCCGTATAGAACATGAGGCACAGGGCACATCTTCTAACTCGGACACGGAGCACATCCCAGGAAGATTTATACGTTTTTTGCTGCGGAATTGTTGCTTTAATTTGATTTAGTAATGAATCGTGAAGATTCGGACGATAATGATACTAGCTGAAATATAGGAATTAGATATCGAGAATTCATGATATCTTGATAACATGAATATGAACTCAGGAGTATTTAATATGAGTTATGTGATAGAGAATTTAATATGATTTATAAACTATTTGTATATGAAGATTCGCGATATCAATAATGGTACCAGTATGAGTGACATAATCTAATTGTATGCAATGAATATGAAATGATACTACAGAGTGATATAAATATATAATGAATGATATGAATACAACCGTATTCTGTATATATTTATAATAAATGAAGTGTCTACTATAGGGATAGAAATCGCTATTCAGAATCCCTTAGAACTAAACGTTGATAGCTCTGCTATTCAGAATCTAAAAGACTCAACAAAGAAAACAAGTGAGGTTTATTATCAAATATAACATGATTCAAACATTACAACTGAGGTCTCCTTACATAGAGGAGCCTTGACACTATTTACAGATGCCTGAAATCCACGCACTAACTGTTATGGCCCAAGCACTTAGACTACTTTAAATACAAACCATAAACGTTCGACTACATTATCGATTCCTATGGGCTACACACTTATTATATGTATTTATGACTATGACCTACATGGCCCACACATTTAATACATTACATTATTGATATTTATTACTATGGGCCATGTGGGACCCACTTCTTTATTATCTTTGACTGTAATCCTCCCCACGCCAAAAAAGGAAATATGGGTAATTTTGGATTGTTGATGGCTTTTTATCCCATGGCTACACGTGCGTCTGAATAGTCTTTTCATTTCTTCTGATAATAATGCGACTTGTCTTGTGAATGTTTCAAATGGTTCTTCAAAATCTTGGATTAAACTGAGGCCTTTTTCGTCGATCTTTTCATTGGTTCTTGAATAGATTAATATGTTTTTGTGAACATAATTAATCCTTATGTTTTCTTGTTGTTCTTGACGGTTCCTTATTTTTGAGGAGCTGAAATAGACTCCTGTTAAAGAATTTACTAGATGATTAATTGTAGGTGTTATTTGTGGAGTTTCATTTCTTGTTGGGTAGTTGTCGTTGCTAACTTCGAGATATGCTATAGTGAATGATGGAACGGGTAATTGGCTAACTTCGAGATATGCTATATAAGGAGATATCAGTTGTAATGTTTGAATCAGGTTGTATTTGATAATAAACCTCACTGGTTTTCTCTGTTGAGTCTTTTAGATTCTGAATAATAGAGCTATCGTTGTTGAGTCCTAACGGACACTGAATAGCGACATCTATCCCTATAGTAGACACTTCATTTATTATATATATCCATATATACAGAATACGATTGTATTCATATCACTCATTATATATTTATATCACTCTGTAGTATCATTTTATATTCATTACATACAATTAAATTACAAGTCAATCATACAGGTGCTATTATTGATAACACGAATATATTTTACAAATGATATTAAATTCTCTATCACATAACTCATATTAAATACTCCTGAATTGATATCATGAATTCTCGATATCTAATTCCTATATTTCAGCTAGTATCATTATCGTCCGAATCCTCAGGGATTCATTACTAAATCAAATTAAAGCAACAATTCCGTAGCAACAAACGTATAAATCTTCCTGGTACCAGAGCTTAGCGTCACGATTCAAGAGAAACGACTACATTTTCAGAATTCCGCATCAAGAACAATCAAGAAAAACTCACGTATTTCAATAATAAAGCGGTCATCAAATAAATTCAACATCGATTACAGCAAAAAAGAGAACAAATTCAAGCACATCAACGCCAACTCTCAATTTTTCAAGGGGAGGAGGAATTACAAGAAACACTCAAAATTTTAACCCAACAAAATACAATCAAAAAAGAAATCCCAGTCAAAAAAGTCAACCCCACAAATAACACCCTCATCATCATTACCTTCGTCATCTACATCAACACAAAGATCAAAATCAAAAACAGAGTCAGTCAACATTAACTAGAAGAACCAGAACAAGTTCAACCAACACCCAAAAAACAAAGCTATTATGAAATAGTTGAAGAGAAACAGTCTCAACAATTATGAAGATCAGAAGAACGAAAATCTGAAATGGTATGTCATTTTTGACGGACCATTTAAATGAGTATATCACAACTGATAATAGCAAATCAAGCAAAATCAACTTCCAAAGACGTGTGTAACGCACAAAAGTTACACAACTCAAAAAGCAGCAATCGCAACATACAAAGAAGCATAAAAAATGGTTGATCTCAACCAATTATCTCTATGGTCAAACAAAAAGCCTCAATGCAATGAATAAAATAAAAAATATTCTCTCAACAACAAAAAAAGAAAACAGGAAAAAGCCATCCACCAAAAACTTCCAAAGGCTATGGGATAGCCTTGTAAACTATAATGAAATTCATACAACAATGACGTTTTATCAACAACAACAAAAAGGAAAACTTGTCTTTTTCTACCAGAAGCATCTCCACTAACAATATCAGAATATTTTGTCCATGGACTAATTGATACTCTATATATCGATGGTCAGACACTCCATGAAATCAAAGAGCTACCAAAATAAAAAATAAAAAATGCAAGACGAGATCACTCGATACAGAGACAACTTTGCAAAAGAGAGACAACTTTGCAAAAGAAAGGAAATATTCCTTAGGATACATTCAAGTTACCTAATATTCAATGAGTGCCTACAGTTACTCGTTCCATCATTCACTATAACATATTTCGGAGTTAGCAACGACAACTACCCAACAAGAAATGAAGCTCCACAGATAACACCTACAATTAATCATCTAGTAGAATCTCTAGCAAGAGTCTATTTCAGCTCCTCAAAAATAGGGAACGATCAAGAACAGCAAGAAAACATAAGGATTAATTATGTTCACAAAAAATATTAATCTATTCAAGCACCAACGAAAATCAAGCACCAACGAAAAGATCGACGAAAAAAGCCTCAGTTTAATCCGAAATTTTAAAGAACCATTCGAGGCATTCACAGGACAACTCGCATTATTTCCAGAAGAAATGAAAAGACTATTATGCAGTCAAATCTCTCATGCACCAAGCCATGGTTGTGAGTACCGTTCAGACGCAGGCGTAGCCATGTGATTAAAAGCCATCAACAATCCAAATTGCCGATATTTCCCTTTTTTGGCGTGGGGAGGATTACAGTCAAAGATAATAAAAAAGTGAGTCCCACGTGAGCTATAGTAATAAATATCAATAATGTAATGTATTAAGTATGTAGGCCATGTAGGTCATAGCCATAAATACCTATAATAAATGTGTAGGCCATGTGGGTCATAGGAATCAATAATGTAGTCGAACGTGTACGATTTGTATTTAAAGTTTTCTTAGTGCTCGGGTCATAGCAGTCATGTCTTGAAGACTAACAATAGTACGTGGATCTCAGGGTATCTGTAAATAGTGTCAAGGACACCCCAATTGTAATGTTTCAATCAGGTTGTATTTGATAATAAACCTCACTGGTTTTCTCTGTTGAGTCTTTTAGATTCTGAATAGCTGAATAGCAGAGCTATCGTCGTTGAATCCTAACGGATTCTGAATAGCGACATCTATCTCTATAGTAGACATTTCATTTATTATATATCCATATATACAGAATATGAATTTTATTCATATCATTCATTTATATTTATATCACTCCGTAGTATCATTTCATATTCATTGCATACAATTAAATTATGTCAATCATACTCGTGCAATTATTGATATCACGAAGTCTTCATATTCAAATATTTATAAATTATATTAAATTCTCTATCACATAACTCATATTAAATGATCCTGAATTCATATTCATGTTATCAAGATATCATGAATTCTCGATATCTAATTCCTATATTTAAGCTAGTATCATTATCGTCCGAATCCTCACGATTCATTACTAAATCAAATTAGAGCAACTAACTTTGTACTGATACCAGGGTTAATCGTCCCGTAAATGTGTAAATATAAAAATTAAGATAGTATTGGATCGACTACTTCTATATCAGTACAAAGTTATAAACTGAAAATAAAGAAGTGTTTTTAAAAGATATGGTATTTATTAAACACGCATTGATATTAATATCGCACTCAAAGATTTGTTACAAGAGCGAGAGAGAAGCGTTTAGACTTTGATGCCCCTCAAAGGAAAAATACACAAACTTATATAGGCGAATTCATACGGCATATCCAATCGAATATTCGCATATTGATTACAGAAAAATGAAAAAGTATCTAATGCATTATTTAGACACAAATTTCTACAAACGGAACCTACTACTTTTGTCGTTAAGGAAAAGGTGTGGCTCCACACACTTAAAGTAGCCGAAATTTTCAACATTACGGGGCTACCATAATTTTAATTATACACGGGATTTATTACACACCGTTTATTTAAAGGTAACTCTAGAAAGTGATCCCACCACGCTTTGATGGTTACTCTGATGATTTTTTCTTATAATTTACAGTACCGGGGTGATGTTATTGGTGGTCGTGGGTTGTTCTTGTAAGATTTAAACCTTAGACTAGTTGATTTATCCAGTCTTTGACTTACTTTTACCCTTGCAGGAACTCGAATGGTAGTAAGGGATGCTGGTTTTAAATTCCAGCTTCTTCCTTCCAGATCTTCTATACTCCGCCTTTCACCAGGGATTGCTGTTATTCCATTTGTGGCCAAGATCTACCACATTTTCTACAATGTGTTGGAAACCAGTGTAACTAGTATTTGAAATCCTTCCTACAAGACCAATTGTGATGAGAAGATTACTTTCTCCTCCCTGCCATTCTTCATATCCATGTGTTTGAATCACAACTTGGATGTGGTTATGGAAGTCATCTATGCTAAGTACCATGTCTGGAACCATATAAATGAGTTGGGTTCCTGCTGATAACTCAACTTCCATAGTTTCAATTATCTGTCGATCATCTCCCCATCTTGTGTCCCTAAGGACAACTAAAGCAGTTGTGCCAGCTCCCCTTCTATGTAGTGCATGAAGTCGTATCATGAACATTCCCAAATCGATATGTTGCATATCAGTTGCTGTTAATCTTTGATAACTTTGCTGATTACAGAGTCTTAAATCAGTTTGTGATTCTCCTACACAGAGTATTCTTTGCTCTGAGTAGTGTTGGTAGACTCTATGCCTGACAGTTTGATTATTACTGCCATAAATTACCTCAGCTGGTACCAATTGCGCTCTTCTTTGTCTAGATATTTCTAGTTATCGATCTGGGTTTAGCTCATACTCCAAACATCTTCTGTAACCCCTTCCCAATCTTCTGGTTACTGCTCGATTAAAGTTATGCATTCTTCTTGCACTTGTTCGATAATTTCTAATCAGATCTTCATGGGTAGGAATATCTGTTTGTATTTGAGCAGATGGTGCTTAATACACTAGGTCTTGACCCAGAACTCATTCTTATTTTTTCTTAAGAACTTTCTTTTCGTATTCTTCTCTAAAGATCTTGTTTGGATCTTTAAATACGTAAATCAGTCCCTGTTTTCCTTCTGATTGAGCCTTTCCTTTGGTAGGCAAATTGTCTAACCTTCTTGTAAGACTTTCTATATAATCTTCTAAATTTATTGACCCACCTTCACGCTTAATCAAGATTTCTACATTTTGTCTTAACTTTATAATTTCTTCTTCAAGCTCTTCAACTTTTTGAGACTGCTTTGTCAGGAGATAGATGAGTGTATTGTTTTGTTTGACAATCGCTGTATTAAGAGAGATTGTCCATGTCTTGTACTCAGATGGTCTAATAAAGCAAGTGCTGGTAGTTCTATTTCTTCAGTTGCCTTTACCGCTTCCTGATATTCCAGAGCTAGCTCTTTGGTTAGCTCTTTGGTTAGTTATGCTCATCCAGAGATGAATGCTTTAACTTCTTGCAAAAGGTGTTCTACCTTTTGTAATTTATCTTTAAGATCTTTAAGATCTTCTGATAGTTTAAGGGTCTGTTTTTCTACAAGCTTTAGTTGTTAAGTAATTTCGTTAATCTAGTTTAGAACTTGCTTTTTGCCGAGGGTTATGAATTCTTGAATTTCTGAAGAGATTTGTTTTAGATTTTTTGTGATTTCACTCTGGAATTTCGTATATTTTCCTCACACTTATCAAGGCGTTGTTCTAATTTTTCAAGGTTTTGACTAATTTGATGAAAATTTTTAATAGACATTTTTACAAAAAGAGATATTCTATCGTAAATACAAGAAATATTATTACAAATATCAAAAGAACTAGGTTTTTGACTTTCAGATAAATTTATGAATTCAAGGTCAACATTTTTGAAATGTTCATATCAATCCTTTATTGATTGTTCAAAACGATCAGTCATGAATAAAAACATCTAAAAAAATTGTTTTTACCAATCCCTAAGACCAATCCCAATCTCAGCTTTCCGGTAACACCTTTTCCTTTTAAACTCCGTACTTAACCTTTTGAAAGGGGATACAAAAGGGATATCTTTAATGGGGATAAAGGGATAAAACCAAAATTTTAGAATTTCTTTAAATAATTAAAAATAACTGAATATTAGATTAGTAAGGACAATCATCCACCGTTAACCCTGGTATCAGAGCTTGTAAACAAAGTTTTATAAGCTTAATGGCAGGCTAAGCCTACCTTTAAATAAACGGAGTGTAATAAACCTCGTGTATAATAAAAATAAAGGTAGCCCCAGGAAGTTGAAAATCTCGGCTACTTTAAGTGTGCGGAGCCAGACCTTTTCCTTAACGTCAAAAGTAGTAGGTTCTGTTTGTAGAAATTTGTGTCTAAATAATGCATATTAGATACGTTTTCATATTTCTGTAATTAATGTACGAATGTTCGATTCGATATGCCACATGAATTCGCCTATATAAGTTTGTGTAATTTTTCCTTCGAGGGGCATCGAAGTCTACACACTTATCTCTCAATCTTGTAAGAAATCTTTGAGTGCAATATTAATATCCAGGTGTGTTTAAAAAAATATCATATCTTTTAACTACGTCTTTATTTTCAGTTTATAACTTTGTACTGATATAGAAGTAGCGATCCAATATTATCTTAATTTTTACATTTACACATTTACGGGACGATAAACCCTGGTATCAGAGTTTGTAAACAAAATTTGTTATAAGCTTAATGGCAGGCTAAGCCTTCTATTCAAGGTTAACGGTGGATGATTGTCCAATATTAGTTGTTTTAAATGGTCAGTTATTTTTAATCATTTAAAGAAATATCCCATTATCCCCATTAAAGATATCCCCTTTCAAAAGGTCAAGTACGGAGTTTAAAAGAAAAAAGGTCTGGCTCAACACACTTAAAGTAGTCGAGATTTTCAACATTCCGGGGCTACCATTATTTTTATTATGCACGAGGTTTATTACACACCGTTTATTTAAAGGTAACTCTAGAAAGCGGTCCCACCACGCTTTGCTTGTTACTTCGATGATTCTCATTATAATTACAGGGGTGATTTTATTGGTTGTCCCCAATTTTCATCCACTAGCCATATTGCTTGATTGTATTTCATAGATGTATTATGAAGTTGTTGTCGTCTATCAATTTCATCATCCATTGCGTCAGCTTCTGGAAGCTTAGCTTGGGCCTTGAACATATGTTTGTATTTAGATTGGGTGTCAGCCCAATTCGTTGCATAGGACCTCAAGTTCACCAAGCATTTTTCGGACCTGCTTATTTTGTCTTTTGACATCGAGCCAACGGTCTCCGTAGAAATTATCTCTTGTTGCTTTTGAGAGACAGACTTGGGCTTTGAAGTCCCGAATTGTTTGGAGGTTTCGCATGGCTGCAACTACTTTTGCTGCTATATCATGTTCAATTAGTCGTGACACTCCAGAGAATATTGCTGCTTCTCCAATTGGTATGGGAGTTGTATTGACTTGGGCTTTGAAGTCCCGAATTGTTTGGAGGTTTGCAGCCCATGTTCAATTTTTCGTGACACTCCAGAGAATATTGCTGCTTCTCCAATGGGTATGGGAGTTGTATTTGCTTTAATTTGGTAGTATCTGTAGAGGGCTCCTGGTTCTTGAAAGGCGAATGGTTAATTATATATTCTTGGCAATGGCTTGAAATCTGGATTATTTGCTCGTAACCATTCTTCCTTTTCCTTGACTGAACAACTTCTCCTAGTAGCTTCTCTGTCACTGCTAGACTCTTCATCAGAATATCTTTTGTTTGACATGTACATTTTGTGAAACAAAGATTCACAAGTCTTGATAAGGAATCTGCAAGAACATTTTTTTTACCATCAATATGTTCAATTTTGATTTTAACTCCCTGTTCATGTAATGATATCTGCAAATTTTAACCATCTAACCCTAGATGTTTTGTTACGATTAGTTTAGTTATAAAAACTAATTATTGCTTGACAGTAACTTCTCGGGGTAATTTCTTTTTTATCAAGATAGTAAATCTTTAATTTTTCCAAAGAATTGATGCATGCGTTAATTTCAGCATCAATTGTTGACTGAATCACTTTGAATTTCCCACTTGTATATGCACAGATTTTCTCTGATCCTTTTGAATCTTCTTTTCTTGTTTTCCATTTACAAACTCCTCCTCATCCTTTCATACATCCATCAGTTCAATAACAATGTATGCTTCTTCTGGTGGTATTTGGAGGTTTGGTAATGATTTAACCTTTTATTTTATTTTTCTGACTATTTCATAATCAAATTGCTTCATTCTTTTATCTCCATGAGGATGAGGATTCGTCTTTTCGTATAATGGATCAAGAAGACGACTTAACTTAGGAATATAATTCCTAGCATAATTTAGGATTCCTAAAAATGACCTTAAACTTGCCTTGATTTTTAACTTTTCTACATCAAAATCACATATTTTTTTAATAATATGTGGTTGCAGTTTAATTTTACTTTCGCCAATTATAGCTCCCAAAAATTCAACTTTGGGGACTGAGATCTTCATTTTTGTTGGAGATAGTATTAACCCTTTTTCTTTGCATATGTGGAGCATAATTTTCAAATGTTTTACATGCTCCGACTCATTGTTTAAAAATACAAGGATGTCGTCTATATAGACGGCAAAAAATTCTTCAGTTCCATTGAAGCATTTATCCATCTTTCTTTGAAATATTGTTGGCGCGTTTTTGAGTCCAAAAGGCATTACAAGCCATTCATAAAGTCCCCCTGGGACAAGAAATGTTGTCCAAGGAATTGATTTCTTCCATAGCAACTTGGTGAAATCCTGATTTAAGATCAAACTTAGAGAAGACCTTAGCGTTCCCTATTCGTTTTAGAAGTGTGTTTATTCCAGGGAGGGAATATTGATCCTTGTAGGTATTTTATCGTTGAGAGTTTTGTAATTGAATACCATCCTCTCCTTTCCTTTAGTTTCTTTCCCTGTGACCGGATCAACGGTTGTTCCAGAATTGACAATCATTGCCATAGTTCTGTGTCTGCTCTTGATTGGTCTTATTACTTCCAATTTTAGCAAAGCATCTACATGCTTTTTAAATGACGCTTCCAGTGCTGGAGTAACATGTTATAATGGTTTGTCTTGTATAGTGACATCCGGATTAATGATGTCAGGCTTACAAGTTTCACCATTTTTCTTCCACTGCTTCAATGGTTCTTCACCAACGTATCCTTGATCCTTCAGCTCTTTTAAGATAGGCTTAAACCTTACTTTTAACTTTTTGGAATCTTCTTTTGAGAAAGATACATTTTCTTGTAGCTCATAATAGATATCTTCATCAATTTCCAATTCCTCTATTGTTGCCGCGGTAATTTCAGTTGTAGGGGTTGTTTTGATCCTTGTAACCTTTTTGTAAAGCGTTACTTCATCACCTTCTGTCCTTATTC
This sequence comes from Rutidosis leptorrhynchoides, assembly GCF_046630445.1. Taxonomy (NCBI): domain Eukaryota; kingdom Viridiplantae; phylum Streptophyta; class Magnoliopsida; order Asterales; family Asteraceae; genus Rutidosis; species Rutidosis leptorrhynchoides. Next base: position 585,475,459 of record NC_092334.1, on the reverse strand, counting down.
CTCCATTCATGGATCTAGTGAAATTAGTACCTATTAGCATGTCGATACCATAACCAGTTCTCATATCTAGAGCATAGATTAGAGTAATTCTGAATTTGTTACCCTCTATTCAGAAAATTCCGGCTCTTATTCTTTGACTGGATGGTTATCTTGAATTAAGACCGTTAAACAATTTTATTCATTTCTTCTAGAGCTTCTTTTGGCAATTATGCAATAAGAGGTTGCTCCCGTATCAATAATCGCTTTGACTTTGAACAATCTAATTCCAGGTATATCGAATTCCACCTCAACATTGTAAAGTTGATTATTGATTTTCTTTACTTTTGGTTGTTTAATGTCTCCTGCCTTCATGGTGCTATGAACTTCATCTTTCTATTAAGGCATTAACTTGTTTTCCTAATAAAGGAAACACTTCTTCATGATTGAACTGCTCATCAAATTTCCTTTTCAAGGCTTCATTTTTTGTTGAAGCTTGATGATTTGGACTTCCATTGACTCTTTCATTTTTATTTGATCATTCCTTTGTTGCTCCAATTGGGTTTTCATGCACTCGGTGATTTTTAACAAATCACCTATTTCCTTTATTAAGGTTTGTTTCTCCGTTAACCACTTTTCTTTTTCATGTTGGGCTTCTTGCTCTTTGATCCTCCATTCTGCTGCTGACTCTTTTGCCTGATCTTTGATAGCTTGCTTCCATTCTTCATCCTTTTGGTTTAGCATTTTCCAAAGGGGATCTGCCTGAATTTCTTTTTGGCTAGTTTCCGGTTCTTTATTTTTCTTTACGAAAACCTTTTTCTTTAGGTAATGAGGTGAACTTATTACACAAATAGTCCCTGTAAGTACTTATATTTCCACATTAACTGCAGTATCTCTATCAGTGCTTCCTTGTCAAGATCTTTTCAAGAAATTAAAGCAGCCAGCCTACTACCAAAAGACAAGATCTATATTTATGGATATAGATATGAATAAGAATGTGACCGTTCAGGATTCAGCGATTAAGTTGAAGGGAGAGTGTGATCATCTTTTTCTGTTCAATTCGGTGTATAATTATAGTTATATTTCCATTCAAGTAGAACTGACGATTAAAAATTTTATTGTAGTATGTATATATTGAAAATACATAGATTTAGGTTAGATATACCGAGTCTTTTTACTTTATAATCAAACTCATGAAGCTGGTAGACTTGTAAAAAAAGATAACCTGATAAAAAATGATAAAAAAAGATAACCTGATACAGTAACATCATAATCATCCCAAATTGCAAAGCATACTCCGGAAACTCTGCACAAGATTCTATAGATAAAAAATTTATAATGAACTTAAGTTATCTTTCGTGTTTTAAATAGATTTATTACCATCAAAGAGCCCTTCTTCAAGTTCATAAATATTGACAGTATATAGGCTTGAAAAACTTGCTCAACCCCTGAATTTGGAATACGCTTATCTCTTTGCGGGACCCTTCTAGCAGTTTTCCTTGTTACATCACAAAACAACAAGCAAGCAAATATGATCCAGGATAAAAATTATGAGGCTTAAAAGTCAAAATAAGGACAATAGTCAAAGAGACCTACCGAACAGCACTAGATCTTCTATAAAGACTTGATATATGGCAGTTAGTTCTCCGTCAATTTTTGCGGCGCCGGGAAGATTATAATTGTATGCTAATATTGTTGTTTCTGTAATCATATCCAGTGAACTATAAATTAAACTGTATTTCAAAGAACAAACAAGAAATTGTTAGTGGGTTAACACAACCTGATTTGGATTGTTTTACCTATACTAAAGAGAGTGGCATTTAATTCCAAGCCCATATTCAACCCAAACCTGAAAATAAGAAATCCAGTTATTCATAATTGATGAAACCTAATAAGGAAAGATGTGCAGGCTGAAGACATGTAATACTCGAGATAAGAAATGTGTCATGTTTAATTCGGTGTATTATTTTAATTACATTTCAATTTAAGTAGAACTAACTTATGACTAGTTATAATTCCACATCATGTTATAGTAGTTACAAAACTGAATGAAACCATTGGATTTTGTCTGAAGAAAACCTAAGATTCATTCCATTTAAATAATTGTTAGTCCAGCCCTGCAACAAGGTTACATGCTCAGAAAACGCCAACACTTGGACAACCATCTACAGCACTCAGCAGCCTATTTCTGCATTCGAAAAAGAAACAAATATAAATGGTAACATTAACGTCTAGCTGATGATTACAAACATTAATGAAGGAAGATATAGAAAATACAATAATTTTGGGTTACGTATACCGAGTCCTTTTTGCTTTATAATCAAACCCATGAGGCCGGTAGACTTGTAAATAAGATAACATGATACAGTAACATCATATCCATCCCAAATTGCTAATAAGCTAAATCCAGTTTTCTGCACAATATTCTTTATAGAAATCATACAGTATAAAAAATGATCTGAAGTTCTTCTTAAGGAGTTGAACCTACACATAACAGATTTTGCCATGGTAAACCCCTTTACCCAAAACCTACAATGACAGATACACAAAATTTTAATAAGGTGATGACACATCAGCAAAGCATCAAATATAAATTTGACAAGAGCTATTGTAACCATGTTTAAGCGATTACCTTAATGGGGTTTCTGTGAATGCTTAAAATTTGAGCATCCACTTCTTTGAGATGCCACAAATCAGCAAAATTTGAGTAGGTTATCGAAGTACTCGATTACGGTGGATAACTTGATGACAATTAATTGGATAGTTCATCAGGCCGCGCAGTTTTACAATAGACTTTAGACTTAAACATAATAGCACAATTAGTTCTTTAAAAGTAGAAACATGCAAAGGAAGAACAATCAAAGAATAGTCAAATAACATGAAACTAAATTTTGCTATAAATCAGGTATGATTTTTAACACACAAAAAACCTCCAACGGCATACAAGATGGGGCCAAATAGTAAGAAGTCGGAAGCTTGATAATCAAGAATCAAATAGTTACTAATGCATGCTAATCAATTTAAGTTCACATTTAAGTACATAATTTTACTACCTGAAGCTTCTTGTCTTGAGGGTCAGGAATAAACTCCTTATCATCCCAATCTTCAGGCTGTCATATAAATCTGAAAACAAGAATGAGACAGTCACAAAAACATGAGAAAATAAAATTTAAGTTCTTGCTGAAAATTACAAAAAAAATCTAACAGCTACCTATTCAAAGCTATTTTGCCCATGTGAACAAGATTTCAATTAGAGTACAAACTTGCAGTCTATTTTTGATGATAGTGTAGGTAGCAACAGGGCAAAGGAAAAAGGGTTAAAAACTCGTGATCAGTGTTTAAATTACCATTAAGGTGGAAAATTTAAACGTCTTAACCTGAATTTAACAAAATAGAACCAATTTCTCAACAACAACCAAAATCATCAGTTCAAAGAAAGTAAAGAATCGGGAAAAAAAAACCCTGATTTTTGATAGTTTTTAAAAACATCACAAGAAAAAGCCGTATAACTTAAAAAAATCAAAAAAAAAAACCCTGATAAACTCCCGTATGCACAATTGCATATATCAAATTAGAATCAAAAGAAGGAAAAAAAGTTTCAAAGAACTCAACAAAATCAAAAGAAAAATCCTAAAAAATCAAGAAATAAAACAGTATCGATGAAAAAACCTAATTTCGACAAAGTGAAAAAATAAACCCTAGATTTTAAGAACTTTAACACTGTAGAAGAAAATAGAAACAGTAATTTGGTAATAACTAAAGAAAATCAAAAGAAAACCCTAATAAATCAAAGAAATAAAACAATATCGATTAAAAAACCTAATTTCGACAAAATCAAAACATAAACCCTAGATTTTAAGAATTTTAACACTGTAGAAGAAAATAGAAACAATAATTTGGTAATAACTAAAGAAAATCAAAAGAAAACCCTAATAAATCAAGAAATAAAACAATATCGATTAAAAAACTTAATTTGGACAAAATCAAGACATAAACCCTAGTTTTTAAGAATTTTAACACTGTAGAAGAAAATAGAAACAGTAATTTGGTAATAACTTAAGAAAATCAAAAGAAAACCCTAATAAACGTACACAGTGATTAGAAGGATGAAGGAGGTGTCGTGGAGGATTAATGAGATCAATCGATTAGATAAAAAAAAAAAAAAAAAAAAAAATACGAGAGCGTGATTGAACTTGGTAACAGAATCAAAGAAAGAACCCTAATAAAGAAGAAAAAGAACGATCTGGTGGTTATACAACCGGCGAGTGAGTTGAGAGGAGACTCTGTTAGTCTGTTCAATGTGTGTGTGATTGATCTTCTTATTCTTATTTATAGATATAGACTTTAAGAGCCCGTGCGTTGCACGGCGGGCTTATTAAAAACTAAGTATAAAATGTTAATGAAATAATTACAAAAGAAACACAACATTGTCAATATAAAACTTATGCGTTGACATGTAAACAAACAATGTTTCGAATTCAACAAATGCATTTAATTTGTTCAAAGTATTGATAAAAACACTTACAAATGACAGCCAAATGAAACGAATGAGGTTAATAAGAGAACTTATTCTATTTCCATCTTAAATCAACTTTGATGTTTCAACTGCTTGTATACCTTGTATCACCAATTCCATCTATATACGAAATGTGTTCACCCATATCAGAATATGCATCTTTCAAATCCATAATTCGATGACTTTTGAAAGTCAACATTTCAGCAAAACTAAAAAATTGAGGCTTGTGGATATTTCATAGTAGTAGTAACAATAAGTTGGGTAGACTTCAACTCCTCTGATGTAACCTTTATCACATGATCTACCATATATCTTCATATCAAGGACATGATATCACCATAATTCGTCTTTAAATAAGCACAACCATTTTAAGCCCAATAGCCTGCCGTTTGACTATAGACAATCAAAGCTATACCCAAATACACCCTATTACCACTAAAAAAGTTCCCAAATACCCACCAATCGACACCAGACTAATCTAAAACACATTTAACCTCACACATGTTTATATTCATTTTAAACATGACCTGTTGTTTTTCAAAAGTCAATACTCGAGCATAAAACCTAATATGAATATTTTACTTTCTAAACATTTGGATGGAACATATTAAAAGATGGATTAAAGCATTTTTGCTGAATTTTTCTTTATCAAAGTAATGAACCAAATAAATAGAATAAAGAAGTGCAAAAAGTTTTAAAACAGCATATACGAACCGCATATATCCATAAATAGTATTTCGCTTTGGATGAATTTTTAACTTGTACGACTCGTCTACATAGTATTGCAGTTGGGCATAACATAGGTATATCACTAACCAAATCAAATATGAATAAAGCATATGAGTAGTAGCCAAATCTTAACTTCAACTGCTAATAACATACCGTGTAGTATTTCGAAAGGAAAATCACGTGGCTTTAGTGTACAATGAGTCTGCTTTTTATTCTAAGAAACTATGGTTATTCCTCCATCCTTAACAGACATTCGATTACCTGAAAGAAGACATACAAATCAGGTGATCATGTGAATTTTATAAATGGTTATATACTTTCATAAAGGGTTGATATAATCCCTAACCTATAAAATTCCTACAACTTCATTGCTTCTTCTAATGAATTTTTTATTATATCCGTATATGTTTCCATACCTACATTTGTAAGAAAGAAAACCTCTGCATAATATTATCAATCCAATTTCATTATACAATATTGAGTTAATTATAACAGAATTAACCTTGGAACTATTATTAGTAATTAGTAATACCTTTATAATATCACCGGGAATATGCAAAACGTTAGCAACTTTCCCATTATAACGACTCTTAATCTCTATAGTAGCTTTATGACTTTGCACTTCACAAGGTGGTTGATATTCTTCAAGTTGATCTCCCTACCAAAAAAAAAAAAAAAAAAAAAAAAAAAAAAAAAATCTAGTTGCGCTACATCGATCAAATGATCTTGGCTTTGATAGTCAATAATGCATACTTTTAGCTTGTTTGTCTTTTGTTTTGTTACTGAACATCACCCCTGAAGTCTTTGAACAAACTCTGAAGCTCACCTGACCTAATCTCCCTGTGAGATTCATTGCCCAATTCCATGTGCATAAGATCCCGTTTTCATTTCTTCTCATCTTATAACAGTAGCTTCCTTGTCCACCTCGAGTCTATGAAGTCTTTGAACCTTTCATTTAGTAAAACATATAAGACTCGTGAATTCACGGGTTTGTTTAAGACGAAACATGAAAAAGACTAAGTAAAAAACGGTTTTAGTAAACTAAAAGAACTTCGTTAGATTTTTTTTTTTTAATAAGAATACATATATTTTATTATCATTATCATAACATTTTAAGTTAAACAAATTCTAATACATGACTTACATTTTACTTTCGAGACTGTACATTACTTTGAAAGCCAAATACTCTTCATGTACTTTAACGTGCAAAGCGGCAGCATCAGGCCATTACAAATATATATGCTCATAAAAAGTATAAGTTAAAAACTCCAGTAACTAAATAAAAAGTGCAACTTATGACCCAACTTGCACCCACCACTTGAAACACCCAAATTTAGCACACGACCCATGTCAGCAAACCATCCAGCATCTTTAAACTTCCACACCCATATACATCAAGTGAATGTGAATGCATTACCAATAAAAAGCTGGATTTGAGAATCCAAATTTACAAAAGACTATAGAGTCATTATAATAACACAACTTTGAATTATTCAAACAACAACCCACTCAAAGTCATTATAAACTGCTTACTAAATTGGACAAAAATTGAGATAGCATTGGCTCCCAAAAAAAATTTGTTCATAACATTCAGGTAATAACTAAAATGATATAAATAAATAAAAATAATACCTCCTCAATCAGGTGTCTATATGCAACCTTAAAACTTTTAACATTATGTGGCATCATTTTCACTTTCACATGTGTTAAGTTCATTCCTATAGTTCCTGTTTTCCTCGTTATTGATTAAGAAACACTACTCCTTATCATAACATCCTTTCTTATACCATTCATATTATAGATAGTATAGAAGTCCAAGTAGTAAAAGAACAAAATTTGAAAGTTAAATTTCACATGGCTGCAATTTGCATCTCTAACTATGCCATATCTTTCAAAAAAAAATAAAAAATTAATAATAATAATAATAATAATAATAATAATAATAATAATAATAATAATAATAATAATAATAATAAATAAAATAAAATAAAAAAACACACAAGATATAGAAATACAAATATGAAAATATAGATATATAGATATATAAGTCCAGATTAAGCCCACAAATATAATAAAGTGGTAGTATGGATTTACTTTTAAGCTCTAAAAGTAAATCCATACTAACAAACCTTTCATTAACAAACCTTACAGAAGCTTACAATAACATACTCGAAAGAGAGTCATGAAATTCAAACATTGCTTAGAACACCTGCAGATACAATAATTTAAAGAAACTATTAGATACAATAACATCACAATAGGCTGCTCAACATTGCATATTTTCCAAAAGAAATAAGTACTAAACTGATATTAGTGCAAAAACTATTGACTTAGCTATTGCGATATAAACAAAAAAATGGAGGTGTAACAACAACATTACTTACCAATCTAAATCTGCAGGTGTAACATAAACAAAACTCTGTACCATGTAAAGCTTTTTCTTTTAGACATTTTATCAAACACCTTTCATGCGCTTGTACAAATGTACAATCATGATTTGGTTGTTCACTTGCTGTACCTACAACTAATTGGAGGACCTGCACACGAATTATAAATGAAAAGAACATAATTAGTTTATATTTAGAATTCAAATGATGCCACAGTTTATATTAAATATTCAAAATATAATAATACCTCAAATATGTTCCAAACCTTTATTTAACAGCCATTAAAGTACAAATCAAAACCCTAAGTAGCAATATAACATGAAATCAGAGTAGAGAAATCGACTAACCTTTCAGCAAATTGACTTACTTGTATTTGGAAGATTTCTTCAAAAAGTAAAAATTAGTGCAAATTGACTACTCCAATACGAATTAAATAAAAGGAGAATGGCGTACCTGAGTTAACGTGAAATTCAATTGAAGATATAAAATCGCCAAATTAATCAAAACCTGACAGATCCGTATGAAGAAATTAGGGTTGAAGAAAACGGTACAGGGTCGGAGCAAATCCTATCGACGTGAATACTGTGAAACCCAATTTAAAACGTAAAAAATCGACGTGAATGGAATTTAGATTTAGATGTCTGCGATTGAAGAGAAGAACAATTAGATTTAGATTAGGGTAAGTGAGGGAAACAGAATGAATTCGTGTTGGTGTGAGAAGAGGATTTTTCTTAATTTTTTTTATCCAGTTTACGTTTGATTTTTTTTTTAAATTCGTAGCTGAATAAACCTAGGACTTACACGTGTAAGCATAGTAGGGGTATAGTAGGGGTATTCTTAGGGTGTGACATATAGGATTTGTATGTGATGCTTTATGTGAGGTAGGGGATGGATCGATAAAAATAAATATGACCGTTGATAATTCAGCGTAAGAGTTAAGCTACCAATGAGAAAACATAGTTTATCCCCTAAAGTCTAAACAAACTAATATCACATATCCCCACTTAAATATCTAATACTATTAATTTACCCCATTTTTATTTAATACTACGTATACAACTAGAGATAGAACGGTCCGCGCGTTGCAGCGGGAAATCGTTTCTAGCGATATATGATTTCAGCACATGGTCTCGCTATATAGATTAATTGGTGTTTCAGTAGTTTATAATTATAATATGTATATCGACGAAATAAAAAATAATAAGAGGTTTGAAACTAAAAAATATATTTTTAAACATGATATAAAAAGAGAAACGAAAAAGTGTTTGGGTAATATTTTTATAATTACATTTTTAAATATTTATCTATAAACTTACTTATTTTAAAAAGTATTAGAATAGTAATATACTAATCTTAACAAAATATAAATATGCATGTTGGAAAAAAAAATGGGAAACCAAATAATTGAACTCTCACCACTAGTAAACCATTGTGAATAATCCAACAACTTGACTAATTGGGCTATAAAAACTTTTGATTATGTCTTTACAACATCATATTATATATACTAATTACTATTAGTGAAAAACTTTAAAACTGCAGCAATTAAAGCATAGAACTACAATATTTTGAGTGCGTAATAGCATATATGGGAATTATATGCAAAAATAGAGGCGTGAAAGCAAGCATTTCCAAAATCCATAATCATTCATGTCCGTCCATCTCAAAACACAGATTATACCTGATACATGTATATTGAACGATACTCTTATTATTATTTATATTTAAATTAAATATTTAATATTTATATTTATATTTATATATGCTATAAAATAAAATATATAATTGAGAATTAGTTACAATAATTAATTGGGAGGAGTAGAAGGAGTATGATTTGAGATCGTTTTGTAACAGAATATGTAAACAACCACAATCGCTTTATTTACTGGTTCGAAAACAGTTGCAATTATTGGATTAGAAACTAGGGAAAAATGTTTAAAAATTAGGTGAACTTTCACTAAATTCCTATTATATGCATCCAACTTTTAGATCTCCTATTGTATGCATTCAACTATTTAAATTGTTCTATTGTATGTATTTAACATGTTGTAATAGGTAATTTTCAGGTCACCTCAATTTCATAATTACATCATTGATCCCTTATGTTTGGCAGACATTGCATCATTTATTTTTTCTAAACAAAATTACATTGTAGGTCCTTCTTCATCTTCGTCACCTTCTTTCATTTAACTTCAATAATAAAAAAAGTCTCACATGCTACTTTGGAATCAAGCTACGAACAACACATACCCATTTTTCACTTTAAATCTAAATATCTCATCTCTTTTCTGACTGATCAATTGAATCTCCTTTTCAACTTAAATATGAAAACCTTACAAATACCCATATCCATTAAACAAAACCCCAAATATGAGAAACCCTAAATAATTTGTTTTTCGTCACCTCACCAGAATCCTCCAACTTCCGGTTTGAAACGAAAAGGATATGTGATGTGTAGTGGATAAGTTTGAAGACCGCCGAAGGTAGATTCATTGTCAGAGGTGGTTTTTTGGCGAAATTCGGGTTTTATCAAAACATTGCACCTTGATCTTCCGGCGACGACTCAAATCCGACACCATAAATCTGCTTCATCTATCTCGTTCATCCTTCGTCCTTCAACGACACAAATCCAACACCAACTTTATAATTCCATTGGCCGCCACCACCTGCAACAAATTAGATCTGACACCACCGCCACAATCTGCGGGAACTCAGGCCGGAACTCAGATCTCTGATTAAACCTTTATCTATCTCGTTGGAATCATCTGCTCATTTGCTCGTTGAATCATCTATTCGTTAAATCACTTGCAGATCTAGGTTTTTCGATATTTCTTGTGGAGATGAAGGGACGACTTAAAGGGACGGATTAAAATTTGTTTATTGTTGTTATTGTTTTTTTTTTTATTGAAGTTTAAGTTATTAACTTTGTTTGAGATTGAATGGATGTATATAATTTGAATGAGTTTGTATTCATCTCTTTTCTCGTCAATCTATTTTTTGCAAGTCTATCTCGTTGTAGCCAATTACGTTAGATGAAGAAAAATTCAAAACTAGATTGGTGAAGCTTTGACTATCAAAGCTTTAAGACACTTAATTATAGAAATTGTAATTAGTAGAGATTCATTGTACTCCTCACTGTAATTAGTATTCATCTTGATATATCATTGTTTTTTAATAAGTTCAATGTGAATGTGATTTGGTTTTGTTCATGTATAAAGTTTTGGTTTGATTGTGACCATACAGATTGTAGGCTTTTATGTAGTTTTGTTTTCTGAAAAAAAAAAAAAATTTTTGGAGGAGATGAAGATGAAGGTATTCTTGAAGATGAAAGATGTTTGTGAAAATGATGAAGGAAGTGGTATAATTAGATAAGATTAACAGAAAAATTAACAGATGTTAAGTCTAGGGACCAATCAAGAACTTTTTCTACATATTACCTGATACCTTCATTGCAAGTTACTTAATACATACAATAGAATAATTAAGATTGTTGAACGCATACAATAGGAGATTTGAAAGTTGGATGCATACAATAGGAATTTAATAAAAGTTCGATGCATTTTTAAACAATTTTCCCTAGAAACTACTCTCCTTTCACCATTGATTTGGTTTAGGTGTATTTGTTAATTTATTTATTTTAATGTCATCAATTAAATAAATCTCTAAAATGATGATATCATAAATAAAAATTATTTACACTTAAAAAATATTTAAAAAGAAAAACAAAAATTTAAGGGCTTCATGATGATGTCATTATAATAATTAATTCTATTTAATAAACATATTATTATGTTTATTATATAATATGTGAAACATTATGTACAACTTTATAATAAAACACTTTTATGATCATATGTACAATATTTGAAGCATTATGTACAATTTTATAGTAAAACACCCACATGATCATATGTACAAGTTAAGTACATCAATATATTTGTAAAAACAATGACAAGTTTCTTAGTCAGAATTCGTTGTTCCACGGGTCATTAAACTAAATGACTTTAGCATTTACATTTACATTCACTTAATACGGGTCATTAAATTAAATTTTTGAAATCGTATACGTTATATAAAATAAAGTAAATAATTACTTCTTTTTAACTAATACATATGAAATTTTATTTTCACTTTTACAAATCAAATCTTTTATTCAAAAGAGATTTTACCTTGAATGGTACGTGTTGTACATAACCCTGGTTTGCTAAGAACTTCGTATCTTTTCTTACATTGTCACCTTAAACGATTTCTATAAAATTTTTGTTACTTGTTATATAAAAATTTTTCGTTGCTTATTCGTATCCAAATCATCATGAAGACTTTACAACCGTCGAAATCGGGATATTCTTGTGTGTGTGTGTGTGTGTGTGTATGTGCTGAAGGCACTTACTACCACACCATGCAGAGCCTTTGGGCACCCACTAACACTTAAACCATTCAAAATTATTACGTTACCCCAAGGATCTTATTTGCCACGCCTGTTGGAACGATGCTCTTTCTTACGTAACTCTAAGTCCTGACATATTCCAGGGGATTCATGAAGCGACCCGTCCTAATCCATCTGGACGAATACATTACATTTGGTTACATCGCGAGGTACTTGACTGAAACAACCCAACCAGTACTTCGTACGATAATTTTTTTTTTATAATACACATTTACGCGCCAATTAAATATGTAGACCAAATCACAAGTTTCATTAAACCATACAACCATTACCAATGTTTACAAAAGGGCACAAAGGCCATTAGTTAAGTAAATATAAGTTTGATCGAATACAATGATAGTTTATAAACCATACGACCCAACGAGCATGGTTTGGGACTAAACTACCCAAAAGGTGGTCAACTTCCAAAAGCTCCTACAAGCACATCATCAAGGACATCTAGTGTCCGACAATCCCCTTCCCTTTATCCTCGCCTGCAACTAAAAAGATAAACAACGAGAGGGGTAAGCTAACGCTTAGTGAATGCAATAATTATACATGATCATATATAACCTACTTACTTGCATACACTTACACAATACCACATACAAGCTAGCAACTCAACCAACATGAAATCCATCATGCATAAACTACTATCCACGTTCCACATCAAGCTAGCAATAGTATTAGCATATAGTTCACAATATAATATGCTAAGTACAATTCGCACAACCATGGTTAACCAAGTATACAAGAGAACGGTACATGAAGGTCCGTTGGAGTTCATAACATCCACTAGTGTTACTTATACACCGCGTAATCACTAGTCCCCCGGGTGATGTCTTAAACACCGCGACTAACTCACCCTTACACAATGTGGCGTCTTAAACACCGCGGCGAATCCACACTTCATTCAATACAATGAGTGGTGTCTTGATCACCGCGACACTTCCACTCTCATGACATTGTGGTGTCTTAAACACCGCGACAATTCCACAAGTCAATTACACAATGAGTAGTGTCTTAAGCACCGCGACAATACTACTCGTTACCTAAAATGTGGTGTCTTGAACACCGCGACACTTCCACATTCATACCACATAAATAAATACATTATATACGTTCACGCATAATTATTCCACTCACCTTGACACAAGGATGATGAATATTCGCTTCCAAACTCAAAGCCAAGTACCTAATACGTTAAGTACCAATTCAATACATAAACTAGTGGAATTAACCACATTACAATTACTTGGGCATTTAATGACTCAATTCGCATTAAATGACCCAACTACATCACAACCGCCCTCTTAATGGCCAAGACTCGACTTTAGTTACCAACATTAGTGCATTAAAGTCTACTAGCCTCAATTGACATCCACCTAGGGTAATTTACACCCATTTTACCCAAACTAGGTCAACTAGTACATTCTTGACCCATTTTGACACTTTCACATCCAAACTAGTCAAACATAACCCAAATGACATCTCTTTTAATTTTAACAAATGTTTAATGCTTTTAATATCATTAACACTTTCAACTCACAATTACAAGGCCAAAACCCTAGATTATGGCCATTAGGGTTTTCATTACAACAACCTAACCCAAATTCACCCATTTTACTCCCAAATGGGTCATACAAGCTTCTATTAACCAAAACCCTAGCCATAATCAATTAAAACTCGAAACTTAGAGTTAGAACTTACCGAGACTATCACCACGTAGCTAGAGTCACAAGGAACAACTTTAATACTTGCTCCAAAGATCAACCCTAAATCCTTCCTCTCTCAATCTCACTTTGAATCCAAATGGGTGTTAGAGTTTTGGGAGAGAAATTGAAAGAAAATGAAAAAGGAAAATGAAATAAATGAACTAGTGGACCAGATTTAATGCACCCATCTGATCTATACGTCCATTTACCATTTTGCCCCTCAAAATCTCTTAATTTAACCTAAAACCGAGACCTGGCCAGCAGGCCTGCCGCGGCGCGGCACTAAACGTCGCGGCGCGACGAATCAAAGTAAAATTCACCATGCTTAAGTCCTGTTCTGATCTGGAAACGCTTGATGGGTCGCGGCGCGGACCCGTTTGTCGCGGCGCGACATACGCCTGGGTCTGGCCACTTCGACTAGTTAGTCAAATTTCCAAGGTTTCCACAACTAATTCCTTCATTCTCATTCCCAATACACGTCTAAGCCTCACATCTAAGTCTCACGAGACCTAACACTACACAAGCTCATTTGTACACTTATATACGCACATGTTAACTAGCACACAATAAATTATATATATACGTTTATCTATACAATTATGCATAAGCTTCCGAATCATAACGTACAAATGGTTAAATATGTACCTTTAGTCACGTACGGGAAAAACGGGATGTTACAACTCTCCCCCACTTAGATCGGAGTGCGTCCTCGCAATCCAAGCCGCATGACAAGCCGGAAGATAAACCAAAGCAAACTCTTCGCATTCCCATGTAAACTCGGAACCCTTTCGATGTCGCCATTGCACTTTGAAGGTTCTAACTTCCTTGTTCCGCAACATCTTAACCTTTTCATCAAGGATTGCAACCGGTTCTTCCGCATACTCTAACTTGTTATTCAAAGTAATCTCATCCAATGGCACCCAAGTCGAGTCATCCACAAGACACTTGCAAAGATGGGAAACATGGAACGTATTATGAATTCCCGTAAGTTCTTCGGGTAACTCTAATCGATAAGCAACCTCACCAACACGTGCCAATACCTTGAAAGGACCAATAAACCGAGGAGCTAACTTTCCTCGCTTTCTAAACCGAATCACACCCTTCCATGGAGAAACCTTAAGCATCACCATATCACCTTCTTGAAACTCAATCATTCTTCTACCTTTATCGGCATAAGACTTTTGTCTATCTTGCGCCGCTTTAAGTCGAGCCCGAATCATTTCAATTTTACTATTCGTCTCCAAAACCAAATCGGAACTTCCGATTTCTCGTTGACCCACTTCTCCCCAACAAATGGGAGTTCGACATCTATGCCCATAGATCATCTCGTATGGTGGCATCCCAATACTAGCGTGGTAACTATTATTGTATGAGAATTCCACCAAGGGTAAGTGCTCGTCCCAACTTCCACCAAAATCAATAATACACGCCCTCAACATATCCTCTAGCGTTTGGTTAGTACGCTCGGTTTGACCGTCCGTTTGAGGATGATACGCCGTGCTCATTTTTAATTGAGTACCCATATCTTCATGAAACTTGTTCCAAAACCGAGATGTAAAGCGAGTATCTCGATCCGAAACAATAGATACCGGAACCCCATGTCTTGATATCACCTCCTTTATAAACAACTTAGCTAAAGTCTCCGATGATATCGTTTCCCGAATGGGAAGAAACAAGGCACTCTTCGTCAATCTATCAACAATCACCCAAATCGTATCGTATTGGGTTCGCGCCGTCTTCGGTAACTTGGTAATAAAGTCCATGGTAATGTGCTCCCATTTCCATTTCGGGACTTCCAATGGTTGTAACTTACCGTAAGGCTTTTGGTGTTCGGCTTTGACTTGTAAACATGTGACGCATTGTTCAACATACTTAACCACGTCACGCTTCATGTCGGGCCACCAATAATCTTTCTTCAAATCATAGTACATTTTCGTTGCACCCGGATGAATGGAATATTTGGACTTATGTGCTTCATCAAGTAGCACTCGCCGGTAATCCCCCATCTTAGGTACCCATACCCTTCCTTGAAAGGACAACAAGCCACGCGAGCCCATTGTAATGAACTCCGATTGGCCAACGATTCGTTCCGTGTGCTTATTGTGAACATAAGCCTCTATTTGATCTTTACCCATCTTTTCAAGAAAGTCATTAGTGATAATCAAACGTAACGATCCCACCTTTATCGCCGGATGTGTACTCTTTCGACTCAAGGCGTCCGCAACAACGTTCGCCTTACCCGGATGATAAAGTATCACGCAATCATAATCTTTCACCACGTCCATCCATCTACGTTGACGATAATTCAAATCTCGTTGAGTGAAAAGATGTTTCAAATTTTTGTGATCCGAATATATCGTACACTTGACACCATACAAGTAATGGCGCCAAATTTTCAACGCGTGCACTACCGCCGCCATCTCAAGATCATGAGTCGGGTATCTCGTTTCGTGTTCTTTTAATTGTCGAGAGGCATAAGCGATGACTTTACCTCTTTGCATCAGAACACACCCGAGCCCATTCAACGAAGCATCACAATAAACCACCATGTCTTCAATCCCTTCCGGTAACACCAACACCGGAGCTTGACATAACTTTTCTTTCAACAATTGAAAGGCGACTTCTTGTTCTTTTTCCCAATTAAATTTAACATTTTTCCGCGTCAACTTCGTCAAAGGAGAAGCAATCTTAGAAAAGTCTTGAATAAACCGACGATAATAACCGGCCAATCCGAGAAAACTTCAGATTTCCGTAGGCGTAGTCGGTCGACTCCAAATTTTCACCGTTTCGATCTTCCCCGGGTCTACCATAATACCTTCTTGATTCACAATATGACCAAGGAATTGAACTTCCCTTAGCCAAAATTCACATTTGGAGAACTTAGCATACAATTTCTCCCTTCGCAACGTCTTCAACACTTCACGTAGATGGTGTTCATGTTCCTTCATACTCTTGGAATAAACGAGTATGTCGTCAATGAACACGATTACCGACTTGTCCAACATAGGTTGGCACACTCGGTTCATTAGATCCATGAATGCCGCCGGTGCATTCGTGAGACCAAAAGGCATAACCACAAACTCATAATGCCCGTAACGCGTCCGAAAGGCCGTTTTCTCGATGTCTTCCTCACGGACCCGCACTTGATGATAGCTGGACCGTAAATCGATCTTAGAAAAATACGTGGCACCTTGGAGTTGATCAAATAAATCGTCGATCCGAGGTAATGGATAACGATTCTTGATCGTCACTTTATTCAACTCCCTATAGTCGATGCACATTCGCATGCTTCCATCTTTCTTTTTCACAAACAAAACCGGAGCACCCCACGGCGAGGAGCTTGGTCGAATGAAACCCTTCTCAAGCAACTCTTGGGTTTGATTAAGCAATTCTTGCATCTCCGTCGGCGCTAAACGATAAGGGGTTTTAGCAATGGGAGTAGCTCCCGGAACCAACTCGATGCGAAATTCGACTTGTCTTTCCTCCGGAACACCCGGTAATTCATCCGGAAAGACATCTTCAAATTCGTTAACCACCGGAATCTTACGAATAGGTGGTGGATCATCACGAGTATCAACTACGTGAGCAAGATAAAACAAGGCACCGCTCTTGCGAAAACGTCGTGCCCTTGCATAAGTGCACAATGGTACGAGTCTTCTCCGTCTATCGCCATGAATAATCAACTCTCCCCCACTTGGGTTCCTAACACGAATGAACTTATCATGGCATGCAATATCGGCTCTATAACGATCGAGCCAATCCATACCAACAACAATATCGAACTCACCCAAAGTCATCGGAATGAGGTCAATTTTAAACGTTTCGGTACCAAACACAACATCACAATTCTTACAAACATCAACCACTAGCGCCGTCTTGCCATCCGCTATTTCGACTTCAACCGGACGGCTCAACTTAACTAGCGGTTTATTTAACTTAGATACAAATCGAGGCGACACAAAAGACAAATTAGCACCGCTATCAAATAATATCTTGGCCGGTTTAGAGTTAACCAAGAAAGTACCTGAGACAACTTCGTTCGATTGTTTAGCTTCATCATTAGTCATCAAATAATTTCGACCCCGGCCCGTACCCGCCACCTTCTCTAACCGCTTGACATGATCATTAACCAACTCGGGACACTCGGTCTTCTTGTGTCCTTCCTTCCCACAATTGTAACAAGTGAATTTTGTAGTAGAAGATGGTTTGGTGCAATCACGGGCCATATGTCCCCTTCGCCCACAATTATGACAAGAATAGGGGAAATCCCCCGAAGCACCTTTCTTCACACTCCCCACACTCTCGGAGCCTTTCTTAAACTTCTTGCTAGAAAAATTAGATTGACTAGTAGCTTCAAATTTTTTCTTGCCCAAGGTAAGGCTATTC
Source organism: Rutidosis leptorrhynchoides (assembly GCF_046630445.1). Taxonomy (NCBI): domain Eukaryota; kingdom Viridiplantae; phylum Streptophyta; class Magnoliopsida; order Asterales; family Asteraceae; genus Rutidosis; species Rutidosis leptorrhynchoides. The sequence continues at coordinate 585,457,324 of NC_092334.1, read as the reverse complement.
TTCCTCATCACAAGCGCCTCGAAACCCTTGGCCATGTTAAACAATTCGTCAAAGCTTTTCACCACATTCACACTTATCTTCTCTTGATAACTATCATTCAAGATCCGATAAAAATCTTCCTTTAACATCTTGTCGTTCCCGACATACTCCGGGCAAAATTGAGTTTTAGACAAAAACACGGATTTGAGAGTGTTCAAGTCCATCGACCCTTGCCTCAAGGAACGTAACTCGTCCTTTAGCCTAGTGAGATCAGCCGAAGTTCGGTATTCTTCGAAAAATTCCACCTTAAACTCATCCCAAGAAAAGTCCATGCATTGTTCTTCGCCATAGACTTGAATCTTTGCATCCCACCATAGCTTGGCATCACCTCTTAGCATGCTACAACCATACCTTGTCTTTTTATCGTTAGGGCACTCACATGTACGAAAAGCCCCCTCCATATCGGAGATAAACCGGGCACTCTTAAGTGGGTCCCGTTCACCATCAAAGGTAGGAGGTTGAGCATCCTTGAAGTTCTTAAAGAAAAAGTCTCGCCTCCCCACATTCTCTTCTTGAAGAACAATTTTAATTTGTTCCTTAACCATATCGACGACTTGTTCTTCAATAGTGTCTAGAAACATCTTCTTAATATCAACAAGAAAATCCGCCCTTTGGCGTTGAAAGATGGCCTCAACCTTGGCCGTGAACTCGGGGTCCTCGCTCGTGCCCCCATTATCGGTGTCGTGTCCGTTTCTCATCTTCATTCTATAAAACGGGAAAGATTAAACAACGAAACCAAATACATGACACATATATACCATACCACCCCATCTCGCTCAACAATCATCATACATCGCTCGTTTGACACGATTTGCACCCGTAGCAAGGGTAGCTAGTCATTGCTACACGAGCACGTCGCATTAACTTGCTAGTACAACGTCTATCTCTCTTGATGATTCCAACTACAACACAAAACAATGAGTGCATGGTTAGTTCATATAAACCTACGCACTACCATTCCCGATTCGACCCGAAGTCGTACAAGTCCCGCCTAAAAGCGCATACACATAAAAGTCTAAGTCTAGGCACCTATCTCAAGTCGCCTAAATCCCTTAGACCATGCTCTGATACCACTTGAAACAACCCAACCCATACTCCGTACGATAAATTTTTTTTTTTTTATAATACACATTTACGCGCCAATTAAATATGTAGACCAAATCACAAGTTCCATTAAACCATACAACCATTACCAATGTTTACAAAAGGGCACAAAGGCCATTAGTTAAGTAAATATAAGTTTGACCGAATACAATGATAGTTTATAAACCAAACGACCCAACGAGCATGGTTTGGGACTAAACTACCCAAAAGGTGGTCAACTTCCAAAAGCTCCTACAAGCACATCATCAAGGACATCTAGTGTCCGACAATCCCCTTCCCTTTATCCTCGCCTGCAACTAAAAAGATAAACAACGAGAGGGGTAAGCTAACGCTTAGTGAATGCAATAATTATACATGATCATATATAACCTACTTACTTGCATACACTTACACAATACCACATACAAGCTAGCAACTCAACCAACATGAAATCCATCATGCATAAACTACTATCCACGTTCCACATCAAGCTAGCAATAGTATTAGCATATAGTTCACAATATAATATGCTAAGTACAATTCGCACAACCATGGTTAACCAAGTATACAAGAGAACGGTACATGAAGGTCCGTTGGAGTTCATAACATCCACTAGTGTTACTTATACACCGCGTAATCACTAGTCCCCCGGGTGATGTCTTAAACACCGCGACTAACTCACCCTTACACAATGTGGCGTCTTAAACACCGCGGCGAATCCACACTTCATTCAATACAATGAGTGGTGTCTTGATCACCGCGACACTTCCACTCTCATGACATTGTGGTGTCTTAAACACCGCGACAATTCCACAAGTCAATTACACAATGAGTAGTGTCTTAAGCACCGCGACAATACTACTCGTTACCTAAAATGTGGTGTCTTGAACACCGCGACACTTCCACATTCATACCACACAAATAAATACATTATATACGTTCACGCATAATTATTCCACTCACCTTGACACAAGGATGATGAATATTCGCTTCCAAACTCAAAGCCAAGTACCTAATACATTAAGTACCAATTCAATACATAAACTAGTGGAATTAACCACATTACAATTACTTGGGCATTTAATGACTCAATTCGCATTAAATGACCCAACTACATCACAACCGCCCTCTTAATGGCCAAGACTCGACTTTAGTTACCAACATTAGTGCATTAAAGTCTACTAGCCTCAATTGACATCCACCTAGGGTAATTTACACCCATTTTACCCAAACTAGGTCAACTAGTACATTCTTGACCCATTTTGACACTTTCACATCCAAACTAGTCAAACATAACCCAAATGACATCTCTTTTAATTTTAACAAATGTTTAATGCTTTTAATATCATTAACACTTTCAACTCACAATTACAAGGCCAAAACCCTAGATTATGGCCATTAGGGTTTCATTACAACAACCTAACCCAAATTCACCCATTTTACTCCCAAATGGGTCATACAAGCTTCTATTAACCAAAACCCTAGCCATAATCAATTAAAACTCGAAACTTAGAGTTAGAACTTACCGAGACTATCACCACATAGCTAGAGTCACAAGGAACAACTTTAATACTTGCTCCAAAGATCAACCCTAAATCCTTCCTCTCTCAATCTCACTTTGAATCCAAATGGGTGTTAGAGTTTTGGGAGAGAAATTGAAAGAAAATGAAAAAGGAAAATGAAATAAATGAACTAGTGGACCAGATTTAATGCACCCATCTGATCTATACGTCCATTTACCATTTTGCCCCTCAAAATCTCCTAATTTAACCTAAAACCGGGACCTGGCCAGCAGGCCTGCCGCGGCGCGGCACTAAACGTCGCGGCGCGACGAATCAAAGTAAAATTCACCATGCTTAAGTCCTGTTCTGATCTGGAAACGCTTGATGGGTCGCGGCGCGGACCCGTTTGTCGCGGCGCGACATACGCCTGGGTCTGGCCACTTCGACTAGTTAGTCAAATTTCCAAGGTTTCCACAACTAATTCCTTCATTCTCGTTCCCAATACACGTCTAAGCCTCACATCTAAGTCTCACGAGACCTAACACTACACAAGCTCATTTGTACACTTATATACGCACATGTTAACTAGCACACAATAAATTATATATATACGTTTATCTATACAATTACGCATAAGCTTCCGAATCATAACGTAAAAATGGTTAAATATGTACCTTTAGTCACGTACGGGAAAAACGGGATGTTACATTGACCTCTATATGATACATTTTACAAACATTGCATTCGTTTTTAAAAGACAAACTTTCATTTCATCGACAGTTGACGGCATGCATACCATTTCATAATATATCCAACTATAATTGACTTAGTAATAATATTGATGAACTCGACGACTCGAATGCAACGTATTTTGAAATATGTCATGAATGACTCCAAGTAATATCTCTAAATCGAGCAAATGCACAACGGAAGATTTCTTTCATACCTGAGAATAAACATGCTTTCAAGTGTCAACCAAAAGGTTGGTGAGTTCATTGGTTTATCATAAATAATCATTTTTCAATAATATAATAGACCACAAGATTTCATATTTCATAAACATCATTCTCATATCAGGTATTTCGCAAACTGCATAGAGATAAAAATCATTCATATGGTGAACACCTGGTAACCGACCTTAACAAGATGCATTTAGAATATCTCCATCATTCCGGGACCCCCTTCGGACATGATAAATTCGAAGTACTAAAGCATCCGGTACTTTGGATGGGGCTTGTTGGGCCCAATAGATCTATCTTTAGTACCGGATGCTTTAGTACTTCGAATTTATCATTTCCGGAGGGAGTCCCGGAATGATGGGGATATTCTATATGCATCTTGTTAAGGTCGGTTACCAGGTGTTCACCATATGAATGATTTTTATCTCTATGCAGTTTGCGAAATGCCTGATACGAGATGTGTATTTATGAGAAATGAAATCTTGTGGTCTATTATTACAATTTGATAAATATATAGGTTAAACCTATAACTCACCAACATTTTTTGTTGACGTTTTAAGCATGTTTATTCTCAGGTGATTGTTAAGAGCTTCCGCTGTTGCATACTAAATTAAGGACAAGATTTGGAGTCCATGCTTGTATAATATTGTTTAAAAACTGCATTCGAAGGCATTTATTGATGTGTAATATTATTGTAAACCATTATGTAATGGTCGTGTGATAACGCTATATTTTAGATTATCATTATTTGATAATCGTCGTAGTATTTTAAAAGTTATGGTTTGTTTTAAGATCGAATGCAGCCTTTGAAAAACGTTTCATATAGAGGTCAAAACCTCGCAACGAAATCAATTAATATGGAACGTTTATAATCAATATGAACGGGACATTTCAATTCTCATCTAGCGATATTAACACCATCAGTATTTCGACTTTAATATTAGTCATAACCTGTTTGGCTTTTTGCAAGGGCAAGAAGCGATTAACTTCTCATCCTCGTGCTCTATCCTTCATACCTCACTTTTTAGCAACGGCTTCGAGCGTGAACATTTTTGGCCCAAGGACTTGTGTCCTGATAATTATCAAAACTACATTTAATTCATAAGTTTTCATTTCCTAGTAACATGTAACCCGATGATCCAAAGATTTTTCACTCAATCTTTTTCAACTCGTAACCTCTGAAATACGAAAAACTATGTTTATCAAAAATTTTACACGTTGCTTATTTGTGCGGACCTCACAAGATTTATGGACAAATGAAAGTACTAAAAATTTTTCTGTCACTTATGCGATTTATAAAATCATATATGTATAAATTTACCCTTACTTATTTTGGTTAGTACATACCAAGTTATACCTCCAAAATTATTTAAAAATCGCTCATTTATTGAGTTGTTTAACTTAAGTCAAATAGTTTTGTGCAAAATGGTACACGTTGTGCATACTTCTAAATTTACTAGGAACTTCATTCCGTATATGTTGTCACATCAAACTTTTAAAGGATTTTCAAAACTTCCTTGGTTGATTTTATTAAGGGTTTTCGTATTAGACTACACCATGTATGGATCACACTTTTTCTCGCCCTCCGTTAGGGATGAAGCTTACTATTAAGATCTTTGTTAAAAACTCTTGAGCCACTTTAGATGACAGATTTATAAAATTTGTTAAGAAGTCTTTGCGCTCATGAAATGTTCCTCTTAAGGTTAAATTTGGCAAAAACGAGGGCCGATAAACCAGTTTTCTGGGAAACACTCAGTGGTCACCCTATTGTAGGAAAGGCACTAGGTGGGTTTCTACTCTCAATGTTTCACGGCTAATCGTAACACCCTCGTAAACATCATCTCTATGAATCAGTAGGTTGAGGTACAAGTAATCATTTTGGAGATTCTTTTTCACTTAGAGTAAACCATTCCTTATGACCAAGGGTTCACGTATCTTCTCATCCGCGCATCCCCTTAAGTATAAGAATAAATTCAGAACAACCCGCTCGAAGAGTTCACTCTCGTTCAAGGATCACACCTTTCGTGCGATTTTCTTTCGGAAGTGTAATGTAAAATACTTTAGGAATCTATGAATCTTGTTATCCTCTTGGAAGGGGACTGCTTAAACATCTACGACACTAGTGTGGTTACTCTACATATTCCTTCCTTCGTTGGTTACAACTATATGTTGTTCTAGTTAATGTTAACCATAACTTCAACATGTAACTGAAAGGATAAAGTTACCTTATAGAACTGTGCTTTCATTCCATCCAAGGATAAGTTCACCTGCAGTATGGTAAACTGGGTGATATCCTTCATTGTTCATTCAGACCATCCTGAAGACGCTATAAATAATTATGGCTTGCATTGCATATAAGTTCGATTAGTCACTTTCAGCTAAAATTTCAATTCATTTAGTCAAATGAAACATTCTTAAATATCGGGTTCTTTATGCCTATGGTCTCCTTCCGAAATTAAGGGGGAGTTAGTAAAACTTACGGCTAACACTATTCAGACATCAAATCGCATGGTTATGATTACCATGTTTTTCATTCTACCTATCAGCTTTGTATTGCGACATAAGCGCTCAATGTTTTAGAAGAGTTTAGTAACATTCATGATGCATTTCATACATCCAGCTTACTGAAGATGCCTGTAGGGCTAAAAACATCATCTTTCTTTTTGTGGGTATATATTCGGATGATATATTCGTGTTAGCAAGAAACGAAATAAATTTGTTGATCTCTTAGGACAAGAGACTTAATTAATGGCATATACCTATTCTTAATTTTATGCGCCCAAGTACCTTTCAAGGCAAATAACTCACTTCTGAGCCCTCGAGTCTCTCAAAACTTTGATACGCTCCTTCTTATGTAAATACGGTACCATTGTTCGTCATTCCTCAAAATTTCGGGACGAAATTTTCTTTAACAGGTGGGTAATGTAATGACCCGGCTTTTTCGACTTGCTTTTGTGCTTTGAGCTTTCACGAAACTGCGTATATGTACGTACTGAGCTAGTTTATGCTCTGGGATCTTATTTAATGATTAATTACTTTCATTAATATCTTACAACGTGCTATTAGGTGTTTAATCACTTAACTTGATCCCCGAATGCTTTTACGACCATTGGTGTCACTTGACGTTTGAAACGAGCTATGTACTTGGTACACATTTAACTTTGGTCATAATCGGAATATTATGACTACGTAATACTAATTGTTATTTTATAATAACAATTACTTGGGTTTTTGGATGCTTAATTACGCTTAGTAATTTACTGGAACACACTAGTTAGTCTTGTTGGACTTTCTACCTTGTTGGACTTTAGCCCACCCTACACTAGCTAGTGGACTATTTAATTAGCTCAATTTTAATAAGTTAGTGACCCATATTTATGTAAGACAAATGTCCATTTATTAGAGGGAACATACTAGCATTTTTGTTAACCATAATCACAATTGTTGCATGGGATCCCAACATAAGCATCAACTTTAGACAACCATTAACCAAAAAGAAAAAGTTGTCCCCTTGTTCCCCCTATCCAACGTCCATATGCACCACCACCACACTATAAATACAAGCTCATTTCATCCATTTTACATTTGATCTCATTTATAAATTACACACTTACTCTCTAATTCTCTCTCTAGTCTTTCTCACTCTAAAAAGTGTAAGTTTTAAATTTTCTTCTTCTTCTTCTTCTTCTTCTTCTTCTTCTTCTTCTTCTTCTTCTTCTTCTTCTTCTTCTTCTCTTCTAAATTTCGACATCATCATCATCATGCAAGGATCTAGCTTTTTAGCTTTTTGATCTTGTTATGTCTTGTAGATTCACATTTGGGTTTGATTCCTTCAAGAACATGAAAGATTCAAGCTTTCTAGCTTTGAATCTTCATTTACTTGTTAGATCTAGGTTTTCTAGCTTATGATTCTTTTATTTTGTTATAAAGATCAAAACTTGTGTTTATGATCTTCATGTAACTTGAAGATCTAGCCTTTTACTTTAAGGATCTTCAAGAACATTAAAGATCCAAGCTTTCTAGCTTAGGGTTTCATTATTTTGTTAAAGATCTTAGCTTTTTAGCTTATGGTCTCATTACTTTCATTAAATCTTAGCTTTCTAGCTTATGGTCATTAATCTTGTAAAGATCCAAGCTTTCTAGCTTAGGGTTTTCTTAATACTTGAGATCTAAGTTATTATTGTAGATCTCACTTACTTGGAACCTTTTTGTGATTGTTGTGATGATAAAGATTAAGACCTCATCATCTCATATGATGAAGATGCATAAACTTGTCTAAAAAGGACAAAAGTTGAAGCTTTATTGGGTTTATGCAATAAAGAGGCAACCTTGATGTTCAAAACTTATAGAATGATAGTTTTTACTCTTAGTTGTGTGTTGATGGTTGAAACTTGGTCAAAGTTGTGACGCCCCGTACAAAACCATTGTGTACGGATCATCAACAACAGGATCATTACAAGGTCAAACACTATGTGCTGTTTGAAAACCAGTTTGCATTCGTAAAAAGATAGCGTTTTACAAAAGATGTCTAAAAAACATTAACATGAGTACATGGTACAAAGGTCATTACAAAGCTATTGTTTTAAAATAACGTAAGTTACGAATGCAAAATAAAAGTTCCATGCTTGAGACATCTCTAAGTAATGCAGCGGAAATCTAATAAAGCTGGTCCATAACAGCAAGTCTAACAGCGGAAGCAACAACGTCTAAGCACCTGAGAAATACATGCTTAAAAAGTCAACACGAATGTTGGTGAGCTATAGTTTGTTTGTAATCAGTAATGTAATGTAGGCCACGAGATTTCAGTGCTTCAAACAAGTGTTTCAAATCGGTAATTCAAATCAGTATGATAAAGTATATGTATAACCGTGGGCACCCGGTAAATAGACTTAACGTTTATAACCCCCTGAAAGTACACTTGGCGAGTGCGTATGTTCACGAAGTATTAAACACCCGTTAAATGCTAGCGCGACTAGCCCGAGTGGGGATGTCAAACCCTATGGATCCATATCTAAGATTCGCGTTCACCAGTTCAAAAACCAATGACTAAAGGTTACCGTGCTAAGGGGAATGTTTATGCCGTTGTATAACCCACACACATATAAAGTTTAAGTATTCGTGCCTAGTATGTAAAACGTAAAAAGGGCATGTATTCTCAGTCCCAAAATAGTTAAAGTAAAAAGGGATGCTACAACTCACAGTGATAAAAGCGGTAAAGTCGGTAATGAAAGCACACAAGTAGTAAGTCGGTCCGAAAGGTTGTCAACCTAAATCAAGGGTTACTAGGTCAGTAGGTTGTTTTTATAAGTTCTAATATTGCATAAAATAAGTTTAAGTGCCATCATTATCATCATTCATCATCATAAAAGCTAAGTAAGTTCGACAAGAATAGAGATCGAAACAATAGGCTGACTTCGGTCAGCTGCTACGACCTCTACGTAAATCGAAAAGACGCATGGTCAGTGGCTATGGCTCCGTATATGAGTCCCCTAACAGCTGACCAATTTTCAGAACCTAACTCGTCTTCGTTTGACCGTGGCGACGGTTTAAGTGCGAGTAGGTCAGAAATTCTAGCACAACGTTAATAGGGTGTAGTGACTCTCGGAGGGCCATAAATCCTAAACCGTAACTCGGATTAAGATGAGGCCTAAACAGAAAATCATCTACTCGAACCGAAATAACTGAAAATCAACTTTCCAGTAGCCCAGGTGGTCTGATCAGATACGAAAATCAGTGGACAAGTGCTCCGGTGGGGTTCTTAGTACTTGATGCTCATCACGGTTCTCATCCTTGATGCTTGTAGCTTCAAGTGTACAACTCGTTGATGGTTTAGCATCACTTTTGACCAAGATTCACCATCAATACACAATATGTTAAGACCAAGTAAGAACACAACTCATTCATGAGTCTTAGATGGATGATGAACCAAGGTTACATCATATCCTTAGTCATAACACAATTTCAATTCACAATAACAACTAAAGCTACAAACTTTACATCATTTCAACAAGTATAAGCACAATCTAAGTCAAAAGAGGTGATGGAACCCTAAGCTAGAGAGCTTGGATCCATTTCACACAAGTTACAAGGTTGCAAAGCTAGAAAGCTTGAACCTTTAAGTGTTCTTGAAGATCTTGAAGCATAAAGCTTGGATCTTGAAGATACATGAAGATTACAAACAAAAGTTTGAATCTTTTTCACAAAACAACATGATCAAAGCAAAAAGAACTTAGATCTAACAAAAATATATGAAGATTCAAGCTAGAAAGCTTGCATCTTAATTGTTCTTGAAGATCTTGAAGCATAAAGCTTGGATCTTGAAGATGCATGAAGATTACAAACAAAAGTTTGAATCTTTATCATAAAATAATAAGATTAAAGTAAAAGAAAGATGAATCTACAAAGTTGGTGAAGATTCAAAGCTAGAAAGCTTGAATCTTCAATGTTCTTGAAGGATTCATGCTTGAATCAACAAGATATATGATAATGCTAAAAACGAACATATATTTCATAGCATTATTCCTCAAGAAAGACAAGCTTTTAGTTGCAATTGTTCTATTTACAAGTGATATTCGTTTGAATAATAAAAGGTGAAGACAAAAGACAGATTCGACGAATTGAAGACGCAAACGACCAAAAGGCTCAAAAGTACAAAATACAATCAAAGAGGTTCCAATTATTGATAAGAAACGTCTCGAAATTACAAGAGTACAAGATTCAAAACGCAAAGTACAAGATATTAAATTGTACGCAAGGACGTTCGAAAATCCGAAACCGGGACCAGAGTCAACTCTCAACGCTCGACGCAACGGACTAAAAATTACAAGTTAATTATATATATAAATATAATATAATATATAATTAATTATATTAATTATATATATATTATATTTATAAAATAAATCGTCGACAAACAAAGAGCCAAAAGCTGGTGAGCTGTATTTACAAACTCCGCGACTCGCGGAGTTTGAAGGCAAAAAATGCCGCGAGTCGCGGAGCCCCAAAGTTTGAAACTCCCTATAAAAGCAACCGAATTCTAAGCATTTTTATCCATCATATATCCTTTTTCTTCTTCTCTCATAATACGTAAATATTTATATTTATATTTTAATTTTAATTTTAATTTTAATTATAATTCTAATAATAAGGGTATATTAGCGAATATTGTAAGGGTGTAAGTCGAAATTCTGTCCGTGTAACGCTACGCTATTTTTAATCATTGTAAGTTATGTTCAACCTTTTTATATTAATGTCTCGTAGCTAAGTTATTATTATGCTTATTTAAAACGAAGTAATCATGATGTTGGGCTAATTACTAAAATTGGGTAATTGGGCTTTGTACCATAACTGGGGTTTGGACAAAAGAACGACACTTGTGGAAATTAGACTATGGGCTATTAATGGGTTTTATATTAACTAAACAATACCTTGTTAATTTAATATACAAACTTATAATTCGACGTATTTATATATAACCACATACGCTTGACTGGGTACGGTGGGCGGGATATCTATAAATACCAATAATTATTCATTTTACCGGATACGGAACTGGATTAATAGTTAATAGACTTGTTGAAACAGGGGTGAATTACATTCAAGGGTAATTGGTGTAATTGTTAACAAAGTAGTAAAACCTTGGTTTACACGCAGTCGATAACCTGGTGTATTCATTAAACAAAGGATTAAAACCTTGTTACAATTCGAATCCCCAATTAGTTGGAATATTTGACTTCGGGAATAAGAATAATTTGACGAAGGCTTTCGCTCTTTATATTTATGACTGATGGACTATTATGGACAAATCCGTATGGACATATTAAATAATCCAGGACAAAGGACAATTAACCCATGGGCTTAAAAATTAAAATCAACACGTCAAACATCATGATTACGGAAGTTTAAATAAGCATAATTCTTTTATTTCATATTTAATTTCCTTTATTTTATATTTAATTTCACTTCTAATTATCGCATTTTTATTGTTATTGTATTTAATTGTACTTTTAATTATCGTACTTTTTAATTATCGCAAGTTTATTTTATCGCACTTTTATTATTCGCAATTTCATTATTGTTATTTACTTTACGCTTTAATTTAAGTCTTGTATTTATATTTATTATTTTACATTTGGTTTTAACTGCGACTAAAGTTTTAAAATCGACAAACCGGTCATTAAACGGTAAAAAACCCCCTTTATAATAATAATATTACTTATATATATATTTGTATTTTTATAAAAGTAAACTAATATAGCGTTAAGCTTTGTTTAAAAAGATTCCCTGTGGAACGAACCGGACTTACTAAAAACTACACTACTGTACGATTAGGTACACTGCCTATAAGTGTTGTAGCAAGGTTTAAGTATATCCATTCTATAAATAAATAAATATCTTGTGTAAAATTGTATCGTATTTAATAGTATTTCCTGTAAAAATATAAACTATTTTATATACTACTCTGCTAAAACATCAAGTATTTTTGGCACCGCTGCCGGGGAACAATCTAGCTTAAAAGCCGGAAGCGCAACGCTAATATAAGAAGAAAAAAAATTTTAGTTTACTTTTATTAAAATTCGTTTTTATAAAAATACGTTTTAAATATTCGAAAATATAAAAAGAAAATCAAAAATATAAGTATTTTTAAGATTTTGTTAAATATTTAAGTTTTATAAAGTTTCTTTAGTTTGTAAAAATATAAGTTTTATTTAATTTATTTTTTAAATATATTTTATAAATATAAAACCGAAAAAAATATATATATATATATATATAAATCTAGCTTTAAGATTTTTTATAAAATTATAAAGTAGTTCCATTTTTATTCTAGTTTTTAAAATATAAGTTTTTATTATATATAAATTTTAGATTATAAAACAGAAAATTATAAAACAGAAAATAAAAAAATAAAAAAATAAAAACGCGTCGAATTTTAAACAAGCTGTCAATTGAATTTCTGAACCCCGCGACTCGCGGAGGTTTGCTGCATCGAATACCGCGACTCGCGGAGTAACTCTGACACCGACAGAAACCCTAACTGCAATTAATTACGGGTAATTAATTATTATTATTATTATTTAACCCTAATTATTATTATTATTATAATTAGTTTTATTTTAAGTTTTACTTTTTATTTATTTTAGTTTCTATTAATATTTTGTTTAATTAGTTTAATTAAATTGTAAAATTAATAGTTTTAATAAATAAATAATATAAAAATAATATTTTTATAAAAAATTGTACTTTTTACAACTTTTTGTATATTTTTATATTTTGTCCCTTTTTAATCGTTTTAGCGTAACTTTTGTATTTTTCGCTCATATTTAGTTTTAAACTTAGTTTTTGCCATAGTTATTTTTACTCCTAGATTTTTAGGCTTTGCCGTAGAATTCCTTAAGTGCTTTTTCTTTAGACTAAGATTTAGGTGCTTTAGAATTTTGCGACGCCTTTTTAAATTTTAGTTTCTTTTTAAGTGAATTCCATTTGGGATTTAGTTTTTCCTGTAAGCTTTAATATTTTTAGACACCTTTTACCTATGTATCAATTATCATTCCAATTAGTAATCTCAATTTGCGATTATAATTTTAAGTTAGTTGTAGTAATAAGGTTAGGTTAGTCAAGTATTTTTAAGTTTTATAAGTTTCTTTTATTTTTCTGTCACCTTTTATTTTTCAACCATTTTTATTTTTTCGATCTTTTTCCGACGAACTCTTTTTCTTTCTTATTTCTCGCTATTCTAGTTTTAGGACATAGATTTTTATTCTACTTCTTATCTAAATTTCTTAAAATTACGAAAATTTATTTTAAGTGGTTAAATTGATAGACATCAAAATTTTCTGGTTCGTAGTAATAGTTGGATTTGTACGTGGACCGGGTTATTGGAGCCAAACAGTCCTCAATTATATTGAGACCAAACGAATCATGCCCCTCTGCTGCATCTTTTGGCTATTCGAAACGTGGGCAAAATCAGAAAAGTCTATTGATTGGATAACTTATTATAATTTTTCTTTCCTTTTAAAAACTAATAGGATATTCAGTGAATGCACCGAGCAAGACGTTCACCACCTTTTGTACGTTCACCACCTGTAACTAGATCAAGACATTTAGCAAATATTACTGCCGTTGATTTTTCTTTAGAATCGTCATCCAGTCGACCAAGTACTCCAGTTCAAATTTCCGATAATCCATTTTTTGAACCCGACCTCACAATTGAGAATCCGGAGAATATTCAGGAACGATTCGTAGATCCTGAACCACTAAACTTTCCTCCGGAACCACCAATCATTCAAACAGAGATTGTTGAGGAACGAACCATTAAATCAGAATCCTCTAGTGATTCCGATTCAACAAATTCAATTATGGAGAATCTGGAACCTTTAAGTATGGAAGACCGAATAAGAGCTAAACGCACTGGCCAAGGTCACGCAATTACTCATCCAGACATTAATGCGCCAGATTATGAAATCAAAGGACAAATTCTACACATGGTGACTAATCAATGCCAATTTAGTGGTGCGCCGAAGGAAGATCCAAATGAACATCTACGTACCTTTAATAGGATCTGCACACTATTTAAAATCCGAGAAGTGGAGATTGATACATGGACGATTGATACCTGAAGGGGCGATTGATACATGGGACGTTTTAGTTGAAAAATTTCTTAAACAATTCTTTCCTGCATCTAAAGCCGTAAGACTTCAAGCAGAAATTGTTACGTTTACACAGAAACCGAATGAAACTCTATATGAGGCGTGGACTAGATATGGAAAGTTGTTAAGAGGATGTCCGCAACATGGTTTAGACACCTGTCAAATAGTACAAATATTCTACCAAGGATGCGACATCACTACAAGGAAAGACATAGATATAGCAGCTGGTGGTTCTATTATGAAGAAAACCGAAACTGATGCTTACAAAATTATTGATAACACTGCTTCCCACTCACATGAGTGGCACCAAGAAAAAGATATCGTTAGATCATCTAAAGCAGCTAGAGCCGATTCTAGCCATGACTTAGATTCCATTTCCGCAAAGATAGATGCTGTCGAGAGACGAATGGAAAAGATGACTAAAGATATTCACTCAATACGAATTAGTTGTGAGCAGTGTGGAGGACCACATTTGACAAAAGATTGTCTCAGTATTGAATTAACAATGGAACAAAGAGAGAATATTTCATACATAAACCAAAGGCCTGGAAATAATTATCAGAATAATTATCAACCGCCAAGACCGATTTACAATCAAAACCAAAATTATAACAGAAATATTCCATACAACAACCAACAAGGTCCTAGCAATCAACAATTATCCAATAATAATTACAATCAGCAAAGACCTAATTTTCAAAACAAACCACCACAACAAACCGATGATAAAAAGCCGAATTTAGAAGATATGATGACGAAGCTAGTTGAAACTCAAACGCAGTTTTTCACATCTCAGAAACAAACCAATGAACAAAATGCTCAAGCATTTAGAAATCAACAAGCTTCTATTCAAAATCTGGAACAAGAAGTAAGTAACCTAACAAGGTTAATAGGTGAAAGAAAACCGGGAAGTCTACCTAGTGATACAAATGCTAACCCCCGGAATGAAACAGCTAAAGCTATTACCACAAGAAGTGGTACAACACTTAAACCACCTGAAATACCTGTAACTTCTGATGAAGCTATTCCTACTCCACAAGAACCACAACCTGATCAAGATAAGGAAAAAGAACCGGTAGTTGAAAAGGTTAATGAAGATAACACAGTTAAGGCTAAACCTTATGTTAAACCATACCAACCACCACTTCCTTACCCGAGTAAAATGAAGAAAGATAAACTTGAAGCCGAGCAATCCAAATTCTTGGATATGTTTAAACAGATAAATGTAAATCTTCCTTTCATTGATGTGATTTCAGGAATGCCTAGATATGCTAAATTTTTGAAAGATCTAATTTCATATAGAAAGAAAATGGAAGAACTCTCGGCTGTTACCATGAATGCTAATTGTTCAGCAGTGCTGTTGAATAAGATACCAGAAAAACTATCTGATCCAGGAAGTTTCACAATTCCATGTTTTCTGGGTAGTCTTAGTTCAATAGAAGCATTAGCAGATTTAGGTGCTAGTATAAATCTAATGCCGTATTCACTATACGCTAAACTAGACCTTGGAGAATTGAAACCAACCAGAATAAGCATACAACTAGCCGATAGATCAATAAAATATCCTAGAGGGATAATGGAGAACATGCTAGTTAAAGTTGGTACTTTAGTATTTCCAGTAGATTTTGTTGTTTTGGACATGGAAGAAGATTCTCAAGTTCCTCTCATATTAGGAAGACCATTCTTAAACACGGCTAAAGCAATGATAGACGTGTTCGGTAAGAAATTGACCCTAAGTATAGAGGACGAGAGTGTTACCTTTTCAGTTGATAGAGCAATGCAACAACCACAATCTGCAGATGATACATGTTATTATATTCAAACTATAGATGCACATGCAGAATTATTAGAAGAATTTCCAGAATTACAAGGAACAGGAGAATGTTCTTTAGAAGAAGGTAATGAACCAATTGATGAAGCTGAAATGTTAGCTACACTTATAGCTAATGGATATGAACCAACAACAGAAGAAATTAAAATGCTAAAAGAAGAAGACAGATATCGATACAAATCATCGATAGAAGAACCTCCGAAATTAGAGTTAAAGCCACTTCCAAACCATTTGGAATACGCTTATTTACATGGTGAATCTGAATTACCTGTAATAATATCGTCTTCTCTTACTGAAAATGAGAAATCACAACTCATTTCTGTGTTGAAAGCTCATAAACCAGCCATTGCATGGAAGATTCATGATATTAAAGGAATAAGTCCTTCGTATTGCACACATAAAATCCTTATGGAAGAAGGTCATAAAACGTATGTGCAACGCCAACGAAGACTAAATCCTAATATGCAAGAAGTAGTTAAGAAAGAGATTATTAAACTGCTAGATGCAGGTCTAATTTATCCAATCTCTGATAGTCCATGGGTAAGCCCAGTTCAATGCGTGCCTAAGAAGGGTGGCATGACTGTCATTACAAATGAGAAAAATGAGCTTATTCCTACTAGGACTGTAACAGGATGGCGTGTGTGTATTGATTATAGAAAATTAAATGACGCCACCAGAAAAGATCACTTTCCCTTACCTTTCATTGATCAAATGTTGGAAAGATTAGCCGAAAATAGTTACTATTGTTTTCTAGATGGATTTTCCGGATATTTTCAAATTCCAATAGCACCTGAGGACCAAGAGAAAACCACATTCACGTGCCCTTATGGTACTTTTGCTTACAAACGCATGCCATTTGGACTTTGTAACGCCCCTGCAACCTTTCAAAGGTGTATGATGGCGATTTTTCACGACATGATAGAAGAATGCATGGAAGTTTTCACGGATGACTTTTCAGTCTTCGGTGATACATTTGAATCATGTCTAGTTAATCTGGAACGAATGCTTATTAGATGCGAACAATCAAATCTAGTACTTAATTGGGAGAAATGCCATTTCATGGTTAAAGAAGGCATCGTTCTTGGACATAAAATTTCAAAAGAAGGAATTGAAGTGGATAGAGCTAAAGTAGATGTAATTGCTAAACTTCCACATCCCACCAATGTTAGAGAAGTTAGGAGTTTTCTAGGGCATGCCGGTTTTTACCGACGTTTCATAAAAGATTTTTCTAAAATTGTCACTCCTATGAATAAACTCCTAGAAAAGGATGCTCCATTCATCTTTTCAGATGAGTGTATCAAATCTTTTAATATTCTTAAAGAAAAACTCACTAATGCACCAATCATGATAACACCAAATTGGAATCTACCATTTGAACTAATGTGCGATGCAAGTGATTTTGCAATGGGAGCCGTTTTAGGACAAAGGATTGAAAAACGATTTCAACCTATATATTATGCTAGTAAGACATTACAAGGAGCACAAACGAACTATACAACTACTGAAAAAGAACTCCTTGCTATTGTCTTTGCTTTTGACAAATTTCGATCATATCTCGTTCTAGCAAAAACGGTGGTCTATACCGACCATTCTGCTCTTAGATACCTATTTTCAAAACAAGATGCTAAACCAAGATTAATCCGTTGGATTTTACTCTTACAAGAGTTTGATATTGAAATCCGAGATAAAAGAGGAGCAGAAAATCTCGCAGCTGATCATCTTTCTCGTCTTGAAAATCCCGAATTAGAAGTTCTAAATGAATCGGCCATACAAGACAACTTTCCTGATGAATATCTATTGAAGATAGATTATAATGAAATCCCATGGTTTGCAGACTATGCAAACTACTTAGTATGTGGATTCCTTGAAAAAGGATTATCGTACCAAAAACGAAAGAAATTCTTCAGTGATATAAAACACTATTTCTGGGAAGATCCACATTTGTTTAAAAGTTGTCCAGATGGAATAATACGCCGATGTGTATTTGGAGATGAAGCCAGTAAAATATTAAACCATTGTCACACAGGACCAACAGGAGGGCATTATGGGCCTCAACTAACAGCAAGAAAAGTTTATGATGCTGGATTCTATTGGCCTACAATTTACAAAGACGCACACCTTCTTTGCAAATCCTGTGATGCATGTCAAAGGGCCGGAAAAATAAGTCAACGTGATGAAATGCCACAAAATGTCATCCAAGTATGTGAAGTATTTGACATTTGGGGTATTGACTTTATGGGTCCATTTCCAAAATCTCATAATAATCTATATATACTCGTAGCCATTGATTATGTATCTAAATGGGTGGAAGCACAAGCTCTCCCAACTAACGATGCACGAGTTGTAGTCAACTTTTTAAAACGTATTTTTGCAAGGTTTGGAACACCGAAAGCTTTAATAAGTGATCGGGGTACTCATTTCTGTAATAATCAACTTGAGAAAGTTCTTAAAAGATATGGAGTAACTCATAGAATCTCCACCGCATATCATCCACAAACAAGTGGACAAGTTGAAAATACCAACCGAGCTTTAAAACGTATTCTAGAGAAAACCGTAGGATCAAATCCGAAGGAATGGTCCATTAAATTGGAGGATGCACTCTGGGCTTTTAGAACAGCCTACAAAACTCCAATTGGAACCACACCTTTTAGACTTGTTTATGGAAAAGCATGTCATCTTCCAGTAGAAATTGAACACAAAGCATTTTAGGCTTTGAAGACATGTAATCTTGATTTACATGAAGCTGGACGTCTACGATTAAGTCAACTAAACGAATTAGAAGAATTCAGACATGAAGCATACGAAAATTCGTTAATCTATAAAGAAAGAATGAAGAAATGGCATGATAAAAGAATCAGAAGTTCAAAAGAATTTAAAGAAGGAGACAGAGTTCTTCTTTTCAATTCACGATTCAAGCTATTTCCTGGAAAATTGAAATCAAGATGGTCTGGACCATTCATAGTCAAAAGAGTTTTCCCATACGGAGCAATAGAATTAATAAATTCAAATGGGATTGAATTTAAAGTTAATGGTCACAGAGTTAAACATTACATACATGGTCCGATGGAAGTTGACAATGAAGTTAATCATAATTTCACCACCCAAGAAAACCTTCAAAATGAAAACATAAATATGTTATCAACAACATATGAAAAATCAAAACTGGAATATAGGGAGGATTCAAATTTGAGTGATGAAGAAGACTTCCTATACAAACCTCCCATTCTAAGAAACGAAGAAAAATGTGAACAAGAAATTCAAATAGAAATGAAAGAACCAAGGAAAGAACACCCGAAAAAGGTTTACAAACCAACTCGACTTACTAAAGCAGGAGACCCGGGTGAATTTATCATTTCTTGCTTACTTAATGATGGTGCTGTATATAATGGACTCACAGATTTAGGAGCAAGTGCAAATATTATGCCTCTTTCCTTATACAAAAGATTAGGCATGGGTAAATTAAAACCAACCAAAATAGGTGTTCAATCATTTAACCAAACCATTAAACACCCGGTTGGAATAGCAAATAATTTACTTGTTAACGTGGGAAGTTTGACCTTTGTTACAAACTTCATAGTGATTAATATGGAGGAAAACCTTGATATTCCTCTAATTCTAGGTCGCCCATTTTTAGCAACCACCGAGGCATTCATTGATGTAAGAGAAGGTAGAATGACACTTAGGGATGGTAATACATCGATCACCTTTGTGAACCGAAAGTTTAGATCTCCACAAACCAAAACTGTTAGACCAATAAAAATGCATAAGTGTGGGGAAGATGAAGAAACACTTAATGATGATCCAATCACAAAGAATGCCGTTGATGATACGAAATTAGATGAATCCATTTTTAACAGTTCAACGAAGAAACTTTATAAACGGATTCACGATGCTAAGATTAAAGGAAACTTTAAGTTATATAACCGATTAATATCCAATTTATCGTCAAAAGAAAAGGCAATGTTAGTTGAATTTGTGAAAGTTACGGAGGAAATCAACAAATGGATTGAAGTAAAAGTCAAAGATATACAAGTTGTTGATGATTCAATTGAAAATAATGATAATCACAATTTCGATACCACAGCTAACTAAGTGTGGGGAGAATCAAGGGGTTTATGTATTTCTGTTAGAGTTAGATTGTCTGTTTTCGTGTAGTTCTCGAAAATGGAACCCGAATGGTCTTTCCCTAGCAGACCCTAAAGAACTAGTCTTCTCCCCCCATTCTGAATTTTTATTTTTTTTAGGTTTTTACAAAATGAAGACTGCCTGTGAACTAAACCATGGTCTAATGCTACACGCTTTGATCACTAAACGTAATAATGACACACTTCCGAGTGAAATAGTATCAGTAATCAGAGAAAGAATGGACGGAGTTAGAAAAGAATCCAGATGCGAAGATAATAAGTTACAATTTGGTAAAGGAAAATCAAAATCCGCAGCGAAAAGAAGAGCACGACACCTAGAAAGATGTCACAAATGCGGAAAATGGTCACATGGAGGTAAATGTTCAAATAATCAAACCTATTCAAACACCGAATTTGTTACTTTATGCAGAGACGGACCGTTCATATGTTTAGAAGAAAAGACACTGAATGCTCGAGGTTACGCCTATGTAGCTATGGAAAACCAATTAAACCGACTATCTTATGAATGGGATAGATCATATAACTAAGAAATCTATTTCACAGGTATGTCTGTACAGTTTTTATTTTATTTTTTTTATTTTTAACCTTTTGATAATAAACGCTAATTTGTTCGCTATAAAGTATTAAATTGGTATTGAATAAAATTAGGTTTGGCGACCGAAATTATTGATATCATTCAAAAATTTATTACATCACTGCGAAATTTAACGTTTATTCTTAAGGTATAAATATCTTTAAACAATCAACCCAAAATATTTCAAAAATTCGTCATGAGTTAAATTAGGTCTTGGAACCGAAATTACTTTACCGAAAAGAGGAGCGCATATTTTTGATAATATTTGATTGATTAAAGTGGGATAAAAAGCCAAAAAGATTTTTAATTTTATTTTTACCATATTTTTAAAATTAATATATAAATCTTAAATTAATATTGTAAACTTTGTAAAAACAATATTTTTAAAATTGTAAATATTTGAAAAATTAATATAAGTTTGGTGTGAATTTTTAATGTTATGCATTTTAAATTGTAAGTTTGGTGTGAATTTTTAATATTAATTTTGAATTTTATATTTAAGTTGTGTGAATTTAAAAACAAAAATTTACTTTATCTCATTAAGTTAAAAATATGATTTTTAAAATTCGTCGTAAGTTGAAGACTAGGTCTTTAAACCGAAATTGCTTTACCCGAGGGAGGGACTAGAACTTTTATTATCATTATTTTTAATCTTATTGAATTAAAAGTATGCCAAAAACATTAAAAAAACCCAAAAATCTTAGCTTTTAAAACAATCGCTACAAAAAGACAAATTTTAAAATTTTGTCGAAGGACGGACTAGGACATCGATCCGAAACGACCTCGTCCTAAATAACAAGGGAAACAAAATTTTAAAATTAATTACTCAATTGTTTTAATTAGTATAAGATATTAAAAAAAAAAAACAAAACAAAACTCCGCGACTCGCGGAGTTTGAAAGGGAAATCTTCGCGACTCGCGGAGGGATCGAAATACAGAAAAAATAAAATCGAGCTAAACAGCTCAGTCCACACACCACAAGTAAAACACAGCAAAGAACAGCCGAAAAAAACTGCCGAAAATACACGAAAAAAAACCCCCCAAAATCACCATTTTTAACCGTTAATCATCAAATCTTTTACTAAAATCATGTTGAGAAGGATGCTATCAAGGAATTACTCAAGAAAAACGACTGAAAGGGGTGAATCTTCATCCCAAGCTCGCAATGCTCCTGCTGAGAATGCGGAATAACAGGAGGTGGATAACTACTACAAGCAAGATATACCTCATCCATTCATGACCTTTTCTGATATGCACTTGGAAGAGTTGCACCCGAACCTGAGATTTGACAGACTTTGGATAGATTATCCAAAATATCAAAGGGGTTTGCATACTCTTCATTCTAAAGTTGTTGAGGTACCTAGGGTCATAGAATGGGGACCCTTAGAAGCTGTAGAATTGGCCGGGCCAATTAGGGAATTACTTGTACAGAGGTATGGTAATTCTACTTTTAATGACTGGGTACGTTTATTCACCATGCGTAGACCTGTATATAAAGTATGGTGTGAAGAATTGTTGTGTAGTATAGAATTAAATGATCGGGTAGCTAGTTTAACCGATCGATCTTTTATTAGATTTTTGTTAGGAGGTTCGATGCGCCACATGTCTTTACTAGACATGGCTCAGGCTTTACGTATATATACGCCTGAGGAGTTAGCATCTGCCGATTGTAGAGGGTTGATACTAAATGGTAGAAAGATAGATGAAAATTTTGATACACACGGTGTATGGAGTCAAATGACAAGCCATCACCGATTCAAAGGGGGAAATTACTCTTATTTGGATATAGATAGAGCTAAATTAAGAGTGATTCATAGGTTTTTAGCTAATTCGATTACACAAAGAGGTAAGAATAAGGAAAAGGTAAATGAACAGGATTTGTTTTACCATATGTGTATTCGAGACGCACAAAGCGCTGTAAGTATACCTTATTGTGTGGGTTATTATTTATCAGCTATGGTTAGGGGGATGAGACCGCATAGCATAATAGGAGGTGGAATTTTTATTACTTTGATTGCTGAATATCTCGGTGTGGATATAAGTCGGGGGGGATTATTAGTCGAAGAACCAGAACCCCGCGATACTATAGGTTTAAATGTATACCATGGTGCGAAAGTTTTGAAGAGGCGAAATAACGCCGCAGTACAATACCATGGTAGACATCCACAGGTTGAGAGAAACCAACAGCAACGTAATGTAGGAGGGGGAAATGAGATGCAAGAAATGCAAAGGTTTATAGCTTCACAGGAGTACGAAAATGCTAGACAAAGAGCATTTGAAGATTGGCAAGTTCATCAAAACCAAATCATAGCTCATTGCCAACATATAGGTAGAAACTATATTCCTACACCAAAACCCATCTTCCCTCCCTGGTCTATAGAGATGCAACCACCGTATCCTACGTATAACCCTGCCGAAGCATTTTATAGCACCTATGGTTATGCTTGGAACCCCTATTGGTACCAGTATCATCCCTAGTCTACTTAGTTTTATTTATTTTGTAATTTGTAATGTTGATACATTTAATACTTATGTTAATATTGTAATAGTTTTTATAATTTTCTAACTTTTATTCTTAGATTTTAATAATTTTTGAATGTGGGGTAATATACCAAACTTCAAAAATATGTATATATGTTTGCAGTTTATCTTATGTACACAACAGGGTAAAACAACGCATTTTTCAAAGACTGGCATTAAGTTCTGCAAAAGCAACTAATTTTGACGACAAGATGCAAAATATATGTGAAATAACAACAAGACGGAATGAACAAATGATGTGCACCATTTATCATTCAGCAAACAAACGCCAATATATTTGGAAACTTTGGTAAAATTTAATCAATTTCACACAAATCACCCTCAATAATTTAAATTGTTACTGATTTCTTGCAAATGAGGGCATTGCAAGATCTTAAGTGTGGGAAGGGGTTAAATTCTTTCGGATTTTTAAAATTTTTACTTTATACACTTGGTTACCATTAAAAATACTAGTAAAGCAGTAGTTGTATTAGAATCTAGTACTCTCTGATAATAAAGAACAGCCCTAGTCTTATATACTGACTACCCAATTCTAGTAAAATTTTTCAAAATTTTCAATTAAATGAACTCAAAATCATGTTTATACGTATTTATGAACGATAAAACTAGGTGTTAACACCGAAATTATTGTTACCTCGGAAAGGACATAAATTGAGAAACAAACCAAAATATTAAAATTTATTTAAAATGGAATAGAGGACGATAAAAAGGAAAATAAAAGCCAAGTGTGGGAAAATTTACCAAGTTATCTTAAACATATGTCACATATATCTGTAACAAATAACTGAAAATACTTTTGCTTTGGACTAAACTAAACTGTTTTACCCGATGAAAGAAAAGAAGAGATGGATCTACACGATGAATCAATTCCATCATTAAAAGGAAGTAAAGTCTTCCGAAAAAGACACGCGCTTCTTGATTTAGGTCAAGAAGTTGTCGTCCAGACCAGCTGTAGGTTGACAAAAAATCTAGAAAAGTCATCACTAAAATCAGCAGGAAATCCACGGACCTCAGCATTAAACAGGGTCGCCAAGTGGTCAGATTTATCCTAACCATGAGAAGGATTTATCTCGTACAATGGGGGGCACCATGCAAATTAGCTGGATAAGACTAATGAATCAGATCCCCAGAAAGGATAATCTCCTTAAAAGATCAAAAATCAGCTTTTAAGCCTGATATTACTCAATCCTTGAGATTGACCTTAAAGATTGAGAATTACAAACTCATGGAATTCAATGATATCTAAACTCGAGCTTGAACGAGAAAATATTTTGATCAAAATTACAAACCGATTTGTTTTCTGAAAACCCATTTTCGATGCGTTCATTATCTTTGAACGTAAAATCCTAGGAATTCACCTGGAATTCATTAGGTCACCTAAACCAAATCGGGTGTCAACCGTAAGAACGGTGGTTGCATAGTGGTCAAAGACAGGACCTTGTGCCAGACCGAAAAAATCATAAGGGTGAGCTTTACTATTGCTCCTACCAAGGATAGTAATTGCGTCCGACACGTTATAGACCATAATTAAAAGCATGTCATGGGACATTGCCTTAACAGTTGCTTGTTCAACGCTTTCCTTTACAACCGGATGGTAGTTTACCGAAAGGTAATATACGGGACAAGTAAACTGGACGTGTTGCTTTCCAAATACAAGGTTAGCAAGTGGGTGACACAAAACCATAAGTTTTGAGCTAAAATTTTCAAATCTGAAACCCACCAAACCCACAAAAATATTTTGCAAACACCGGTAAAGGGTTATTCCGAAAAACTTATCTAGGGTAAAAACTAGATTTAATTTTCAAAAGATCAAATGTTTTCATAAAGATCCAATTTCCTTAATGGATCTAAATTTTTATAGTCATGTGGGGCTGTAAACCATATCGTTACTACCATTGTTTATACCACCGTATAGAAATCACTGATGTACAAAGTGTGAAGAATAAAGAAGTGATTCTAGTATTTCAAGACGATATTGCTTGAGGACAAGCAACGCTCAAGTGTGGGAATATTTGATAATGCTAAAAACGAACATATATTTCATAGCATTATTCCTCAAGAAAGACAAGCTTTTAGTTGCAATTGTTCTATTTACAAGTGATATTCGTTTGAATAATAAAAGGTGAAGATAAAAGACAGATTTGACGAATTGAAGACGCAAACGACCAAAAGGCTCAAAAGTACAAAATACAATCAAAGAGGTTCCAATTATTGATAAGAAACGTCTCGAAATTACAAGAGTACAAGATTCAAAACGCAAAGTACAAGATATTAAATTGTACGCAAGGACGTTCAAAAATCCGGAACCTGGACCAGAGTCAACTCTCAACGCTCGACGCAACGGACTAAAAATTACAAGTTAATTATATATATAAATATAATATAATATATAATTAATTATATTAATTATATATATATTATATTTATAAAATAAATCGTCGACAAACAAAGAGCCAAAAGCTGGTGAGCTGTATTTACAAACTCCACGACTCGCGGAGTTTGAAGGCAAAAAATGTCGCGAGTCGCGGAGCCCCAAAGTTTGAAACTCCCTATAAAAGCAACCGAATTCTGAGCATTTTTATCCATCATATATCCTTTTTCTTCTTCTCTCATAATACGTAAATATTTATATTTATATTTTAATTTTAATTTTAATTTTAATTATAATTCTAATAATAAGGGTATGTTAGCGAATATTGTAAGGGTGTAAGTCAAAATTCTGTCCGTGTAACGCTACGCTATTTTTAATCATTGTAAGTTATGTTCAACCTTTTTATATTAATGTCTCGTAGCTAAGTTATTATTATGCTTATTTAAAACGAAGTAATCATGATGTTGGGCTAATTACTAAAATTGGGTAATTGGGCTTTGTACCATAATTGGGGTTTGGACAAAAGAACGACACTTGTGGAAATTAGACTATGGGCTATTAATGGGTTTTATATTAACTAAACAATACCTTGTTAATTTAATATACAAACTTAGAATTCGACGTATTTATATATAACCACATACGCTTGACTGGGTACGGTGGGCGGGATATCTATAAATACCAATAATTATTCATTTTACCGGATACGGAACTGGATTAATAGTTAATAGACTTGTTGAAACAGGGGTGAATTACATTCAAGGGTAATTGGTGTAATTGTTAACAAAGTAGTAAAACCTTGGTTTACACGCAGTCGATAACCTGGTATATTCATTAAACAAAGTATTAAAACCTTGTTACAATTCGAATCCCCAATTAGTTGGAATATTTGACTTCGGGAATAAGAATAATTTGACGAAGGCTTTCGCTCTTTATATTTATGACTGATGGACTATTATGGACAAATCCGTATGGATATATTAAATAATTCAGGACAAAGGACAATTAACCCATGGGCTTAAAAATTAAAATCAACACGTCAAACATCATGATTACGGAAGTCTAAATAAGCATAATTCTTTTATTTCATATTTAATTTCCTTTATTTTATATTTAATTGCACTTCTAATTATCGCATTTTTATTGTTATTGTATTTAATTGTACTTTTAATTATCGTACTTTTTAATTATCGCAAGTTTATTTTATCGCACTTTTATTATTCGCAATTTCATTATTGTTATTTACTTTACGCTTTAATTTAAGTCTTGTATTTATATTTATTATTTTACATTTGGTTTTAACTGCGACTAAAGTTTTAAAATCGACAAACCGGTCATTAAACGGTAAAAACCCCCCTTTATAATAATAATATTACTTATATATATATTTGTATTTTTATAAAAGTAAACTAATATAGCGTTAAGCTTTGTTTAAAAAGATTCCCTGTGGAACGAACCGGACTTACTAAAAACTACACTACTGTACGATTAGGTACACTGCCTATAAGTGTTGTAGCAAGGTTTAAGTATATCCATTCTATAAATAAATAAATATCTTGTGTAAAATTGTATCGTATTTAATAGTATTTCCTGTAAAAATATAAACTATTTTATATACTACTCGGCTAAAACATCAATATAATCAAGATCAAAGCTAAAAGGAACTTTGATCTCCATAAAATGATGATGATGATCACGAATTTTAAAGGAAAAGAAGAAGGAAAAGAAAACTTACAAGAAGAACTAGAGAGGAAAGAAAGAAAGAACAAGTGTGTGTGAAAACCAAATGATCAAGTGT
Source organism: Rutidosis leptorrhynchoides (assembly GCF_046630445.1). Taxonomy (NCBI): domain Eukaryota; kingdom Viridiplantae; phylum Streptophyta; class Magnoliopsida; order Asterales; family Asteraceae; genus Rutidosis; species Rutidosis leptorrhynchoides. The sequence continues at coordinate 585,429,832 of NC_092334.1, read as the reverse complement.
GAGGTAAATGGCTAGTATTTATAAGCAAGGAAATTGACATGGATTGATGAGGTGGCAAGGCCATAGGGCCATGATTTTTGAGGGAGTGGGTGGGGGACACCACTTTGCTTTATGGATAATGGTTGTCTAAAGTGTGTACTAATGCTAGAATCCCATGTGACAAATAGATAATCCTTATCCATTATGCTAGTATGACTCACTAATTATTTATTTATTTAATTATTTATTATTATGGGCCACTAGTAATAATACTTGGGCTAATTAATTGGGTCACTAGCTAGAGTAGGGTGGGCTTGAGCCCAACAAGGTAGAAAGTCCAACAAGGCTAACTATTGGGCTTTAGCAATTAAATAAATAAAATTAAGCATCCAAAGGCCCAAGTAATTATAATTATTATTATAAAATAATAATTAATATTTCGCTGTCCAAATATTCCGGTTCCGACAAAAGTCAAACGTGCGCGCAGTCCGCGGTTTATTCGTAACGGCAAGTAACACTAACGGTTATAAAGCATCCAATGGACAAGTTAAGCATTCTACATACCCCACGGCACGTTTTTAAGTATATATGAATATAAAACACGTGTTCCAAGATTCTGGAGTAATAAAGTAACACAGTACGCACAAATACGCAGTTTCGCAAAAATACAAGGCATAAAAGCAAGTCGAAAAAGTCGGGTCGTTACATTACCCACCTGTTAATGGAAATTTCGTCCCGAAATTTAAGGAGTGACTAGAAATGGTACCGTATTTAAATAAGAAGTAGCGTATCAAGGTTCTGAGAGACTCGTGGTCTCAGAAGCGAGCTATTTACCTTGAAAGGTACTTTAGCGTATAAAGGTAAGAATAGGTATATGCCATTAATTAAGTCTCTTGTCCTAGGAGATCAACAAATTGATTTCGTTTCTGGTTAACATGTGTATGCCATCTGAATATATACCCACAAAAGGAAAGATGATGTTTTTAGCCTTACAGGCATCTTCAGTAAGCTGGATGCATGAAACACATCATGAACGTTACCAAACTCATCTAAAACATTAAGTGCTTATGTCACAATACCAAGCTGACAGGTAGAATGGAAAACATGGTGATCACGACCATGCGATTTGGTGTCTGGATCGTGTTAGCCACGGATTTTACTAATCCCTAAATTTCGGAAGGAGACCATAGGTATAAAGAACCCGATATTTAAGAATGTTTCATTTCACTAAATGAATCGAAATTTTAGCTGAAAGCGACTAATCAGACTTATATGCAATGCAAGCTATAATTATTTATAGTGTCTTCAGGACGGTCTGAACGAACAATGAGGGATATCACCTTAGTTTACCATACTGCAGGTGAACTTATCCTTAGACGGAATGAAAGCACAGTTCCATAATGTAACTTTATCCTTTCAGTTACATGTTGAGGTTAGGGTTAACAATAACTAAAACAACATATAGTTGTAACCAACGAAGGAAGGAATGTGTAGAGTAACCATATCCGTGTTACAGACATTTTAAGCAGTACCTTCCAAGAGGATAACAAGATTCATAGATTCTTAAAGTATTTTATACTACATTTCCGAAAGAAAATCGCACGAAAGGTGTAATCTTTGAACGAGAGTGAACTCTTCGAGCGGATTAATCCGAATTTATCCTTATACTTATAGGGATGCGCGGATGAGAAGATACGTGAACTCTTGGTCATAAAGAATGATTTTCTCCGAGTGAAAAGAATCTCAAAAATGATTTCTTTTATCTCAACATTACAGATGAGGTTTATGAGGATGTTGCGATTAGCCGTGAAATTTTGAGAATAGAAACCCACCTAGTGCCTTCCCTACAATAGGGTGACCACTAAGTGTACCTCAGAAAACTGATTTATCGGCTCGCATTTTTGCCATGTTTAACCTTAAAAGGAACATTTTATGAGCGCAAAGACTTCCTAACAAATTTTATAAATCTGCCATCCAAAGTGGCTCAAGAGTTTTTAACAAAGATCTTAATAGTAAGCTTCATCCCTAACGGAGGGCGAGAAGAAGTGTGATCCATACATGGTGTAGTCTAATACGAAAACCTTTAATAAAATCAACCAATGAAGTTTTGAAAACCTTTAAACGTTTGATGTAACAACATAAACGGAACGAAGTTCCTATTAAATTTAGAAGTATGTACAATGTGTACCATTTTGCACAAAACTATTTGACTTAAGTTAGACAGCTCAATAAAGGAGCGATTTTTAAATAATTTGAAGGTATAACTTAGTATGTACTAACCAAAATAAGTAAAGGTAAATCTATACATATATGATTTTATAAATCACATAAGTGACAGAAAAGATTTTAGTACTTTCATTTGTCCATAAATCTCGTGAGGACCGCACAAATAAGCAACGTGTAAAATCAACGTGTAAAATTTTTGATAAACATAGTTTTTCGTATTTTAGAGGTTATGATTTGAAAAAGATTGAGTGTAAAATCCTTGAATCATCGGGTGACATGTCACTGGGTAATAAAAACTAATGAATTAAATGTAGTTTTGACAATTATCAGGACTTAAGTCTTTGGCCCAAAAATGTTCACGTGCGAAGCCGTTATTAAAAAGTGAGGTATGAAGGATAGAGCATGAGGATGAGAAGTTAATCGCTTCTTGACTTTGCAAAATGCCAAACAAGTTATGGCCAATATTAAAGTTGGAGTACTGATGATGTTAATATCGCTAGATGAGAATCCCTTGGAATAAGTCAGGACTTAGAATTATGTAAGAAAGATCATTGCCCTGACAGGTGTGGCAAATAATATCTCGGGGGTAACGCAAAAATTTTGAATGGTTTAAGTGTTTGTGGATGCCCGAAGGCTCTGCATGACGTGGTAGTAAGTGCCTTCACACACACACATGAATCTCTTAATTTCGACAGTTGTCTATCTTCATGATGACTTGGATACGAATAAGCAATGAAAAATTTTATATTGACAAGCAACGAAAATTTTATAGAATTCGTTTAAGGTGACGATGTAAGAAAAGAAACGAATTTCTTAGCAAACTAGGGTTATGTACAACACGTACCATTCAAGGTAAAATATCTTTTGAATAAAAGATTTGATTTGTAAATGCGAAAGTAACATTTCATATGTATTTGTCAAAAATAAGTAATCTTTTACTTTATTTTATATAATATATACGATTTCAAAAATTTTCACGAATGACAAATAAAATAAATTTACTTTTATAAAACTTTGAGAGGATCGCACAGTAAAATAGTGTGCGAAAAATTTTGACAAACAAAATTTTCATATTTCGGAGGTTACAAGTTGGAAAAAGATTGATGAGGATCGAGTAAAAGATTTTGAAAATTTCGGGTGATATTTGAGGTAATAAAAACTATTGAATTTAAATGCGGTTGATGACTATTAGTAAGGCATAAGTCCTTTGACCAAAAACGCTTAAGTGTGAAGTTGTTGCTTATAAGTGAGATACGAGTGGGAGAGTATGAGGATGAGAATTAACTACCCATTGATTTTGGAAATTCCGAACTGGTATGACTAATATCGAAGTAAGAAGGGTGATGGTGTGATTATTATCGATTAAGATATCTCTCAGAATAAGTTAGGACTTAGAGTCGCGTAAGAATGAGTATCAAATAAGATTCTTGGGTAGTATAGAATTTGAATTGCTGAAGTGACGGGATACCATTTCCTTTATGTATCGTTGTCCATTGTATCGGTTTCTTTCATGGCTAGAAAGTGAGCAGATTTGGTGAGGCGATCAACGATAACCCCGATAGTGTCATAACTGTTGACTGTTTTTGGTAGCTTCGGGATGAAATCCATCGTCATCCCTTCCCATTTGCATTGTGGGATCTCGTGTTGAAGTAACCCAGATGGCTTTTGGCTCACCATTCTCGCGAAGTATACGAAAAATCTTCTTACTATACATAACTTTCGCTTTCATCCTTGAAAGCCAGTCCGTTCCAACTATTTCATCAAAGCTTCCTAACTTGATGAGTATTAGGTTAATGTTAAAGTCCATTCCAACTAAATCTTATTATACTATCGCGAAAAATTCTATCAATTTTCTCAAATAACATCTGCTTGTGCGTAGATAACTAATCCTTTCCAACTACTACTTTAAAACTTCCAAGTTTTGTTGGCATGAGGTCATCTCCACCTGTTAATTTTAAGGTACTACCTTAAATCATTCCTCTATCTCTGACAGCTTACCATTACTTTGTCCTATAGAATACTTAACTCTCATGGTTGTTAATGGCTTACTAGTCATAACGCTAAGGTTCTTAGATGTAAGGTTTCTATCACTCTAGTATTAAACAACTTCGAGACAATAAACGTTGTGAAGAAATGTACCCTAACTAAGATCAGGATCCATGCGAGTCTCCATAACTGAGGTAACGATGGCTCTACCGCAAATAAATCCAAAGTTTTTCCTGTTTGAGAACTTTTTCCTTAAGTATCCAGGGTGTCTATATCTATAACAAATTTTCGGGTTATCAATTCTGCAATCCAGGCCCTTCTCGTATAGTATCTAGGCTAAGTGGTTATTCCTACCTTAATCTGACCATAATGCGTATACTAAAGTGGTTCCTACCCCAAATTTCCCTTGAATCGCTTCATATTCCTTATATAGTAACATTGGAACTTCTGCATGATTTACTTTAACATAATCACGCTGGCCTGGCGTCATTATATTATACTAAATCGTACGTTCATTCCAACATCACTCCATATGGTCAATGTAACGTGTTCACTTTGATTATACTCAATTTCATCTAACGGTGCTTTATCTATGCTATCTCAAAACAAAATCTACATAATTAATCTCACGGTTCCTCGGTGTGAGTGCGTAGGTTCTGTAGGTCATGCATCAATGCCTAAATGTCCTGAAATTTCTTCATAATGTTTGGGTTCAGGTAATGTCGCTAGGTTCCTTTCTAGAAATTTAATCTGAGTCTCGTGTCGAGTTGTACGTGTAGCAAGTAGTAATGCGATATGTCTTGAGGCGACTCCCAAGTCTTTGGGTGTGGCTGAGCATCAGTAGAAGGCGCTCTGACCTTGTGAAAGGAGATATCATCCTGACTTCTCCAATTCCTAAGAGTGTTGGGGACCTAAGTCCAGAAGTGTCGTTAGATTGTCGAGTAGTGGTGTAGAATGAAAGAGATAAGCGACGGTCATGAAAGCGTACGGGATACGAGTTGACTTGCGGAAACTGAACATCCTTATAATGTTCATACATTGTACGTGGCTAATTAGAGTGAGCTCGGGGTGCGGTTACTCCGGCAAGTCCTCACATATCTCCTCCTCCGAGGATCAACTTAGTGGGCGTGTAGTCCGAGGGGTACTCCTCCTAGATTGCGAGGAGTAACGTTTCGATCTCCAGAACGGTGGAACGGCAGTAACAGGTGGATTACATTACTAATCCTTAGGGTTAGACGTGTGGGGAAAAGGGTTCAGAAAAACATCTGAACTAGGAAAGGTAAGTTTTCCAAGTCGGTACAGTGAATAGCAGGCATGAAGCAAGCACGTAATCAGGCACTACAGCAACCTAGATCGTCTACAGCAGTATATAGCATGGCAATATTAACAGTACTAAACAGGAGTAACATGCAATCGGAAGCAGATAGTAGCATGCAGTAGCTAGAAAAAGCATGCAGCGAGTTTACATAGCAGTAAAAGGAAACGGTAGCATGCAGCAAGTTCATACAGCAGTAGAAGTAAGTAGTGGCATGCAGTAGTAGTAAGCAGTAACATGCAGTAATACAACACAGTAGCATGTAGCAGGTTTCACGAAAACAAGTAAACGAGCAAGTTGTAGATTAGTCCTATTAGTGAATCTTACTCAGTCTAGTCTAGACTCACTAATGCAATCTAATTCCCTACAACCAATTCTCTGATACCAACTGTGACGCCCCGTACAAAACCATCGTGTACGGATCATCAACAACAGGATCATTACAAGGTCAAACACTATATGCTGTTTGAAAACCAGTTTGCATTCGTAAAAAGATAGCGTTTTACAAAAGATGTCTAGAAAACATTAACATGAGTACATGGTACAAAGGTCATTACAAAGCTATTGTTTTAAAATAACGTAAGTTACGAATGCAAAATAAAAGTTCCATGCTTGAGACATCTCTAAGTAATGCAGCGGAAATCTAATACAGCAGGTCCATAACAGCAAGTCTATAACAGCAAGTCTAACAGCGGAAGCAACAACGTCTAAGCACCTGAGAAATACATGCTTAAAAAGTCAACACGAATGTTGGTGAGCTATAGTTTGTTTGTAATCAGTAATGTAATGTAGGCCACGAGATTTCAGTGCTTCAAACAAGCGTTTCAAATCGGTAATTCAAATCAGTATGATAAAGTATATGTATAACCGTGGGCACCTGGTAACTAGACTTAACGTTTATAACCCCCTGAAAGTACACTTGGCAAGTGCGTATGTTCACGAAGTATTAAACACCCGTTAAATGCTAGCGCGACTAGCCCGAGTGGGGATGTCAAACCCTATGGATCCATATCTAAGATTCGCGTTCACCAGTTCAAAAACCAATGACTAAACGTTACCGTGCTAAGGGGAATGTTTATGCCGTTATATAACCCACACACATATAAAGTTTAAGTACTCGTGCCTAGTATGTAAAACGTAAAAAGCGCATGTATTCTCAGTCCTAAAATAGTTAAAGTAAAAAGGGATGCTACAACTCACAGTGATAAAAGCGGTAAAGTCGGTAATGAAAGCACACAAGTAGTAAGTCGGTCCGAAAGGTTGTCAACCTAAATCAAGGGTTACTAGGTCAGTAGGTTGTTTTTATAAGTTCTAATAGTGCATAAAATAAGTTTAAGTGCCATCATCATCATCATTCATCATCATAAAAGCTAAGTAAGTTCGACAAGAATAGAGATAGAAACAATAGGCTGACTTCGGTCAGCTGCTACGACCTCTACGTAAATCGAAAAGACGCATGGTCAGTGGTTATGGCTCCGTATATGAGTCCCCTAACAGCTGACCAATTTTCAGAACCTAACTCGTCTTCGTTTGACCGTGGCGACGGTTTAAGTGCGAGTAGGTCAGAAATTCTAGCACAACGTTAATAGGGTGTAGTGACTCTCGGAGGGCCATAAATCCTAAACCGTAACTCGGATTAAGATGAGGCCTAAACGGAAAATCATCTACTCGAACCGAAATAACTGAAAATCAACTTTCCAGTAGCCCAGGTGGTCTGATCAGATACGAAAATCAGTGGACAAGTGCTCCGGTGGGGTTCTTAGTACTTGATGCTCATCACGGTTCTCATCCTTGATGCTTGTAGCTTCAAGTGTACAACTCGTTGATGGTTTAGCATCACTTTTGACCAAGATTCACCATCAATACACAATATGTTAAGACCAAGTAAGAACACAACTCATTCATGAGTCTTAGATGGATGATGAACCAAGGTTACATCATATCCTTAGTCTTAACACAATTTCAATTCACAATAACAACTAAAGCTACAAACTTTACATCATTTCAACAAGTATAAGCACATTCTAAGTTAAAAGAGGTGATGGAACCCTAAGCTAGAGAGCTTGGATCCATTTCACACAAGTTACAAGGTTGCAAAGCTAGAAAGCTTGAACCTTTAAGTGTTCTTGAAGATCTTGAAGCATAAAGCTTGGATCTTGAAGATACATGAAGATTACAAACAAAAGTTTGAATCTTTTTCACAAAACAACATGATCAAAGCAAAAAGAACTTAGCTCTAACAAAAAGATATGAAGATTCAAGCTAGAAAGCTTGCATCTTAATTGTTCTTGAAGATCTTGAAGCATAAAGCTTGGATCTTGAAGATGCATGAAGATTACAAACAAAAGTTTGAATCTTTATCATAAAATAATAAGATTAAAGTAAAAGAAAGATGAATCTACAAAGTTGGTGAAGATTTTAAGCTAGAAAGCTTGAATCTTCAATGTTCTTGAAGGATTCATGCTTGAATCAACAAGATATAATCAAGAGCAAAGCTAAAAGGAACTTTGATCTCCATAAAATGATGATGATGATCACGAATTTTAAAGGAAAAGAAGAAGGAAAAGAAAACTTACAAGAAGAACTAGAGAGGAAAGAAAGAAAGAACAAGTGTGTGTGAAAACCAAATGATCAAGTGTGAGGTAAATGGCTAGTATTTATAAGCAAGGAAATTGACATGGATTGATGAGGTGGCAAGGCCATAGGGCCATGATTTTTGAGGGAGTGGGTGGGGGACACCACTTTGCTTTATGGATAATGGTTGTCTAAAGTGTGTACTAATGCTAGAATCCAATGTGACAAATAGATAATCCTTATCCATTATGCTAGTATGACTCACTAATTATTTATTTATTTAATTATTTATTATTATGGGCCACTAGTAATAATACTTGGGCTAATTAATTGGGTCACTAGCTAGAGTAGGGTGGGCTTGAGCCCAACAAGGTAGAAAGTCCAACAAGGCTAACTATTGGGCTTTAGCAATTAAATAAATAAAATTAAGCATCCAAAGGCCCAAGTAATTATAATTATTATTATAAAATAATAATTAATATTTCGCTGTCCAAATATTCCGGTTCCGACAAAAGTCAAACGTGCGCGCAGTCCGCGGTTTATTCGTAACGGCAAGTAACACTAACGGTTATAAAGCATCCAATGGACAAGTTAAGCATTCTACATACCCCAGGGCACGTTTTTAAGTATATATGAATATAAAACACGTGTTCCAAGGTTCCGGAGTAATAAAGTAACACAGTACGCACAAATACACAGTTTCGCAAAAATTCAAGGCATAAAAGCAAGTTGAAAAAGTCGGGTTGTTACAAAAGTGATGCTAAAACATCAAAGAGTTGTACACTTGAAGCTTACACGCATCAAGGATGAGAACCGTGATGTGCATCAAGCACCAAGGAACCCACCGGAGCACTTGTTTGCTGTTTTTCGGGGTCTGATCAGACTCCTGGGCTTCTAAAAAATTTATTTTAAGGTAGTTCGTTTCGAGTAGATGACTTTTCGTTTAGACCTCGCCTAAATCCGATATACGGTTTAGGATTTATAGCCTTCCGAAAGTCACTACGCCTTTGTAACGACGTGCTGAAATTTCTGACCTACTCGCACTCAAACCGTCGCCACGGTCAAACGAAGACGAGTTAGGTTCTGAAAATTGGACAGCGGTTAGAGGACTCACATACGGAGCCTTGGCCACTGACCACACGTCTTTTCAATTTGTATAGAGGTCGTAACAGCTGTCCAAAGTCAGCTTTTTGTTTCGATCTCCATTCTTGTTAAACTTACTTTAGCTTTGATGAATGATGATGATGATTATGATGATGATGATGACACTTAAACTTAATTCATGCACTTTTAAACTTATGGGGACAACATACTGACCTAGTGACCTTTGACTTAGGTTGACGACCTTTCGGACTGACTTACTACTTGCATACGTTTGATATCAACTTTTACTGCTTATACACTGTGAGTTATAGCATCCCTTTACTACTTTTACTATTTTTGAGACTGAGAATACATGTGCTTTTTTACGTTTTACATACTAGACACGAGTACTTAAATTTTATATATGTGTGGGTTACAAAACGGCACAAAGATTCCCCTTAGCTCGGTAACGTTTAATCATTGATTTCCTAACCGTGAATGCGAATCTTAGATATGGATCCATAGGGTTTGACAACCCCACTTGGGCTAGTCGCGCTAGCAGACAACGGGTGTTTAATACTTCGAGGACAAACGCACTCGCCAAGTGCACTTTTAGGGGGTGATATACATACGTTAAGTGTGACGATCGCTCCAAATCCATATGGATGAACACGTCATTCATCGATTTCATTGCGAGGTATTTGACCTCTATATGGTACATTTTGTAAACATTGCATTCTTTTTCAAAGGCATACCATAAATGAATATTTAAATCAAAGGTTTTCGACATCTGATGATTTCTACATATCGACAATCACTGTAAATAATAGTTTACAATAGTACTTCCGTTGACAATGCAGCCAAAATAAGATACATGGTGATGATTTGGTGAATGCAACGTTTTCTTGAAAAATATGCCATGTACGACTCCATGCACATAGCTTGTCTAACATATAAGCAAACAGCGGAAGACTTCTAGGAAACCTGAGAATAAACATGCTAACAAGTGTCAACACAAAGGTTGGTGAGTTCATAGTTTTAGTGTTTCGCATAATCTGTATATAAAAGTGGATCACAAGATTTCAGTTGTTTCATCCAGAAACGTTTATCAAAAGTTTGTCAATAGATTCTACGTAACAGAGCACCCTGGTAACTAAGCTTTAACGTTATAATGATAAATACCCCATTCGTTTTAATACACGCAAACCAACGTGTCCTAAACTCAAATAACACACGTCCGTTAAAAGGCTAGTGCTCTAGCTCGGACGGGGATGTCAAGCCCTATGGATCCATATACTGTTATTCGCGCCCACCAGTCCATATCCTATGTACTGGCAGCTACTAGTTACCAAAGTTAAGGGATTTTCAGTTCAAACTCAGTGTAGAATTAAGTATGTACTTGTATCCATTGTGTTTAAAATAAATTGCATGTATTCTCAGCCCAAAAATATATATTGCAAAAGCAATTAAAAGGGGAGCAATGAAACTCACGCATATAAATCTAGTATTTTCAGTATTTATAAACAGTCGCATGTATTCTCAGCCCGAAAATATATTGAGTAAAAGGGATCATATGAAACTCACCTTAGCAGCATATATAGTCGTTCACCAAAATGTGACCGAAACTCGGATTACCAAATAACCGTAGATCTCAACGTATCAGTATTGAGATTCAATATTGTAGGAAAGTACGTAGACGTAACAGAGATGATAAACACTAGGTTTGATTCACAAATATACCCCCGAACATTACCCATAACCTCCTTGGCAATAACCCATAATTTCCTTAGCTTTATCCCGTTCGAGAACTCATTTTGAAAGTGACACGCTCATAACCTCGTCGTAGTATTTTATGTATAATACTACTAATAATAATAAGATTAATAATATTATTAATCTTAATAATAATAATAATAATAATAATAATAATAATAATAATAATAATAATAATAATAATAATAAATATAAATATAACTAATAATACGGAGGAAGAATGAAGAATGAATCAAAAAAATCAGAGAAACGCTCGAATTTATAGATGTGGCCTGTCCCCCTTAGCCATGCGATCGCATGACTTTGATGGGTTATTCCCATGCGATCGCATGGGACCAATTTCCAGCTCACATATGTTTTGTACACTAGTTCGTCGACATATTATTATATTAATATAATATATTTAATTTATATAATTAATTATATATTATATTAAATTCACGTGCACAGTTGATTTGTAAATTTTGTTCCGATAAGTCGTACGTCATCACGCGACTTATGTCCCGGTTCCGATTTTTCGAGTGTCCCTTCATACGCTGAGAAAACTTGTAATTTACATTTTGAGACACGTACCTTTGTCAAAATATAGCCTTAAATTATCCCTAAATTATATCACTCAAAGTATATCTTAAACTTTCGAGTGTTTTGGTCATTTACTTCTATAAATTATCGCCTCGTTATATATACATATACATGTATACATTTTCATTTTAAAATAGTGTTTTACTGTAGCAAAGTTACTTTAGCAAAGTCAATTTTTACTGGAGGTGCGTTTGTGCATATGTGAGAGCCTTTAGTTTTTTTTTTTTATTTATTTTTTTTTTTGTAGTTTTAATTAGATGATTGATAGAAGATTGATGTGTGGGTTTGTGTAATATGAACATTGATGATAGATAATAGGTGTTGCGATTTAATTTGAGGATCCTGTATTTTTTTTGAAGGTGTTGTGATTTAATTGATGATTTAATTGATGCACAAGGTTAGGGTTCATTATTTTTGAGGAAGATGAAGATAGGTGGTGTTCTTAAAGAAAAGACAAACCAGGGATCATATCAGCAATTTTATTTAAAGGAAAAGATAAAAGGACATTTTTACCTTCATGTGTGTGGCATGTGATAGGAGTTAACGGACTTTTTAACGTCCGTTGGAAATAAGGACTAAATCAGCAACATTGACATACCACGAGGATGAAATCAGTAAAAAAAAGCACATGGACAAAATCAGCATTTTGATACTAACCATAGGGACCATTTCAGCAATTTTGTCATGCATATATTATTCGTTAGAGTTTAAGGGCCATTACTAGAACTTATATTATGCGTTACGCTCTAGAGGCCTTTTTCTTACCTCGTTCTAGGTACTTAAATGCTCAGGGAATTCATCAATAAAGTTTTACACAACTCGTAAAAATAGAGAGTATGATGTTGACAAATCATTTTATGATCCTATTGTGTACGTTTATCTCTTTCTCTCTCTCTCTCTCTCTCTCTCTATGTATAAAGGAAAATGATTTTAAGGTTTCAATTGAACAATTCCAAGATAGTTTAGTGGTTGAAATTTTGATATCTTTACAAGAGATTTCATGTTCGAATCTTGGATATCTATGGAAAGGTTGGAAACAATCAATGAGTATTTCTGATATACTATATACATTAGAGTATGCGGTTGAAATACTTGTTCTCACGAATAACTTGTACTGCAAAAACCTTAGAACTATAAATTATAAATTTTTAGGTTTCAATTTCAAAATTGAAGCTCTATTAACCATCACAATTTAATTTTTAATTTATTATGCATTACACCTTTATCTAATTTTTAAAATCATGAATAGTACCTCATATGTGCTTATAATATTTGTACTCCTTTCTTTCACAATTGTACCATCAAGGTCACTACTACAAAAGAACTTTATTTACAATTAAGCACCCAATTTTTACCTTTTACAATGTAATTACAAAATAATGAGTTCTTACAATGTAACCACATACTTCACAAAATAAACTTTCTAGCTTTTACAAAGTTACCATAAACTTTTGAATTTTTCTAAAGTAACCACAAACTTCACAATCAACAGCAAACTTTTTAGTTTTTACAAAGTAAGCACAAACTTTTGATTTTTTGTAAAGTAACCACAAACTTTACTATTCTTAATAACTTTTCAATTTTATTATTATTATCATCATCTTTTGTAAAAGTCAAACACGATAAACAATAGTCAAACTAATATAATAATAATTATTATTATATTATTATTATTATAAACTTTGGATTTTTTTACCCACTACAAGTTATTTCTTTTTAACGATCAAATTTAACAAACGTCCTCCAATGCAACGCGTGGGCACCCCACTAGTTCAATATAAAATTTAACACAATATCTTTATATATTAGTATTATTTAAAAAATTTAAAAAAGGTTTTATAATTTATATTATCTTAATTTCAATTTTATTTAACTTTACTTTTACACGAGAACAATTTTAATGAAATAATATTAATCTCTTTTCGTGTAGATCTTTTTCAATTAATTCATTAATTAACGATAAGACTAGTTTAATACCCAAGAATTCGCGAGATTATTTAAAAAAAAATGTTGTATAAGAGCAATAATCTTAACGAACTATATGTATTTGTATTTAATTACAGGGTATGCAATGAACTTCAAATATACGAGATAGAACATTACAATTTTTAGAGTTCATTTTAATCGTACAAGTGGTTGTGGTCGGTGCTTAGACCATTTGTAATGGTTGGGAGCATGGGTTTGTAGTGTGAGTTTTGTTTTTACACTATTTTGCTGACTAGTTAGTGTGGTTTTTAATATGAAGTAATGGTGTATGTGAGTTTTTGGTGTGGGTTGAAAGTGAAATACTGATGCGACATTTTTTTGAATAAAAAACCACATATCAATTAGGGGAGACTAAATATTGATTTATTTAACAATAATAAAAATAAAAAACGCAAACAAAGTGTCGCATGTATGTGTGTCTTGCCCCAGATTTTAGGATTTCACTTTCACCCTCTCCACTCCCTCTCCACATACAAACAACAAAAACGCCTCCCACTTTTCTTCATTTCCTGATGAATCAAGAAAACACAAAAGCAAGAACGCGATCAATTAATGATTAAAATCGATTTCAATACAAGTAATATTTCTTCGTATTCCCAATGTTATCTGATTTCAATATAGATGCTAATGGTGTATCCTAGAGGATACACGCATAAAAACATCACTTTTATACAGTAGAATGGATCAAAGAGCATAAAGCATGACAGTATTTGGCAGTTTTTAGCAACTGCCGTCCAGCGTTTAGCAGGCTGCCCATCGTCATGCGTAAGCTCTGCAGGTAACTTCTATGCTTAAACCCTTTGATTAAGCTCGTGAGCGGCACGCAGCCACGTCAGTACACGACAAAGGCGGTTCTGGATATATCGCATAACTGAATTAATCAGCGTTTGACACGTGTTACCGAGAATTTCGGACATTCTACGCCTATAAATAGACCCCCTGGATCACCACATTGGAGATCGGAACTTCAGTCAGAGAGAAGTGCACTTTCTCTCTCACACAGTTCTTTCTCACTCTAAACATTAACCGCTTAGCAACAGAACGCTAGACGGATCAATTACAGATTGATCCAAAGATTGATTGAGGCCACCCCACGGATCTCTCATCCGTGTTCCGGGTCTGCAGGGATTATTTTCCAAGGGCAAACATCAATCGGCGTTATATCGCTCGACGCTAGGCTGTTATTGTCCTGTACTGGTAACTTACACCCGCTATACGAAAAATAGTACCAACAGATGCAAAATCAGATAACGAAGCTGCAAATGGTTCTGACGATGGTCGTCAACTCATATGGAATATATATATATATATATATATATATATATATATATATATATATATATATATATATATATATATATATATATATATATATATATATATCAAATAGTTAGTTTTTAGAACCAATCATCACGTGACCCTTGTAACTCACTGATGGTGTGTCAAGACTCTTAATCAAACTAGATTCAAATACCACAATAAGCACACACAACAAACGAGCAACTAAGACCCGATCATCATAGCACTATGCATGTAAGCATTCAATTCAAGTTCGTCCCAAGAGAGTAGGTTCAATCGAATATCGAAAAATAACAATCGTCCTAAGTTTGATTGGGGGTTTTGATTGATTTTAACTAACAACTAAGACTTGCAATAACAAATAGTGAATTAGCGAAATAAGATATCAATTAACTAAGTAGTGTTCACTTGTTTAATCCACTCTCATGCTTGGATTACCCCTTTTTATCCCAATTATTATCACACTTGTTGTTGAACTAGTAAATGTTTAATATCACTACTAAACCTAATCAAGTGAAACTTTGCAAAATCACATAAGCATCGAATTATAAGATCAAGTTGAATCATGAGAAGTCATTGAGATTATGCTTGGATTAAAATCACTTAAAATCCCGTAGTAATCAAAATCACGTAAGAAAACTAAACACCACTAGTTTGACTAAGAACACTTTAAAAACCAATTCAATTAGAGGAAACAATCACTTGTAATCCCTTCCTTGATTGTCTAGATCACGCAAACATGTTGAAGTATAAATTGAATCTCATTTGAAATCACTTAGAAATAATCAACATCTCATATAATCAAAGTTAAGTCCAAAATAATAACTAGCAAGGGATCATTAGTTAACTTAATAACAAATTCTCAATTATTTCATTCAAACAATAATTACTCATTAGATTTTGGGGCAAATCCTCAATTAGAGATTCATAAACAAGCAAATACAATAAATCTAGGCAATCATTGCTAAAACAATACTAATTAAAGAAGTAATTAAGCAAACAAACATCATTTTTCAAATTACAAGTAATCAAAGTGAAGTAATGAAGAACGAAGGTGGGAATTACATCCCAAATTGAAGATCTTACACTAGTAATGCAACCACTTGAGCTGATCCTTCAAATCTTCCTTAATCTCCTCCTTGTTGGTGAAATTAGGGTTCTTAGGGTGAAATTCGAGGATCAGATTGCAACTCTAATGATGCACACACCCCGAAACCCTAACATTTACTATTAATAGTCGGGTACCCAAAATTCTGAACTGCAGGTAGGAACATCGTTGTTGGACTAGGTACGCCGTTCTTAAAACGTGGAATAAAAGTATTTCATGGCAGGATAACAGTTTGACCGTGAAAATAAGTCGTAATGATGAGACTGGAGCAAGCTCTATTGTTATTACGAAGACAGCGCAGAGATATGCTGACTCAAAGAAGACGCAACCTATAGTTGTGCTGTCAACGAAAAGATTTGCTGACTCAACGAAGTGGTAGCAGGAAGCTCTGCAGACCAAAGAAGGAGCATCAAAAAAGTTCTGCTGGCTCAACATGGCACACCGAACCCGCAGTTGAAACCGTCGATTGACCATCGTACACACTATTCACTCTAAATTAATAAGTGACATTTTAAAAGCATGTTTTACCAAAACCTAATTTATATATCTTACTTATAAGATATTCTAAGACATTTGAAACTTACACTTTCATACTTTATGAATTAATGATTTCTAGTGCACTTAAGAATTCTCTTTGAGTGTTTTCTAAATAATCATATCCTTGCAAAATGTCTTAGTCTTTTGGCTTAAACTTAAGTAATTAAAATATTGGTCATCAAAGTCCCATTAGGAGTTGCTCCCTCCTAATACATATATCAAAACACTAAACACACTTATGTTTAGCCAGAATATTATTTTGTTAATTATTCATGCATGTTTTAGACGTTTAAATATGCACATCCTTTGATAATTTGACTAAAGTATGGAATTACCATATTAAGTGAGTTGAAATTATGACATGAGAAAATCAAAGAAAGATTCTTACTTATTTGTAAAGGCATAGTCAATATCAAGGTGCACGGATCAAGATGAATTCAAATAAAACAAGCGACCCAAGCATACATTTATGTTTAACTAGCTTTTGTAGGTGTTCTAAATTGAAAAATGGCCAAAATGTTTAATTCACATGACTATATTATCAGTCACCTTAGCACGACCAACCAGACATTCATGCCATGGATAGATCGTATGCAACATGTCAAGTATTTCTCTCCACTATAAAAGGAACACTTATTCAAAGCTTGAAGATCAACATATCCATTTAAAATTCAGATACTACTAATATTCACCAAGTTTTAATTCATATGTATGTATTCAAGAAGGTGATTATCAAAGGAGAAGGATTTTACTTAGAATTGATTGTGAACTCAAAACTTAATTACTATCATTTGTGAGTTTGTATACTAAATAATTTTTTGGAGTGGTCAAAGAAGTACTCTAAATCTCATCGGATAATTTATTGATTTTGTAATAGGAACACCAACTTACTTGGTGATTGAACTTTCTTAAAGAGACTTAGGAAGTTGATCAATTTTCCATTGATAAATTGATGATTGTCCAATGTGAAGACAAATGTAATCTAAGTAATTACATATCTTTCGAATGTCAGAAAGATTGTTGGGTGTGATCTATTGAAGATCATTTGTTGTTAATGGATCTTCATCGAGTTTGTAGAATTGCTTAGTGAAGCTAACGCTCGATAAATGTATCGAAGAGTGAATTAAGAAAATTAGTTAACATCTTCTCAGTCACTATAAATCTTTGTGTTTGTGTCAATTTCATTATCTTACATCAACTAGCAACAAACACAATCATTTCCACGTTAAAACTTACACGTTGATTTTAAAATTCATAAAAAGATCGAAAAATGTATAACAAGGTTAATTAAGAGCTATTCAACTCCTTATAATTCTTATACCTTGTTTGCAAAAGATAAAATATTGAATGGTTTACAAATACGTATATATGAAAAGTATTATTTAGATTTAAATTGAGTAAATGTAGTTTGATAATTTATTTATATTTATATATGTTATATGTTCTGAGACAAATGATAAAAATATCATCTAATTTACATGAATTTTTTTTAAAGACATACACTTTTAATAACTGGTTGAACAATTTTGGATTGTTGATACGTTGGTCGATTTCATATAGATGTAAAAAGTAGAAAAGGGAAAAGAATATTATGACCGCTATATGAACATTAACTCGTATCCATCAAATTTCTTCGATTTCACGAGAGTTTTAGTATATTTGGTAATATATGATTGACTTGATTACCTATTAACAAAGCATTATTTCATACTCCCTATTTAGAAATTGCTAAAATAACTGAGGGGAGTGATATGTACACAACCCACTTTTGTTATGTACACAACCATGATGCTTTACAGTGTTGTACTGTACAACACTGTAAAACACCATAGTTGTGTACATAACAAAAGTGGGTTGTGTACATATCATCACCCAATAACTAAACTGTCAAAAGAATAATTTTATTATATACATATTTTAAATAAAATCAATCATGTTGTACCTCACATAGTCACATGAAGTTAATCATTTTATAATGATTATTCAGCTTCTATAGATCTAAAAAAATAATCACAAGTATTACATATTACATATTATATATTATCCAAGACAATTAAAAAACATTGTTTCTTATCTCTCACACAATATTAACATAAATGACAATAAGGACTTTTATTGATGTTTTTGTATAAGTTTTTCTGCATATTTTTCTCGAAGAAAAAAAAATAACTTTAGAAAAAAGTGATTGCTCTAATAAAAAAAGGTAGTGTCAGGGTTAAAGTTAAAAATAGACTATGTATTTGATGCTTTGTTCCATTGTAGGTCATATATCTCAAAAACTCTCACGGTAAGCTATATACTTTCAAATAGTGTATTAATATAAACCACAATACTTTTTGACCTGCAAACCAAAATAATAGTCGACATGTAATATGAGTTGGCGATGAGTTGTCATGCAACGTCGGGTTAGGGTTTGTATTTAAACCTCACTTTACATCACATCATATTCATTACACTTCCCCTTTCACCCAATTTATTATCACGAACGAACGCTAATTATATTCAGCCTTAAATTCGATCCTTATTCGTCGATTGCCTTCACCCAATTCCCTGGTGATCCACCAATTTTATGAAAATGTGACCAAGCATTAAAGAAAAGAATTTCGTGGACAAAAAAGAACCCTATAATAAGTGATAGTTTACATACTATATTAGTATATTTACATAATTTATTTAATTAAATAAAAATTAATTAAACAATAAGAAAATATAAATATATGGTGATTATGTAATAAAAGTAAATCAAATAATAACAAAAATATTAATATTAAATAGTTATAAGAAAAATTACGTTGTTGGTCCCTCATATTTGCCTAAAATTACACGATAGCCATCTATGCTTATATTTGATGTGATTAGTCATCTAAATATGCAAATATTTTGCGGTTGGTCCCTCAGTTTGATAGCGATTATTGTAAGTCCGTTGAGTGGTACACGCCATTTCATTATTATATTTCTTATAATTCCGGATACAACTTCATCCTTACACTTTCATCTTCAACATCTCCAAGTCAAACTACAACCTTAACCTTAATTTCTTTATACACCTTCAAAAATCAAAATTAAAAATTAATATCAAACCTTTAATTAAAGTTAAAAGAAACTCATAATCTAAACACTCAAAGTCACGTTTACAAACCCGATCAATATCTCTGCAACTGTTTTCATCCTTTTTCGGGTCTAAACAAATTTATCATCATTTAATACAAGCATACTCATCTTTTTAATAGATTTAAATTAACATGAAAATTGACAAGAAGTGTTTTCGTCAAATACCATAACAACCGCATTCAGAACCCACCATCACAACCAACATAACCACCTTAATCGGACGGAAACGAGTGAAGAAGACCAGACTTAAGCCAATCACTGTTCAATCCTCCAACAGATTTGATGGTGATATCGGACACTAAGTAGTTTTGTGCTTGGTGCATCTGATCGAAGAGCAGGGGTTTCGAAGTCAGATCTGCGAAAACACCCACCTTTCTCCACCAAAATCTAATCTTCTTCACTGAAGATGGTGGAAACGGCAGTTGTAGTGATTATTTTATTAGGCGACGATCATCAAATAAAAAAGAATTCAAGTTCCGATTGTAATTTAGAGCTAAACGAGCTGTAGCTCGAGTTCTTTAACGCCGAGTTTCCAAGGTGTTTTTGAAATTTGTAATGATTTTGTGAAAAGAGTTTTGTTCCGCAGTTTATAAATGCTACCCCATACGTCCCATTATAAGTGTCTACTATAAATATTTTAAATTTTTCTTTATAAAAAATTTGAACATAAATTTCATTGTTCGTGTTATATAATACTTGATAAAAGATAGTGAAAAAATATTTAAAATCCAATCAATTTAAATAATTTTTATCAAAAACTGTATTATATAACACAAATAAAAAAATAATAATTGAAAAATGTAACAACCCAACCCGTTATTCAACCGAAACACGATTACATTTTTTTTTATTCAAAACTGTCCAGTTCAGCGTTCGGCGCGGCGCGCCCCACTGTGGAGCGCGCTCCAAAGTGGTCTGTCCGCTCTTTCCTTTTTTGACAAAAAAATCGTCCACTTCCCGGTGCTTTTAGACGAAACGGTTTTCGCAACGCAATAAAGTAAGTAAAACTAACACGTTTTCATAATAAAACAAGTTTTATAACACCGGGCCCACATCGACCCAATTTACAACAAAGTGACCATTTCGACCCATTTTAGTTTAATACAAAATTTAGACCGAGCATGGCGATTGGGAATACGCTACCCAATCCTAATCAATCCAAAAGCACGTCTTCTAAAGCAACCTACACAATCCATTAGTTCTCACGCTTACCCGAGCCATCACCTCCACGCGAATCTATAAAAAATGTAAACAACGAGAGGGTAAGCTATGAAAGCTTATTGAATGCAATAATTATACATATACATATATAATCTACTTACTTGCAATCACTTACACAATACCGCATACAAGTTAGCAATTCAACAACCATGCAAACATCATGCATAAACCAAAATCCGCAATTCACAATAGGCTAGCAACATCAATAACATATAGTTCACAATTAAATATGCTAATACAAAATTCACACAACCATAGTTAACCAATCATACGAAGGAATGGTACTCGAATTTCCCATCGGTGTTCATAACAACCGTTAGTGTACAACATCATATATCACTAACCCTTGGACAACGCATATCCATGAAATGTCCCATTCATATTGATTATAAACGTTCCATATTAATTGATTTCGTCGCGAGGTTTTGACCTCTATATGAGACGTTTTTCAAAGACTGCATTCATTTTTAAAACAACCATAACCTTTATTTTATCTATAAAGGTTTAAAAAGCATTACGTAGATTATCAAATAATGATAATCTAAAATATACCGTTTACACACGACCATTACATAATGGTTTACAATAAGAATATATTACATCAAAAATAAGTTTCTTGAATGCAGTTTTTACATAATATCATACAAGCATGGACTCCAAATCTTGTCCTTATTTTAGTATGCAACAGCGGAAGCTCTTAATAATCACCTGAGAATAAACATGCTTAAAACGTCAACAAAAATGTTGGTGAGTTATAGGTTTAACCTATATATTATCAAATCATCATAATAGACCACAAGATTTCATATTTCAATATACATCCCATACATAGAGATAAAAATCATTCATATGGTGAACACCTGGTAACCGACATTAACAAGATGCATATAAGAATATCCCCTATCATTCCGGGAAATCCTTCGGACATGATAAAAACAATATCGAAGTACTAAAGCATCCGGTACTTTGGATGGGGTTCGTTAGGCCCAATAGATCTATCTTTAGGATTCGCGTCAATTAGTAGATCAGTTTACTAAATCTTAGGTTACCAAGCAAAAGGGGCATATTCGGCTTCGATCATTCACCCATATAATGTAGTTTCATTTACTTGTGTCTATTTCGTAAAACATTTATAAAACTGCATGTATTCTCATCCCAAAATATTAGTTTTTAAAAGTGGGACTATAACTCACTTTCACATATTTTTACTTCGTTGGGAAGTAAGACTTGGCCACTGGTCGATTCACGAACCTATAACAAATATGTACATATATATCAAAGTATGTTCAAAATATATTTACAACATTTTTAATACGTTTTAATGTTTTAAGTTTATTAAGTCAGCTGTCCTCGTTAGTAACTTACAACTAGTTGTCCACAATTAGATGTACAGAAATAAATCGATATATATTATCTTTAATCAATCCACGGCCCAGTGTATACAAGTCTTAGGCTAGATCACAACTCAAGGTATATATATTTTTGGAATCAACCTCAACCCTGTATAGCTAACTCCAATATTACTGTATATAGAGTGTCCATGGTTATTCCAAATAATATATATACATGGGTCGATATGATATGTCAAAACATTTGCATACGTGTTTATGGTATCCCAAGATTACATAATATATTAGAATAAATGTATAATACAATATAATTTAGCTAGGATATGATTTGTATAGAATTGTTACAATATTTCCCGTAGCTACAACAATAAAAAAAAATATCCAATCTTGTTTTACCCATAACTTCTTCGTTTTAAATCCGATTTGAGTGAATCAAATTGCTATGGTTTCATATTGAACTCTATTTTATGAATCTAAACATAAAAAGTATAGGTTTATAGTTGAAAATATAAGTTACAAGTCGTTTTTGTAAAGGTAGTCATTTCAGTCGAAAAAACGACGTCTAGATGACTATTTTGGAAAACATACTTTCACTTTGAGTTTAACCATGATTTTTGGATATAGTTTCATGTTCATAAGAAAAATCATTTTTCCAGAAGAACAACTTTTAAATCAAAGTTTATCATGGTTTTTAATTAACTAACCCAAAACAGCCCGCGGTGTTACTACGACGGCGTATATCCGGTTTTACGGTGTTTTTCGGTTTTAAAATAAGTTAGCATATCATATAGATATAGAACATGTGTTTAGTTGATTTTAAAAGTCAAGTTAGAAGGATTAACTTTTGTTTGCGAACAAGTTTAGAATTAACTAAACTATGTTCTAGTGATTACATGTTCAAATTTTCGAATAGGATAGTTTTATATGTATGAATCGAATGATGTTATGAACATCATTAATACCTCAAGTTTAGTAGGTAAACCTGCTAGAAGTGACAAGAAATGATCTAGCTTCAAAGGATCTTGGATGGCTTGAAAGTTCTTGAAGTAGAATCATGACACGAAAACAAGTTCAAGTAAGATTATCACTCGAATTAAGATAGTTATAGTTATAGGAATTGAATCAAAGTTTGTATATGAGTATTACCTTGATTTAGAATGATATCCTACTGTAAACAAAAAGGATTTCTTGAGGTTGGATGATCACTTTACAAGATTGGAAGTGAGCTAGTAAACTTTGAAGTATTCTTGATTTTATGAAACTAGAACTTGTAGAATTTATGAAGAACACTTAGAACTTGAAGATGGAACTTGAGAGAGATCAATTAGATGAATAAAATTGAAGAATGAAAGTGTTTATAGGTGTTTTTAGTCGTTCGTATATGGATTAGATATAAAGGATATGTAATTTTGTTTTCATGTAAATAAGTCATGAATGATTACTAATATTTTTGTAATTTTATGAGATATTTCATGCTAGTTGCCAAATGATGGTTCCCACATGTGTTAGGTGACTCACATGGACTGCTAAGAGCTGATCATTGGAGTGTATATACCAATAGTACATACATTTAGAAGCTGTGTATTGTACGAGTACGAATACGGGTGCATACGAGTAGAATTGTTGATGAAACTGAACGAGGATGTAATTGTAAGCATTTTTGTTAAGTAGAAGTATTTTGATAAGTGTATTGAAGTCTTTCAAAAGTGTATGAATACATATTAAAACACTACATGTATATACATTTTAACTGAGTCGTTAAATCATCGTTAGTCGTTACATGTAAATGTTGTTTTGAAACCTTTAGGTTAACGATCTTGCTAAATGTTGTTAACCCATTGTTTATTATATCTAAAGAGATGTTAAATTATTACATTATCATGATATTATGATATATTAATATATCTTAGTATGATATATATACAGTTAAATGTTGTTACAACGAAAAAGTGTTTGGGTAATATTTTTATAATTACATTTTTAAATATTTATCTATAAACTTACTTATTTTAAAAAGTATTAGAATAGTAATATACTAATCTTAACAAAATATAAATATGCATGTTGGAAAAAAAAAATGGGAAACCAAATAATTGAACCCTCACCACTAGTAAACCATTGTTAATAATCCAACAACTTGACTAATTGGGCTATAAAAACTTTTGATTATGTCTTTACAACATCATATTATATATACAAATTACTATTAGTGAAAAACTTTAAAACTGCAGCAATTAAAGTATAAAACTACAATATTTTGAGTGCGTAATAGCATATATGGGAATTATATGCAAAAATAGAGGCGTGAAAGCAAGCATTTCCAAAATCCATAATCATTCATGTCCGTCCATCTCAAAACACAGATTATACCTGATACATGTATACTGAACGATACTCTTATTATTATTTATATTTAAATTAAATATTTAATATTTATATTTATATTTATATATGCTATAAAATAAAATATATAATTGAGAATTAGTTACAATAATTAATTGGGAGGAGTAGAAGGAGTATGAATTGAGATCGTTTTGTAACAGAATATGTAAACAACCACAATCGCTTTATTTACTGGTTCGAAAACAGTTGCAATTATTGGATTAGAAATTAGGGAAAAATGTTTAAAAATTTAGTGAACTTTCACTAAATTCCTATTATATGCATCCAACTTTTAGATCTCCTATTGTATGCATTCAACTATTTAAATTGTTCTATTGTATGTATTTAACATGTTGTAACAGGTAATTTTCAGGTCACCTCAATTTCATAATTACATCATTGATCCCTTATGTTTGGCAGACATTGCATCATTTATTTTTTCTAAACAAAATTACATTGTAGGTCCTTCTTCATCTTCGTCACCTTCTTTCATTTAACTTCAATAATAAAAAAAAAGTCTCACATGCTACTTTGGAATCAAGCTACGAACAACACATACCCATTTTTCACTTTAAATCTAAATATCTCATCTCTTTTCTGACTGATCAATTGAATCTCCTTTTCAACTTAAATATGAAAACCTTACAAATACCCATATCCATTAAACAAAACCCCAAATATGAGAAACCCTAAATAATTTGTTTTTCGTCACCTCACCAGAATCCTCCAACTTCCGGTTTGAAACGAAAAGGATATGCGATGTGTAGTGGATAAGTTTGAAGACCGCCGGAGGTAGATTCATTGTCAGAGGTGGTTTTTTCGGTGAAATTCGGGTTTTATCAAAACATTGCACCTCGATCTTCCGGCGACGACTCAAATCCGACACCATAAATCTGCTTCATCTATCTCGTTCATCCTTCGTCCTTCAACGACACAAATCCAACACCAACTTTATAATTCCATTGGCCGCCACCACCTGCAACGAATTAGATCTGACACCACCGCCACAATCTGCAGGAATTCAGGCCGAAACTCAGATCTCTGATTAAACCTTTATCTATCTCGTTGGAATCATCTGCTCATTTGCTCGTTGAATCATCTATTCGTTAAATCACTTGTAGATCTAGGTTTTTCGATATTTCTTGTGGAGATGAAGGGACGATTTAAAGGGACGGATTAAAATTTGTTTATTGTTGTTATTGTTTTTTTTATTATTGAAGTTTAAGTTATTAACTTTGTTTGAGATTGAATGGATGTATATAATTTGAATGGGTTTGTATTCATCTCTTTTCTCGTCAATCTATTTTTTGCAAGTCTATCTCGTTGTAGCCAATTACGTTAGATGAAGAAAAATTCAAAACTAGATTGGTGAAGCTTTGACTATCAAAGTGTAATTATGGATATGGTTGCTTTAAGACACTCTTAATTATAGAAATTGTAATTAGTAGAGATTCATTGTACTCCTCACTGTAATTAGTATTCATCTTGATATATCATTGTTTTTTAATAAGTTCAATGTGAATGTGATTTGGTTTTGTTCATGTATAAAGTTTTGGTTTGATTGTGTCCATACAGATTGTAGGCTTTTATGTAGTTTTGTTTTCTGAAAAAAAAAATTTGGAGGAGATGAAGATGAAGGTATTCTTGAAGATGAAAGATGTTTGTGAAAATGATGAAGGAAGTGGTATAATTAGATAAGATTAACAGAAAAATTAACAGACGTTAAGTCTAGGGACCAATCAAGAACTTTTTCTACATATTACCTGATACCTTCATTACAAGTTACTTAATACATACAATAGAATAATTAAGATTGTTGAACGCATACAATAGGAGATTTGAAAGTTGGATGCATACAATAGGAATTTAATAAAAGTTCGATGCATTTTTAAACAATTTTCCCTAGAAACTACTCTCCTTTCACCATTGATTTGGTTTAGGTGTATTTATTAATTTATTTATTTTAATGTCATCAATTAAATAAATCTCTAAAATGATGATATCATAAATAAGAATTATTTACACTTAAAAAATATTTAAAAAGAAAAACAAAAATTTAAGGGCTTCATGATGATGTCATTATAATAATTAATTCTATTTAATAAACATATTAATATGTTTATTTTATAATATACGAAACATTATGTACAACTTTATAATAAAATACTTTTATGATCATATGTACAATATTTGAAGCATTATGTACAATTTTATAGTAAAACACCCACATGATCATATGTACAAGTTAAGTACATCAATATGTTTGTAAAAACAATGACAAGTTTCTTAGTCAGAATTCGTGGTTCCACGGGTCATTAAACTAAATGACTTTAGCATTTACATTTACATTCACTTAATACGGGTTATTAAATTAAATTTTTGAAATCGTATACGTTATATAAAATAAAGTAAATAATTACTTCTTTTTAACTAATACATATGAAATTTTATTTTCACTTTTACAAATCAAATCTTTTATTCAAAAGATATTTTACCTTGAATGGTACGTGTTGTACATAACCCTGGTTTGCTAAGAACTTCGTATCTTTTCTTACATTGTCACCTTAAACGATTTCTATAAAATTTTTGTTACTTGTTATATAAAAATTTTTCGTTGCTTATTCGTATCCAAATCATCATGAAGACTTTACAACCGTCAAAATCGAGATATTCTTGTGTGTGTGTGTGTGTATGTGCTGAAGGCACTTACTACCACACCATGCAGAGCCTTTGGGCACCCACTAACACTTAAACCATTCAAAATTATTACGTTACCCCAAGGATCTTATTTGCCACGCCTGTTGGAACGATGCTCTTTCTTACGTAACTCTAAGTCCTGACATATTCCAGGGGATTCATGAAGCGACCCGTCCTAATCCATCTGGACGAATACATTACATTTGGTTACATCGCGAGGTACTTGACCTCTATATGATACATTTTACAAACATTGCATTCGTTTTTAAAAGACAAACTTTCATTTCATCGACAGTTGACGGCATGCATACCATTTCATAATATATCCAACTATAATTGACTTAGTAATAATCTTGATGAACTCGACGACTCGAATGCAACGTATTTTGAAATATGTCATGAATGACTCCAAGTAATATCTCTAAATCGAGCAAATGCACAACGAAAGATTTCTTTCATACCTGAGAATAAACATGCTTTCAAGTGTCAACCAAAAGGTTGGTGAGTTCATTGGTTTATCATAAATAATCATTTTTCAATAATATAATAGACCACAAGATTTCATATTTCATAAACATCATTCTCATATTAGGTATTTCGCAAACTGCATAGAGATAAAAATCATTCATATGGTGAACACCTGGTAACCGACCTTAACAAGATGCATATAGAATATCTCCATCATTCCGGGACTCCCTTCGGACATGATAAATTCGAAGTACTAAAGCATCCGGTACTTTGGATGGGGCTTGTTGGGCCCAATAGATCTATCTTTAGTACCGGATGCTTTAGTACTTCGAATTTATCATTTCCGAAGGGAGTCCCGGAATGATGGGGATATTCTATATGCATCTTGTTAAGGTCGGCTACCACGTGTTCACCATATGAATAATTTTTATCTCTATGCAGTTTGCGAAATGCCTGATACGAGATGTGTATTTATGAGAAATGAAATCTTGTGGTCTATTATTACAATTTGATAAATATATAGGTTAAACCTATAACTCACCAACATTTTTTGTTGACGTTTTAAGCATGTTTATTCTCAGGTGATTGTTAAGAGCTTTCGCTGTTGCATACTAAATTAAGGACAAGATTTGGAGTCCATGCTTGTTTAATATTGTTTAAAAACTGCATTCGAAGGCATTTATTGATGTGTAATATTATTGTAAACCATTATGTAATGGTCGTGTGATAACGCTATATTTTAGATTATCATTATTTGATAATCGTCGTAGTATTTTAAAAGTTATGGTTTGTTTTAAGATCGAATGCAGCCTTTGAAAAACGTCTCATATAGAGGTCAAAACCTCGCAACGAAATCAATTAATATGGAACGTTTATAATCAATATGAACGGGACACTTCATGTGGTATCAGAGCGGTGGTCTTAGCGAACCAAGTCTGCATTAGTGTGTCTAACTGATAGTCGTTAGGATGCATTAGTGAGTCTAGACTTCGACCGTGTCTGCATGTCAAAAGTTTTGCTTATCAATTCGTGTCGAAAATTATCTGCTTATCATTCTTAGGGAATCACTTGCTTATCATCCTTAGTCTAGACATATCTTATTGCATTGATTGCATGATTAGTGTATAGACAAAATTCATATCTTAGCATATCTGCTAATTCATATCTTAGCGTATCTGTTACTGTAAACTTTGCCTGACATATTTCGTAAATCCCTCCGTAATCTACGAAATCTTTTGTTCTATATATATATATATATATATATATATATATATATATATATATATATATATATATATATATATATATATATATATATATATATATATATATATATATATTCTATGTAAATTAGAATACCATCCGATAGCCAGAAAATCATTTCATATCGAAAAATCCTTTACTCAATCGTACGAAATGGAACTCGTCACTAGTTCAAGTTCTTCGGAACCCGACAACTATTCCGACATGGATGTTCACCTAAGCTCCGAAAGCAGCGTCACCAGAATGAATCAGCCAATCAGCCATCCCCAATTCATCCGATGAGTTCGTAGTCGACTTAATCAATGGAGACGAGAAGAAGGCGATCCTTTTCACCAATCAAATTTCCCTCTTGGCGATGAACCTGAAGCACTCACCGGCGAACCAATCCGAAACACCATTTTCACCCTCATTACCCGAATATCTCACCATGATTATATACTATCTCAAATTCAAAACTTTATTCATCCGCTCGTTCCGACCGACAATCATCCTGGAATAATAAAAGAAGTCAACAAACTTCACGCTCGAGTAATCAATTTGGAGAATATACTGCAAAGGTTACAAGCACCAGCAACAGTACCACCAGCAACAACACCAACAGTACCATCACCACCACCAACAGCAACATCCGCATCCCACACCTCGACATCATAATCTGTACCTCGAGCATCAACATCGTACTTACCATAGATACCAAGGAGTACTAATAAGAATCAACAATGAAGTATTGATTCATAACTTCATTGGAGAACTATTATGCGGCGATTATGTTATCTCTAAAGTCTTAGAGATTATTATTTTAGCTCAAACCAAAAAGCAAATGAGATTAATATCATATTAACTCATAAATCCATGATTACATCTGAAGAAAATATACATGTATATATGTTTTCATAAGGATTGTAATTAAAAATTCTTTTGTACAAACTGTTAATGGTGACAATATTTTAACGGGTAGGTAATACCCGATGAATATTTAGATTTCACATTAATAAGTTACACTGTACATTCTTCGAATCTGATTCAACAGTCATTTACTATCCTACTTACATCCACCGATATACGTATTCGTTCACCACAGAATAACCATTTTCATTCAATTTCATATTTGGATTTTGACTTATCAGAATCCAACAAGTGGCATAATGAAGAAAACATTGGACAAAATAAAATTTGTTAGAAAAAAAAAACAAATTAACTATGAGAAATTCTGTTAAGAATCCACGCTAACAAAGTTCTAGCTAACTGTTCCTAGCTAACTGTTAATTCCTTATTACATTTAATTATCGCAATTTATTTATCGCAATTTAAATTCTCGCAATTTTATTTATTGTCATTTAATTTCTGTTATTTATTTTACGCACTTTAAATATCGGGACACGTATACAAGGTTTTGACATATCATATCGACGCATCTATATATATTATTTGGAATAACCATAGACACTCTATATGCAGTAATGCTTGAGTTAGCTATACAGGGTTGAGGTTGATTCCAAAATAATATATATACTTTGAATTGTGATCTAGCCTGAGACTTGTATACACTGGGTCGTGGATTGATTCGAGATAATATATATTGATTTATTTCTGTACATCTAACTGTGGACAACTAGTTGTAGGTTACTAACGAGGACTGCTAACTTAACAAACTTAAATCATAAAAACGTAATAAAAATTGTGGTGAATATATTTCAATCATACTTTGATATATATATATATATATACATATTTGTTATAGGTTCGTGAATCGACCAGTGGCCAAGTCTTATTTCCAACGAAGGAAAAATCTGTGAAAGTGAGTTATAGTCCCACTTTTTAAATCTAATATTTTTGGGATGAGAATACATGCAGTTTTATAAATGTTTTACAAAATAGACACAAGTACGTGAAACTACATTCTATGGTTGAATTATTAAACCGAATATGCCCCTTTTTAGTCTGGTAATCTGAGAATTAGGGAATAGACACCCTAATTGACGCGAATCCTAAAGATAGATCTATTGGGCCCAACAAGCCCTATCCAAAGTACCAGATGCTTTAGTACTTCGAATTTATCATGTCCGAAGGGAGTCCCGGAATGATGGGGATATTCTATATGCATCTTGTTAAGGTCGGTTACCAGGTGTTCACCATATGAATGATTTTTATCTCTATGCAGTTTGCGAAATGCCTGATACGAGATGTGTATTTATGAGAAATGAAATCTTGTGGTCTATTATTACAATTTGATAAATATATAGGTTAAACATATAACTCACCAACATTTTTTGTTGACGTTTTAAGCATGTTTATTCTCAGGTGATTGTTAAGAGCTTCCGCTGTTGCATACTAAATTAAGGACAAGATTTGGAGTCCATGCTTGTATAATATTGTTTAAAAACTGCATTCGAAGGCATTTATTGATGTGTAATATTATTGTAAACCATTATGTAATGGTCGTGTGATAACGCTATATTTTAGATTATCATTGTTTGATAATCATCGTAGTATTTTAAAATTTATGGTTTGTTTTAAGATCGAATGCAGCCTTTGAAAAACGTCTCCTATAGAGGTCAAAACCTCGCAACGAAATCAATTAATATGGAACGTTTATAATCAATATGAACGGGACATTTCAATTCTCATCTAGCGATATTAACACCATCAGTATTTCGAATTTAATATTAGTCATAACCTGTTTGACTTTTTGCAAGGGCAAGAAGCGATTAACTTCTCATCCTCGTGCTCTATCCTTCATACCTCACTTTTTAGCAACGGCTTCGCGCGTGAACATTTTTGGCCCAAGGACTTGTGTCCTGATAATTATCAAAACTACATTTAATTCATAAGTTTTCATTTCCTAGTAACATGTAACCCGATGATCCAAAGATTTTTCACTCAATCTTTTTCAACTCGTAACCTCTGAAATACGAAAAACTATGTTTATCAAAATTTTTACACGTTGCTTATTTGTGCGGACCTCACAAGATTTATGGACAAATGAAAGTACTAAAAACTTTTCTGTCACTTATGCGATTTATAAAATCATATATGTATAAATTTACCCTTACTTATTTTGGTTAGTACATACCAAGTTATACCTCCAAAATTATTTAAAAATCGCTCCTTTATTGAGTTGTTTAACTTAAGTCAAATAGTTTTGTGCAAAATGGTACACGTTGTGCATACTTCTAAATTTACTAGAAACTTCGTTCCGTATATGTTGTCACATCAAACTTTTAAAGGATTTTCAAAACTTCCTTGGTTGATTTTATTAAGGGTTTTCGTATTAGACTACACCATGTATGGATCACACTTTTTCTCGCCCTCCGTTAGGGATGAAGCTTACTATTAAGATCTTTGTTAAAAACTCTTGAGCCACTTTAGATGACAGATTTATAAAATTTGTTAAGAAGTCTTTGCGCTCATGAAATGTTCCTCTTAAGGTTAAACTTGGCAAAAACGAGGGCCGATAAACCAGTTTTCTGGGAAACACTCAGTGGTCACCCTATTGTAGGAAAGGCACTAGGTGGGTTTCTACTCTCAATGTTTCACGGCTAATCACAACACCCTCGTAAACATCATCTCTATGAATCAGTAGGTTGAGGTACAAGTAATCATTTTGGAGATTCTTTTTCTCTTAGAGTAAACCATTCCTTATGACCAAGGGTTCACGTATCTTCTCATCCATGCATCCCCTTAAGTATAAGAATAAATTCAGAACAACCCGCTCGAAGAGTTCACTCTCGTTCAAGGATCACACCTTTCGTGCGATTTTCTTTCAGAAGTGTAATGTAAAATACTTTAGGAATCTATGAATCTTGTTATCCTCTTGGAAGGGGACTGCTTAAACATCTACGACACTAGTGTGGTTACTCTACATATTCCTTCCTTCGTTGGTTACAACTATATGTTGTTCTAGTTAATGTTAACCATAACTTCAACATGTAACTGAAAGGATAAAGTTACATTATAGAACTGTGCTTTCATTCCATCCAAGGATAAGTTCACCTGCAGTATGGTAAACTGGGTGATATCCTTCATTGTTCATTCAGACCATCCTGAAGACGCTATAAATAATTATGGCTTGCATTGCATATAAGTCCGATTAGTCACTTTCAGCTAAAATTTCAATTCATTTAGTCAAATAAAACATTCTTAAATATCGGGTTCTTTATGCCTATGGTCTCCATTCGAAATTAAGGGGGGGTTAGTAAAACTTACGGCTAATACTATCCAGACATCAAATCGCATGGTTATGATTGCCATGTTTTTCATTCTACCTGTCAGCTTTGTATTGCGACATAAGCGCTCAATGTTTTAGAAGAGTTTAGTAACATTCATGATGCATTTCATACATCCAGCTTACTGAAGATGTCTGTAGGGCTAAAAACATCATCTTTCTTTTTGTGGTTATATATTCGGATGATATATTCGTGTTAGCAAGAAACGAAATAAATTTGTTGATCTCTTAGGACAAGAGACTTAATTAATGGCATATACCTATTCTTACTTTTATGCGCCCAAGTACCTTTCAAGGCAAATAACTCACTTCTGAGCCCTCGAGTCTCTCAGAACTTTGATACGCTCCTTCTTATGCAAATACAGTACCATTGTTCGTCATTCCTCAAAATTTCGGGACGAAATTTTCTTTAACAGGTGGGTAATGTAATGACCCGGCTTTTTCGACTTGCTTTTGTGCTTTGAGCTTTCACGAAACTGTGTATATGTGCGTACTGAGCTAGTTTATGCTCTGGGATCTTATTTAATGATTAATTACTTTCATTAATATCTTACAACGTGCTATTAAGTGTGTAATCACTTAACTTGATCCCCGAATGCTTTTACGACCATTGGTGTCACTTGACGTTTGAAACGAGCTATGTACTTGGTACACGTTTAACTTTGGTCATAATCGGAATATTATGACTACGTAATACTAATTGTTATTTTATAATAACAATTACTTGGGTTTTTGGATGCTTAATTACGCTTAGTAATTTACTGGAACACACTAGTTAGTCTTGTTGGACTTTAGCCCACCCTACACTAGTTAGTGGACTATTTAATTAGCCCAATTTTAATAAGTTAGTGACCCACATTAATGTAAGACAAATGTCCATTTATTAGAGGGAACATACTAGCATTTTTGTTGACCATAATCACAATTGTTGCATGGGATCCCAACATAAGCACCAACTTTAGACAACCATTAACCAAAAAGCAAAAGTTATCCCCTTGTTCCCCCCCCCCCCCCCTATCCAACATCCATATGCACCACCACCACACTATAAATACAAGCTCATTTCATCCATTTTACATTTGATCTCATTTACAAATTACACTTACTCTCTAATTCTCTCTCTAGTCTTTCTCACTCTAAAAAGTGTAAGTTTTAAATTTTCTTCTTCTTCTTCTTCTTCTTCTTCTTCTTCTTCTTCTTCTTCTTCTTCTTCTCTTCTAAATGTCGACATCATCATCATCATGCAAGGATCTAGCTTTTTAGGTTTTTGATCTTGTTATGTCTTGTAGATTCACACTTGGGTTTGATTCCTTCAAGAACATGAAAGATTCAAGCTTTCTAGCTTTGAATCTTCATTTACTTGTTAGATCTAGGTTTTCTAGCTTATGATTCTTTTATTTTGTTATAAAGATCAAAACTTGTGTTTATGATCTTCATGTAACTTGAAGATCTAGCCTTTTGCTTTAAGGATCTTCAAGAACATTAAAGATCCAAGCTTTCTAGCTTAGGGTTTCATTATTTTGTTAAAGATCTTAGCTTTTTAGCTTATGGTCTCATTACTTTCATTAGATCTTAGCTTTCTAGCTTATGGTCATTAATCTTGTAAAGATCCAAGCTTTCTAGCTTAGGGTTTTCTTAATACTTGAGATCTAAGTTATTATTGTAGATCTCACTTACTTGGAACCTTTTTGTGATTGTTGTGATGATAAATATTAAGACTTCATCATCTCATATGATGAAGATGCATAAACTTGTGTAAAAAGGACAAAAGTTGAAGCTTTATTAGGTTTATGCAATAAAGAGGCAACCTTGATGTTCAAAACTTATAGAATGATAGTTTTTACTCTTAGTTGTGTGTTGATGGTTGAAACTTGGTCAAAGTGATGCTAAAACATCAAAGAGTTGTACACTTGAAGCTTACACGCATCAAGGATGAGAACCGTGATGAGCATCAAGCACCAAGGAACCCACCGGAGCACTTGTTTGCTGTTTTTCGGGGTCTAATCAGACTCCTGGGCTTCTAAAAAATTTATTTTCAGGTAGTTCGTTTCGATTAGATGACTTTTCGTTTAGGCCTCGCCTAAATCCGATATACGGTTTAGGATTTATAGCCTTCCGAAAGTCACTACGCCTTTGTAACGACATGCTGAAATTTCTGACCTACTCGCACTCAAACCGTCGCCACGGTCAAACGAAGACGAGTTAGGTTCTGAAAATTGGACAGCGGTTAGAGGACTCACATACGGAGCCTTGGCCACTGACCACACGTCTTTTCGATTTGTATAGAGGTCGTAACAGCTGTCCAAAGTCAGCTTTTTGTTTCGATCTCCATTCTTGTTAAACTTACTTTAGCTTTGATGAATGATGATGATGATTATGATGATGATGATGACACTTAAACTTAATTCATGCACTTTTAAACTTATGGGGACAACATACTGACCTAGTGACCTTTGACTTAGGTTGACGACCTTTCGGACTGACTTACTACTTGCATACGTTTGATATCAACTTTTACTGCTTATACACTGTGAGTTATAGCATCCCTTTACTACTTTTACTATTTTTGGGACTGAGAATACATGTGCTTTTTTACGTTTTACATACTAGACACGAGTACTTAAACTTTATATATGTGTGGGTTACAAAACGGCACAAAGATTTCCCTTAGCTCGGTAACGTTTAATCATTGATTTCCTAACCGTGAACGCGAATCTTAGATATGGATCCATAGGGTTTGACAACCCCACTTGGGCTAGTCGCGCTAGCAGACAACGGGTGTTTAATACTTCGAGGACAAACGCACTCTCCAAGTGCACTTTTAGGGGGTGATATACATACGTTAAGTCTAGTTACCGGGTGCCCACGATTAAGCATATACTTTATCATACTGATTTAAACTGCTGGTTGAAGCACTGAAATCTCGTGATCTACATTACTTTACTGATTACAAACAAACTATAGCTCACCAACATTCGTGTTGACTTTTAAGCGTGTATTTCTCAGGTGCTTAGACGTTGTTGCTTCCGCTGTTAGACTTGCTGTCTTGGTGTTATAGACTTGCTGCTATGGACCTGCTGTGTTAGATTTCCGCTGCATTACTTAGAGATGTCTCAATCATGAAACTTTTATTTTGCATTCGTAACTTATGTTATTTTCAAACAATGGCTTTGTAACGACCTTTGGGTCACATACTTATGTTAACGCTTCTATTCATAGGAAGCACGTTATCTTTTGTAAAAAGCTATCTTTTTATGAATGCAAAACTGGTTTTCAAACAGCATATAGTGTTTGACCTTGTAATGATCCTGTTGTTGATAAACCGTACACGATGGTTTTGTACGGGGCGTCACAGGGGGTGTGTCAAATTTAGTCTCAATGAAGCTTTCCGAGAGAATTGTAGCACATGGTTATCGAATTTAGGCTCACTAATGTGGCAAATGGTCGAGTGGACTTGTGCGTATTTTATTTGCAAAAATCGTAACTCTAAGATTTTCTCCAACAAATTGTGGAATGAGCCGAATGCTTTAATGGAAATTCAACTGAAATCGTTAGAGTAGATCTCTTTACGCTTAAAAAAATAAAAAATTTAGTGGCTTATTTGGATCTCAAAACCATGGAGTGCAGCGTGGCAAATTAGAAACTAATTGAAGCAAGTTGCGATCTCTGCAACAAGCATTCACTCGATGTTGTTGCTGCGTTTGCAGGCTTCTAGGATCGCAGATTTTGCACGTGATGTGAGAGATACTGTCGTCATTATTTTAATTTTTTAATCCCGTATAATTCTAACTAGTTTATGCTGCAAAATGTTAAGCAGCATCTTCTTTCGTGTTCTTTAGTTTGAATTTGTAAGGGACTCTTATGTATGTTTCGTGTTCTTATAATATATTGATTGTTTTTCGACAGAAAGAATGAGATACGATATATTAGTCGATCCCATATCGTTTGGGGGTAAAGGGGAGGGGTTTTTTACTTGACCGTGCCCTTGGATCGGTTTCAAGGTTTCCTCCCGGGCAGCGATGGTGGCGGGGTTATTATCGCTGCATCGGCATAGTCGAAACGAAAGATGATCGCAAGGGGTGGTTTAGTCCCCCTCGGGTGATCCAATCGCTATCAAAAAGAAAAAAAAAAGTCATCACTAAAGACAACTTTTGTACTAGTTTTGTGAACTTTAAAGATACATCATAATCATATGCGTGAAAATGTGAAATACCTCGTAGTTTTAAGTATTTACTTCGTATCATTCATCGAAGAAACGGGTGTACACTATGGATGAAAGGGTGTACGGTGAACATCAAACGGAGAACGGGTGTTATGTTGCACCGTTGAGACCACGTATTCATATGGAACCATTTTCCAGGTATAAAGGCATCTTTCTGTATATACTTTGTCCACTGCCACCGACAACCCACGCCACCGCTATGTCCGTGTATCCGCTCTCCTTCTCAAACATTATAAACGTGCAATATCTCCCCGAACAGAATATACCTCCTTTCTTGGATTTTGAGGTAAACTCCGTATGTAAAAGGAAATATTATAAAATAATCATGTCAAATGTACCGAAATGGGCTCAAATTGATATTTTGATGTGAATGATCCTTGTAACTTTAATTGTACGTGGAGAGTTTGTTTGAGAGTTATTAATAAAATTAAAAATTTATCTAAAGATAGTCCTAAGAGCTATCCGACATTCTAGCATGTAAAAAATGGTTGTACTTTGATCATAACCATCAACTCCCTGCAAATAACTACCCAAATATACACCATGTTTATGCATAAATTTTATCCTTAAGCATTGCCCTTAGGGCTACAAATAGAAAAATCCTAAAATTAATCACGTCTTTGTCGTACGAGGGTAAACATTTGACGTATATTTTTTTTTCCTTCGCTCTTTAGAGTACATGAAGAGTGGTGATGAGTACTTTTAGTGTTTTGTTCGGTGTTTTAATGAAACATTGAAGATGAAAATGTAAATGATTAAATGTAGTTTTATGGTTAATGTTTCGAGTTAAAATGAGCCTGTAAATTTATTTATTTTTAAACTAATAAAATAATAGAAAAAGTGAATTCAACGAATGGACATTGGAAGAAAGCAATGAAGAACTCGCTAAGAAGAAGATTTAAGAATAGTAGGAGTCGTGACATTTAACTAAGTGTCTAATTTCAGTGTCTTTTAAAGCACTGAAATTTAACACTGAAAATAAGAGTGGGAAAATAATTCGGTGTCTAATTTCAGTGTCTAATTCAATTGATAGTGGGTAGTGATTCAATGCAAATTCACTGTTGTCTATATAACTTTAAAGGTCGGTAATGAAAAACTTGTGATGACTCTGTATGCTCTAAGAAAGGAGTCACAAAATACTTTTCAAAAGTAATTGGTGACAAAATTGATTTCATTCCATAATTAATACATATTACTCGGGGGAGTCCCGGAGAGGAACAAAGTGATCGATCACTTGGAGCTCAGAAGTGTTCAGGGGCCCAATTTTTTTTATATCTGTAGACATAATCGGAGATTTGAGAAATATGGGAACTAAAGAAACACAAGTGATACATCGAAATCGAAGCACAATATGCTCAAAAAACAACAATCAAATGCCCTAGAAAAAGAAGAAATCAATGTCCACTAACATTCTAGCAAAGATCAAAGGGTCTTTTGTCATGCATGTAGACAAAATTGCTAAAATGGTCCATGTGATTTGTACCAAAATGCTGATTTAGTCCTTGTGGTTTTTTTGACGGATTTCATCCTCGTGGTATGTCAATGTTGCTGATTTAGTCCCTATTTCCAACGGACGTTAAAAATTCCGTTAACTCCAATCACATGCCACGCACATGAGGGTAAAAATGTCCTTTTATCTTTTCCTTTAAATAAAATTGCTGATATGATTCCTGGTTTGTCTTTTCTTTAAGAAACTTCACCACCTATCTTCATCTTCTTCAAATCAAAAATAGCATTTAAGCTCTAAAACAAATACCCAAATCAACTCTAAGTAAACTCTAAATCTAAACTCATTTTCATTCCCAAATTACAACAAACCCTAATCAACACCAAATTCATTTCCAATTACAAATTTAAATCTAAACTCAAATCCAAATTTAAATCTAAACTCAAATTCAAATCCATCTTCCCAAATCAAAACCAATGGAAAAATTAAAAAGAAGATGTAAACATATATATTAAAAAAATAAAAAGTACACCTATTGTTCTTCGCTGAACAACACCTTCAGATTTTGTTAACTAATAAAAAAGTTTCAATCGTAATTCTATAACCAATAAAAAAGTGGAGTACCAATTATTAACTAAAATACAAAACATTAGGTGAATGTATGTTTGTTTCATAACTTTTGCACCAGGGAGCCAAAAACTTACAACCACAATCGGATGCCTGAAATGGACCACAAAATTGTGTGATAGTTGCAAAATAGTTGACTATGGGAGTCAGATCTGGTACTTCCGCAACTCTTTCATCTACATCGATGGTGAACTGGTCGAAAATAACAAAATCCGTTCGAACATAAATAGTTACCAGATCCGAAGCTTCTCACCGGAATCCATCTAATATGTTCGTCTGTACTGGAGGTGCGTTTGTGCATATGTGAGAGCCTTTAGTTTTTTTTTTTTTTTTTTTTTTTTTTTTTTTTTTTGTAGTTTTAATTAGATGATTGATAGAAGATTGATGTGTGGGTTTGTGTAATATGAACATTGATGATAGATAATAGATGTTGCGATTTAATTTGAGGATCCTGTATTTTTTTTGAAGGTGTTGTGATTTAATTGATGATTTAATTGATGCACAAGGTTAGGGTTCATTATTTTTGAGGAAGATGAAGATAGGTGGTGTTCTTAAAGAAAAGACAAACCAGGGATCATATCAGCAATTTTATTTAAAGGAAAAGATAAAAGGACATTTTTACCCTCATGTGTGTGGCATGTGATAGGAGTTAACGGACTTTTTTAACGTCCGTTGGAAATAAGGACTAAATCAGAAACATTGACATACCACGAGGATGAAATCAGTAAAAAAAAGCACATGGACAAAATCAGCATTTTGATACTAACCATAGGGACCATTTCAGCAATTTTGTCATGCATATATTATTCGTTAGAGTTTAAGGGCCATTACTAGAACTTATATTATGCGTTACGCTCTAGAGGCCTTTTTCTTACCTCGTTCTAGGTACTTAAATGCTCAGGGAATTCATCAATAAAGTTTTACACAACTCGTAAAAATAGAGAGTATGATGTTGACAAATCATTTTATGATCCTATTGTGTACGTTTATCTCTTTCTCTCTCTCTCTCTCTCTCTCTCTATGTATAAAGGAAAATGATTTTAAGGTTTCAATTGAACAATTCCAAGATAGTTTAGTGGTTGAAATTTTGATATCTTTACAAGAGATTTCATGTTCGAATCTTGGATATCTATGGAAAGGTTGGAAACAATCAATGAGTATTTCTGATATACTATATACATTAGAGTATGCGGTTGAAATACTTGTCCTCACGAATAACTCGTACTGCAAAAACCTTAGAA
Organism: Rutidosis leptorrhynchoides; assembly: GCF_046630445.1. Taxonomy (NCBI): domain Eukaryota; kingdom Viridiplantae; phylum Streptophyta; class Magnoliopsida; order Asterales; family Asteraceae; genus Rutidosis; species Rutidosis leptorrhynchoides. Next base: position 585,389,131 of record NC_092334.1, on the reverse strand, counting down.
CTATAAACTATAAATTTTTAGGTTTCAATTTCAAAATTGAAGCTCTATTAACCATCACAATTTAATTTTTAATTTATTATGCATTACACCTTTATCTAATTTTTAAAATCATGAATAGTAGCCTCATATGTGCTTATAATATTTGTACTCCTTTCTTTCACAATTGTACCATCAAGGTCACTACTACAAAAGAACTTTATTTACAATTAAGCACCCAGTTTTTACCTTTTACAATGTAATTACAAAATAATGAGTTCTTACAATGTAACCACATACTTCACAAAACAAACTTTCTAGCTTTTACAAAGTTACCATAAACTTTTGAATTTTTCCAAAGTAACCACAAACTTCACAATCAACAGCAAACTTTTTAGCTTTTACAAAGTAAGCACAAACTTTTGAGTTTTTATAAAGTAACCACAAACTTTACTATTCTTAATAACATTTCAATTTTATTATTATTATCATCATCTTTTGTAAAAGTCAAACATGATAAACAATAGTCAAACTAATATAATAATAATTATTATTATATTATATTATTATTATTATAAACTTTGGATTTTTTTACCCACTACAAGTTATTTCTTTTTAACGATCAAATTTAACAAACGTCCTCCAATGCAACGCGTGGGCACCCCACTAGTTCAATATAAAATTTAACACAATATCTTTATATATTAGTATTATTTAAAAAATTTAAAAAAGGTTTTATAATTTATATTATCTTAATTTCAATTTTATTTAACTTTACTTTTACACGAGAACAATTTTAATGAAATAATATTAATCTCTTTTCGTGTAGATCTTTTTCAATTAATTCATTAATTAACGATAAGACTAGTTTAATACCCAAGAATTCGCGAGATTATTTAAAAAAAATGTTGTATAAGAGCAATAATCTTAACGAACTATATGTATTTGTATTTAATTACAGGGTATGCAATGAATTTCAAATATACGAGATAGAACATTACAATTTTTAGAGTTCATTTTAATCGTACAAGTGGTTGTGGTCGGTGCTTAGACCATTTGTAATGGTTGGGAGCATGGGTTTGTAGTGTGAGTTTTGTTTTTACACTATTTTGCTGACTAGTTAGTGTGGTTTTTAATATGAAGTAATGGTGTATGTGAGTTTTTGGTGTGGGTTGAAAGTGAAATACTGATGCGACATTTTTTTGAATAAAAAACCACATATCAATTAGGGGAGACTAAATATTGATTTATTTAACAATAATAAAAATAAAAAACACAAACAAAGTGTCGCATGTATGTATGTCTTGCCCCAGATTTTAGGATTTCACTTTCACCCTCTCCACTCCCTCTCCACATACAAACAACAAAAACGCCTCCCACTTTTCTTCATTTCCTGATGAATCAAGAAAACACAAAAGCAAGAACGCGATCAATTAATGATTAAAATCGATTTCAATACAAGTAATATTTCTTCGTATTCCCAATGTTATCTGATTTCAATATAGATGCTAATGGTGTATCCTAGAGGATACACGCATAAAAACATCACTTTTATACAGTAGAATGGATCAAAGAGCATAAAGCATAACAGTATTTGGCAGTTTTTAGCAACTGCCGTCCAGCGTTTAGCAGGCTGCCCATCGTCATGCGCAAGCTCTGCAGGTAACTTCTATGCTTAAACCCTTTGATTAAACGCATGAGCGGCACGCAGCCACGTCAGTACACGACAAAGGCGGTTCTGGATATATCGCATAACTGAATTAATCAGCGTTTGACACGTGTTACCGAGAATTTCGGACATTCTACGCCTATAAATAGACCCCCTGGATCACCACATTGGAGATCGGAACTTCAGTCAGAGAGAAGTGCACTTTCTCTCTCACACAGTTCTTTCTCACTCTAAACATTAACCGCTTAGCAATAGAACGCTAGACGGATCAATTACAGATTGATCCAAAGATTGATTGAGGCCACCCCACGGATCTCTCATTCGTGTTCCGGGTCTGCAGGGATTATTTCCCAAGGGCAAACATCAATCGGCGTTATATCGCTCGACGCTAGGCTGTTATTGTCGTGTACTGGTACCTTACACCCGCTATAAGAAAAATAGTACCAACAGATGCAAAATCAGATAACGAAGCTGCAAATGGTTCTGACGATGGTCGTCAACTCATATGGAATATATATATATATATATATATATATATATATATTTATATATATATATATATATATATATATATATATATATATATATATATATATATATATATATATATATATATATATATATATCAAATAGTTAGTTTTTAGAACCAATCATCACGTGACCCTTGTAACTCACTGATGGTCTGTCAAGACTCTTAATCAAACTAGATTCAAATACCACAATAAGCACACACAGCTAACGAGCAACTAAGACCCGATCATCATAGCACTATGCATGTAAGCATTCAATTCAAGTTCGTCCCAAGAGAGTAGGTTCAATCGAATATCGAAAACTAACAATCGTCCTAAGTTTGATTGGGGGTTTTGATTGATTTTAACTAACAACTAAGACTTGCAATAACAAATAGTGAATTAGCGAAATAAGATATCAATTAACTAAGTAGTGTTCACTTGTTTAATCCACTCTCATGCTTGGATTACCCCTTTTTATCCCAATTATTATCACACTTGTTGTTGAACTAGTAAATGTTTAATATCACTACTAAACCTAATCAAGTGAAACTTTGCAAAATCACATAAGCATCGAATTATAAGATCAAGTTGAATCATGAGAAGTCATTGAGATTAAGCTTGGATTAAAATCACTTAAAATCCCGTAGTAATCAAAATCACGTAAGAAAACTAAACACCACTAGTTTGACTAAGAACACTTTAAAAACCAATTCAATTAGAGGAAACAATCACTTGTAATCCCTTCCTTGATTGTCTAGATCACGCAAACATGTTGAAGTATAAATTGAATCTCATTTGAAATCACTTAGAAATAATCAACATCTCATATAATCAAAGTTAAGTCCAAAATAATAACTAGCAAGGGATCATTAGTTAACTTAATAACAAATTCTCAATTATTTCATTCAAACAATAATTACTCATTAGATTTTGGGGCAAATCCTCACTTAGAGATTCATAAACAAGCAAATACAATAAATCTAGGCAATCATTGCTAAAACAATACTAATTAAAGAAGTAATTAAGCAAACAAACATCATTTTTCAAATTACAAGTAATCAAAGTGAAGTAATGAAGAACGAAGGTGGGAATTACATCCCAAATTGAAGATCTTACACTAGTAATGCAACCACTTGAGCTGATCCTTCAAATCTTCCTTAATCTCCTCCTTGTTGGTGAAATTAGGGTTCTTAGGGTGAAATTCGAGGATCAGATTACAACTCTAATGATGCACACACCCCGAAACCCTAACATTTACTATTAATAGTCGGGTACCCAAAATTCTGAACTGCAGGTAGGAACATCGTTGTTGGACTAGGTACGCCGTTCTTAAAACGTGGAATAAAAGTATTTCATGGCAGGATAACAGTTTGACCGTGAAAATAAGTCGTAATGATGAGACTGGAGCAAGCTCTATTGTTATTACGAAGACAGCGCAGAGATATGCTGACTCAAAGAAGACGCAACCTATAGTTGTGCTGTCAACGGAAAGATTTGCTGACTCAACGAAGTGGTAGCAGGAAGCTCTGCAGACCAAAGAAGGAGCATAAAAAAAGTTCTGCTGGCTCAACATGGCACAACGAACCCGCAGTTGAAACCGTCGATCGACCATCGTACACACTATTCACTCTAAATTAATAAGTGACATTTTAAAAGCATGTTTTACCAAAACCTAATTTATATATCTTACTTATAAGATATTCTAAGACATTTGAAACTTACACTTTCATACTTTATGAATTAATGATTTCTAGTGCACTTAAGAATTCTCTTTGAGTGTTTTCTAAATAATCATATCCTTGCAAATTGTCTTAGGTGTTGTTTGTTTTCCTATTTGCAGACCTTATTATGTCTTATGTCTGCTCGCCGCAGACATTTTTACTGCAGACAGTTTGTTTTTCTGAAGACATAAGATAAAATTATGTCTTATTATGTCTGCAGCCTCGCAGACTTAGAAATGTGCTTCTAAGTACTGCAGACAGAATTAAGTTATGTTGCAGACCCAAAAACAAACGGTCTTCATTATTCAGGATACAGACCTTCAGACCGCATTTTCTTTACAGACATGGTCCGCAGATCTTCAGACAAAAACATCTTAAAAAACAAACAGCACCTTAGTCTTTTGGCTTAAACTTAAGTAATTAAAATATTGGTCATCAAAGTCCCATTAGGAGTTGCTCCCTCCTAATACATATATCAAAACACTAAACACACTTATGTTTAGCCAGAATATTATTTTGTTAATTATTCATGCATGTTTTAGACGTTTAAATATGCACATCCTTTGATAATTTGACTAAAGTATGGAATTACCATATTAAGTGAGTTGAAATTATGACATGAGAAAATCAAAGAAAGATTCTTACTTATTTGTAAAGGCATAGTCAATATCAAGGTGCACGGATCAAGATGAATTCAAATAAAACAAGCGACCCAAGCATACATTTATGTTTAACTAGCTTTTGTAGGTGTTCTAAATTGAAAAATGGCCAAGTCACCTTAGCACGACCAAACAGACATTCATGCCATGGATAGATCGTATGCAACATGTCAAGTATTTCTCTCCACTATAAAAGGAACACTTATTCAAAGCTTGAAGATCAACATATCCATTTAAAATTCAGATACTACTAATATTCACCTAGTTTTAATTCATATATATGTATTCAAGAAGGTGATTATCAAAGGAGAAGGATTTTACTTAGATAGAATTGATTGTGAACTCAAAACTTAATTACTATCATTTGTGAGTTTGTATACTAAATAATTTTTTGGAGTGGTCAAAGAAGTACTCTAAATCTCATCGGATAATTTATTGATTTTGTAATAGGAACACCAACTTACTTGGCGATTGAACTTTCTTAAAGAGAATTAGGAAGTTGATCAATTTTCCATTGATAAATTGATGCTTTTCCAATGTGAAGACAAATGTAATCTAAGTAATTACATATCTTTCGAATGTCAGAAAGATTGTTGGGTGTGATCTATTGAAGATCATTTGTTGTTAATGGATCTTCATCGAGTTTGTAGAATTGCTTAGTGAAGCTAATGCTCGATAAATGTATCGAAGAGTGAATTAAGAAAATTAGTTAACATCTTCTCAGTCACTATAAATCTTTGTGTTTGTGTCAATTTCATTATCTTACATCAACTAGCAACAAACACAATCATTTCCACGTTAAAACTTACACGTTGATTTTAAAATTCATAAAAAGATCGAAAAATGTATAACAAGGTTAATTAAGAGCTATTCAACTCCTTATAATTCTTATACCTTGTTTGCAAAAGATAAAATATTGAATGGTTTACAAATACGTATATATGAAAAGTATTATTTAGATTTAAATTGAGTAAATGTAGTTTGATAGTTTATTTATATTTATATATGTTATATGTTCTGAGACAAATGATAAAAATATCATCTACTTTACATGAATTTTTTTAAAGACATACACTTTTAATAACTGGTTGAACAATTTTGGATTGTTGATACGTTGGTCGATTTCATATAGATGTAAAAAGTAGAAAAGGGAAAAGAATATTATGACCTGTATATGAACATTAACTCGTATCCATCAAATTTCTTCGATTTCACGAGAGTTTTAGTATATTTGGTAATATATGATTGACTTGATTACCTATTAACAAAGCATTATTTCATACTCCCTATTTAGAAATTGCTAAAATAACTAAACTGTCAAAAGAATAATTTTATTATATACATATTTTAAATAAAATCAATCATGTTGTACCTCACATAGTTACATGAAGTTAATCATTTTATAATGATTATTCAGCTTCTATAGATCTAAAAAAATAATCACAAGTATTACATATTACATATTATATATTATCCAAGACAATTAAAAAACATTGTTTCTTATCTCTCACACAATTTTAACATAAATGACAATAAGGACTTTTATTGATGTTTTTGTATAAGTTTTTCTGCATATTTTTCTCGAAGAAAAAAAAAATAACTTTAGAAAAAAGTGATTGCTCTAATAAAAAAAGGTAGTGTCAGGGTTAAAGTTAAAAATAGACTATGTATTTGATGCTTTGTTCCATTGTAGGTCATATATCTCAAAAACTCTCACGGTAAACTATATACTTTTAAATAGTGTACTAATATAAACCACAATACTTTTTGACCTGCAAACCAAAATAATAGTCGACATGTAATATGAGTTGGCGATGAGTTGTCATGCAACGTCGGGTTAGGGTTTGTATTTAAACCTCACTTTACATCACATCATATTCATTACACTTCCCCTTTCACCCAATTTATTATCACGAACGAACGCTAATTATATTCAGCCTTAAATTCGATCCTTATTCGTCGATTGCCTTCACCCAATTCCCCGGTGATCCACCAATTTTATGCGAATGTGACCAAGCATTAAAGAAAAGAATTTCGTGGACAAAAAAGAACCCTATAATAAGTGATAGTTTACATACTATATTTACATAATTTATTTAATTAAATAAAAATTAATTAAACAATAAGAAAATATAAATATATGGTGATTATGTAATAAAAGTAAATCAAATAATAACAAAAATATTAATATTAAACAGTTATAAGAAAAATTACGTTGTTGGTCCCTCATATTTGCCTAAAATTACACGATAGCCATCTATGCTTATATTTGATGTGATTAGTCATCTAAATATGCAAATATTTTGCGGTTGGTCCCTCAGTTTGATAGCGATTATTGTAAGTCCGTTGAGTGGTACACGCCATTTCATTATTATATTTCTTATAATTCCGGATACAACTTCATCCTTACACTTTCATCTTCAACATCTCCAAGTCAAACTACAACCTTAACCTTAATTTCTTTATACACCTTCAAAAATCAAAATTAAAAATTAATATCAAACCTTCAATTAAAGTTAAAAGAAACTCATAATCTAAACACTCAAAGTCACGTTTACAAACCCGATCAATATCTCTGCAACTGTTTTCATCCTTTTTCGGGTCTAAACAAATTTATCATCATTTAATACAAGCATACTCATCTTTTTAATAGATTTAATTTAACATGAAAATTGACAAGAAGTGTTTTCGTCAAATACCATAACAACCGCATTCAGAACCCACCATCACAACCAACATAACCACCTTAATCGGACGGAAACGAGTGAAGAAGACCAGACTTAAGCCAATCACTGTTCAATCCTCCAACAGATTTGATGGTGATATCGGACACTAAGTAGTTTTGTGCTTGGTGCATCTGATCGAAGAGCAGGGGTTTCGAAGTCAGATCTGCGAAAACACCCACCTTTCTCCACCAAAATCTAATCTTCTTCACTGAAGATGGTGGAAACGGCAGTTGAAGTGATTATTTTATTAGGCGACGATCATCAAATAAAAAAGAATTCAAGTTCCGATTGTAATTTAGAGCTAAACGAGCTGTAGCTCGAGTTCTTTAACGCTGAGTTTCCAAGGTGTTTTTGAAATTTGTAATGATTTTGTGAAAAGAGTTTTGTTCCGCAGTTTATAAATGCTACCCCATACGTCCCATTATAAGTGTCTACTATAAATATTTTAAATTTTTCTTTATAAAAAATTTGAACATAAATTTCATTGTTCGTGTTATATAATACTTGATAAAAGATAGTGAAAAAATATTTAAAATCCAATCAATTTAAATAATTTTTATCAAAAACTGTATTATATAACACAAATAAAAAAATAATAATTGAAAAATGTAACAACCCAACCCGTTATCCAACCGAAACACGATTAAATTTTTTTTTATTCAAAACTGTCCAGTTCAGCGTTCGGCGCGGCGAGCCCCACTGTGGAGCGCGCTCCAAAGTGGTCTGTTCACTCTTTCCTTTTTTGACAAAAAAATCGTCCACTTCCCGGTGCTTTTAGACGAAACGGTTTTCGCAACGCAATAAAGTAAGTAAAACTAACACGTTTTCATAATAAAACAAGTTTTACAACACCGGGCCCACATCGACCCAATTTACAACAAAGTGACCATTTCGACCCATTTTAGTTTAATACAAAACTTAGACCGAGCATGGCGATTGGGAATACGCTACCCAATCCTAATCAATCCAAAAGCACGTCTTCTAAAGCAACCTACACAATCCATTAGTTCTCACGCTTACCCGAGCCATCACCTCCACGCGAATCTATAAAAAATGTAAACAACGAGAGGGTAAGCTATGAAAGCTTATTGAATGCAATAATTATACATATACATATATAATCTACTTACTTGCAATCACTTACACAATACCGCATACAAGCTAGCAATTCAACAACCATGCAAACATCATGCATAAACCAAAATCCGCAATTCACAATAGGCTAGCAACATCAATAGCATATAGTTCACAATTAAATATGCTAATACAAAATTCACACAACCATGGTTAACCAATCATACGAAGGAATGGTACTCGAATTTCCCATCGGTGTTCATAACAACCGTTAGTGTACAACATCATATATCACTAACCCTTGGACAACGCATATCCATGAAATGTCCCGTTCATATTGATTATAAACGTTCCATATTAATTGATTTCGTCGCGAGGTTTTGACCTTTATATGAGACGTTTTTCAAAGACTGCATTCATTTTTAAAACAACCATAACCTTTATTTTATCTATAAAGGTTTAAAAAGCATTACGTAGATTATCAAATAATGATAATCTAAAATATACCATTTACACACGACCATTACATAATGGTTTACAATAAGAATATATTACATCAAACATAAGTTTCTTGAATGCAGTTTTTACATAATATCATACAAGCATGGACTCCAAATCTTGTCCTTATTTTAGTATGCAACAGCGGAAGCTCTTAATAATCACCTGAGAATAAACATGCTTAAAACGTCAACAAAAATGTTGGTGAGTTATAGGTTTAACCTATATATTATCAAATCATCATAATAGACCACAAGATTTCATATTTCAATATACATCCCATACATAGAGATAAAAATCATTCATATGGTGAACACATGGTAACCGACATTAACAAGATGCATATAAGAATATCCCCTATCATTCCGGGAAATCCTTCAGACATGATAAAAACAACATCGAAGTACTAAAGCATCCGGTACTTTGGATGGGGTTCGTTAGGCCCAATAGATCTATCTTTAGGATTCGCGTCAATTAGTAGATCGGTTTACTAATTCTTAGGTTACCAAGCAAAAGGGGCATATTCGGCTTCGATCATTCACCCATATAATGTAGTTTCATTTACTTGTGTCTATTTCGTAAAACATTTATAAAACTGCATGTATTCTCATCCCAAAATATTAGTTTTTAAAAGTGGGACTATAACTCACTTTCACATATTTTTACTTCGTCGGGAAGTAAGACTTGGCCACTGGTCGATTCACGAACCTATAACAAATATGTACATATATATCAAAGTATGTTCAAAATATATTTACAACATTTTTAATACGTTTTAATGTTTTAAGTTTATTAAGTCGGCTGTCCTCGTTAGTAACTTACAACTAGTTGTCCACAATTAGATGTACAGAAATAAATCGATATATATTATCTTTAATCAATCCACGACCCAGTGTATACACGTCTCAGGCTAGATCACAACTCAATGTATATATATTTTTAGAATCAACCTCAACCCTGTATAGCTAGCTCCAATATTACTGTATATAGAGTGTCTATGGTTATTCCAAATAATATATATACATGGGTCGATATGATATGTCAAAATATTTGCATACGTGTTTATGGTATCCCAAGATTATATAATATATTAGAATAAATGTATAATACAATGTAAGTTAGCTAGGATATGATTTGTATAGAATTGTTACAATATTTCCCGTAGCTACAACAATCAAAAAAAATATCCAATCTTGTTTTACCCATAACTTCTTCGTTTTAAATCCGATTTGAGTGAATCAAATTGCTATAGTTTCATATTGAACTCTATTTTATGAATATAAACATAAAAAGTATAGGTTTATAGTTGGAAATATAAGTTACAAGTCGTTTTTGTAAAGGTAGTCATTTCAGTCGAAAGAACGACGTCTAGATGACTATTTTGGAAAACATACTTCCACTTTGAGTTTAACCATGATTTTTGGATATAGTTTCATGTTCATAAGAAAAATCATTTTCCCAGAAGAACAACTTTTAAATCAAAGTTTATCATAGTTTTTAATTAACTAACCCAAAACAGCCCGCGGTGTTACTACGACGGCGTATATCCGGTTTTACGGTGTTTTTCGTGTTTTTCGGTTTTAAATCATTAAGTTAGCATATCATATAGATATAGAACATGTGTTTAGTTGATTTTAAAAGTCAAGTTAGAAGGATTAACTTTTGTTTGCGAACAAGTTTAGAATTAACTAAACTATGTTCTAGTGATTACATGTTCAAATTTTCGAATAAGATAGTTTTATATGTATGAATCGAATGATGTTATGAACATCATTAATACCTCAAGTTTAGTAGTTAAACCTACTTGAAGTGACAAGAAATGATCTAGCTTCAAAGGATCTTGGATGGCTTGAAAGTTCTTGAAGTAGAATCATGACACGAAAACAAGTTCAAGTAAGATTATCACTCGAATTAAGATAGTTATAGTTATAGGAATTGAATCAAAGTTTGTATATGAGTATTACCTTGATTTAGAATGATATACTACTGTAAACAACAAGGATTTCTTGAGGTTGGATGATCACTTTACAAGATTGGAAGTGAGCTAGTAAACTTGGAAGTATTCTTGATTTTATGAAACTAGAACTTGTAGAATTTATGAAGAACACTTAGAACTTGAAGATGGAACTTGAGAGAGATCAATTAGATGAATAAAATTGAAGAATGAAAGTGTTTATAGGTGTTTTTGGTCGTTCGTATATGGATTAGATATAAAGGATATGTTATTTTGTTTTCATGTAAATAAGTCATGAATGATTACTAATATTTTTGTAATTTTATGAGATTTTTCATACTAGTTGCCAAATGATGGTTCCTACATGTGTTAGGTGACTCACATGGGCTACTAAGAGCCGATAATTGGAGTGTATATACCAATAGTACATACATTTAGAAGCTGTGTATTGTACGAGTACGAATACGGGTGCATACGAGTAGAATTGTTGATGAAACTGAACGAGGATGTAATTGTAAGCATTTTTGTTAAGTAGAAGTATTTTGATAAGTGTATTGAAGTCTTTCAAAAGTGTATGAATACATATTAAAACACTACATGTATATACATTTTAACTGAGTCGTTAAATCATCGTTAGTCGTTACATGTAAATGTTGTTTTGAAACCTTTAGGTTAACGATCTTGTTAAATGTTGTTAACCCATTGTTTATTATATCTAAAGAGATGTTAAATTATTACATTATCATGATATTGTGATATATTAATATATCTTAGTATGATATATATACAGTTAAATGTTGTTACAACGATAATCGTTACATATATGTCTCGTTTCGAAATTCTTAAGTTAGTAGTCTTGTTTTACATATGTAGTTCATTGTTAATATACATAATGACATGTTTACTTATCATTTATCATGATTAAACATAGTGTAACAATATCTTAATATGATTCATATGTAATTAGTAAGATGTTGTTATAATGATAATCGTTATATATATCGTTTCGAGTTTCTTATTTCAATAAACACAATTTTATGTATATAATGAAATGTCTCATTCTTATTGATTAAAAACGTTCCATATTAATTGATTTCGTTGCGAGGTTTTGACATCTGTATGAGACGTTTTTCAAAGACTGCATTCATTTTAAAACAAACCATAACCTGTATTTCATCAATAAAGGTTTAAATAGCTTTACGTAGATTATCAAATAATGATAATCTATAATATCCTGTTTACACACGACCATTACATAATGGTTTACAATACAAATATGTTACAACGAAATAAGTTTCTTGAATGCAGTTTTTACACAATATCATACAAGCATGGACTCCAAATCTCGTCCTTATTTAAGTATACGATAGCGGAAGCTCTTAATAATCACCTGAGAATATACATGCTTAAAATGTCAACAAAAATGTAGGTGAGTTATAGGTTTAACCTATATATTATCAAATCATAATAATAGACCACAAGATTTCATATTTCAATACACATCCCATACATAGAGATAAAAATTATTCATATGGTGAACACCTGGTAATCGACATTAACAATATGCATATATAAGAATATCCCCATCATTCCGGGACACCCTTCGGATATGATATAAATTTCGAAGTACTAAAGCATCCGGTACTTTGGATGGGGTTTGTTAGGCCCAATAGATCTATCTTTAGGATTCGCGTCAATTAGGGTGTCTGTTCCCTAATTCTTAGATTACCAGACTTAATAAAAAGGGGCATATTCGATTTCGATAATTCAACCATAGAATGTAGTTTCACGTACTTGTGTCTATTTTGTAAATCATTTATAAAACCTGCATGTATTCTCATCCCAAAAATATTAGATTTTAAAAGTAGGACTATAACTCACTTTCACAGATTTTTTACTTCGTCGAGAAGTAAGACTTGGCCACTGGTCGATTCACGAACCTATAACAAATATGTACATAAATATCAAAGTATGTTCAAAATATATTTACAACACTTTTAATACATTTTGATGTTTTAAGTTTATTAAGTCAGCTGTCCTCGTTAGTAACCTACAACTAGTTGTCCACAGTTAGATGTACAGAAATAAATCGATATATATTATCTTGAATCAATCCACAACTCAGTGTATACATATCTCAGTATTGATCACAACTCAAACTATATATATTTTGGAATCAACCTCAACCCTGTATAGCTAACTCCAACATTCACATATAGAATGTCTATGATTGTTCCGAAATATATATAGATGTGTCGACATGATAGGTCGAAATATTGTATACGTGTCTATGGTATCTCAAGATTACATAATATACAATACAAGTTGATTAAGTTATGGTTGGAATAGATTTGTTACCAATTTTCACGTAGCTAAAATGAGAAAAATTATCCAATCTTGTTTTACCCATAACTTCTTCATTTTAAATCCGTTTTGAGTGAATCAAATTGCTATGGTTTCATATTGAACTCTAATTTAAGAATATAAACAGAAAAGTATAGGTTTATAGTCGGAAAATTAAGTTACATGTCAATTACTAAAGAGGTAGTCATTTCCGTCGAAAAAACGACATCTTGATGACCATTTTGGAAAACATACTTTCACTTTGAGTTTAGCCATGATTTTTGGATATAGTTTCATGTTCGTAAGAAAAATCATTTTCCCAGAAGAACAACTTTTAAATCAAAGTTTATCATAGTTTTTAATTAACTAACCCAAAACAGCCCGCGGTGTTACTACGACGGTGTATGTCCGGTTTTACGGTGTTCTTCGTGTTTCTAGATTTTAAATCATTAAGTTAGCATATCATATAGATATAGAACATGTGTTTAGTTGATTTTAAAAGTCATGTTAGAAGGATTAACTTTTGTTTGTGAATAAGTTTAGAATTAACTAAACTATGTTCTAGTGATTACAAGTTTAAACCTTCGAATAAGATAGCTTTATATGTATGAATCGAATGATGTTATGAACATCATTACTACCTTAAGTTCCTTGGATAAAGCTACTGGAAAAGAGAAAAATGGATCTAGCTTCAACGGATCCTTGGATGGCTCGAAGTTCTTGAAGCAGAATCATGACACGAAAACAAGTTCAAGTAAGATCATCACTTGAAATAAGATTGTTATAGTTATAGAAATTGAGCCAAAGTTTGAATATGATTATTACCTTGTATTAGAATGATAACCTACTGTAAGAAACAAAGATTTCTTGAGGTTGGATGATCACCTTACAAGATTGGAAGTGAGCTAGCAAACTTGAAAGTATTCTTGATTTTATGTAACTAGAACTTGTAGAATTTATGAAGAACACTTAGAACTTGAAGTTAGAACTTGAGAGAGATCAATTAGATGAAGAAAATTGAAGAATGAAAGTGTTTGTAGGTGTTTTTAGTCGTTGGTGTATGGATTAGATATAAAGGATATGTAATTTTGTTTTCATGTAAATAAGTCATGAATGATTACTCATATTTTTATAATTTTATGAGATATTTCATGCTAGTTTCCAAATGATGGTTCCCACATGTGTTAGGTGACTCATATGAGCTGCTAAGAGCTAATCATTGGAGTGTATATACCAATAGTACATACATCTAAAAGCTGTGTATTGTATGAGTACGAATACGGGTACATACGAGTAGAATTGTTGATGAAACTGAACGAGGATGTAATTGTAAGCATTTTTGTTAAGTAGAAGTATTTTGATAAGTGTCTTGAAGTCTTTCAAAAGTGTATGAATACATTTTAACTGAGTCGTTAAGTCATCGTTAGTCGTTACATGTAAGTGTTGTTTTGAAACCTTTAGGTTAACGATCTTGTTAAATGTTGTTAACCAAATGTTTATAATATAAAATGAGATTTTAAATTATTATATTATCATGATATTATGATGTATGAATATCTCTTAATATGATATATATACATTAAATGTCGTTACAACGATAATCGTTACATATATGTCTCGTTTCAAAATCATTAAGTTAGTAGTCTTGTTTTTACATATGTAGTTCATTGTTAATATACTTAATGATATGTTAACTTATCATAATATCATGTTAACTATATATATATATCCATATATATGTCATCATATAGTTTTTACAAGTTTTAACGTTCGTGAATCACCGGTCAACTTGGGTGGTCAATTGTCTATATGAAACCTATTTCAATTAATCAAGTCTTAACAAGTTTGATTGCTTAACATGTTAGAAACACTTAATCATGTAAATAACAATTTCATTTAATATATATATATATAAACATGGAAAAGTTCGGGTCACTACAGTACCTACCCGTTAAATAAATTTCGTCCCGAAATTTTAAGCAGTTGGAGGTGTTGACGTATCTTCTGGAAATAAATGCGGGTATTTCTTCTTCATCTGATCTTCTCGTTCCCAGGTGAACTCGGGTCCTCTACGAGCATTCCATCGAACCTTAACAATTGGTATCTTGTTTTGCTTAAGTCTTTTAACCTCACGATCCATTATTTCGACGGGTTCTTCGATGAATTGAAGTTTTTCGTTGATTTGGATTTCATCTAATGGAATAGTGAGATCTTCTTTAGCAAAACATTTCTTCAAATTCGAGACGTGGAAAGTGTTATGTACAGCCGCGAGTTGTTGAGGTAACTCAAGTCGGTAAGCTACTGGTCCGACACGATCAATAATCTTGAATGGTCCAATATACCTTGGATTTAATTTCCCTCGTTTACCAAATCGAACAATGCCTTTCCAAGGTGCAACTTTAAGCATGACCATCTCTCCAATTTCAAATTCTATATCTTTTCTTTTAATGTCAGCGTAGCTCTTTTGTCGACTTTGGGCGGTTTTCAACCGTTGTTGAATTTGGATGATCTTCTCGGTAGTTTCTTGTATTATCTCTGGACCCGTAATCTGTCTATCCCCCATTTCACTCCAACAAATCGGAGACCTGCACTTTCTACCATAAAGTGCTTCAAACGGCGCCATCTCAATGCTTGAATGGTAGCTGTTGCTGTAGGAAAATTCTGCTAACGATAGATGTCGATCCCAACTGTTTCCAAAATCAATAACACATGCTCGTAGCATGACTTCAAGCGTTTGTATCGTCCTTTCACTCTGTCCATCAGTTTGTGGATGATAGGCGGTACTCATGTCTAGACGAGTTCCTAATGCTTGCTGTAATGTCTGCCAGAATCTTGAAATAAATCTGCCATCCCTATCAGAGATAATAGAGATTGGTATTCCATGTCTGGAGATGACTTCCTTCAAATACAGTCGTGCTAACTTCTCCATCTTGTCATCTTCTCTTATTGGCAGGAAGTGTGCTGATTTGGTGAGACGATCGACTATTACCCAAATAGTATCAAAACCACTTGCAGTCCTTGGCAATTTAGTGATGAAATCCATGGTAATGTTTTCCCATTTCCATTCCGGGATTTTGGGTTGTTGAAGTAGACCTGATGGTTTCTGATGCTCAGCTTTGACCTTAGAACACGTCAAAAATTCTCCTACGTATTTAGCAACATCGGCTTTCATACCCGGCCACCAAAAATGTTTCTTGAGATCTTTGTACATCTTCCCCGTTCCAGGATGTATTGAGTATCTGGTTTTATGAGCGTCCCTAAGTACCATTTCTCTCATATCTCCAAATTTTGGTACCCAAATCCTTTCAGTCCTATACCGGGTTCCGTCTTCCCGAATATTAAGATGCTTCTCCGATCCTTTGGGTATTTCATCCTTTAAATTTCCCTCTTTTAAAACTCCTTGTTGCGCCTCCTTTATTTGAGTAGTAAGGTTATTGTGAATCATTATATTCAAAGATTTTACTCGAATGGGTTCTCTGTCCTTCCTGCTCAAGGCATCGGCTACCACATTTGCCTTCCTCGGGTGGTAACGAATTTTAAATTCGTAATCATTCAACAATTCAATCCACCTACGCTGCCTCATATTCAGTTGTTTTTGATTAAATATGTGATGAAGACTTTTGTGGTCGGTATATATAATACTTTTGACCCCATATAAGTAGTGCCTCCAAGTCTTTAATGCAAAAACAACCGCGCCTAATTCCAAATCATGCGTCGTATAATTTTGCTCGTGAATCTTCAATTGTCTAGACGCATAAGCAATTACTTTTGTTCGTTGCATTAATACACAACCGAGACCTTGTTTTGAGGCATCACAATATATCACAAAATCATCATTCCCTTCAGGTAATGGCAATATAGGTGCCTGTAAAGACCCGTCCTTATCCACCTGGACGAACTCATCAACATTTGGTCCCATTGCGATGATCGACTCCAAGTAATGTCCTTAAAATGAGCTAATGCACAGCGGAAGACTTAATTCGTACCTGAGAATAAACATGCTTAAAAGTGTCAACCAAAAGGTTGGTGAGTTCATAGGTTTATCATAATAATCATTTCAATATTTTAATAGACCACAAGATTTTATAATCATAAACATAATACACGCGCAAGTGTATGTAAAGCATTCTAAGTGGTTGAGCACTTGGTAACCATACTTAACATTTAATCAACGTCGCATATTCCCTTTATTATGAAATCTCACTACACCGTACCAAGTGTAGTCACGAAACGAAGTACTGTGCAACCGTTGATTACTGGTCGTCCAGTCCGGTTGGGGTTGTCAGACCCGATAGATCTATCAACAGGATTCGCGTTTACAATACCACATGTAAATAGTAGTTACCAAGCTACAGGGAAGTATGCCAGTGGTACAACTCAACGTAGAATATATTTTTAAGTACTTGTGTCTATTTCGTAAACATTTATAAAAGCAGCGCATGTATTCTCAGCCCAAAAATATATATTGCAAAAGCAATTAAAAAGGAAGCAAATGAAACTCACCATACTGTATTTTGTAGTAAAAATACATATGACGACATTTAACAAGTGTAAGGTTGGCCTCGGATTCACGAACCTATATCATTTATATATATTAACACATCTAATGGTAATCGAACAAATTTATGTATGTACTTATTTAGTGATATCATTTTAGAACTCATATGTTTCATTAAAATATTAATATAGTTATATCATATGCATTAGGTTTATTTTTGTATAATCTTGTTTGTTTTTAAATAATAGTTATAATAATACTAAAATATTGATAATAATAATAATAATAATGTTAAAAATAATAGTAAAATTTTGTTAAGACTAATACTAATAATAATAATACTGGTAATAATAATAGTAATTCTAAAAATGATAATTTTCATAAGAATGATAATTTTTAATAAAATACTTTTATTAATAATAATAATTTTGAAAAAGATAATTTAATGGTAATACTTAATAATAATAGTAGTAACAATAATGATTATGATATTATTAATAATCATGGTAATTATAATACTAACACTAATATTATAATACTTATAATCAAAGCAATAATAATAATAATAGAAGTAAAAATAGCAAAGTATACCCTTTATAATCTTTGTGTAAAAAGATATGTTGCAGACGGGACTCGAACCCGCGACCTCTCATTCACCCAACAAACACTCAAACCATCCAAGCTAATCTATATTTCCTGATTATAGTCAAACTTGTATTTATTTAACCCGTTAGCAATCTGTTTCTCTTTTAGCCCATATGTGAAATTAAACTAGTCCACCAACCCATAAGATCATCGGCCCAACAAGACTGTCCAACAGATATTTCGGCCCACAGATTAAATCAGTCCAAAAACAAGCCTAACTTTCCCTGATTTAAACGTCTGAAGTATATGATAGGAACCAAAAAAAAAAAAAAATCGTTATCCAAACAACTTTACAGCTCCTCTTTACAGCTATTATTTTGGTGTATTATCATCTAATCGTGATCTTCATCGGCCATAAATATTATTTATTTATTTATTTATTTTTTTTTGTTTCATCACCAATAACGAATATCACAGAACAATAGGCGTACAGCAGAAGATTCGATGATGGTGGGTTTTGTTGGTGTTCGAAAGTGGTTTAATGGTGATCTTGGGATTTGTTTACGGCTACAAATAACAGGCATAAGGGTGATGGTTGTGATGAACTACGGTGGTGGTGGTTTTGGATTAGCAACCAGAACAGTAAGTTACGATAGCGAGTTTTAGTGGTATGAAATAACACCAGAAAAATTGGTTTTAATGGTGGTTGTTAGCGACGGTTAATCACCAGAACATAAACAGAAGTTGAGTAACATCTTTCATTCGAAATAAAGCAAGTGGCGGTTGTGGGTTTGTAACCATAGCAAATAGAAATATAACATAAGATAGCAACAAATTGTAATAGATGATGATTTATGGCGGTTTTATAATAGAAAAAGTAGAGAGGGAGAGAGAGTGAGGTGGTGGAAGGTTATGGTTTATAGTGGTTCTAGTGTGGTCATGGGTGTATCCGTGAGTGGCGGTGATGACGTTGTAGGTGTTGGAGAATGGTGGTTCACAAGGATATGGTTATGAAGGTGGTGACGCTTGTTTGTGGTGATGATGGAAACGTTTTAGGGTGGTGGTGGTTCAAGTGTGATGGGTTGTTGATAGTAGAGGTGGAGGATGGTGTTGATTGTCTGTTTGTTTCGATTATAAAAGAGAGAAAGGCAAGGATTAATGTACAAGAAGAAAAAGAGAGAAGAGATAGTCTAAGAAAATAATATGGAGCATGTTAAATAGAAAAAGGTGATTGACACCACTAGTAGTAATGTTTGTTTGTGTGTGTCTAGTTGTTAGCAAGAGGGAATATTATAGTTTACATGTATGAGTTAAAAGTTAAATTGTAAACCAATTGGGAATATATCTATCTCTAATTATGTACGTGTGATTTGAAAACAGTAGCAAAAGAAAAAAAAATAAAAACAAAGGAAAGATAAAAGGAAATATGGATGAGTGCATGAATTAATGGTGGGGTTCTTGGTTTTTGGTTGCAGATTCAAAGATCTGTAAAAGTCTTAAGTAGAATTTGCTTTATTGAAAAAGATACACAAACATGGTAATATGTTAAATGGTGTGGGGTTAAACATAAAGCAAAATAATAGTTGCAAGTGGTGATAATTCTTGAAAATGGTAAAGGTAGTATAGGTTGATCAAAACAAACACATACGTACCAATTCCAAGATGCATGATTGTCATATATATATATATATATATATATATATATATATATATATATATATATATATATATATATATATATATATATATATATATATATATATATATATATATATATATATATATATATATATTAAACTCCCATGTGCTTTAAAATGAAGCAATCATATATCAATAACAAAAACAGTAGTCTAGTAAGTTCAACAAAGTGTTTGTTTTGTGTGTGAATTGAAACGGGTGGGGTTGGTGATGAGAAGGGGACTGACCAGCTCAGTAGAAGCAATAACAAGTTGATCATTTTCTTGATTGATTAAGCATGTATGTGTCCAGACAATTTAATCAAAGATATATATAATTAAAGATGAGTTGGGATGTGTACGCACTAGTGTTTGAAAAGAAAGGAATTCATATAGCAAGTTGATAATATAATAATAATAATATATTGAATTATATTTCAAGTTATTATATATATATATATATATATATATATATATATATATATATATATATATATATATATATATATATATATATTTAAATATATGCATATTTATTTGCAAGTATTTGTTCGTGAATCGTCGAGAACAGTCGAAAGTCAAATGAATATATTAAACACAGTTCAAAGTTTTTAAGATTTCAATATTACAGACTCTGCTTATCGTGTCGGAAACATATAAAGATTAAGTTTAAATTTGGTCAAAAATTTCCGCGTCGTCACAGTACCTACCCGTTAAAGAAATTTCGTCCCGAAATTTGAGTGAGGTGGTCATGGCCAACAATAAAAATGTTTTTCATGACAGTTATGAATTGATAAATAGAGTTTTATCATCCTTGAGTCATATGGATAAAACAATTCCATTATTCGAAGAGTACGAATGAAGCTATCATAAAAGAGTGAAATGAATAAATGCAGATTCGTCTTAACCGGTGACGTAGTCATGGTTAATTTCCGGAATTCAAGGGATTCAAAAGAAAATCTTGAAATCTATAAGATTTGATTCTTCGGTGATTAAGGAAATTAAGATCTCTATAATTAAATGCGATTATCTGTCTCGATTGCTTTGTCTGATATTTCCATTATAAATTAAACTCTTTCGTTCCATTATTCTCACCATTCCTATATTTTCTTTCTTAGTTCATACATCCAAAAGATTGTGAAAATGCTTAGTCCAGTTCTAATCCTTGTCCTTATCCTTACTATTACAACAATCATTCTCTTTTTCCTACTTCCACCAGAGAAATCTACTTTCTTCTACTTCGCCTTTGGGGTTATAGTGTTTTTAATTCTCCTGTGTCTTTATGTTGCGATAAACATTGACATACACGGTTTGTAATTTATGCGTTGTTATCGGGCTTTATATTCTCCCTTATATTTCGAAGCTCTATGCTTTTGTTTTCTCTTCCCGACTTCGAGTCAAACGAATAATGGTCCAGAATTCGTAGATATAGAAATTAGAATGATTATAATGTTCTAAGTAGGAAGGAACGTGATAGCACGATGTAATTTTCAAATTTATCAAAATTACTGAAGATAGAACTATCAAGAATATATTCTTTTTGATATGTTCGGAGGTTATGTAGAATGAAAGAGTTATGTAACATGACACATGATGATGGTATAATCTACTGTGAACCATCATCACATTTCATTGGAACTCGGCATGAGTTACTGTAATATAATCACGTTGGCCAAGTGTCATTATATTATACTAACTCATGCTTCAATTCCCAACACTTCTCTAGGAAATCATTCATAATTTAAACTCAAATTTTATAGAAGGATAGAAACTAAAACAGTTTCTTTTATGATGTAACATAGATAGCACGAAAAGATTATTAATTTCGAACGAGAATAGTTATGAAAATATCGTCAGAAATATTGAGGATATTTATACTGAAAGATACGATGATATCTTAGAATTCTAAAATATCTAGAATTAAAGGATGTTGCAGAACTTTTTCGCAAGGATTTAGAATAAGTAAGGAGTAAGGTATTCGCTAAAGATTTCATTAGATACTGATTCATATGGATTCATTAAATACAGGTTTAGTCCTTGTGATTTGTCCACAGCCTCCTTCATAGTTTTGCATAATCCGCTTTCCAGTTCCAAATTTTCTATCGAGCGTTCCTAACACTCCATTTTTCATCATCAACTCTTGGTCGTTCAGACCATCTGCGATTTTGCTATTTCCTCTGCATTTAATGCTACCATATCTGAATCTTCGGTTATCAATCCGAGGTGTTTTCAGGAGAATTGTGTTTTTAGATGATTAAACGCTGATGGTAATATGGTGGAATATAAAAGGTTCTCCGGTAACGATGAGGAAAGCCAATCGTATATATCAAAGTTATAATAAGACTTATTCGAATGAAAGGTCGAAGTTGCTCTGCTGGAGTTGTGACAAAATTGGCTAATTTGAAAGGGATTACCCAAATTATTTTGGATAATAATAACACTAAAAGAATTAGTACAGCTACGTATTAAACGATTACTCAGTTCCCGAGAGTTTTTCAGGTGCATAACTATATGCATCAATCTTTTCTTTCATAGATGAAGTACGGTTGGCTCATCCTCTCGATTGAGGTGTCTTCAAGAATCAAGAAAGATTTAAACATGGATTGGAATCGTCAAGATTCAAATGAGGTTTAAGAAGAAATCAAGTGGCAAACTTGAAGAATTGTTTAGTTTCATATGTTATAATCAATATTTTAATTCATTTTAATTGTCCAATGTTGGTAGTCCACAGTTGATAGTCCACAGTTAGCAATTCAATAATTCATATATAGTTTAATATATATTTTTCGAATTAATTAATACGTATCGTGACCCGTATACGTCTCAGACTCTATCACAACTCAAACTATATATATTATTGTAGAATTAACCTCAACCCTGTATAGCTAACTCCCACATTACTGCATATAGAGTGTCTATGGTTATTCCAAATAATATATATAGATGCGTCGATATGATATGTCAAAACCTTGTATACGTGTCCCGATATTTAAAGTGCGTAAAATAAATAACAGAAATTAAATGACGATAAATAAAATGCGTAAAGTAAATAACAGAAATTAAATGGCGATAAATAAAATTGCGAGAATGTAAATTGCGATAATTAAATTGCGATAAATAAAATGTAATCAGTTAGCTAGGAACAGTTAGCGTGGATTCTTAACAAAATTCCTCATAGTTAATTTGTTTGTTTCTAACAAATATTCTTTTGTCAAATGTTTTTCTTCATTATGCCACTTGTTGGATTATGATAAGTCAAAATCCAAATATGAAATTGAGTTTGAATGAAAATAGTTGTTCTTTGGTGAATGGATACGTACATGTGTGGATTTGAGCAGTATAGTTAATGATTGTTGAATCTGAGTTGAAGAATGTACAGTGTAACTTATTAATGTGAAATCTAAATATTCCTCGGGTATTACCTACCCGTTAAAATATTTTCACCATTAACAGTTCGTACAAAAGAATCTTTAATTACAATCTTTATGAAAATATATATACATATATATTTTCTTCAGATGTAATCATGGATTTAATGAGTCAATATGATATTAGACTCATTTGATTTACCGTTAGAATAAGAATATATAATCTCTAAAACATTAGAGATTACATAATCGTCATGTAGAATAAAGGTAATTGATATAGAATGATATGTAGAACAAAGATAGTCGGTGTAGAACGATACGTAGTACGAAAATTATGCTCGAGGTACAGAATGAGATGTTGAGGCTTGTGTTGTTGATGGTACAGCTGTTGATACTGGTGGTACTGTTGGTGCCAGTGATGTTGCTGAAACTGGTAAGTTTTGCACCATATTTTCCAAGGCTACAACTCGGGCGCGAATTTCGTTGACTTTTTCTACTAACCCTGGCTGGTTATCAGTGTGAGGTGGAGGTTAGATATCTTCTCTAGTTCTGTTAATGGTAGCCTCAAGATGAAAAATTCTCGCAAAGAGGGTATAAACAGTGTTGCAAACAGGTTCGCCGGTGAGCGGGTCAAGCACTCCGACGTTAGGTGGTAAGTTCGGCTCGTGATATAGAGTACCTTCTTCATTTCTCCATAGGGTAAGTATTTCGCGAACCCATCTCCACTTTCTAAAGAAATCACGGTAGTTGATCGGTTGATGCGCTCCTGTCACGCTATCTTCAGAGTCAGAAGAACTTGGTCGATTCGTAGAGGCCATCGTACGCGATCACAGAAAAGATTTTTGGTATGAAAAGCTTAGTGACAGCAAATGATAGTTGGATGGTATTCTCAATACATAATATGCATAGATATATAGTACCAGGATTCCATAAATTACGGAGAAATTTACGGAAGATATCAGGCAAAGTTTACCGTAATAGATACGCAAAGATATGAATTTGTCTATATACTATCTATGCTATAAAGGCAGTAAAGCGTGTCTAGACTTAGGAATAATAAGCAGGTAAGTTTCCACTAGGAATGATAAACAATACTTATAATATGCAGCTAAGGTCGAAGTCCAGACTCGCTAATGCATCCTAATAACTATCAGTTAGACACACTAATGCAAGACCTGGTTCGCTAAGACCAACGCTCTGATACCACCTGTAAAGACCCGTCCTTATTCACCTGGACGAAGTCATCAACATTTGGTCCCATTGCGATGATCGACTCCAAGTAATGTCCTTAAAATGAGCTAATGCACAGCGGAAGACTTAATTCGTACCTGAGAATAAACATGCTTAAAAGTGTCAACCAAAAGGTTGGTGAGTTCATAGGTTTATCATAACAATCATTTCAATATTTTAATAGACCACAAGATTTTATAATCATAAACATAATACACTCGCAAGTGTATGTAAAGCATTCTAAGTGGTTGAGCACTTGGTAACCATACTTAACATTTAATCAACGTCGCATATTCCCTTTATTATGAAATCTCACTACACCGTACCAAGTGTAGTCACGAAACGAAGTACTGTGCAACCGTTGAATACTGGTCGTCCAGTCCGGTTGGGGTTGTCAGACCCGATAGATCTATCAACAGGATTCGCATTTACAATACCACATGTAAATAGTAGTTACCAAGCTACAGGGAAGTATGCCAGTGGTACAACTCAACGTAGAATATATTTTTAAGTACTTGTGTCTATTTCGTAAACATTTATAAAAGCAGCGCATGTATTCTCAGCTCAAAAATATATATTGCAAAAGCAATTAAAAAGGGAGCAAATGAAACTCACCATACTGTATTTTGTAGTAAAAATACATATGACGACATTTAACAAGTGTAGGGTTGGCCATGGATTCACGAACCTATATCATTTATATATATTAACACATCTAATGGTAATCGAACAAATTTATGTATGTACTTATTTAGTGATATCATTTTAGAACTCATATGTTTCATTAAAATATTAATATAGTTATATCATATGCATTAGGTTTATTTTTGTATAATCTTGTTTGTTTTTAAATAATAGTTATAATAATACTAAAATATTGATAATAATAATAATAATGTTAAAAATAATAGTAAAATATTGTTAAGACTAATACTAATAATAATAATACTGATAATAATAATAGTAATTCTAAAAATGATAATTTTCATAAGAATGATAATTTTTAATAAAATACTTTTGTTAATAATAATTATTTTGAAAAAGATAATTTAATGGTAATACTTAATAATAATAGTAGTAACAATAATGATTATGATATTATTAATAATCATGGTAATTATAATACTAACACTAATATTATAATACTTATAATCAAAGCAATAATAATAATAATAGAAGCAAAAATAGCAAAGTATACCCTTTATAATTTTTGTGTAAAAAGATATGTTGCAGACGGGACTCGAACCCGCGACCTCTCATTCACCCAACAAACACTCAAACCATCCAAGCTAATCTATATTTCCTGATTATAGTCAAACTTGTATTTATTTAACCCGTTAGCAATCTGTTTCTCTTTTAGCCCATATGTGAAATTAAACTAGTCCACCAACCCATAAGATCATCGGCCCAACAAGACTGTCCAACAGATATTTCGGCCCACAGATTAAATCAGTCCAAAAACAAGCCTGACTTTCCCTGATTTAAACGTCTGAAGTATATGATAGGAACCAAAAAAAAAAAAAAAATCGTTATCCAAACAACTTTACAGCTCCTCTTTACAGCTATTATTTTGGTGTATTATCATCTAATCGTGATCTTCATCGGCCATAAACATTATTTTTTTTTTTTTTTTGTTTCATCACCAATAACGAATATCACAGAACAATAGGCGTACAACAGAAGATTCGATGATGGTGGGTTTTGTTGGTGTTCGAAAGTGGTTTAATGGTGATCTTGGGATTTGTTTACGGCTGCAAATAACAGGCATAAGGGTGATGGTTGTGATGAACTACGGTGGTGGTGGTTTTGGATTAGCAACCAGAACAGTAAGTTACGATAGCGAGTTTTAGTGGTATGAAATAACACCAGAAAAATAGGTTTTAATGGTGGTTGTTAGTGACGGTTCATCACCAGAACATAAACAGAAGTTGAGTAACATCTTTCATTCGAAATAAAGCAAGTGGCGGTTGTGGGTTTGTAACCGTAGCAAATAGAAATATAACATAAGATAGCAACAAATTGTAATAGATTATGATTTATGGCGGTTTTATAATAGAAAAAGTAGAGAGGGAGAGAGAGTGAGGTTGTGGAAGGTTATGGTTTATAGTGGTTCTAGTGTGGTCATGGGTGTATCCGTGAGTGGCGGTGATGACGTTGTAGGTGTTGGAGAATGGTGGTTCACAAGGATATGGTTATGAAGGTGGTGACGCTTGTTTGTGGTGATGATGGAAACGTTTTAGGGTGGTGGTGGTTCAAGTGTGATGGGTTGTTGATAGTAGAGGTGGAGGATGGTGTTGATTGTCTGTTTGTTTCGATTATAAAAGAGAGAAAGGCAAGGATTAATGTACAAGAAGAAAAAGAGAGAAGAGATAGTCTAAGAAAATAATATGGAGCATGTTAAATAGAAAAAGGTGATTGACACCACTATTAGTAATGTTTGTTTGTGTGTGTCTAGTTGTTAGCAAGAGGGAATATTATAGTTTACATGTATGAGTTAAAAGTTAAATTGTAAACCAATTGGGAATATATCTATCTCTAATTATGTACGTGTGATTTGGAAACAGTAGCAAAAGAAAAAAAATAAAAACAAAGGAAAGATAAAAGGAAATATGGATGAGTGCATGAATTAATGGTGGGGTTCTTGGTTTTTGGTTACATATTCAAAGATCTGTAAAAGTCTTAAGTAGAATTTGCTTTATTGAAAAAGATACACAAACATGGTAATATGTTAAATGGTGTGGGGTTAAACATAAAGCAAAATAATAGTTGCAAGTGGTGATGATTCTTGAAAATGGTAAAGGTAGTATAGGTTGATCAAAACAAACACATACGTACCAATTCCAAGATGCATGATTGTCATATATATATATATATATTAAACTCCCATGTGCTTTAAAATGAAGCAATCATATATCAATAACAAAAACAGTAGTCTAGTAAGTTCAACAAAGTGTTTGTTTTGTGTGTGAATTGAAACGGGTGGGGTTGGTGATGAGAAGGGGACTGACCAGCTCAGTAGAAGCAATAACAAGTTGATCATTTTCTTGATTGATTAAGCATGTATGTGTCCAGACAATTTAATCAAAGATATATATAATTAAAGATGAGTTGGGATGTGTACGCACTAGTGTTTGAAAAGAAAGGAATTCATATAGCAAGTTGATAATATAATAATAATAATATATTGAATTATATTTCAAGTTATTATATATATATATATATATATATATATATACATATATATATATATATATATATATATATATATATATATATATATATATATATATATATATATATATATATATATATAAATATATGCATATTTATTTGCAAGTATTTGTTCGTGAATCGTCGAGAACAGTCGAAAGTCAAATGAATATATTAAACACAGTTCAAAGTTTTTAAGATTTCAATATTACAGACTCTGCTTATCGTGTCGGAAACATATAAAGATTAAGTTTAAATTTGGTCAAAAATTTCCGGGTCGTCACAGTGCCGTAGTTAGCTTTTTCTTCAATAACTGAAACGCCTTCTCTTGTTCATCCTTCCATTCAAATTTCTTCCCTTTATGCGTTAATGCAGTCAAGGGTTTTGCTACTTTGGAGAAATCTTGGATGAATCTTCTGTAAAAATTGACGTATATGCTTCGGAGTTTTTGGGGTTTCCCACTTTTCAACGGTTTCGATCATTGCCGGGTCCACCTGGATACCTTCTTTGTTCACTATGTGACCGAGGAATTGAACTTCTTCCAACCAAAATGCACACTTTGAAAACTTAGCGTACAGTTTTTCTTTCCTCAATACTTCTAGCACTTTTCTCAAATGGTCTTCGTGCTCTTGATCATTCTTTGAGTAAATAAGTATGTCATCGATGAAAACAATGACAAACTTGTCAAGATATGGCCCACACACTCGGTTCATAAGGTCCATGAACACAGCTGGTGCGTTAGTCAATCCAAATGGCATAACCATAAACTCGTAATGACCATAACGCGTCCTAAAAGCAGTTTTTGGAATATCATCCTCCTTTACTCGCATTTGATGATATCCAGAACGTAAATCGATCTTTGAATAAACCGACGAGCCTTGTAGTTGATCAAATAAGTCGTCAATTCTCGGCAGTGGATAACGGTTTTTGATGGTAAGTTTGTTCAACTCTCTGTAGTCAATACACAACCTAAATGTACCATCCTTCTTCTTGACAAACAAAACAGGAGCTCCCCATGGTGATGTGCTTGGTCGAATGAAACCACGTTCTAATAGTTCTTGCAGTTGGCTTTGCAGTTCTTTCATCTCGCTGGGTGCGAGTCTGTAAGGAGCACGAGCTATTGGTGCAGCTCCTGGTACAAGATCTATTTGAAATTCAACAGATCGATGTGGAGGTAGTCCCGGTAATTCTTTCGGAAATACATCGGGAAATTCTTTTGCGACAAAAACATCATTGATGCTCTTTTATTCAGTTTGTACTTTCTCGACATGTGCTAGAACAGCATAGCAATCTTTTCTTATTAGTTTTTGTGCCTTCAAATTACTAATAAGATGTAGCTTCATGTTGCCCTTTTCTCCGTACACCATTAAGGGTTCTCCTTCTTCTCGTACAATGCAAATTGCATTTTCGTAACATACAATCTCTGCTTTCATCTTCTTCAGCCAGTCCATGCCAACTATTACATCAAAACTCCCTAACTCTACTGGTATCAAATCAATCTTAAATATTTCGCTACCCAGTTTAATTTCTCGATTCCGGCATATATTATCTGCTGAAATTAATTTACCATTTGCTAATTCGAGTAAAAATTTACTATCCAACGGCGTCAATGGACAACTTAATTTAGCACAAAAATCTCTACTCATATAGCTTCTATCCGCACCCGAATAAAATAAAACGTAAGCAGATTTATTGTCAATAAGAAACGTACCCGTAACAAGCTCCGGGTCTTCCTGTGCCTCTGCCACATTAATATTGAAAACTCTTCCGTGGCCTTGTCCATTCGTGTTCTCCTAGTTCGGGCAATTTCTAATAATGTGGCCCGGTTTTCCACATTTATAACAAACTACATTGGCATAACTTGCTCCGACACTACTTGCTCCGCCATTACTCGTTCCGACACCATTTGTTCCTTTCGTTCTGTTAACCCCTGGTCTGTAGACCTCACACTTCGCCGCGCTATGACCATTTCTTTTACACTTGTTGCAAAATTTGGTGCAGAACCCCGAGTGATACTTTTCACACCTTTGGCATAGCTGCTTCTGATTATTGTTGTTGTTGCGGTTGTTATTGTTGTTGGGATGATTGTTGTAGTTGCTATTGTTGTTGTTGTTGGGCCGTTTGTTGTAGTTGCGATTGATGTTGCGATTGTTGGGATAGTTGTTGCGATTATTGTTGTAATTGCTGTTGTTGTTGTATTGGTGATTCTTATCACCGTTTTCCTCCTACTTTCTTTTGACTTGCTTTACATTGGCCTCTTCAGCCACCTGTTCTTTAATTCTTTCCTCAATCTGGTTCACTAGTTTGTGAGCCATTCTACATGCCTGTTGTATGGAGGAGGGCTCGTGTGAACTTATATCTTCTTGGATTCTTTCCGGTAATCCTTTCACAAACGTGTCGATCTTCTCTTCCTCATCTTCGAACGCTCCCGGACACAATAGGCACAATTCTATGAATCGTCTTTCATACGTGGTAATATCAAATCCTTGGGTTCGTAACCCTCTAAGTTCTGTCTTGAGCTTATTGACCTCGGTTCTGGGACGGTACTTCTCGTACATCAAGTGCTTGAATGTTGACCACGGTAGTGCGTACGCATCATCTTGTCCCACTTGCTCTAGATAGGTATTCCACCATGTTAACGCAAAACCTGTGAAGGTATGCGTAGCGTACTTCACTTTGTCCTCTTCAGTACACTTACTTATGGCAAACACTGATTCGACCTTCTCGGTCCACCGTTTCAATCCGATCGGTCCTTCGGTTCCATCAAATTCCAAAGGTTTGCAGGCAGTGAATTCTTTGTAGGTGCATCCTACACGATTTCCTGTACTGCTAGATCCAAGGTTATTGTTGGTATGTAGTGCAGCCTGTACTGCGGCTATGTTTGAAGCTAGAAAAGTACGGAATTCCTCTTCATTCATATTCACGGTGTGTCGAGTAGTCGGTGCCATTTCCCTTCAAAATAGTCTTGTGGAACATAACCGTTATGGCCGTTGATAAGATAGCGTGTTGTAACGTCGTCAAAGGGACGAGGGTTACGTAATGTCCAACAGTCCCCTAACAATCTAAAAACCTTGTTTCTCACCCCAACTACTGAGTCCGTTACTTGTGGAAATGTTTTGTTTAATAGTTGTAGCCCGATGTTCTTGTTCTCACTTTGGTGAGAAGCGAACATTACTAACCCGTAAGCATAACATGCTTCTTTATGTTGCATGTTAGCCGGTTTTTCTAAATCATGAAGTTCTATGTTCGGATACATTGAGTCAAAATAATTTCTTAACCCGTTGCGTAAAATAGCACTTGGGTTCCCCGCAATATATGCGTCAAAGTAAACACATCGTAACTTATGGGTTTCCCAATGTGATATCCCCCATCTTTCAAACGAAAGTCTCTTATAAACCAAGGCATTCTTGGAACGTTCTTCGAATGTCTTACAAACTGATTTCGCCGTAAATAGTTGTGCCGAAGAATTCTGACCAACTCTAGACAAGATTTCATCAATCATGTCTCCGGGTAGGTCTCTTAAAATATTGGGTTGTCTATCCATTTTGTGTTTTTATACTGTAAAATAGACAAGAGTTAGATTCATAAAAAAAATACTTATTAATACAAGCAATTTTTACATATATCATAAAGCATAAGCACACTATATTACATATATTACACCACACGAATACAACTATCTTATTCCGACTCGATCGTTTCTTCTTCTTCAGTTTTGGTTCGTTTTGCCAAGTTTCTAGGGATATATGATGTTCCCCTAATACTAGCTGTCGTTTTCCACAACGGTTTAGAAAAACCTGGTGGTTTAGAGGTTCCCGGGTCATTGTTACAACTTAAGGACTTCGGGGGTTGACGATACATATAAAGTTCATCGGGGTTGGAATTAGATTTCTCTATTTTTATGCCCTTTCCCTTATTATTTTCTTTTGCCTTTTTAAATTCAGTTGGGGTAATTTCTATAACATCATCGAAATTCTCGTCAGAATCCGATTCATCGGAGAATTGGTAATCCTCCCAATATTTTGCTTCCTTGGCGGAAACACCATTGACCATAATTAACCTTGGTCGGTTGGTTGAGGATTTTCTTTTACTTAACCGTTTTATTATTTCCCCCACCGGTTCTATTTCCTCCTCCGGTTCCTCCTCTTCCGGTTCTGATTCTTCTTCCGGTTCTGATTCTTCTTCCGGTTCCTCTTCGGGAACTTGTGAATCAGTCCAATATATATTCGACTCTTCGTTAATATTAGGTGAGTCAATGGGATTTGTGCTAGAGGTAGACATCTATCACACAATATCAAACATGTTAAGAGATTAATATATCACATAATATATACATGTTAATAATATATAGTTTCCAACAAAAATGTTAAGCAATCATTTTTAAAGAAAACACTGTCGAAGTCCAGACTCACTAATGCATCCTAACAAACTCGATAAGACACACTAATGCAAATTTTTTGGTTCTCTAAGACCAACGCTCGGATACCAACTGAAATGTCCCGTTCTTATTGATTAAAAACGTTCCATATTAATTGATTTCGTTGCGAGGTTTTGACCTCTATATGAGACGTTTTTCAAAGACTGCATTCATTTTAAAACAAACCATAACCTTTATTTCATCAATAAAGGTTTAAAAAGCTTTACGTAGATTATCAAATAATGATAATCTATAATATCCTGTTTACACACGACCATTACATAATGGTTTACAATACAAATATGTTACAACGAAATAAGTTTCTTTAATGCAGTTTTTACACAATATCATACAAGCATGGACTCCAAATCTCGTCCTTATTTAAGTATGCGACAGCGGAAGCTCTTAATAATCACCTGAGAATATACATGCTTAAAACGTCAACAAAAATGTTGGTGAGTTATAGGTTTAACCTATATATTATCAAATCATAATAATAGACCACAAGATTTTATATTTCAATGCACATCCCATACATAGAGATAAAAATTATTCATATGGTGAACACCTGGTAATCGACATTAACAAGATGCATATATAAGAATATCCCCATCATTCCGGGACACCCTTCGGATATGATATAAATTTCGAAGTACTAAAGCATCCGGTACTTTGGATGGGGTTTGTTAGGCCCAATAGATCTATCTTTAGGATTCGCGTCAATTAGGGTGTCTGTTCCCTAATTCTTAGATTACCAGACTTAATAAAAAGGGGCATATTCGAATTTGATAATTCAACCATAGAATGTAGTTTCACGTACTTGTGTCTATTTTGTAAATCACTTATAAAACCTGCATGTATTCTCATCCCAAAAATATTAGATTTTAAAAGTGGGACTATAACTCACTTTCACAGATTTTTTACTTCGTCGGGAAGTAAGACTTGGCCACTGGTCGATTCACGAACCTATAACAAATATGTACATATATATCAAAGTATGTTCAAAATATATTTACAACACTTTTAATACATTTTGATGTTTTAAGTTTATTAAATCAGCTGTCCTCGTTAGTAACCTACAACTAGTTGTCCACAGTTAGATGTACAGAAATAAATCGATATATATTATCTTGAATCAATCCACGACCCAGTGTATACATATCTCAGTATTGATCACAACTCAAACTATATATATTTTGGAATCAACCTCAACCCTGTATAGCTAACTCCAACATTCACATATAGAGTGTCTATGGTTGTTCCGAAATATATATAGATGTGTCGACATGATAGGTCAAAACATTGTATACGTGTCTATGGTATCTCAAGATTACATAATATACAATACAAGTTGATTAAGTTATGGTTGGAATAGATTTGTTACCAATTTTCACGTAGCTAAAATGAGAAAAATTATCCAATCTTGTTTTACCCATAACTTCTTCATTTTAAATCTGTTTTGAGTGAATCAAATTGATATGGTTTCATATTGAACTCTAATTTAATAATATAAACAGAAAAGTATAGGTTTATAGTCGGAAAATTAAGTTACATGTCAATTACTAAAGAGGTAGTCATTTCCGTCGAAAAAAAGACATCTTGATGACCATTTTGGAAAACATACTTTCACTTTGAGTTTAACCATGATTTTTGGATATAGTTTCATGTTCATAAGAAAAATCATTTTCCCAGAAGAACAACTTTTAAATCAAAGTTTATCATAGTTTTTAATTAACTAACCCAAAACAGCCCGCGGTGTTACTACGACGGTGTATGTCCGGTTTTACGGCGTTCTTCGTGTTTCCAGATTTTAAATCATTAAGTTAGCATATCATATAGATATAGAACATGTGTTTAGTTCATTTTAAAAGTCATGTTAGAAGGATTAACTTTTGTTTGTGAACAAGTTTAGAATTAACTAAACTATGTTCTAGTGATTACAAGTTTAAACCTTCGAATAAGATAGCTTTATATGTATGAATCAAATGATATTATGAACATCATTACTACCTTAATTTCCTTGGATAAACCTACTAGAAAAGATAAAAATGGATCTAGCTTCAACGGATCCTTGAATGGCTCGAAGTTCTTGAAGCAGAATCATGACACGAAAACAAGTTCAAGTAAGATCATCACTTGAAATAAGATTGTTATAGTTATAGAAATTGAACCAAAGTTTGAATATGATTATTACCTTGTATTAGAATGATAACCTACTGTAATAAACAAAGATTTCTTGAGGTTGGATGATCACCTTACAAGATTGGAAGTGAGCTAGCAAACTTGAAAGTATTCTTGATTTTATGTAACTAGAACTTGTAGAATTTATGAAGAACACTTAGAACTTGAAGTTAGAACTTGAGAGAGATCAATTAGATGAAGATAATTGAAGAATGAAAGTGTTTGTAGGTGTTTTTGGTCGTTGGTATATGGATTAGATATAAAGGATATGTAATTTTGTTTTCATGTAAATAATTCATGAATGATTACTCATATTTTTGTAATTTTATGAGATATTTCATGCTAGTTGCCAAATGATGGCTCCCACATGTGTTAGGTGACTCACATGGGCTGCTAAGAGCTGATCATTGGAGTGTATATACCAATAGTACATACATCTAAAAGCTGTGTATTGTACGAGTACGAATACGGGTGCATACGAGTAGAATTGTTGATGAAACTGAACGAGGATGTAATTGTAAGAATTTTTGTTAAGTAGAAGTATTTTGATAAGTGTCTTGAACTCTTTCAAAAGTGTATGAATACATATTAAAACACTACATGTATATACATTTTAACTGAGTCGTTAAGTCATCGTTAGTCGTTACATGTAAGTGTTGTTTTGAAACCTTTAGGTTAACGATCTTGTTAAATGTTGTTAACCCAATGTTTATAATATAAAATGAGATTTTAAATTATTATATTATCATGATATTATGATGTATGAATATCTCTTAATATGATATATATACATAAAATGTCGTTACAACGATAATCGTTACATATATGTCTCGTTCAAAATCATTAAGTTAGTAGTCTTGTTTTACATATGTAGTTCATTGTTAATATACTTAATGATATGTTAACTTATCATAATATCATGTTAACTATATATATATATCCATATATATGTCATCATATAATTTTTACAAGTTTTAACGTTCGTGAATCACCGGTCAACTTGGGTGGTCAATTGTCTATATGAAACCTATTTCAATTAATCAAGTCTTAACAAGTTTGATTGCTTAACATGTTGGAAACACTTAATCATGTAAATAACAATTTCATTTAATATATATATAAACATGGAAAAGTTCAGGTCATTATATATATAATCATAATATATATAATACCTAATATCATGTTAATTATATATATAATTAAAATACCTAATGAGATACTTACTTATCATAATATCATGTTAATTATATATATAATCATATATATGTCATCATATAGTTTTTACATGTTTTAATGTTCGTGAATCACCGGTCAACTTGGGTGGTCAATTGTCTATATGAAACCTATTTCAATTAATCAAGTCTTAACAAGTTTGATTGCTTAACATGTTGGAAACACTTAATCATGTAAATATCAATTTCATTTAATATATATAAACATGGAAAAGTTCGGGTCACTACAGTACCTACTCGTTAAATAAATTTCGTCCAGAAATTTTAAGCAGTTGGAGGTGTTAACGTATCTTCTGGAAATAAGTGCGGATATTTCTTCTTCATTTGATCTTCTCGTTCTCAGGTGAACTCGGGTCCTCTACGAGCATTCCATCGAACCTTAACAATTGGTATCTTGTTTTGTTCAAGTCTTTTAACCTCACGATCCATTATTTCGACGGGTTCTTCGATGAATTGAAGTTTTTCATTGATTTGGATTTCGTCTAACGGAATAGTGAGATCTTCTTTAGAAAAATATTTCTTTAAATTCGAGACGTGGGAAGTGTTATGTACAGCCGCGAGTTGTTGAGGTAACTCAAGTCGGTAAGCTACTGGTCCGACACGATCAATAATCTTGAATGGTCCAATATACCTTGGATTTAATTTCCCTCGTTTACCAAATCGAACAATGCCTTTCCAAGGTGCAACCTTAAGCATGACCATCTCTCCAATTTCAAATTCTATATCTTTTCTTTTAATGTCGGCGTAGCTCTTTTGTCGACTTTGGGCTGTTTTCAACCGTTGTTGAATTTGGATGATCTTCTCGGTAGTTTCTTGTATTATCTCTGGACCCGTAATCTGTCTATCCCCCACTTCACTCCAACAAATTAGAGACCTGCACTTTCTACCATAAAGTGCTTCAAACAGCACCATCTCATTGCTTGAATGGTAGCTGTTGTTGTAGGAAAATTCTGCTAACGGTAGATGTCGATCCCAACTGTTTTCGAAATCAATAACACATGCTCGTAGCATGTCTTCAAGCGTTTGTATCGTCCTTTCGCTCTTCCCATCAGTTTGTGGATGATAGGCAGTACTCATGTCTAGACGAGTTCCTAATGCTTGCTGTAATGTCTGCCAGAATCTTGAAATAAATCTGCCATTCCTATCAGAGATAATAGAGATTGGTATTCCATGTCTGGAGATGACTTCCTTCAAATACACTCGTGCTAACTTCTCCATCTTGTCATCTTCTCTTATTGGCAGGAAGTGTGCTGATTTGGTGAGACGATCAACTATTACCCAAATAGTATCAAAACCACTTGCCGTCCTTGGCAATTTAGTGATGAAATCCATGGTAATGTTTTCCCATTTCCATTCCGAGATTTCGGGTTGTTGAAGTAGACCTGATGGTTTCTGATGCTCCGCTTTGACCTTAGAACACGTCAAAAATTCTCCTACGTATTTAGCAACATCGGCTTTCATACCTGGCCACCAAAAATGTTTCTTGAGATCCTTGTACATCTTCCCCGTTCCAGGATGTATTGAGTATCTGGTTTTATGAGCTTCTCTAAGTACCATTTCTCTCATATCTCCAAATTTTGGTACCCAAATTCTTTCAGCCCTATACCAGGTTCCGTCTTCCCGAATATTAAGATGCTTCTCCGATCATTTGGGTATTTCATCCTTTAAATTTCCCTTTTTTAAAACTCCTTGTTGCACCTCCTTTATTTGAGTAATAAGGTTAGTGTGAATCATTATATTCAAAGCTTTTCCTCGAATGGGTTCTCTGTCCTTTCTGCTCAAGGCGTCGGCTACCACATTTGCCTTCCCCAGGTGGTAACGAATCTCAAAGTCGTAATCATTCAACAATTCAATCCACCTACGCTGCCTCATATTCAGTTGTTTCTGATTAAATATGTGTTGAAGACTTTTGTGGTTGGTATATATAATACTTTTGACCCCATATAAGTAGTGCCTCCAAGTCTTTAATGCAAAAACAACCGCGCCTAATTCCAAATCATGCGTCGTATAATTCTGTTCGTGAATATTCAATTGTCTAGACGCATAAGTAATTACTTTCGTTCGTTGCATTAATACACAACCGAGACCTTGCTTTGAGGCGTCACAATATATCACAAAATCATCATTCCCTTCAGGTAATGACAATATAGGTGCCGTAGTTAACTTTTTCTTTAACAATTGAAACGCTTTCTCTTGTTCATCTTTCCATTCAAATTTCTTCCCTTTATGCGTTAATGCAGTCAAGGGTTTTGCTATTCTGGAAAAGTCTTGGATGAACCTTCTGTAGTAACCAGCTAGTCCTAAAAACTGACGTATGTGTTTCAGAGTTTTCGGGGTTTCCCACTTTTCAACGGTTTCAATCTTTGCTGGATCCACCTGAATACCTTCTTTGTTCACTATGTGACCGAGGAATTGAACTTCTTCCAACCAAAATGCACACTTTGAAAACTTAGCGTACAGTTTTTCTTTTCTCAACAACTCTAGCACTTTTCTCAAATGTTCTTCGTGCTCTTGATCATTCTTCGAGTAAATAAGTATGTCATCAATAAAAACAATGACAAACTTGTCAAGATATGGCCCACACACTCGGTTCATGAGGTCCATGAACACAGCTGGTGCATTAGTCAATCCAAACGGCATAACCATAAACTCGTAATGACCGTAACGCGTCTTAAAAGAAGTCTTTGGAATATCATCCTCCTTCACCCGCATTTGATGATATCCAGAACGTAAATTGATCTTCGAATAAACAGACGAGCCTTGTAATTGATCAAATAAGTCGTCGATTCTCGGTAGTGGGTAGCGGTTCTTGATGGTAAGTTTGTTCAACTCTCGGTAGTCGATACACAACCTAAATGTACCATCTTTCTTCTTGACAAACAAAACAGGAGCTCCCCATGGTGATGTGCTTGGTCGAATGAAACCACGCTCTAAAAGTTCCTGTAACTGACTTTGTAATTCTTTCATTTCGCTGGGTACGAGTCTGTATGGAGCACGAGCTATTGGTGCAGCTCCTGGTACAAGGTCTATTTGAAATTCAACGGATCGATGTGGGGGTAATCCCGGTAATTCTTTCGAAAATACATCGGGAAATTCTTTTGCGACGGGAACATCACTGATGTTCTTTTCTTCAAGTTTAACTTCCTTGATGTGTGCTAGAATGACGTAACAACATTTTCTTATTAGTTTTTGCGCCTTCAAACTACTAATAAGATTTAATTTCGCGTTGTTCTTTTCTCCGTACACCATTAAAGGTTTTCCTTTTTCACGCATAATGCGAATCGCATTTTTGTAACAAACGACCTCTGCTCTCACCTTTTTCAACCAGTCCATGCCAATTATTACATCAAAACTTTTTAACTCGACTGGTATTAAATCAATCTTAAACGTTTCATCACCCAGTTTAATTTCTCTATCCCGACATATATTATCTGCTGAAATTAATTTACCATTTGCTAATTCAAGTAAAAATTTATTATCCAAAGGTGTCAATGGGCAACTTAATTTAGCACAAAATTCTCTACTCATATAGCTTCTATCCGCACCCGAATCAAATAAAACATAAGCAGATTTATCGTCAATAAGAAACGTACCCGTAACAAGCTCCGGGTCTTCTTGTGCTTCTACCGCATTGATATTGAAAACTCTTCCACGGCCCTGCCCATTAGTATTTCCCTGATTCGGGCAATTTCTAATAATGTGGTCCGGTTTTCCACATTTATAACAAACAGGGTTGGTATTACTTGCTCCGACACTATTCATTTCGGTATTACTTGTTCCGACATTATTTGTTCCTTTGGTTCTATTAAACTTTGGTCCGTAGACCTCACACTTTATCGCGCTATGACCATTTTTTTTCACCTGTTGCAAAATGTCGTGCAAAACCCCTGATGATTTTCTTCACACCTATGACATGGCTGTTTTTGGTTTTTGTTGCCGTTGTTGTTATTGAGGTTGTTGTTGGGAGTGTTATTGTTGTTGAAACGGTTGTTGTAGTTGTTGTTGTTGTTGTTGGGATGTTTGTTGTAGTTATTGTTAGGATTGCGGTTATTGTTGCGATTGTTGTTGCGGTTGTTGGGATAGTTGTTGCGATTGTGGTTGTAATTGTTGTTGTTGTTGTACTGGTGACTCTTGTCACCGTTTTCCTCCCACTTCCTCTTGAGTTGTTTCGTGTTGGCTTCTTCGGCCGCCTGCTCTTTAATTGTTCCCTCAATCTAATTTATGAGTTTATGAGCCATTCGACTTGCCTTCTGTATAGAAGCGGGCTCGTGTGAACTCACATCTTCTTGAATCCTTACTGGTAACCCTTTTGCAAACGCGTCGATCTTCTCTTCTTCATCTTCGAATGCTCCCGGACACAATCGGCAAAACTCTGTGAATCGTCGTTCATATGTGGTAACGTCAAACCCTTGTGTTCGTAACTCTTTAAGTTCTGCCTTGAGTTTATTGACTTCGTTTCTAGGACGGTACTGCTCGTTCGTCAATTGCTTGACCACGGTAGTGCGTAAGCAGCATTTTGTCCTACCTGTTCAAGATAGGTGTTCCACCACGTTAACGCAGTACCTGTGAAGGTATGCGTAGCGTACTTAGCTTTGTCCTCTTCAGTACACTTACTTATGGCAAACACCGATTCGACTTTCTCGGTCCACCGTTTCAATCCAATTGGTCCTTCGGTTCCATCAAATTCCAAAGGTTTGCAGGCAGTGAATTCTTTGTAGGAGCATCCTACACGATTTCTCGCGTCGTTAGCTGCATTGCTAGATTCAGAGTTATTGTTGGTATGTAGCGCAGCCTGTACTGCGGCTATGTTTGCAGCAAGAAAGGTACGAAATTCCTCTTCGCTCATATTCATGGTGTGTCGAGTAGTCGGTGCCATTACCTTCAAAATAACCAATTGAATCGAGTTAATCATACAGAATATTAAGAGTAGTCAATAGTATTTCGTAGCATAATATGAACTCATTTATAAAAGCTTTTTCTTCATATTAGCGTTTTATAAGTTTAAATTCGGGTACTACCTACCCGTTAAGTTCATACTTAATAGCTAATATACAATTCAACTACTACAATTCCATATGAAAAACTGATTATAATAATATATCACATACAAATATTCTTCAAACTTACAACTTCGCTATATTACATATAACATGAAATATAGTACACTTTGATACAGGATAGTTTTGAAGATAAACCTAGTTAATACGCAAGTTGTTCAGCAAAGGAAATAAAGACACGTAATTCATAAGTCCATAAACAAGTCATGCATTCTGGTTTTACTAAGACGACTTCCCATCCTTGGTCTTGTGGAAAACAACCGTTATGACCATTGGCTAGGCAGCATGTTGTAATGTCGTCAAAAGAAGGAGGGTTTCGTAATGTCCCACAGCCCCGTAATAATCTAAAAACCTTGTTTCTCACCCCAACTACTGAATCCGTCACATGTGGGAAGGTCTTATTTAAAAGCTGCAGTCCGATGTTCTTTTTCTCACTTCGGTAAGAAGCGAACATCACTAACCCGTAAGCATAACATGCTTCTTTATGTTGCATGTTAGAAGCTCTCTCTAATTCACGAAATCCTATGTTGGGATATGTTGAGTCAAAATAGGTTCTTAACCCGTAGCGTAAAATTGCATTTGGGTTCCCCGGATTTAATGCTTTAAAGAAAACACGGCGTAACTTATGGTCTCCCCAATGTGATATACCCCACCTATCAAAGGAAAGCCTTTTATAAACTAAGGCATTTCTGGAAAGTCTTTCAAATGTTTGACAAGTTAATTTCGCCATAACTAAATGTGCTGATGAAATCTGACCGAATCTAGACAAGATTTCCTCAATCATATCCTCTGGTAGGTCTTCTAAAATATTTGGTTGTCTACCCTTAACGTCCATTTTGTTTTTATACTGTAAAATAGACAAGGATTAGATTCGTAAAAGATAATTAACAAACAATACAAGCAATTTTTTTTACATAGAACATAAAAGTACAAGCACACTACAATACATATAATATACAACATGATTACAACCCTCTAATCTGAATCGCTGGTTTCTTCTTCTTCAGACTTGGTTCGTTTTCCTAATTTTCTAGGAATATATGGTGTTCCTCTAATACGAGCCGTCGTTTTCCACAATGGTTTAGAGAAACCTGGTGGTTTAGAGGTTCCCGGGTCATTGTTACATTTTAGGAAATACGGATGTTGTCGATACATATAAAGTTCATCGGGGTTGGAATCGGGTTTCTCTATTTTTATACCTTTTCCCTTATTATTTTCTTTTGCTTTATTAAATTGGGTCGAGGTAATTTCTATAACATCATCAGAATCCTCATCGGGATCCAATTCATCGGAAAATTGGTAATCTTCTCAATATTTTGCTTCTTCGGCGGAAACACCATTGACCATTATTAACTTTGGTCCGTTAGTTGAGGATTTTCTTTTATTTAATCGATTTACTATAGGTATCAATATTTCTTCCTCCGAAACCTCTTCTTCTTCCGGTTCCTCCTCTTCCAATTTCTCTTCTTCCGGTTCCTCCTCTTCTAATTCCTCTTCTTCTGGTTCCTCCTCTTCCGGTTCCTCCTCTTCCGGTTCCTCCTCTTCCGGTTCCTCTTCGGAAATTTGTGAATCTTCCCAAAATATATTCGAATGTTCATTATTATTAGGTGAATCAATGGGATTTGTACTAGAGGTAGACATCTATCACACAATATCAAACACGTTAAGAGATTAATATATCACATAATATTTACATGTTAATAATATATAGTTTCCAACAAAAAAATGTTAAGCAATCATTTTTGAAGAAAAACACGGTCGAAGTCCAGACTCACTAATGCATCCTAACAAACTCGGTAAGATACACTAATGCAATTTTCTGGTTCTCTAAGACCAAAGCTCTGATACCAACTGAAATGTCCCGTTCATATTGATTATAAACGTTCCATATTAATTGATTTCGTCGCGAGGTTTTGACCTCTATATGAGACGTTTTTCAAAGACTGTGTTCATTTTTAAAACAACCATAACCTTTATTTTATCTATAAAGGTTTAAAAAGCATTACGTAGATTATCAAATAATGATAATCTAAAATATACCGTTTACACACGACCATTACATAATGGTTTACCATAAGAATATATTACATCAAAAATAAGTTTCTTGAATGCAGTTTTTACATAATATCATACAAGCATGGACTCCAAATCTTGTCCTTATTTTAGTATGCAACAGCGGAAGCTCTTAATAATCACCTGAGAATAAACATGCTTAAAACGTCAACAAAAATGTTGGTGAGTTATAGGTTTAACCTATATATTATCAAATCATCATAATAGACCACAAGATTTCATATTTCAATATACATCCCATACATAGAGATAAAAATCATTCATATGGTGAACACCTGGTAACCGACATTAACAAGATGCATATAAGAATATCCCCTATCATTCCGAGAAATCCTTCGGACATGATAAAAACAACATCGAAGTACTAAAGCATCCGGTACTTTGGATGGGGTTCGTTAGGCCCAATAGATCTATCTTTAGGATTCGCGTCAATTAGTAGATCGGTTTACTAATTCTTTGGTTACCAAGAAAATAGGGGCATATTTGGCTTCGATCATTCACCCATATAATGTAGTTTCATTTACTTATGTCTATTTTGTAAAACATTTATAAAACTGCATGTATTCTCATCCCAAAATATTAGTTTTTAAAAGTGGGACTATAACTCACTTTCACATATTTTTACTTCGTCGGGAAGTAAGACTTGGCCACTGGTCGATTCACGAACCTATAACAAATATGTACATATATATCAAAGTATGTTCAAAATATAATTACAACATTTTTAATACATTTTAATGTTTTAAGTTTATTAAGTCAGATGTCCTCGTTAGTAACTTATAACTAGTTGTCCACAATTAGATGTACAGAAATAAATCGATATATATTATCTTTAATCAATCCATGACCCAGCGTATACACGTCTCAGGCTAGATCACAACTCAAAGTATATATATTGGAATCAACC
Organism: Rutidosis leptorrhynchoides; assembly: GCF_046630445.1. Taxonomy (NCBI): domain Eukaryota; kingdom Viridiplantae; phylum Streptophyta; class Magnoliopsida; order Asterales; family Asteraceae; genus Rutidosis; species Rutidosis leptorrhynchoides. Next base: position 585,345,565 of record NC_092334.1, on the reverse strand, counting down.
TCAACCCTGTATAGCTAACTCCAATATTACTGCATATAGAGTGTCTATGGTTGTTCCAAATAATATATATACATGGGTCGATGTGATATGTCAAAACATTTGCATACGTGTTTATGGTATCCCAAGATTACATAATATATTAGAATACATGTATAGTACAATATAAATTAGCTAGGATATGATTTGTATAGAATTGTTACAATATTTCCCGTAGCTACAACAATAAAAAAAAATACCCAATCTTGTTTTACCCATAACTTCTTCGTTTTAAATCCGATTTGAGTGAATCAAATTGCTATGGTTTCATATTGAACTCTATTTTATGAATCTAAAATTAAAAATTATAGGTTTATAGTCAGAAATATAAGTTACAAGTATTTTTTGTAAAGGTAGTCATTTCAGTCGAAAGAACGACGTCTAGATGATTATTTTGGAAAACATACTTTCACTTTGACTTTAACCATGATTTTTGGATATAGTTTCATGTTCATAAGAAAAATCATTTTCCCATAAGAACAACTTTTAAATCAAAGTTTATCATAGTTTTTAATTAACTAACCCAAAACAGCCCGCGGTGTTACTACGACGGCGTATATCCGGTTTTACGGTATTTTTCGTGTTTTCCGGTTTTAAATCATTAAGTTAGCATATCATATAGATATAGAACATGTGTTTAGTTGATTTTAAAAGTCAAGTTAGAAGGATTAACTTTTGTTTGCGAACAAGTTTAGAATTAACTAAACTATGTTCTAGTGATTACATGTTCAAATTTTCGAATAAGATAGTTTTATATGTATGAATCGAATGATGTTATGAACATCATTACTACCTCAAGTTTAGTAGGTAAACCTACTGGAAGTGACAAGAAATGATCTAGCTTCAAAGGATCTTGGATGGCTAGAAAGTTCTTGAAGTAGAATCATGACACGAAAACAAGTTCAAGTAAGATTATCACTCGAATTAAGATAGTTATAGTTATAGGAATTGAATCAAAGTTTGTATATGAGTATTACCTTGATTTAGAATGATATCCTACTGTAAACAAAAAAGGATTTCTTGAGGTTGGATGATCACTTTACAAGATTGGAAGTGAGCTAGTAAACTTGAAAGTATTCTTGATTTTATGAAACTAGAACTTGTAGAATTTATGAAGAACACTAAGAACTTGAAGATGGAACTTGAGAGAGATCAATTAGATGAATAAAATTAAAGAATGAAAGTGTTTATAGGTGTTTTTGGTCGTTGGTATATGGATTAGATATAAAGGATATGTAATTTTGTTTTCATGTAAATAAGTCATGAATGATTACTAATATTTTTGTAATTTTATGAGATATTTCATGCTAGTTGCCAAATGATGGTTCCCACATGTATTAGGTGACTCACATGAGCTGCTAAGAGCTGATCATTGGAGTGTATATACCAATAGTACATACATTTAGAAGCTGTGTATTGTACGAGTACGAATACGGGTGCATACGAGTAGAATTGTTGATGAAACTGAACGAGTATGTAATTGTAAGCATTTTTGTTAAGTAGAATTATTTTGATAAGTGTATTGAAGTCTTTTAAAAGTGTATGAATACATATTAAAACACTACATGTATATACATTTTAACTGAGTCGTTAAATCATCGTTAGTTGTTACATGTAAATGTTGTTTTGAAACCTTTAGATTAACGATCTTGTTAAATGTTGTTAACCCATTGTTTATTATATCTAAAGAGATGTTAAATTATTACATTATCATGATATTATGATATATTAATATATCTTAGTATGATATATATACAGTTAAATGTTGTTACAACGATAATCGTTACATATATGTCTCGTTTCGAAATTCTTAAGTTAGTAGTCTTGTTTTACACATGTAGTTCATTGTTAATATACATAATGACATGTTTACTTATCATTTATCATGATTAAACATAGTGTAACAATTTCTTAATATGATTCATATGTAATTAGTAAGATGTGGTTATAATGATAATCGTTATATATATCGTTTCGAGTTTCTTAATTCAATAAACACAATTTTATGTATATAACTCATTGTTAAAATACCTAATGAGATACTTACTTATCATAATATCATGTTAATTATATATATAATCATATATATGTCATCATATAGTTTTTACAAGTTTTAATGTTCGTGAATCACCGGTCAACTTGGGTGGTCAATTGTCTATATGAAACCTATTTCAATTAATCAAGTCTTAACAAGTTTGATTACTTAACATGTTGGAAACACTTAATCATGTAAATATCAATTTCATTTAATATATATAAACATGGAAAAGTTCAGGTCACTACAGTACCTACCCGTTAAATAAATTTCATCCAGAAATTTTAAGCAGTTGGAGGTGTTGACGTATCTTCTGGAAATAAGTGCGGGTATTTCTTCTTCATTTGATCTTCTCGTTCTCGGGTGAACTCGGGTCCTCTACGAGCATTCCATCAAACCTTAACAATTGGTATCTTGTTTTGTTTAAGTCTTTTAACCTCACGATCCATTATTTCGACGGGTTCTTCGATGAATTGAAGTTTTTCGTTGATTTGTATTTCGTCTAACGGAATAGTGAGATCTTCTTTAGCAAAACATTTCTTCAAATTCGAGACGTGGAAAGTATTATGTACAGCCGCAAGTTGTTGAGGTAACTCAAGTCGGTAAGCTACTGGTCTGACACGATCAATAATCTTGAATGGTCCAATATACCTTGGATTTAATTTCCCTCGTTTACCAAATTGAACAACGCCTTTCCAAGGTGCAACCTTAAGCATGACCATCTCTCCAATTTCAAATTCTATATCTTTTCTTTTAATGTCGGCGTAGCTCTTTTGTCGAATTTGGGCAGTTTTCAACCGTTGTTGAATTTGGATGATCTTCTCGGTAGTTTCTTGTATTATCTCCGGACCCGTAATCTGTCTATCCCCCACTTCACTCCAACAAATTAGAGACCTGCACTTCTACCATAAACTGCTTCAAACGGCGCCATCTCATTGCTTGAATGGTAGCTGTTGTTGTAGGAAAATTCTGCTAACGGTAGATGTCGATCCCAACTGTTTCTGAAATCAATAACACATGCTCGTAGCATGTCTTCAAGCGTTTGTATCGTCCTTTCGCTCTGCCCATCAGTTTGTGGATGATAGGCAGTACTCATGTCTAGACGAGTTTCTAATGCTTGCTGTAATGTCTGCCAGAATCTTGAAATAAATCTGCCATCCCTATCAGAGATAATAGAGATTGGTATTCCATATCTGGAGACGACTTCCTTCAAATACAGTCGTGCTAACTTCTCCATCTTGTCATCTTCTCTTATTGGCAGGAAGTGTGCTGATTTGGTGAGACGATCAACTATTACCCAAATAGTATCAAAACCACTTGCAGTCCTTGGCAATTTAGTGATGAAATCCATGGTAATGTTTTCCCATTTTCATTCCGGTATTTCGGGTTGTTGAAGTAGACCTGATGGTTTCTGATGCTCCGCTTTGACCTTAGAACACGTCAAACATTCCCCTACGTATTAGGAACATCGGCTTTCATACCTGGCCAGCAAAAATGTTTCTTGAGATCCTTGTACATCTTCCCCGTTCCAGGATGTATTGAGTATCTGGTTTTATGAGCTTCTCTAAGTACCATTTCTCTCATATCTCCAAATTTTGGTACCCAAATTCTTTCAGCCCTATACCAGGTTCCGTCTTCCCGAATATTAAGATGCTTCTCCGATCCTTTGGGTATTTCATCCTTTAAATTTCCCTTTTTTAAAACTCCTTGTTGCGCCTCCTTTATTTGAGTAATAAGGTTAGTGTGAATCATTATATTCATAGCTTTTACTCGAATGGGTTCTCTGTCCTTTCTGCTCAAGGCGTCGGCTACCACATTTGCCTTCCCCGGGTGGTAACGAATCTCAAAGTCGTAATCATTCAACAATTCAATCCACCTACGCTGCCTCATATTCAGTTGTTTCTGATTAAATATGTGTTGAAGACTTTTGTGGTCGGTATATATAATACTTTTGACCCCATATAAGTAGTGCCTCCAAGTCTTTAATGCAAAAACAACCGTGCCTAATTCTAAATCATGCGTCGTATAATTCTGTTCGTGAATCTTCAATTGTCTAGACGCATAAGCAATTACTTTCGTTCGTTGCATTAATACACAACCGAGACCTTGCTTTGAGGCGTCACAATATATCACAAAATCATCATTCCCTTCAGGTAATGACAATATAGGTGCCGTAGTTAACTTTTTCTTTAACAATTGAAACGCTTTCTCTTGTTCATCTTTCCATTCAAATGTCTTTCCTTTATGCGTTAATGCAGTCAAGGGTTTTGCTATTCTGGAAAAGTCTTGGATGAACCTTCTGTAGTGACCAGCTAGTCCTAAAAACTGACGTATGTGTTTCAGAGTTTTCGGGGTTTCCCACTTTTCAACGGTTTCAATCTTTGCTGGATCCACCTGAATACCTTCTTTGTTCACTATGTGACCGAGGAATTGAACTTCTTCCAACCAAAATACACACTTTGAAAACTTAGCGTACAATTTTTCTTTTCTCAGCAACTCTAGCACTTTTCTCAAATGTTCTTCGTGCTCTTGATCATTCTTCGAGTAAATAAGTATGTCATCGATAAAAACAATGACAAACTTGTCAAGATATAGCCCACACACTCGGTTCATGAGGTCCATGAACACAGCTGGTGTGTTAGTCAATCCAAATGGCATAACCATAAACTTGTAATGACTGTAACGCGTCATAAAAGCAGTCGTTGGAATATCATCCTCCTTCACCCGCATTTGATGATATCCAGAACGTAAATCGATCTTCGAATAAACAGACGAGCCTTGTAATTGATCAAATAAGTCGCCGATTCTCGGTAGTGGGTAGCGGTTCTTGATGGTAAGTTTGTTCAACTCTCGGTAGTCGATACACAACCTAAATGTACCATCTTTCTTCTTGACAAACAAAACAGGAGCTCCCCATGGTGATGTGCTTGGTCGAATGAAACCACGCTCTAAAAGTTCCTGTAACTGACTTTGTAATTCTTTCATTTCGCTGGGTGCGAGTCTGTATGGAGCACGAGCTATTGTTGCAGCTCCTGATACAAGGTCTATTTGAAATTCAACGAATCGATGTGGGGGTGATAATGCTAAAAATGAACATATATTTCATAGCATTATCCCTCAAGAAAGACAAGATTTTAGTTGCAATTGTTCTATTTACAAGTGATATTCGTTTAAATAATAAAAGGTGAAGACAAAAGACAGATTCGACAAATTGAAGATGCAAACGACCAAAAAGCTCAAAAGTACAAAGTACAATCAAAGTGGTTCCAATTATTACTGAGAAACGTCTCAAAATTACAAGAGTACAAGATTCGAAACGCAAAATACAAGATATTAAATTGTACGCAAGGACGTTCGAAAATCCGGAACCGGGACTAAAGTCAACTCTCAACGCTCGATGCAACGGACTAAAAATTACAAGTCAACTATGCACATAAATATAATATAATATATAAATAATTCTTAAAATTATTTATATATTATATATATTTAATAAAACTATATATATTTAATAAAACCGTCAGCAGAAGAAAACAACAACATGTGAGCTCTCCCAGTTGGCCATGCGATCGCATGGCCAGGAAGAAGAAAGTCCATGCGATCGTATGGCCCCAATATGCTGGCCACATCTATAAATTTCGCAGTTTTCAGCCGAACTTAACACATCTTTTTCTATCTCTCTATCTATACGTAAATATATTTATATTTATATTATAATTTTAATTTTAATTTTAAATTCTAATAATAAGGGTATGTTAGCGAATGTTACGAGGGTGTAAGTCGAAATTCTGTCCGTGTAACGCTACGCTATTTTTAATCATTGTAAGTTATGTTCAACCTTTTTAATTTAATGTCTCGTAGCTAAGTTATTATTATGCTTATTTAAAACAAAGTAATCATGATGTTGGGCTAATTACTAAAATTGGGTAATTGGGCTTTGTACCATAATTGGGGTTTGGAAAAAAGAACGACACTTGTGGAAATTAGACTATGGGCTATTAATGGGATTTATATTTGTTTAACTAAATGATAGTTTGTTAATTTTAATATAAAGGTTTACAATTGGACGTACCTATAAATAACCATATACACTCGATCGGACACGATGGGCGGGATATTTATATGTACGAATAATCGTTCATTTAACCGGACACGGGAATGTATTAATAGTCTATGGAATTATTAAAACAGGGGTGAAATTATGTACAATGACACTTGGCATAATTGTTAACAAAGTATTAAAACCTTGATACAGTTTAAGTCCCCAATTAGTTGGAATATTTGACTTTGGGTATAAGGATAATTTGACGAGGACACTCGCACTTTATATTTATGACTGATGGAATGTTATGGACAAAAAACCAGATGGACATATTAAATAATCCAGGACAAAGGACAATTAACCCATGGGAATAAACTAAAATCAACACGTCAAACATCATGATTACGGAAGTTTAAATAAGCATAATTCCTTTATTTTCATATTTAATTGCACTTCTAATTATCGCACTTTTATTTATTGTCATTGTATTTAATTGCACTTTTAATTATCGTACTTTTTAATTATCACAAGTTTATTTTATCGCACTTTTATTTATCGCAATTTCATTATCGTTATTTACTTTACGCTTTAAATTAAGTCTTTTATTTATTTAATATTTTACATTAGGTTTTAACTGCGACTAAAAGTTTTAAAAATCGACAAACCGGTCATTAAACGGTAAAAACCCCCCTTTTTATAATAATAATATTACTTATATATATTTGTATTTTTATAAATTAAAACTAATATAGCGTTAAGCTTTGTTTAAAAGATTTCCCTGTGGAACGAACCGGACTTACTAAAAACTACACTACTGTACGATTAGGTACACTGCCTATAAGTGTTGTAGCAAGGTTTAGGTATATCCATTCTATAAATAAATAAATATCTTGTGTAAAATTGTATCGTATTTAATAGTTTTTTCTAGTAAAATATAAGCTATTTCATATACACCTCGCATAACATCAAGTATTTTTGGCGCCGCTGCCGGGGAACATTTCTGCTTAAACGCCGGAAGAGCAACGCTATAAAAAAAAGATTTTTAATAATTTTTGGTTTACTTTTATAAAAATAAGTTTTTGTAAAAATACGTTTTAGTTTCCGAAAATATAAAAAGAAAAACAAAAATTATATATTTTTAATAGTTTGTTAAATAAATATATATATAAAACTATCAAGTTTCCTTAATTTTATTTTATTTTTTTTAGTTTGTAAAAATATAAATTTTATTTATATAAATCAGAAAATTAAAACAGAAAAAAATTTTAATATAAAGTTTACGGGCTACACTGTAGCAGCCCAACCCACTTGGACCGAAAACCTACTCCATGCGATCGCATGGATTTTTAAGGTGAGGACCATGCGATCGCATGGCCCTGACAGAAACGCCACAATTGACCTAGTTTCGCATTAATTACGGAGTATTATTTATTATTATTATTATTATAAAACCCTAATTAGGTTTTTAATTATTTATTATTTAGTTTAGTTTTTAGATTTAATTTGTATTTTTAGTTTTAATTAGTTTTAAATATATAAAATTAATAGTTTTATAAAATAAATAATATAAAATAATATTTTTATAAAAATTGTACTTTTTGCAACTTTAAGTATATTTTTATATTTTGTACCCTTTTAATTGTTTTAGCGTACTTTTTTGTATTTTTCGCTCATATTTAGTTTTAAGTCATAGTTCTTACCATAGTATTTTTATTTCTAGATTTTTAGGCTTTGCCGTAAAATCCCTTAAGTGCTTTTTCTTTAGACTAAGATTTAGGTGCTTTAGAATTTTGCGACGCCTTTTTAAGTTTATGTACCTTTTTAAGTTATTGCCATTTGGGATATAGAATTCCTTTTAAGCTTTAATATTTTTAGACGCAACTTTTAATTCTTAAATTTTAGTGCCTTTTAAGTTACGACGCGCTACTTTCTTATTTTTATTTTTCGACGCCTATTATTTTTCGCCTTTTATTTTTCGACGTTTTTCGACGCGCTCTTTTTCTTTCTTATTTCTCGCCATCCTAGTTTTTAAGACTTAGAATTTTCTCTATTTCTTATCTAAAATTTCTTTAAATTACGAAAAATTATTTTAAGTGGTTAAATTGATAGGCATCAAAATTTTCTGGTTCGTAGTAATAGTTGGATTTGTACGTGGACCGGGTTATTGGAGCCAAACAGTACTCAATTATATTGAGACCAAACGAATCCTGCCCCTCTACTGCATCTTTTGGCTATTCGAAACGTGGGCAAAATCAGAAAAGTCTATTAATTTGATAACTTATATAATTTTTTTTTTTATAACTAATAGGATATTCAGTGAATGTACCGAGCAAAACGTTCACCACCTTTTGTAAGTTCACCACCTGTAACTCGATCAAGACATCTAGCAAATATTTTCGCCGTTGATTTTTCTTTAGAATCGTCATCCAGTCGACCAAGTACTCCAATTCAAATTTCCGATAATCTATTTTTTGAACCCGACCTCACAATTGAGAATCCGGAGAATATTCAGGGACAATTAATAGATCCTGAACCACTAATCTTTTCTCCGGAACCACCAATCATTCAAACAGAGATTGTTGAGGAACCAACCATTAAATCAGAATCCTCTAGTGATTCAGATTCAACAAATTCAATCATGGAGAATCTGGAACCTCTAAGTATGGAAGACCGAATGAGAGCTAAACGCACTGGTCAAGGTCACGCAATTACTCAACCAGACATTAATGCGCCAGATTATGAAATCAAAGGACAAATTCTACACATGGTGACTAATCAATGCCAATTTAGTGGTGCACCGAAGGAAGATCCAAATGAACATCTTCGTACCTTTAATAGGATATGCACTCTATTTAAAATAAGAGAAGTGGAGGATGAACAGATATATCTCATGTTATTTCCCTGGACTTTAAAGGGAGAAGCCAAAGATTGGTTGGAATCGTTACCTGAAGGGGCGATTGATACATGGGACGTTTTAGTTGAAAATTTTCTTAAACAATTCTTTCTGGCATCTAAAGCCATAAGACTTCAAGGAGAAATTGTTACGTTCACACAGAAGCCAAATGAAACTCTATATGAGGCATGGACAAGATTTGAAAAGTTATTGAGAGGATGTCCGCAACATGGTTTAGACACCTGTCAAATAGTACAAATATTCTACCAAGGATGTGACATCACTACAAGAAAAGACATAGATATAGCAGCTGGTGGTTCTATTATGAAGTAAACAGAAACTGATGCTTACAAAATTATTGATAACACTGCTTCCCACTCACATGAGTGGCACCAAGAAAAAGATATCGTTAGATCATCTAAAGCAGCTAGAGCCGATTCTAGCCATGACTTAGATTCCATTTCCGCAAAGATAGATGTTGTCGAGAGACGAATGGAAAAGATGACTAAAGATATTCACTCAATACGAATTAGTTGTGAGCAGTGTGGAGGACCACATTTGACAAAAGATTGTCTCAATATTGAACTAACAATGGAACAAAGAGAGAATGTTTCATATCTAAACCAAAGACCGGGAAATAATTATCAGAATAATTATCAACCGCCAAGATCGATCTACAATCAAAGCCAGAATTATAACCGAAATGTTCCATACAACAACCAACAAGGTCCTAGTAATCAACAAGTATCCAATAATACTTACAACCAGCAAAGACCTAATTTTCAAAACAAACCACCACAAACCGATGATAAAAAGCCGAATTTAGAAGATATGATGACGAAGCTAGTTGAATCTCAAACTCAATTTTTCACATCTCAGAAACAAACGAATGAACAAAATGCTCAAGCGTTTAGAAATCAACAAGCTTCTATTCAAAATTTGGAACAAGAAGTAAGTAACCTAGCAAGGTTGATAGGTGAAAGAAAACCGGGAAGTCTACCTAGTGATACAAATGCTAACCCCCGGAATGAAACAGCCAAAGCCATTACCACGAGAAGTGGTATTACACTTAAACCACCTGAAATACCTATAATTTCTGATGAAGCTATTCCTACTCCACAAGAACCACAATCTGAACAAGATAAGAAAACAGAACTGGTAGTTGAAAATGTTAATGAAGATAACAAAGTTAAGGCTAAACCTTATGTTAAACCATACCAACCACCACTTCCTTACCCGAGTAAAATGAGAAAAGAGAGACTTGAAGCCGAGAAATCCAAATTCTTGGATATGTTTAAACAGATAAATGTAAATCTTCCTTTCATTGATGTGATTTCAGGAATGCCTAGATATGCTAAATTTCTGAAAGATCTAATCACTAATAGAAAGAAAATGGAAGAACTCTCGGCCGTTACTATGAATGCTAATTGTTCTGCAGTGCTGTTGAATAAGATACCAGAAAAATTATCAGATCCAGGAAGTTTCACAATTCCATGTTTTCTGGGTAGTCTTAGTTCAATAGAAGCATTGGCAGACTTAGGTGCTAGAATAAATTTAATGTCGTATTCATTATACGCTAAACTAGACCTTGGAGAATTGAAAACAACAAGAATAAGTATACAACTAGTCGATAGATCAGTAAAATATCCTAGAGGGATAATGGAGAACATGCTAGTTAAAGTTGGTACTTTAGTATTTCCAGTAGATTTTGTTGTTCTGGACATGGAAGAAGATTCTCAAGTTCCTCTCATATTAGGAAGACCATTCTTAAACACGGCTAAAGCAATGATAGACGTGTTTGGTAAGAAACTGACCCTAAGTATAGAGGACGAGAGTGTTACCTTTTCAGTTGATAGAGCAATGCAACAACCACAATCTGCAGATGATATATGTTATTATATTCAAACTATAGATTCACATGCAGAATTGTTAGAAGAATTTCCAGAATTACAAGGAATAGGAGAATGTTCTTTGGGAGAAGGAACTGAACCAATTGATGAAACTGAAATGTTAGCTACACTTATGGCTAATGGATATGAACCAACAACAGAAGAAATTCAAATGCTAAAAGAAGAAGACAGATATCGATATAAATCATCGATAGAAGAACCACCGACATTAGAGTTAAAGCCACTTCCAAACCATTTGGAATACGCTTATTTACATGGTGAGTCTGAATTACCTGTAATAATATCATCTTCTCTTACTGAAAATGAAAAATCTCAACTCATTTCTGTGTTAAAAGCTCATAAACCAGCTATTGCATGGAAGATTCATGATATTAAAGGAATAAGTCCTTCATATTGCACACATAAAATCCTTATGGAAGAAGTTCATAAAACATATGTGCAACGCCAACGAAGACTAAATCCTAATATGCAAGATGTTGTTAAGAAAGAAATTATTAAACTGCTAGATGCAGGTTTAATTTATCTAATTTCTGATAGTCCATGGGTAAGCCCAGTTCAATGCGTGCCTAAGAAGGGTGGCATGACTGTCATTACAAATGAGAAATATGAGCTTATTCCTACTAGGACTATAACAGGATGGCGTGTTTGTATTGATTATAGAAAATTAAATGACGCCACCAGAAAAGATCACTTTCCCTTACCTTTCATTGATCAAATGTTGGAAAGATTAGCCGGAAATAGTTACTATTGTTTTCTTGATGGTTTTTCCGGATATTTTCAAATTCCAATAGCACCCGGGGACCAAGAGAAAACCACATTCACGTGCCCTTATGGTACTTTTGCTTACAAACGCATTCCATTTGGACTTTGCAACGCCCCTGCAACCTTTCAAAGGTGCATGATGGCGATTTTTCACGACATGATAGAAGAATGCATGGAAGTTTTTATGGATGACTTTTCAGTCTTCGGTGATACTTTTGAAACATGTCTAGTTAATCTTGAACGAATGCTTATTCGATGCGAACAATCAAATCTAGTTCTTAATTGGGAGAAATGCCATTTCATGGTTAAAGAAGGCATCGTTCTTGGACATAAAATCTCAAAAGAAGGAATTGAAGTGGATAGAGCTAAAGTAGATGTAATTGCTAGACTTCCACATCCCACCAATGTTAGAGGAGTTAGGAGTTTTCTAGGGCATGCCGGTTTTTACCGACGTTTCATAAAAGATTTTTTTAAAATTGCCACTCCTATGAATAAACTCCTAGAAAAGGATGCTCCATTTCTCTTTTCAGATGAATGTATCAAATCTTTTAATATTCTTAAAGAAAAACTCACTAATGCGCCGATCATGATAACTCCAAATTTGAATCTACCATTCGAACTAATGTGCGATGCAAGTGATTTTGCAATGGGAGCCGTTTTAGGACAAAAGATTGAAAAATGATTTCAACCTATATATTATGCTAGTAACACGTTACAAGGAGCACAAACGAATTACACAACTACTGAAAAAGAACTCCTTGGTATTGTCTTTGCTTTTGACAAATTTCGTTCATATCTCGTTCTAGCAAAAACGGTGGTCTATATCGACCATTCTGCTCTTAGATACCTATTTTCGAAACAAGATGTCAAACCACGATTAATCCGTTGGATCTTACTCTTACAAGAGTTCAATATTGAAATTCGAGATAAAAAGGGAGCAAAAAATCTCGCCGCTGATCATCTTTCTCGTCTTGAAAATCCCGAATTAGAAGTTCTAAATGAATCGGCCATACAAGACAACTTTCCTGATGAATATCTATTGAAGATAGATTATAATGAAATTCCATGGTTTGCAGACTATGCAAACTACTTAGTATGTGGATTCCTTGAAAAAGGATTATCGTACCAAAAATGAAAGAAATTCTTTAGTGATATAAAACACTATTTTTGGGAAGATCCACATTTGTTTAAAAGTTGTCCCGATGGAATAATACGCCGATGTGTATTCAGAGATGAAGCTAGTAAAATTTTAAACCATTGTCACACAGGCCCAACAGGAGGGCATTATGGGCCTCAACTCACAGCAAGAAAAGTTTATGATGCTGGATTCTATTGGTTTACAATTTTCAAAGACGCACACCTTCTTTGCAAATCCTGTGATGCTTGTCAAAGGGCCGGAAAAATAAGTCAACGTGATGAAATGCCACAAAATGTCATTCAAGTATGTGAAGTATTTGACATTTGGGGTATTGACTTTATGGGTCCATGATGTCGAACGAGGTGTATATAAAATAGCTTATATTTTACGCAGAAAATACTATTAAATACGATACAATTTTACACAAGATATTTATTTATTTATAGAATGGATATACTTAAACCTTGCTACAACACTTATAGGCAGTGTACCTAATCGTACAGTAGTGTAGTTTTTAGTAAGTCCGGTTCGTTCCACAGGGAAATCTTTAAGCAAAGCTCAACGCTATATTAGTTTACTTTTATAAAAATACAAATATATATATATAGGTAATATTATTATTATAAAGGGGGTTTTTACCGTTTAATGACCGGTTTGTCGATTTTAAAACTTTAGTCGCAGTTAAAACCTAATGTAAAATATAAAATAAATACAAGACTTTAAATTAAAGCGTAAAGTAAATAACGATAATGAAATTGCGAATAATAAAAATGCGATAAAAATTAAATTGCGATAATTAAAAAGTACGATAATTAAAAGTGCGATAGAATAACAATAAATAAAAGTGCGATAATTAGAAGTGCAATTAAATATACAATAAAGGAAATAAAATATGATATAAAAGAATTATGCTTATTTAAACTTCCGTAATCATGATGTTTGACTTGTTGATTTTAGTTTTATGCCCTTGGGTTAATTGTCCTTTGTCCTGGATTATTCAATATGTCCGTCTGGTTTTTGTCCATAACAGTCCATCAGTCATAAATATAAATTGCAAGTGTCCTTGTCAAATTATTATTATACCCGAAGATAAATATTCCAACTAATTGGGGATTCGAATTGTAACAAGGTTTTAATACTTTGTTTAATGAATACACCAGGTTATCGACTGCGTGTAAACCAAGGTTTTACTACTTTGTTAACAATTACACCAATTACCCTTGAATGTAATTTCACCCCTGTTTTAATTATTCTAGTGGCTATTAATCCATTCCCGTGTCCGGTTAAATGAACGATTATTCGTACATATAAATACCCCGCCCATCGTGTCCGATCGAGTGTATATGGTAATTTATAGGGACGCCCAATTGTAAATCTTTATATTAACATTAACAAACTTTCATTTAGTTAAACAAATATAAAGCCCATTAATAGCCCATAGTCTAGTTTCCACAAGTGTCGTTCTTTTGTCCAAACCCCAATTATGGTACAAAGCCCAATTACCCAATTTTAGTAATTAGCCCAACATCATGATTACTTCGTTTTAAATAAGCATAATAATAACTTAGCTACGAGACATTAATATAAAAAGGTTGAACATAACTTACAATGATTAAAAATAGCGTAGCGTTACACGGACAGAATTTCGACTTACACCCTTACAACATTCGCTAACATACCCTTATTATTAGAATTATAATTAAAATTAAAATATAAATTATAAATATAAATATATTTACGTTGAAGAGGAAGAGAAAAAAGATGATGATATTTTGATCAGAATTCGGGTTGATTTATAGCCAGGAATGATTTTTGGGGCTCCGCGACTCGCGGCAAAAAGCCCTTCAAACTCCGCGAGTCGCGGAGAGGTATTTTCATTTCACACCCTTGGAGTTTCTGGCTGCCGACGGTTTTTATTATATATATATAATATATATATAATTAATATAATTAATTATATATTATATTATATTTATATATATAGTTAACTTGTAATTTTTAGTCCGTTGCGTCGAGCGTTAAGAATTGACTCTGGTCCCGGTTCCGGATTTTCGAACGTCCTTGCGTACAATTTAATATCTTGTACTTTGCGTTTTGAATCTTGTACTCTTGTGATTTTGAGACGTTTCTTATCAATAATTGGAACCTTTTTGATTGTCTTTTGTTCTTTTGAGCTTTCTGGTCGTTTGCGTCTTCAATTCGTCGAATCTGTCTTTTGTCTTCACCTTTTATTATTTAAACGAATATCACTTGTAAATAGAACAATTGCAACTAAAAGCTTGTCTTTCTTGAGGAATAATGCTATGAAATATATGTTCGTTTTTAGCATTATCAAATATTCCCACACTTGAGCGTTGCTTGTCCTCAAGCAATATCGTCTTGAAATACTAGAATCACTTCTTTATTCTTCACACTTTGTACATCAGTGATTTCTATATGGCGGTATAAACAATGGTAGTAACGATATGGTTTACAGTCCCACATGACTATAAAAATTTAGATCCATTAAGGAAATTGGATCTTTATGAAAACATTTGATCTTTTGAAAATTAAATCTAGTTTTTACCCTAGATAAGTTTTCCGGAATAACCCTTTACCGGTGTTTGCAAAATATTTTTGTGGGTTTGGTGGGTTTCAGATTTGAAAATTTTAGCTCAAAACTTGCGGTTTTGTGTCACCCACTTGCTAACCTTGTATTTGGAAAGCAACACGTCCAGTTTACTTGTTCCGTATATTACCTTTCGGCAAACTACCGTCCGGTTGTAAAGGAAAGCGTTGAACAAGCAACTGTTTAAGGCAATGTCCCGTGACATGCTTTTGATTATGGTCTATAACGTGTCGGATGCTAGAACTATCCTTGGTAGGAGCAATAGTAAAGATCATCCTTATTTTTTGTCGGTTTGGCACGAGGTCCTGTCTTTGACCATGCTATGCAACCACCGTTCTTACGGTTGACACCCGATTTAGTTCAGGTGACCTAATGAATTCCAGGTGAATTCCTAGGATTTTACGTTCAATGGTAATGAACGCATTGAAAATAGGGTTTTCAGAAAACAAATCGGTTTATAATTTTGATCAAAATATTTTCTCGTTCAAGCTCGAGTTTAGATATCATTGAATTCCATGAGTTTGAATTCTCAATCTTTAAGGTCAATCTCTAGGATTGAGTAATATCAGTCTTAAAAGCTGATTTTTAATCTTTAAGGAGATTATCCTTTCTGGGGATCTGATTCATTAGTCTTATCCAGCTAATTTTGCATGGTGCCTCCCCATTGTACGAGATAAATCCTTCTCATGGTTAGGATAAATCTGACCACTTGGCGACCCTGTTTAATGCTGAGGTCCGTGGATTTCCTGCTGATTTTAGTGATGACTTTTCTAGATTTTTCGTCAACCTACAGCTGGTCTGAACGACAACTTCATGACCTAAATCAAGAAGCGCGTGTCTTTTTCGGAAGACTTTACTTCCTTTTAATGATGGAATTGATTCATCGTGTAGATCCATCTCTTCTTTTCTTTCATCGGGTAAAACAGTTTAGTTTAGTTCAAAGCAAAAGTATTTTCAGTTATTTGTTACAAATATATGTGACATATGTTTAAAATAACTTGGTAAATTTTCCCACACTTGGCTTTTTATTTCTCTTTTTATCGTCCTCTATTCCATTTTAAATGAATTTTAACATTTTAGTTTGTTTCTCAATTTATGTCCTTTCGAGGTAACAATAATTTCGGTGTTTGAAACCTAGTTTTATCGTTCATAAATATGTATAAACATGATTTTAATTCATTTAATTGAAAATTTTGAAAAATTTTACTAGAATTGGGTAGTCAGTATATAAGACTAGGGCTGTTCTTTTTTATCAGAGAGCACTAGATTCTAATACAACTACTGCTTTACTAGTATTTTTAATGGTAACCAAGTGTTTAATATAAAAATTTTAAAATCCGAAAGAATTTAACCCCTTCCCACACTTAAGATCTTGCAATGCCCTCATTTGCAAGAAATCAGTAATAATTTAAATTATTGAGGGTGATTTGTGTGAAAATGATTAAATTTTTACCAAAGTTTCCAAATATATTGGCGTTTGTTTGCTGAATGATAAATGGTGCACATCATTTGTTCATTCCGTCTTGTTGTTATTTCACATATATTTTGCATCTTTGTCGTCAAAATTACTTGCTTTTGCTGAACTTAATGCCAGTCTTTGAAAATGCGTTGTTTTACCCTGTTGTGTACATAAGATAAACTGCAAACATATATACATATTTTTGAAGTTTGGTTTATTACCCCACATTCAAAAATTATTAAAATCTAAGAATAAAAGTTAGATAATTATAAAAATGATTACAATATTAACAAAAAATATTAAACATATCAATACTTACAAATTACAAAATAAAAATAAAAATAAGTAAACTAAGGATGATATTGGTACCAATAGGGGTTCCACGCATAACCATAAGTGCTATAGAATGCCTCGGCAGGGTCATACGTAGGATATGGTGGCTGCATCTCTATCGACCAAGGAGGGAAGACGGGTTTCGGTGTAGGAATATAGTTTCTACCTATATGTTGGCAATGCGCTATGATCTGGTTCTGATGAACTTGCCAATCTTCAAATGCTCTTTGTCTAGCATTTTCGTATTCCTGAGAAGCTATAAACCTATGCATTTCTTGCCCCCCTCCTACATTACCTTGTTCCTGGTTTCTCTCTACCTGTGGATGTCTACCATTGTATCGTACTGCGGCGTTATTTCGCCGCTTCAAAACTTTAGCACCATGGTATACATTTAAACCTATAGTGTCGCGGGGTTCCGGCTCTTCTACTAATAATCCCCCCCGACTTATATCCACACCGAGATATTCACCAATCAAAGTAATAAAAATACCACCTCCTATTATGCTATGTGGACGCATCCCTCGAACCATAGCTGATAAATAATAACCCACACAATATGGTATACTTACAGCGCTGTGTGGGTCTCGAATACACATATGGTAAAACAAATCTTGTTCATTTACCTTTTCTTTGTTTTTACCCCTTTGTGTAATCGAATTAGCTAAAAACCTATGTATTACTCTTAATTCGGCTCTATCTATATCCAAATAAGAGTAGTTTCCTCCTTTGAAACGGTGGTGGCTTGTCATTTGACTCCACACACCGTGTGTATCAAAATTCTCATCTATTTTCCTACCGTTTAGTATCAATCCTCTACAATCGGCAGACGATAATTCCTCAGGCGTATATATACGTAAAGCCTGAGCCATGTCCAGTAAAGACATGTGGCGCATCGAACCGCCTAACAAAAATCTAATAAAAGAACGATCGGTTAAACTGGCTACCCGATCATTTAACTCTATACTACATAACAACTCTTCACACCATACTTTATATACAGGTCTGCGTATGGTGAATAAACATATCCAGTCATTAAAAGAAGAATTACCATACCTCTGTACCAGTAATTCCCTAATTGGCCCGGCCAATTCTACAGCTTCCAAGGGTCCCCATTCTATGACCCTTGGTACCTCAACAACCTTGGAATGAAGAGTATGCAAACCCCGTTGATATTTTGGATAATCTATCCAAAGTCTGTCAAATCTCAGGTTCGGGTGCAACTGTTCCAAGTGCATATCTGAAAAGGTCATGACTGGATGAGGTACATCCTGCTTGTAGTAGTTATCTACCTCCTGTTGTTCCAAGTTCTCAGCAGGAGCATGGCGGGCTTGGGATGAAGATTCACCCCTTTCAGTCTGCAAAACACATCAAACACAAATTTTGTGCATCCAAATATGCATTAGTGTCAGCAAAATCATCAATCAAAATAATTACAATGACATTATCAATTTATATCAAACTTAAGCTTATTTTCACATTTTTATCAAATCTACACTTTTTCAAATAAGCATATACGAAAATTTTCGCCAAGTTCATAAGCATTCAACTCAAATAACATGTCAAAATAATCATTACTAGCAAATAAACAAGTCTCAAATGGCATTATCTTTCAAAAATCAAGTTCATGAATTTTGGACTTGAAAAAGTCCACTTTAATTCTCAAAATCATGTTTAGGCTCAAAGTTTGGATCATTTAACTACCTAGACATGTTACACTACTCAATTTAGCAACAATTCATGAAAAAAATCGGCCATAACCTGTTTATATCAAAAAGCCCCAAATTGCTCAAGAACACAAACCCTAGATTCTAAAGATTTTGAAGTTTTTGGCTTCAAATCATGTTAACAAGCATCAATCTAGGTTATACATGCATAATATACTAACAATTTCACACTAATTACACTAAAAATTAACAAAATTCAAATTATGAAAATATGCTCAAGAACACACTAAAATTCGGATTTAAAGGTGATTTGGGGTGTAATTGTACCTGTTTTCTTGAGTAGTTCCTAGATATCATCCTTCTCAACATGATTGTAGTGAAAAATTTGAAGATTAACGGTGAAAAATTGAGTTTTTGGGATGATTTTCGTGGGTTTTCTCGGGTCTTTTTCGCAGTATTTTGGGTGTTTTTGTGTTGGTGGGAGTGAACTGATCGTGTGCAGCTGTTTTATTTTTTTCTGTAATTTGGTCCCTCCGCGAGTCGCGGAGGTTTTCACTTAAAACTCCGCGAGTCGCGGAGTTATTTTTTTTTTTTTTTTTTTTTTTTTTTTTTTTTTTTTTTTTTTTTATAATCTTTAACTTATAAAACAATTAAGAAATTAATTTTAAAATTTTGTTTCCCTTGTTATTTAGGGCGAGGTCGTTTCGGATCGATGTCCTAGTCCGTCCCTCGACAAAATTTTAAAATTTGTCTCTTTGTAGCGATTGTTTTAAAAGCTAAGATTTTTGGGTTTTTTAATGTTTTTGGCATACTTTAAATCAATAAGATTAAAAATAATGATAATAAAAGTTCTCGTCCCTCCCTCGGGTAAAGCAATTTCGGTTCAAAGACCTAGTCTTCAACTTACGACGAATTTTAAAAATCATATTTTTAACTTAATGAGATAAAGTAAATTTTTGTTTTTTAATTCACACAACTTAAATATAAAATTCAAAATTAAAAAAAATTAAAAATTCACACCAAACTTAAAATTTGAAATGCATAAAATTAAAATTCATATTTTAAAAATTAAAAATTCACACCAAACTTAATTTAAAAATTCATAAATTCATATCAAACTTATATTAATTTTTCAAATATTTACAATTTTAAATATATTGTTTTTATAAAGTTTACAATATTAACTTAAGATTTAAATATTAATTTTAAAAACATAGTAAAATTAAAAATCTTTTTGTTTTTTTTTATCCCACTTTAATCAGTCAAATATTATCAAAAATATGCGCCCCTCTTTTCGGTAAAGTAATTTCGGTTCCAAGACCTAATTTAACTCATGACGAATTTTTGAAATATTTTGGGTTGATTGATTAAAGATATTTATACCTTAAGAATAAACGTTAAATTTCGCAGTGATGTAATAAATTTTTGAATGATATCAATAATTTCGGTCGCCAAACCTAATTTTATTCAATACCAATTTAATACTTTTTAGCGAACAAATTAGCGTTTATTATCAAAAGGTTAAAAATAAAAATAAAAACTGTACAGACATACCTGTGAAATAGATTTCTTAGTTATATGATCTATTATATTCATAAGATAGTCGGTTTAATTGGTCTTCCATGGCTGCATAGGCGTAACCTCGAGCATTTATTGTCTTTTCTTCTAAACATATGAACGGTCCGTCTCTGCATAAAGTAACAAATTCGGTATTTGAATAGGTTTGATTATTTGAACATTTACCTCCATGTGACCATTTTCCGCATTTGTGACATTTTTCTAGGTGTCGTGCTCTTCTTTTCGCTGCGGATTTTGATTTTCCTTTACCAAATTGTAACTTATTATCTTCGCATCTGGATCCTTTTCTAACTCCGTCCATTCTTTCTCTGATTACTGATACTAATTCACTCGGGAGTATGTCATTATTTCGTTTAGTGATCAAAGCGTGTAGCATTAGACCATGGTTTAGTTCACAGGCAGTCTTCATTTTGTAAAAACCTAAAAAAATAAAAATTCAGAATGGGGGGAGAAGACTAGTTCTTTAGGGTCTGCTAGGGAAAGACCATACGTGTTCCATTTTCGAGAATTACACGAAAACAGACAATCTAACTCTAACAGAAATACATATTATCCTTTAAAGACTTGATTCTCCCCACACTTAGTTAGCTGTGGTGTCGAAATTGTGATTAACTTCGTTGTCGACTTCCATCGGACCCTGTATGTAATGTTTAACTCTGTGACCATTAACTTTAAATTCAATCCCATTTGAATTTATTAATTCTATCGTTCCGTATGGGAAAACTCTTTTGACTATGAATGGTCCAGACCATCTTGATTTCAATTTTCCAGGAAATAGCTTGAATCGTGAATTGAAAAGAAGAACTCTGTCTCCTTCTTTAAATTCTTTTGAACTTCTGATTCTTTTATCATGCCATTTCTTCGTTCTTTCTTTATAGATTAACGAATTCTCGTATGCTTCATGTCTTAATTCTTCTAATTCGTTTAGTTGACTTAATCGTAGACGTCCAGCTTCATGTAAATCAAGATTACATGTCTTTAAAGCCCAAAATGCTTTGTGTTCAATTTCTACTGGAAGATGACATGCTTTTCCATACACAAGTCTAAAAGGTGTGGTTCCAATTGGAGTTTTGTAGGCTGTTCTAAAAGCCCAGAGTGCATCCTCCAATTTAATGGACCATTCCTTCGGATTTGATCCTACAGTTTTCTCTAGAATACGTTTTAAAGCTCGGTTGGTATTTTCAACTTGTCCACTTGTTTGTGGATGATATGCGGTGGAGATTTTATGAGTTACTCCATATCTTTTAAGAACTTTCTCAAGTTGATTATTACAGAAATGAGTACCCCGATCACTTATTAAAGCTTTCGGTGTTCCAAACCTTGCAAAAAGACGTTTTAAAAAGTTGACTACAACTCGTGCATCGTTAGTTGGGAGAGCTTGTGCTTCCGCCCATTTAGATACATAATCAATGGCTACGAGTATATATAGATTATTATGAGATTTTGGAAATGGACCCATAAAGTCAATACCCCAAATGTCAAATACTTCACATACTTGGATGACATTTTGTGGCATTTCATCGCGTTGACTTATTCTTCCGGCCCTTTGACATGCATCACAGGATTTGCAAAGAAGGTGTGCGTCTTTGTAAATTGTAGGCCAATAGAATCCAGCTTCATAAACTTTTCTTGCTGTTAGTTGAGGCCCATAATGCCCTCCTGTTGGTCCTGTGTGACAATGGTTTAAAATTTTACTAGCTTCATCTCCAAATACACATCGGCGTATTATTCCATCGGGACAACTTTTAAACAGATGTGGATCTTCCCAGAAATAGTGTTTTATATCACTGAAGAATTTCTTTCGTCTTTGGTACGATAATCCTTTTTCAAGGAATCCACAAACTAAGTAGTTTGCATAGTCTGCAAACCATGGGATTTCTTTATAATCTATCTTCAATAGATATTCATCAGGAAAGTTGTCTTGTATGGCCGATTCATTTAGAACTTCTAATTCGGGATTTTCAAGACGAGAAAGATGATCAGCGGCGAGATTTTCTGCTCCTTTTTTATCTCGGATTTCAATATCAAACTCTTGTAAGAGTAAGATCCAACGGATTAATCTTGGTTTAGCATCTTGTTTTGAAAATAGGTATCTAAGAGCAGAATGGTCGGTATAGACCACCGTTTTTGCTAGAACGAGATATGATCGAAATTTGTCAAAAGCAAAGACAATAGCAAGGAGTTCTTTTTCAGTAGTTGTATAGTTCGTTTGTGCTCCTTGTAACGTCTTACTAGCATAATATATAGGTTGAAATCGTTTTTCAATCCTTTGTCCTAAAACGGCTCCCATTGCAAAATCACTTGCATCGCACATTAGTTCAAATGGTAGATTCCAATTTGGTGTTATCATGATCGGTGCATTAGTGAGTTTTTCTTTAAGAATATTAAAAGATTTGATACATTCATCTGAAAAGATGAATGGAGCATCCTTTTCTAGGAGTTTATTCATAGGAGTGGCAATTTTAGAAAAATCTTTTATGAAACGTCGGTAAAAACCGGCATGCCCTAGAAAACTCCTAACTCCTCTAACATTGGTGGGATGTGGAAGTTTAGCAATTACATCTACTTTAGCTCTATCCACTTCAATTCCTTCTTTTGAAATTTTATGTCCAAGAACTATGCCTTCTTTAACCATGAAATGGCATTTCTCCCAATTAAGTACTAGATTTGATTTTTCGCATCTAATTAGCATTCGTTCCAGATTAACTAGACATGATTTAAATGTATCACCGAAGACTGAAAAGTCATCCATGAATACTTCCATGCATTCTTCTATCATGTCATGAAAAATCGCCATCATACACCTTTGAAAGGTTGCAGGGGCGTTGCAAAGTCCAAATGGCATGCGTTTGTAAGCAAAAGTACCATAAGGGCACGTGAATGTGGTTTTCTCTTGATCCTCGGGTGCTATTGGAATTTGAAAATATCCGGAAAATCCATCTAGAAAACAATAGTAACTATTTCCGGCTAATCTTTCCAACATTTGATCTATGAAAGGTAAGGGAAAGTGATCTTTTCTGGTGGCGTCATTTAATTTTCTATAATCAATACATACACGCCATCCTGTTACAGTCCTAGTAGGAATAAGCTCATTTTTCTCATTTGTAATGACAGTCATGCCACCCTTCTTAGGTACGCATTGAACTGGGCTTACCCATGGACTATCGGAAATTGGATATATCAAACCTGCATCTAGCAGTTTAATAATCTCTTTCTTAACTACATCTTGCATATTAGGATTTAGTCTTCGTTGGCGTTGCACATACGTTTTATGACCTTCTTCCATAAGGATTTTATGTGTGCAATACGAAGGACTTATTCCTTTAATATCATGAATCTTCCATGCAATGGCTGGTTTATGAGCTTTCAACACAGAAATGAGTTGTGATTTCTCATTTTCAGTAAGAGAAGACGATATTATTACAGGTAATTCAGATTCACCATGTAAATAAGCGTATTCCAAATGGTTTGGAAGTGGCTTTAACTCTAATTTCGGAGGTTCTTCTATCGATGATTTATATCGATATCTGTCTTCTTCTTTTAGCATTTGAATTTCTTCTGTTGTTGGTTCATATCCATTAGCTATAAGTGTAGCTAACATTTCAGCTTCATCAATTGGTTCATTTCCTTCTCCTAAAGAACATTCTCCTGTTCCTTGTAATTCTGGAAATTCTTCCAATAATTCTGCATGTGCATCTATAGTTTGAATATAATAACATGTATCATCTGCAGATTGTGGTTGTTGCATTGCTCTATCAACTGAAAAGGTAACACTCTCATCCTCTATACTTAGGGTCAGTTTCTTACCGAACACGTCTATCATTGCTTTAGCCGTGTTTAAGAATGGTCTTCCTAATATGAGAGGAACTTGAGAATCTTCTTCCATGTCTAAAACAACAAAATCTACTGGAAATACTAAAGTACCAACTTTAACTAGCATGTTCTCCATTATCCCTCTAGGATATTTTATTGATCTATCAGCTAGTTGTATGCTTATTCTGGTTGGTTTCAATTCTCCAAGGTCTAGTTTAGCGTATAGTGAATACGGCATTAGATTTATACTAGCACCTAAATCTGCCAATGCTTCTATTGAACTAAGACTACCCAGAAAACATGGAATTGTGAAACTTCCTGGATCAGATAATTTTTCTGGTATCTTATTCAACAGCACTGCTGAACAATTAGCATTCATAGTAACAGCCGAGAGTTCTTCCATTTTCTTTCTATTCGTGATTAGATCTTTCAAGAATTTAGCATACCTTGGCATTCCTGAAATTACGTCAATGAAAGGAAGATTTACATTTATCTGTTTAAACATATCCAAGAATTTGGATTGCTCGGCTTCAAGTTTTTCTTTCTTCATTTTACTCGGATAAGGAAGTGGTGGTTGGTATGGTTTAACATAAGGTTTATCCTTAACTGTGTTATCTTCATTAACCTTTTCAACTACCGGTTCTTTTTCCTTATCTTGATCGGGTTGTGGTTCTTGTGGAGTAGGAATAGTTTCATCAGAAGTTACAGGTATTTCAGGTGGTTTAAGTGTTGTACCACTTCTTGTGGTAATAGCTTTAGCTGTTTCATTCCGGGGGTTAGCATTCGTATCACTAGGTAGACTTCCCGGTTTTCTTTCACCTATTAACCTTGCTAGGTTACTTACTTCTTGTTCTAGATTTTGAATAGAAGCTTGTTGATTTCTAAATGCTTGAGCATTTTGTTCATTGGTTTGTTTTTGAGATGTGAAAAACTGCGTTTGAGTTTCAACTAGCTTCGTCATCATATCTTCTAAATTCGGCTTTTTATCATCGGTTTGTTGTGGTGGTTTGTTTTGAAAATTCGGTCTTTGCTGATTATAAGTATTATTGGATACTTGTTGATTGCTAGGACCTTGTTGGTTGTTGTATGGAATATTTCGGTTATAGTTCTGGTTTTGATTGTAAATCGGTCTTGGCGGTTGATAATTATTCTGATAATTATTTCCAGGCCTTTGGTTTATGTATGAAATATTCTCTCTTTGTTCCATTGTTAATTCAATATTTAGACAATCTTTTGTCAAATGTGGTCCTCCACACTGCTCACAACTAATTCGTATAGCATGAATATCCTTAGTCATCTTTTCCATTCGTCTCTCGAAAGCATCTATCTTTGCGGAAATGGAATCTAAGTCATGGCTAGAATCGGCTCTAGCTGCTTTAGATGATCTAATGATATCTTTTTCTTGGTGCCACTCATGCGAGTGGGAAGCAGTATTATCAATAATTTTGTAAGCATCAGTTTCGGTTTTCTTCATAATAGAACCACCAGCTGCTATGTCTATGTCTTTTCTTGTAGTGATGTCGCATCCTCGGTAGAATATTTGTACTATTTGACAGGTGTCTAAACCATGTTGCGGACATCCTCTTAACAACTTTCCATATCTTGTCCACGCCTCATATAGAGTTTCATTTGGCTTTTGTGTGAACGTAACAATTTCTGCTTGAAGTCTTACGGCTTTAGATGCAGGAAAGAATTGTTTAAGAAATTTGTCAATTAAAACATCCCATGTATCGATCGCCCCTTCAGGTAACGATTCCAACCAATCTTTGGCTTCTCCCTTTAAAGTCCAGGGAAATAACATGAGATATATCTGTTCATCCTCCACTTCTCGTATTTTAAATAGTGTGCAGATCCTATTAAAGGTACGTAGATGTTCATTTGGATCTTCCTTCGGCGCACCACTAAATTGGCATTGATTAGTCACCATGTGTAGAATTTGTCCTTTGATTTCATAATCTGGCGCATTAATGTCTGGATGAGTAATTGCGTGACCTTGGCCAGTGCGTTTAGCTCTCATTCGGTCTTCCATACTTAAAGGTTCCAGATTCTCCATAATTGAATTTGTTGAATCGGTATCACTAGATGCTTCAGATTTAATGGTTCGTTCCTCAACAATCTCTGTTTGAATGATTGGTGGTTCCGGAGGAAAGTTTAGTGGTTCAGGATCTATGAACCGTTCCTGAATATTTTCTGGATTCTCAATTGTGAGGTTTGGTTCAAAAAATGGATTATCGGAAATTTGAACTGAAGTACTTGGTCGACTGGATGACGATTCTAAAGAAAAATCAACGGCGGTTATATTTGTTAAACGATGTCTTGATCGAGTTAAAGGTGGTGAACGTACAAAAGGTGGTGAACGTCTTGCTCGGTGCATTCACAGAATATCCTATTAGTTTTAAAAAGGAAAGAAAAATTATAATAAGTTATCCAATCAATAGACTTTTCTGATTTTGCCCACGTTTCGAATAGCCAAAAGATGCAGCAGAGGGGCAGGATTCGTTTGGTCTCAATATAATTGAGGACTGTTTGGCTCCAATAACCCGGTCCACGTACAAATCCAACTATTACTACGAACCAGAAAATTTTGATGTCTATCAATTTAACCACTCAAAATAAATTTTCGTAATTTTAAGAAATTTTAGATAAGAAGTAGAAAAAAAAATTCTAAGTCCTAAAACTAGAATAGCGAGAAATAAGAAAGACAAAGAGTTCGTCGCAAAAGGTCGAAAAAGAAAAAATGGTTGAAAAATAAAAGGTGACGGAAAAATAAAAGAAACTTATCAAAACTTAAAAAAATACTTAACTAATTTAACCTTATTACTACAACTAACTTAAAATTATAATCGCAAATTGAAATTACTAATTGGAATGATAATTGATACATAGTAAAAGGTCTAAAAATATTAAAGCTTACAGGAAAAACTAAATCCCAAATGGAAATAACTTAAAAAGAAACTAAAACTTAAAAAGGCGTCGCAAAATTCTAAAGCACCTAAATCTTAGTCTAAAGAAAAGGCACTTAAGGAATTCTACGGCAAAGCCTAAAAATATAGGAGTAAAAATAACTATAGCAAAAACTAAGTTTAAAATTAAATATGAGCTAAAAAATACAAATATTACGCTACAACGATTAAAAAGGTACAAAATATAAAAATATACAAAAAGTTGTAAAAAGTACAATTTTTATAAAAAATATTATTTTTATATTATTTATTTAATAAAAACTACTAATTTTACAATTTTAATAAAACTAATTAAATAAAATACATATATAAAGTAAAAAGTAAAAATAAAACTAAAATTAATAATAATAATAATAATTAAGTAATTAATAATAATAATAATAAATTAAAACCCGTGATTAGGGTTTTGTCCGTGTGTCAGAAGACCTCCGCGAGTTGCGGTGAATAAAGAGGAAAACCCCGCGAGTCGCGGGGATCAGAAAAACAGTTGACAGGTTTTACTTTTACGCGTTTTCTTTATTTTTTATTTTTTTTATTTTCTGTTTTTAATTTAAATAAACGATTTTTAATAAAATTTATATTTTTATAAATTAAAATAAAGATAAAGAAACTTATAAAACTTAAATATTTAACAAAATCCTAAAAATACTTATATTTTTGTTTTTCTTTTTATATTTTTCAATAATTAAAACGTATTTTTTACAAAAACGACTTTTAATAAAAGTAAATAAAAATCTTTTTTTTTTTTTTATTAGCGTTGCGCTTCCGGCTTTTAAGATGTAAGTTCCCCGGCAGCGGCGCCAAAAATACTTGATGTCGAACGAGGTGTATATAAAATAGCTTATATTTTACGCAGAAAATACTATTAAATACGATACAATTTTACACAAGATATTTATTTATTTATAGAATGGATATACTTAAACCTTGCTACAACACTTATAGGCAGTGTACCTAATCGTACAGTAGTGTAGTTTTTAGTAAGTCCGGTTCGTTCCACAGGGAAATCTTTAAGCAAAGCTCAACGCTATATTAGTTTACTTTTATAAAAATACAAATATATATATATAGGTAATATTATTATTATAAAGGGGGTTTTTACCGTTTAATGACCGGTTTGTCGATTTTAAAACTTTAGTCGCAGTTAAAACCTAATGTAAAATATAAAATAAATACAAGACTTTAAATTAAAGCGTAAAGTAAATAACGATAATGAAATTGCGAATAATAAAAATGCGATAAAAATTAAATTGCGATAATTAAAAAGTACGATAATTAAAAGTGCGATAGAATAACAATAAATAAAAGTGCGATAATTAGAAGTGCAATTAAATATACAATAAAGGAAATAAAATATGATATAAAAGAATTATGCTTATTTAAACTTCCGTAATCATGATGTTTGACTTGTTGATTTTAGTTTTATGCCCTTGGGTTAATTGTCCTTTGTCCTGGATTATTCAATATGTCCGTCTGGTTTTTGTCCATAACAGTCCATCAGTCATAAATATAAATTGCAAGTGTCCTTGTCAAATTATTATTATACCCGAAGATAAATATTCCAACTAATTGGGGATTCGAATTGTAACAAGGTTTTAATACTTTGTTTAATGAATACACCAGGTTATCGACTGCGTGTAAACCAAGGTTTTACTACTTTGTTAACAATTACACCAATTACCCTTGAATGTAATTTCACCCCTGTTTTAATTATTCTAGTGGCTATTAATCCATTCCCGTGTCCGGTTAAATGAACGATTATTCGTACATATAAATACCCCGCCCATCGTGTCCGATCGAGTGTATATGGTAATTTATAGGGACGCCCAATTGTAAATCTTTATATTAACATTAACAAACTTTCATTTAGTTAAACAAATATAAAGCCCATTAATAGCCCATAGTCTAGTTTCCACAAGTGTCGTTCTTTTGTCCAAACCCCAATTATGGTACAAAGCCCAATTACCCAATTTTAGTAATTAGCCCAACATCATGATTACTTCGTTTTAAATAAGCATAATAATAACTTAGCTACGAGACATTAATATAAAAAGGTTGAACATAACTTACAATGATTAAAAATAGCGTAGCGTTACACGGACAGAATTTCGACTTACACCCTTACAACATTCGCTAACATACCCTTATTATTAGAATTATAATTAAAATTAAAATATAAATTATAAATATAAATATATTTACGTTGAAGAGGAAGAGAAAAAAGATGATGATATTTTGATCAGAATTCGGGTTGATTTATAGCCAGGAATGATTTTTGGGGCTCCGCGAATCGCGGCAAAAAGCCCTTCAAACTCCGCGAGTCGCGGAGAGGTATTTTCATTTCACACCCTTGGAGTTTCTGGCTGCCGACGGTTTTTATTATATATATATAATATATATATAATTAATATAATTAATTATATATTATATTATATTTATATATATAGTTAACTTGTAATTTTTAGTCCGTTGCGTCGAGCGTTAAGAATTGACTCTGGTCCCGGTTCCGGATTTTCGAACGTCCTTGCGTACAATTTAATATCTTGTACTTTGCGTTTTGAATCTTGTACTCTTGTGATTTTGAGACGTTTCTTATCAATAATTGGAACCTTTTTGATTGTCTTTTGTTCTTTTGAGCTTTCTGGTCGTTTGCGTCTTCAATTCGTCGAATCTGTCTTTTGTCTTCACCTTTTATTATTTAAACGAATATCACTTGTAAATAGAACAATTGCAACTAAAAGCTTGTCTTTCTTGAGGAATAATGCTATGAAATATATGTTCGTTTTTAGCATTATCAGTCCATTTCTAAAATCTCATAATAATCTCTACATTCTCGTTGCCATTGATTATGTATCTAAATGGGAGGAAGCACAAGCTCTCCCAACTAACGATGCACGAGTTGTAGTCAACTTTTTAAAACGTCTTTTTGCAAGGTTCGGAACACCGAAAGCTTTAATAAGTGATCGGGGTACTCATTTCTGTAATAATCAACTTGAGAAAGTTCTCAAAAGATATGGAGTAACTCATAAAATCTCAACCGCTTATCATTCACAAACAAGTGGACAAGTTGAAAATACCAACCGAGCATTAAAATGTATTCTAGAGAAAACCGTAGGATCAAATCCGAAGAAATGGTCCATGAAATTGGAGGATGCACTCTGGGCTTTTAGAACAGCCTACAAAACTCCAATT
Organism: Rutidosis leptorrhynchoides; assembly: GCF_046630445.1. NCBI lineage: Eukaryota > Viridiplantae > Streptophyta > Magnoliopsida > Asterales > Asteraceae > Rutidosis > Rutidosis leptorrhynchoides. The sequence goes on along the minus strand of NC_092334.1, from coordinate 585,315,139 downwards.
GGAACCACACCTTTCAGACTCGTCTACGGAAAAGCATGTCATCTTCCAGTAGAAATTGAACACAAAGCATTTTGGCTTTGAAGACATGTAATCTTGATTTACATGAAGCTGGACGTCTACGATTAAGTCAACTAAACCAATTAGAAGAATTAAGACATGAAGCATACGAAAATTCGTTGATCTATAAGGAAAGAACGAAGAAATGGCATGCTAAAAGAATCAGAAGTTCAAAAGAATTTAAAGAAGGAGACAGAGTTCTTCTTTTCAATTCACGATTCAAGCTATTTTCTGGAAAATTGAAATCAAGATGGTCTGGACCATTTATAGTCAAAAGAGTTTTCCCATACGGAACAGTAGAGTTAATAAATTCAAATGGGATTGAATTTAAAGTTAATGGTCACAGAGTTAAACATTACGTACATGATCCGATGGAAGTTGACAACGAAGTTAATCACAATTTCAACACCACAGCTAACTAAGTGTGGGGAGAATCAAGTCTTTAAAGGATAATATGTATTTCTGTTAGAGTTAGATTTTCTGTTTTCATGTAGTTCTCGAAAATGGAACCCGAATGGTCTTTCCCTAGCAGACCCTAAAGAACTAGTCTTCTCCCCCCATTCTGAATTTTTATTTTTTTAGGTTTTTACGAGATGAAGACTTCCTGTGAACTAAACCATGGTCTAATGCTACATGCTATGATCACTAAACGTAATAATGACACCCTTCCAAGTGAATTGGTATCATTAATCAGAGGTAAATTGGACGGAGTAAGAAAAGAATCGAGAAACGAAAATAATAAGTTACAATTTGGTAAAGGAAAATCAAAATCCGCAGCGAAAAGAAGAGCACGACACCTTGAAAGATGTCACAAATGCGGAAAATGGTCACACGAAGGTAAATGTTCAAATAATCAAACCTATTCAAACACCGAATTTGTTACTTTATGCAGAGACGGACCGTTCATATGTTTAGAAGAAAAAACGTTGAATGCTCGAGGTTACACCTATGTAGCCATGGAAAACCAATTAGTCCGACTATCTTATGAGTGGGCTAGAGCATATCACTAAGAAATCTATTTCACAGGAAAGTATGTACAGTTTTTATTTTTATTTTTATTTTTAACCTTTTGATAATAAACGCTTGTGATGACCCGAAAATTTCTAACCAAATTTAAACTTAATCTTTGTATGATTAACATTTCTGACACGATAAGCAAAGTCTGTAAAACTGAGTCTCAAAATTTTTGAACTACTTTTATATATTTAAATACCCTTCGGTTATTTTCGACGATTCGCGAACAATTATATGTAAATAGATACATATATACTATAACTTGAAAAGGTAACAAAGTATTAATTATTTGATACCGTACATTAAACTTATTGGTTTAAATATCTATTTGAATATATATGATGAGTTGAAATATTAATTATTAAAATTTATTTATAAATAACTTCCAATGTGTATTTAAAAACTGATTTATGTATATTAAAAAGATATATACATATATATATAATTTCAAGTTATTTAGTAAACGATAGTAACATTTTCAAATTGCTACAGTACCCAAAATGCTACAGTGTTTTCGAAAATTACTATTTGCTACAGTGAAATTGACTTTGCTACAGTGAATTGCTACAGTTGAAATTGACTTTACTACAGTGGTATAGTTTATGGATGATTTAAGACTATATTTTGACAAAGGTACGATTCACGAAATGTAAAGTACAAGTTTTCTCAGTATACAATAGGACGTTCGAAAAATCGAAACCGGAACATAAGTCGAGTGACGACGTACGACTTATCGGAACGAAAATTACAAGTCAACTATGCACGTGAATATAATATATTATATATATAATTAATATAAATTATATATAATATATATTATTTTTAAAATATGTCGACAAGCTTGATGACAAACAATATGTGAGCTGGAAGGGGAGGCCATGCGATCGCTTGGCCACAGGCCTTCAAACCCATGCGATCGCATGGCAGTGTTTGTCAGGCCACATCTATAAATTCCAGTGTTTTCGCTCGATTAAAATCACACACAAACACAAATATATATACTCCGTAATATTATTTATTTATTATTATTATTATTATTATTATTATTATTATTATTATTATTATTATTATTATTATTATTATTATTATTAATATTATTATTATTATTATTAATAAGATTATTATTAATAGTATTATTTTTTTATTATTAGTGTTATTATTTTTGCGATACAAAAATAATAATGTACATAAAATATTACGACGGAGTGCTGTCCAAGTAATTTTCAAAACGAGTTTCCGAGCGAGCTAGAGTTAAGGAAAATATGGGTTATTGCCAAGGAAATTATGGGTAATGTTCGGGGGTATTTTTGTGAATCAAACCTCGTGTTTATCATCTCCGATGCGTCTACGTGCTTTCCTGCAATATTGTATATCAATATTAAACTGTGAGTTTCATATGATCCCTTTTACTCAATATATTTTTGGGCTGAGAATACATGCGACTGTTTATAAATACTGAAAATACTAGATTTATATGCGTGAGTTTCATATGATCCCTTTTACTCAATACATTTTTGGGCTGAGAATACATGCAAATGCTTTATTAACTGATTTACAATACTTATATGCGTGAGTTTCATTGATCCCTTTTTAATTACTTTTGCAATATATATTTTTGGGCTGAGAATACATGCACTTTATTTTAAACACAATGGATACAAGTACATACTAAATTCTACACTGAGTTAAACCAAAAATCCCTTAGCTTTGGTAACTAGTAGCTGCCAGTACATAGGATATGGACTGGTGGGCGCGAATAATTGTATATGGATCCTTAGGGCTTGACATCCCCATCCGAGCTAGAGCGCTAGCCTTTTAACGGACGTATGTTATTTGAGTTTAGAACACGTTGGTTTGCGTGTATTAAAACGAAAGGGGTATTTATTATTATAACGTTAAAGTTTAGTTACCAGGGTGCTCTGTTATGTAGAATCTATTGATAAACGTTTCTGGATGAAACAACTGAAATCTTGTGATCCATTTTTATATAATCTATTGATAAACGTTTCTAGATGAAACAACTGAAATCTTGTGATCCACTTTTATATACAGATTATGCGAAACACTAAAACTATGAACTCACCAACCTTTGTGTTGACACTTGTTAGCATGTTTATTCTCAGGTTTCCTAGAAGTCTTCCGCTGTTTGCTTATATGTTAGACAAGCTATGTGCATGGAGTCATACATGACATATTTTTCAAGGAAACGTTGCATTCACCAAATCATCACCATGTATCTTATTTTGACTGCATTGTCAATGGAAGTACTATTGTAAACTATTATTTACAGTGATTGTCTATATGTAGAAATCATCAGATGTCGAAAACCTTTGATTTAAATATTCATTTATGGTGTGCCTTTTCAAAAGAATGCAATGTTTACAAAACGTATCATATAGAGGTCAAATACCTCGCAATGAAATCAATGAATGACGTATTGTCCATATGGATTTGGAGCGATCGTCACAACGCTAATTTGTTTGCTATAAAGTATTAAATAGGTATTCGATAAAATTAGGTATGCGTAACTGAAATTATTGATATCATACAAAAATTTATTACATCACTGCGAAATTTACCATTTATTCTTAAGGTATAAATATCTTTAATCAATCAACCCAAAATATTTCAAAAATTCGTCATGAGTTAAATTAGGTCGTTGAACTGAAATTACTTTACCGAAAAGAGGGGCGTATATTTTTGATAATATTTGATTGATTAAAGTGGGATGAAAGATCAAAAAGATTTTTAATTTTATTTTTACTTTATTTTTAAAATTAATATTAAAATAATATTGTAAACTTTTTAAATCAATATATTTAAAATTGTAAATATTTGGAAAATTAATATTTTTAATATAAGTTTGTATGTATAAAACCAAAAATATAATATAAGTTTAGTGAGAATCTTTAAATTTTATTAATATGAATTTTTAATTTTATGCATTTTAAATTTAAGTTTGGTGTGAATTTAAAAACAAAAATTTACTTTATTTCGTTAAGTTAAAAATATGATTTTTAAAATTCGTCGTGAGTTGAAGACTAGGTCGTTGAACCGAAATTGCTCTACCCAAGGGAGGGACGAGAACTTTTATTATCATTATTTTTAATCTTATTGAATTAAAGTATGCCAAAAACATTTAAAAAACCCAAAAATCTTTACTTTTAAAACCGCGCTTAAAAATTGACAAATTTTAAAATTTTGTCGAGGGACGGACTAGGACAACTATCCGAAATGCCCTCATCCTAAAAAGAAGCAAAATTTTAATTTTATTAATTTATGTTTTAGAAGTTATAAGGTTTTTATATAAAAAAAAAGGAGCAAATTTCACTGTACCCGGAACCCCATGCGATCGCATGGGGTTTCCACTCCAACCTCATGCGATCGCATGAGGCTGGAAAACTGGCCAGACTCAAAAGACCAGCGGGTCTGTGTTCTTCACACCACAATACACACAAATACACGAAAATACCCCAAAATACTCTCTAAAATTCGAAAATTTTCACCGTAATTCGTCAAATTTCTTGCTCTAATCATGCCTAGATTCTCATTCTTCAGCAAAAAGGTAAAAATTACACCCCTAAACTCTATAAATTCCTAGTTTTTGTGATAATTACCAATATTTTACCTAATGCAATTTTGTTAATTTCTAGTGTAATTAATGTTAAATTGTTAGTATTTTATGCATGTATAACCTAGATTGATGCTATTTAACATGATTTGAAGCCAAAAACTTCAAAATTTTTAAGAATCTAGGGTTTGTGTTCTTGAGCAATTTGGGACTTTTGATATAAATAGGTTATGGCCGATTTTTGTCATGAATTGTTGCTAAATTGAGTAGTGTAACATGTTTAGGTAGTTAAATAATCCAAACATTGATCCTAAACATGATTTTTGGAGATTAAAGTGGACTTTTTAAGTCCAAAATTCATGAACTTGATTAATTTGATATATTTGCCATTTGAGACTTGTTTAATTATTAGTAATGACTATTTTGACATGTTATTTGAGTTAAATGCTTATGAACTTTCTATACATTTTCATATGTGCTTATTTGAAAAAGTATAGAATTGTAAAAAATGTGAAAATGTGTATAAGTTTAATTTTGATTTAACATGTTATTGTGATTGTTTTAAGTTGTTATTTTGCTAACACTAATGCATATTTGGATGCACAAACTTTGTGTTTAATGTGTTTTGCAGAAAGCCAATACTGGAGGTTCATCATCGTCATCATCTAGACGACCTGCTCCAGCACCAGAACCAGAACCAGAAATGCAATACGAGCCAGAACCCGAACAAGTACCACAACAGCAACCATAACAACAGCCTGATCAACATGTACCTTATTATGACCCGCTACAGTTACCTAATGAATTCAGAGTATTTCCGATGCATCCGCCTGTAGAATACCCAACGATTCCTGAACACACGTTGCATTCTAATCTGAGATTTGATAGACGATGGAGAGATTACCTGGCATATCAAAGTAATAAATTTAAATTGGTAACAAAAGAGGTAGAGGTGCCGAGGGTAATTGATTGAAATCCTTTGAAAACGGTCCATCTAGCTGACCGTGTTAGACAGCATTTGATTCAAAGGTATGGCAGTTCTTCTTTTATAGATTGGGAACGTCTTTTCACCATTCGTAGACCTGTATATAAGGAATGGTGTGTTGAGCTGATGAGTACTATAGCGTTAAATGTAGATGTAGATAGGTTAGATGATAGAAGTTTTCTTAGATTTATCCTTGGCGGTAGGATGTACAGAATGTCCATGATGGACATGGTCAGGGCATTACAGATTTACACTCCTAGTGAATTGCTACTACCCGATTGTATGAATTTGATTTATCGTGGTGAAAGGGTAGATAGGAATTTTGACGCGAACGCCGTTTGGAGGCGTATGTCAAACTATAATGTTTTTACACTGGGAGGAAAACACTCCTACTTACATATTAACAAAGCCGAGCTTCGTGTAATTCATAGATTTTTGGCTAACTCGATTACACAGAGAGGTCACAATAAGGAGAAAATGACCTTACATGATTTATTTTACCTAAAGTGTATTCGAGACCCGAGAAGCTTTGTTAATATCCCTTACTGTGTTGGTTTTTATTTATCTAAAATGGTAGAAGGAATGCAGGACGGGAGTATAATAGGAGGAGGTATTTTTGTTACTCTCAGTGGAGAGTATTTAGGTGTTGATAGGAACCAAGGGGGTCCATTACAGGTTTGTAGAGAACAGGATGAGACCATAGGATTGCGGGTTTATGCGGGTGCTAAGGTATTGAAGAGTAAACGCAACCAGACAGTTCCCTATGAAGGTAATCATCCTCAGGTAGAGAGAGGCTCAGATGAGGAAATGGAGGAAGCGAAAGACATTAGGGATGTCTTTCGAGATGCTATTCTTGACGTCCACGTTCGTATAGATGAGGAAGCAATGACGAACGCGGCCAGACATAGTATGTATGAGCAGTGGAACTCCGAGCGAGTATACGAGGATTATAGGCGACACCAACACGATAGCTGGTTAGTTCATCAGCACCAAATCATGAGCCAGCTATCATATCAGGTACCAAATAATTACGTACCTACTCGACCTGCTCATTTTCCGCCACACAACCCCGACTTCCGACCACCCTTTAACCGGTATGACTATAACCAAGCCTATCAGAACACCTATAACCAACAATGGAACCCACTTGACGAGATGAACTGGAACCCCTATCCAGACTGATTTGGTTCCATTGGTTATTTTTATGATTTTTATGTTTTTATCTTTTTACTTATTCATGTTTAAACTTATGTTATTGGATATATTTGTGTAATTTTTATCATTTTTATTAATATTGTGTACTAATATTTCCCATTGTCGATTGTACAAAACAGGGTAAAACAGCGCATTTTCAAAGACTGGCATTAAGTTCAGCAAAAGCTAGTACTTTTGACGACAAAACGAAAAACAAATGTGATGTAACAACAAGACGGAATGAACAAATGATGTGCACCATTTATCATTCAGCAAACAAACGCCAATATGTTTGGAAACTTTGGTAAAATTTAATTATTTTTCTACGCTAATCACCCTCAATAATTTAAATTGTTACTGATTTCTTGCAAATGAGGGCATTGCAAGATCTTAAGTGTGGGAAGGGGTTAAATTCTTTCGAATTTTTAAAATTTTTAACTTATACACTTGGTTACCATTAAAAATACTAGTAACGCAGTAGTTGTATTAGAATCTAGTGCTCTCTGATAATAAAGAACAGCCCTAGTCTTATATACTGACTACCCAATTCTAGTAAAATTTTCAATTAAATGAATTCAAAATCATGTTTATACATATTTATGAACGATAAAACTAGGTGTTAACACCGAAATTATTGTTACCTCCGAAAGGACATAAATTAAGAAACAAACCAAAATGTTAGAATTCATTTAAAATGGAATAGAGGACAATAAAAAGGCAAATAAAAGAAAATAAAAGCCAAGTGTGGGAAAATTTACCAAGTTATTTAAAACATAAGTCACATATTTTTGTAACAAATAACTGAAGATACTTTTGTTTTGGACGATTTTAATTAGTTTTACCCGATTTACTGTAATATATTTGAAAGAAAGATGGATCTACACGATGAATCAATTCCATCATTAAAAGGAAGTAAAGTCTTCCAAAAAAGAAACGCGCTTCTTGATTTAGGTCATAAAGTTGTCGTCCAGACCAGCTGTAGGTTGACGAAAAATCTAGAAAAGTCATCTCTAAAATCAGCAGGAAATCCACGGACCTCAGCATCAAACAGGATCGCCAAGTGGTCAGACTTATCCTAACCATGAGAGGATCTGTCTCGTAAAATGGGGAGGACGCCGTGCAAATTAGCTTGATAAGACTAATGAATCAGACCCCCAGAAAGGATAATCTCCTTTAAAGATCAAAAATCAGCTTTTAACCCTGATATTACTCAATCCTAGAGATTGACCTTAAAGATTAATAATTACAAACTCATGGAATTCAATGATATCTAAACTCGAGCTTGAACGAGAAAATATTTTGATCAAATCAAAACCTTTGTTTTCTGAAAACCCATTTTCAATGTGTTCATTACCATTGAACGTAAAATCATAGGAATTCACCTGGAATTCATTAGGTCACCTGAACCAAATCGGGTGTCAACCGTAAGAACGGTGGTTGCATAGCATGGTCAAAGACAAGACCTTGTGCCAGACATCAAATTATAAGGGTGAGCTTTACTATTGCTCCTACAAAGGATAGTAATTGCATCCGACACGTTATAGACCATAATTAAAAGCATGTCAGGGGACATTGCCTTAACAGTTGCTTGTTCAACGCTTTCCTTTACAACCAGACGGTAGTTTACCGAAAGGTAATATACGGAGCAAGTATACTGGACGTGTGCTTTCCAAGTACAAGGTTAGCAAGTGGGTGACACAAAATCATAAGTTTTGAGCTAAAATTTTGAAATCTGAAACCCACAAAAATAATTTGCAAACACCGGTGAAGGGTTATTCCAGAAAACTTATCTAGGGTAAAAGCTAGATTTAATTTTCAAAAGATCAAATGTTTTCATAAAGATCCAATTTCCTTAATGGATCTAAATTTTCATAGTCATGTGAGACTGTAAACCACAACGTTACTACCATTGTTTATACCGCCGTATAGAAATCACTGATGTACAAAGTGTGAAGAATAAAGAAGTGATTCTAGTATTTTTATTTCAAGTGTGGGAATATTTGATAATGCTAAAAACGAACATATATTTCATAGCATTATCCCTCAAGAAAGACAAGCTTTTAGTTGCAATTGTTCTATTTACAAGTGATATTCGTTTAAATAATAAAAGGTGAAGACAAAAGACAGATTCGACAAATTGAAGACGCAAACGATCAAAAAGCTCAAAAGTACAAAGTACAATCAAAGTGGTTCCAATTATTGATGAGAAACGTCTCAAAATTACAAGAGTACAAGATTCGAAACGCAAAATACAAGATATTAAATTGTACACAAGGACGTTCGAAAATCCGGAACCGGGACTAAAGTCAACTCTCAACGCTCGACGCAACGGACTAAAAATTACAAGTCAACTATGCACATAAATATAATATAATATATAAATAATTCTTAAAATTATTTATATATTATATATATTTAATAAAACCGTCGGCAGAAGAAAACAACAATATATGAGCTCTCCCAGCTGGCAATGCGATCGCATGGCCAGGAAGAAGAAAGTCCATGTGATCGCATGGCCCCAATATGCTGGCCACATCTATAAATTTCGCAGTTTTCAGCCGAACTTAACACATCTTTTTCTATCTCTCTATCTATACGTAAATATATTTATATTTATATTATAATTTTAATTTTAATTTTAAATTCTAATAATAAGGGTATGTTAGCGAATGTTGTAAGGGTGTAAGTCGAAATTATGTCCGTGTAACGCTACGCTATTTTTAATCATTGTAAGTTATGTTCAACCTTTTTTAATTTAATGTCTCGCAGCTAAGTTATTATTATGCTTATTTAAAACAAAGTAATCATGATGTTGGGCTAATTACTAAAATTGGGTAATTGGGCTTTGTACCATAATTGGGGTTTGGACAAAAGAACGATACTTGTGGAAATTAGACTATGGGCTATTAATGGGATTTATATTTGTTTAATTAAATGATAGTTTGTTAATTTTAATATAAAGGTTTACAATTGGACGTACCTATAAATAACCATATACACTCGATCGGGCACGATGGGCGGGATATTTATATGTACGAATAATCGTTCATTTAACCGGACACGGGAATAGATTAATAGTCTATGGAATTATTAAAACAGGGGTGAAATTATGTACAAGGACACTTGGCATAATTGTTAACAAAGTATTAAAACCTTGTTACAGTTTAAGTCCCCAATTAGTTGGAATATTTGACTTCGGGTATAAGGATAATTTGACGAGGACACTCGCACTTTATATTTATGACTGATGGACTGTTATGGACAAAAAACCAGACGGACATATTAAATAATCCAGGACAAAGGACAATTAACCCATGGGAATAAACTAAAATCAACACGTCAAACATCATGATTACGGAAGTTTAAATAAGCATAATTCCTTTATTTTCATATTTAATTGCACTTCTAATTGTCGCACTTTTATTTATTGTCATTGTATTTAATTTCACTTTTAATTATATTACTTTTTAATTATCGCAAGTTTATTTTATCGCACTTTTATTTATCGCAATTTCATTATCGTTATTTACTTTACGCTTTAAATTAAGTCTTTTATTTATTTAATATTTTACATTAGGTTTTAACTGCGACTAAAAGTTTTAAAAATCGACAAACCGGTCATTAAACGGTAAAAACCCCCTTTTTTATAATAATAATATTACTTATATATATTTGTATTTTTATAAATTAAAACTAATATAGCGTTAAGCTTTGTTTAAAAGATTTCCCTGTGGAACGAACCGGACTTACTAAAAACTACACTACTGTACGATTAGGTACACTGCCTATAAGTGTTGTAGCAAGGTTTAGGTATATCCATTCTATAAATAAATAAATATCTTGTGTAAAATTGTATCGTATTTAATAGTTTTTCCTAGTAAAATTTAAGCTATTTCATATACACCTCGCATAACATCAGGGGGTAATCTCGGTAATTCTTTCGGAAATACATCGGGAAATTCTTTTGCGATGGGAACATCACTGATGTTCTTTTCTTCAGGTTTAACTTCCTTGATGTGTGCTAGAATGACATAACAACCTTTTCTTATTAGTTTTTGCGCCTTCAAACTACTAATAAGATTTAATTTCGCGTTGTTCTTTTCTCCGTACACCATTAAAGGTTTTCCTTTTTCACGCATAATGCGAATCGCATTTTTGTAACAAACGACCTCTGCTCTCACCTTTTTCAACCAGTCCATGCCAATTATTACATCAAAACTTCCTAACTCGACTGGTATTAAATCAATCTTAAATGTTTCATCACCCAGTTTAATTTCTCTATCCCGACATATATTATCTGCTGAAATTAATTTACCATTTGCTAATTCGAGTAAAAATTTATTATCCAAAGGCGTCAATGGGCAACTTAATTTAGCACAAAATTCTCTACTCATATAGCTTCTATCCGCACCCGAATCAAATAAAACATAAGCAGATTTATCGTCAATAAGAAACGTACCCGTAACAAGCTCCGGGTCTTCCTGTACTTCTGCCGCATTAATATTGAAAACTCTTCCACGGCCCTGCCTATTAGTATTTCCCTGATTCGGGCAATTTCTAATAATGTGGCCCGGTTTTCCACATTTATAACAAAAAGGGTTGGTATTACTTGCTCCGACACTATTCGTTTCGACATTACTTGTTCTGACATTATTTGTTCCTTTGGTTCTATTAAACTTTGGTCCGTAGACCTCACACTTTATCGCGCTATGACCATTTCTTTTACACCTGTTGCAAAATGGCGTGCAAAACCCCTGATGATTTTCTTCACACCTATGACATGGCTGTTTTTTGTTTTTGTTGTCGTTGTTGTTATTGAGGTTGTTGTTGGGATTGTTATTGTTGTTGAAACGGTTGTTGTAGTTGTTGTTGTTGTTGAGATGTTTGTTGTAGTTATTGTTAGGATTGCGGTTATTGTTGTGATTGTTGTTGCGGTTGTTGGGATAGTTGTTGCGATTGTGGTTGTAATTGTTGTTGTTGTTGTACTGGTGACTCTTGTCACCGTTTTCCTCCCACTTCCTCTTGAGTTGTTTCGTGTTGGCTTCTTCGGCTGCCTGCTCTTTAATTCTTCCCTCAATCTAATTTATGAGTTTATGAGCCATTCAACTTGCCTTCTATATAGAAGTGGGCTCGTGTGAACTCACATCTTCTTGAATCCTTACTTGTAAGACCCTAATCAGTTTGTACAGCAGTGTAAATATGTTACATAGAGTGTGGGTGACGTTGTGCAGTTAAACAGAAGTCACTGAGTGAGCTGAGCCTAGTGCGCGCCGCGCACACTAAAGGGAGCGCGCCGGCACCCTTACTGTAGCCGGGTTCTAGCTTTTTAAATCAGATATTTTGATGGGCATTTTGGTAAATTCACTTATGGACGGGTTAAAGACAGATAGGTCAGTTTGTGGAGCACCATTACTCCATTATCAACAACCTTATCACTTTAACTTTAATTCTAGAGAGAGATTGTGATTTTTGAGAGAGAAAGCTTAAATCCAAGAGGAAGGAGCTTGTTTTGGGTTAAAGTTCAAGCATTAAAGTCGTTCATCTTATCTCTAGCTTCGTTGTGGTAGTTGTGGTATGTTCTAATTTTATTTTCCTTACTTTGATTTAGTGTAAGGGTTAGGGTTTGAGTAAATGATGAACACAAAACCCATTATTGGTGATTTTGGGTGTTCTTGGGTAAAATTGAGTCTTGAATACTAATTGGTGACTAGTCTAGGGTTTCAAAGTATTAAATGATGTTTATGAACCCTAATTGGTGAGTTAATTGCTAACACACCTAGTTATTTAGTAAATGGGTGTTGGTTAGTTAGTGGATGACCCGAAATGGGTGTGTTGTCTTAAAATGGTTATTTGGGTAATAAATTGACCTAGTTTGGAAAGATGGGTATGAATTACCCTAATTATGTATTAGTTGGTGTTGTTGGACCTTAATCACTAGCTTTTAAGTGATTAGTGGTGGTCTTGACTTTAATTGGGCGGTTTTGGTATAAATGGGCGATTTAATACATTAAGTCATTAAATGCTCATGTGTAAGTGTTAGTATTGAGTCCACTTAGCTTGTGTGTTGATCAAGTACTTATTATATTAGGTACTTTGCTTTGAAGCTTGTGGAGGTTGAAATCGTCATCTAATTGTTAAGGTGAGTGGAATAATTATATGCGTATGTATATAATGTATCTATTTGTTGTAGCGTGAAAGGTGTAGTGTCGAGGTGTTAAGACACCACGTTTCATGTGAAGGGTGTAGCATCGATGTGTTAAGATGCCACTCGGGTGTAGCATTGAGGTGTTAAGATGCCACCTAGGAGTGTAGTGTCGAGGTGTTAAGACACCACTCCGTAAAATAATGAGTGTTGCATCGAGGTGTTAAGATGCCACTCGGGGTGATGTGCCGAGGTGTTAAGGTGCCACCCTAGGGGTTAGTGGTGCGAGGTGTTAAGTGCCCTAATGGATGTTATGAACACCGATGGCGTTTTCGCGAGCGCCGTTCCCTTGTACTATTGGTCGACCATGGTTACTTGTGTTGTAAGCATATTATATCATTTCGAGTTATATTATTATGCGGTTGTTGCTAGCTTGTGGTATTGGAGATTATAGCTTGTTAATGTGACGATAAGCTAATTGTGTTGCTAGTATGTTTGCTGTTTGTGTAAGTGTATGCAAGTAGGTATAATTATATATGTATTCGTATAATTATTGCATTCACTAAGCTTTGCTTACCCTCTCGTTGTTTACCATTTTATAGGTTCGGTTTTGGACAAGGGTAAAGGCATCGTATTGGACTAGAGATCCCGCTTGATGCTAGGGGACGCTTTTGGCTTTAGTAGCTCTTGGAGTTTGATCGGTAGTTGGGTAGTTTAATCCCAAACGCCATGCTCATTGTGTAGTTTGGAACTTAAACTTTTTGGTGGTCGAAACTCTAAACTTGTATTAAACTTGTATTTTGGGTCATGTAGGCCCCGCTTGTAAAACATCATTTTTATGTTTGATTCGTGTTAGTTTTACATATATAAGTTTGTTGTGAAAAGCGTTCGGTCTAAAAATATCGGGAAGTGGTCCATCTTTTTGTGTGTTAAAAACAGTTCGGACAGAAGCTGGAATGCTTTGTGCGCGCCGCGCACTCCAGGGGATGCGCGCCGCGCACTCCCCTGTCCAGCAGCTTTTAAATTTTTTTTTTTTTTGGGACTGTTTATGGTCGGTTATCGGGTTGGGTTGTTACAAGTGGTATCAGAGCATGGTCTAAGGGATTTAGGTGACTTGAGATAGGCGCCTAGACTTAGACTTTTGTGTGCGCGTGTATGCGGGACTTGTAGGACTTTGGGTCGGATCGGGATGGTTAGTGCATAGGTTTATGTGAACTAATCATGCGCTATTTGTTTGTGTTGTGTTTAGCAATCATCAAGCGAGATGGACATTGTACTAGCGAGTTAGCGCGACGTGCTCGCGTAGTAATGACTAGCTACCATTACTACGAGTGCAAATCAGGTCAGACGAGCAATGTACGACGATTGTTGAGCAAGATGGGGTAGTGTGGCGTATATGTATGTATTTATGTAAATTGTCCTTTCGTTTCGTGGTTTAACCTACTTCGTTTTATAGAATGAAGACGAGAAACGGACCCGATCATGATAACGGATGTACAAGTGAGGACGCCGAGTTTTCGGCCAAGGTTGAGGCCGTCTTTAAAAAGTTAAAAGCGGATTTTCTTACGGACGTCCGAAAAGTCTTCCAAGATTTGGTCGATGGGCAAGTGACCGATTTGATAAATGAACGAATGAAGGCCACTATCGAAGAGGCCCTTGACGCTAGGAATATCTATCCTCGCGGTGAAGGAGGCGAAGGAAGGCGGGACTTCCACTACAAGAACTTCAAGGATGCTCAACCCCCGATGTTTAATGGGGTGCGGGATCCTTTAAAAAGTACATGTTGGATCTCCGATATTGAGGGAGCTTTCCGTACCGCGGAATGTCCTCCCAAAAAGAAGACGAGGTATGGTTCTAGCATGTTACGCGAAGAAGCTAAGTTGTGGTGGGACGATAAGATCAACTTATATGGCGAAGAACAATGTATGGGCATGACTTGGGAAGAGTTCAAGAAAGAGTTTTTCAAAGAATACCGAACTTCTTCCGACCTCGATAGAATCCGGGATGAGTTGCACCATTTGCAACAAGGTTCCATGGATTTGGTTACCCTCAAGTCTACATTCTTGGCAAAGACTCGTTTTTGCCCGGAATATGTTGGTGATGATCATAAGCTCGTGAAGGATTTCTACCGTACTTTGAATGATGAGTACAAGGGGAAGATTAGTCGGGGTATGGCTAAGACTTTTGATGAATTGTTTGAATTGGCTCGGGGTTTTGAGCCGGAGGTTCCAAGAAAGAGTGATTTCATGTTTTCCAAAAGAAAGTTTGAAGGTTTTAGTTACTCTAACGCCTCAAGCAAGAAGAGCAAGAGCAAGAGGGGGGCCGAAAGTGTCAATAGTGCAAAGAAGGGCACTACCGGTGAGTTTTCTTATACGTGCTACAATTGTGGGCAACCGGGTCATATGGCTCGTGAGTGTCCGAAACCATCTTCCGGAAACAAGGTCACTTGTTTTAATTGCGGCAAAGAGGGGCATAAGAAGCCGAAGTGTCCCGACTTGCGAAACGACAATGTGAAGCGGTTAGAGAGGGCGGCGGGTATGGCTAGGGGTCGCAACTATTTGATGACCAATGATGAAGCCAAACAGTCGCACGAAGTTGTCTCAGGTACTTTCATGGTTAATTCTAATCCGGCGAGGATTCTTTTTGATAGCGGTGCAAATTTGTCGTTTGTGTCTCCTAAATTTGTGCCTAAACTTGATAGACCGTTAGCTAAGTTAAGTCGTCTGGTAGAAGTTGAAATAGCGGACGGCAAGACGGTGCTAGTGGTTGATGTGTGTAAGAATTGTGATGTTGTTTTTGGTACCGAAACTTTTAAAATTGATCTCATTCCAATGACCTTGGGCGATTTTGATATTATCGTTGGTATGGATTGGCTCGATCATTATAGAGCCGATATTGCATGCCATGATAAGTTTATTCGTGTGAAGACCCCAAATGGGGGAGAATTGATTATTCATGATGATAAGAGAAGAAGACCGGTGCCGATATGCACTTTTGCACGGGCACGTCGTTTTGTTGTTAGTGGTGGCATGGCTTTCCTTGCTCATGTTGTTGATACTCGTAATGAGCCACCACCTATTCGTGAAATTCCGGTTGTTAGTGAATTCGAAGGTGTTTTTCCGGACGAATTACCGGGTGTTCCGGCGGAAAGACAAGTTGAGTTTCGTATTGAGTTGGTTCCGGGAGCTACTCCCATTGCTAAAACTCCTTATCTTTTAGCACTAACGGAAATGCAAGAGTTGTTAAATCAAACCCAAGTGTTGCTCGAGAAGGGTTTTATTCGACTGAGTGCTTCGCCATGGGGCGCTCCGGTGTTATTTGTGAAGAAGAAGGATGGTAGTATGCGTATGTGCATTGATTACCGTGAGTTGAATAAAGTGACGATCAAGAATCGTTATCCATTACCTAGGATTGACGATTTATTTGATCAACTTCAAGGTGCAACGTATTTCTCTAAGATCGACCTACGGTCTGGCTATCACCAAATGCGGGTCCGTGAGGAAGACATAGAGAAAACGGCTTTTCGAACGCGTTACGGGCATTATGAGTTTGTAGTTATGCCCTTTGGTCTTACGAATGCACCGGCGGCATTCATGGATCTTATGAACCGAGTGTGCCAACCTATGTTGGGCAAGTCGGTAATAGTGTTCATTGACGACATACTAGTCTACTCGAAAAGTATGAACGAACATGAACGTCATTTGCGTGAAGTATTGAAGACGCTACGAAAGGAGAACTTGTATGCAAAGTTCTCTAAATGTGAATTTTGGCTAAGGGAAGTTCAATTCCTTGGTCATATTGTGAACGAAAACGGTATTCAAGTAGATCTGGGGAAGATCGAGACGGTGAAGAGTTGGGGATGACCGACTACGCCTACGGAAATCCAAAGTTTTCTCGGATTGGCCGGTTATTATCGTCGGTTTATCCAAGATTTTTCTAAGATCGCTTCTTCGTTGACGAAATTGACAAGGAAGAATGCGAGGTTTGTTTGGGAGAACGAGCAAGAAATTGCTTTTCAATTGTTAAAAGAGAAGTTGTGTCAAGCTCCGGTGTTAGTGTTACCGGAAGGTGTTGAAGACATGGTGGTTTATTGTGATGCTTCCTTAAATGGTCTCGGGTGTGTTCTAATGCAAAGAGGTAAAGTCATTACTTATGCCTCTCGACAATTAAAGGAACATGAAATGAGGTATCCGACTCATGATCTTGAGTTGGCGGCGGTTGTGCATGCGTTGAAAATTTGGCGCCATTACTTGTATGGTGTCAAGTGTATGATTTATTCGGATCATAAGAGTTTGAAACATCTCTTTAATCAACGAGATTTGAATTATCACCAACGTAGGTGGATGGATGTGGTGAAAGACTACGATTGTGAAATACTTTATCATCCGGGTAAGGCGAATGTGGTCGCGGATGCGTTGAGTCGAAAGAGTCAACATCCGGCGATAAAAGTGGGGTCGTTACGTTTGATTATTACCAACGATTTTCTTGAAAAGCTTGGTGAGATTCAAATAGAGGCTTATGTTCACAACAAGCATACGGAGCGAATCGTGGGCCAATCGGAGTTTATTACTATGGGTCCGCGTGGTTTGTTGTCTTTCCAAGGAAGGGTGTGGGTGCCTAAGATGGGTGATTACCGACGAGTGCTACTTGATGAAGCACATAAGTCAAAATATTCCATTCATCTGGGCGCGACGAAAATGTATCTTGACTTGAAGATAGATTATTGGTGGCCGGGCATGAAGCGTGATGTTGTGAAGTATGTTGAGCAATGCGTCACGTGTTTGCAAGTAAAAGCCGAACACCAAAAGCCGTATGGTAAATTGCAACCGTTAGAAATTCCGAAATGGAAATGGGAGCACATTACCATGGATTTCATAACAAAGTTACCTAAGACGGTGAGAACCTAATTTGATACGATTTGGGTGATAGTTGACCGGTTGACGAAAAGTGCTTTGTTTCTTCCCATTAAAGAAGCGATATCGTCGGAGACCTTGGCTAAGTTGTTTATCAAGGAAGTGGTCGCTCGACATGGGGTTCCTATATCTATTATTTCGGATCGAGATACCCGTTTTACATCTCGATTTTGGGAAAAGTTTCATGAGGATATGGGTACACAATTGAAGTTGAGCACGGCGTATCATCCTCAAACGGACGGTCAAACCAAACGTACGAACCAAACTTTGGAAGATATGTTACGGGCGTGCATTATTGATTTCGGTGGTAGTTGGGATGAGCATTTTCCTTTGGTGGGATTCTCGTACAATAATAGTTATCACACTAGTATCGGGATGCCACCTTATGAGATGCTATATGGGCGGAGGTGTCGAACTCCCATTTGTTGGGGAGAAGTGGGTCAAAGAGAAATCGGGAGTACCGATTTGGTTTTAGAGATGAATAACAAGATTGATATTATTCGGGAACATTTGAGAAAGGCTCAAGATAGACAAAAGTCGTATGCCAACAAACGTAGACGAACGATCGAATTTCAAGAAGGCGATATGGTGATGCTTAAGGTTTCGCCATGGAAGGGTATTATTCGATTTCGAAAATGGGGAAAGTTAGCTCCTCGGTTTATTGGTCCCTTTAAAGTTTTAGCTCGTGTTGGTGAAGTCGCGTATCGTTTGGAATTACCCGAAGAACTTGCGGGGATCCATAATACCTTTCATGTTTCCCATCTCCGTAAGTGTCTTGCGGATGATTCATCCTGGGTGTCGTTAGACGAGATTGAGCTAAATAACAAGTTGGAGTATGTTGAGGAGCCGGTTGCTATACTCGATGAAAAGGTTAAGAAATTGAGAAATAAAGAGGTGAGGACTTTTAAAGTCCAATGGCGTCGAAGTATAGGTTCCGAGTTTACTTGGAAGCCCGAAGAATTCGTGTTGGTTTATCTTCCCTCTTGTCATGCGGCTTGGATCGCGAGGACGCGCTCCGAATAAGTGGGGGAGAGTTGTAAGACCCTAATCAGTTTGTACAGCAGTGTAAATATGTTACATAGAGTGTGGGTGACGTTGTGCAGTTAAACAGAAGTCACTGAGTGAGCTGAGCCTAGTGCGCGCCGCGCACACTAAAGGGAGCGCGCCGCGCACCCTTACTGTAGCCGGGTTCCAACTTTTTAAATTAGATATTTTGATGGGCATTTTGGTAAATTCACTTATGGACGGGTTAAAGACAGATAGGTCAGTTTGTGGAGCACCATTACTCCATTATCAACAACCTTATCACTTTAACTTTAATTCTAGAGAGAGATTGTGATTTTTGAGAGAGAAAGCTTAAATCCAAGAGGAAGGAGCTTGTTTTGGGTTAAAGTTCAAGCATTAAAGTCGTTCATCTTATCTCTAGCTTCGTTGTGGTAGTTGTGGTATGTTCTAATTTTATTTTCCTTACTTTGATTTAGTGTAAGGGTTAGGGTTTGAGTAAATGATGAACACAAAACCCATTATTGGTGATTTTGGGTGTTCTTGGGTAAAATTGAGTCTTGAATACTAATTGGTGACTAGTCTAGGGTTTCAAAGTATTAAATGATGTTTGTGAACCCTAATTGGTGAGTTAATTGCTAACACACCTAGTTATTTAGTAAATGGGTGTTGGTTAGTTAGTGGATGACCCGAAATGGGTGTGTTGTCTTAAAATGGTTATTTGGGTAATAAATTGACCTAGTTTGGAAAGATGGGTATGAATTACCCTAATTATGTATTAGTTGGTGTTGTTGGACCTTAATCACTAGCTTTTAAGTGATTAGTGGTGGTCTTGACTTTAATTGGGCGGCTTTGGTATAAATGGGCGATTTAATACATTAAGTCATTAAATGCTCATGTGTAAGTGTTAGTATTGAGTCCACTTAGCTTGTGTGTTGATCAAGTACTTATTATATTAGGTACTTTGCTTTGAAGCTTGTGGAGGTTGAAATCGTCATCTAATTGTTAAGGTGAGTGGAATAATTATATGCGTATGTATATAATGTATCTATTTGTTGTAGCGTGAAAGGTGTAGCGTCGAGGTGTTAAGACACCACGTTTCACGTGAAGGGTGTAGCATCGAGGTATTAAGATGCCACTCGGGTGTAGCATCGAGGTGTTAAGATGCCACCTAGGAGTGTAGTGTCGAGGTGTTAAGACACCACTCCGTAAAATAATGAGTGTTGCATCGAGGTGTTAAGATGCCACTCGGGGTGATGTGCCAAGGTGTTAAGGTGCCACCCTAGGGGTTAGTGGTGCGAGGTGTTAAGTGCCCTAATGGATGTTATGAACACCGATGGCGTTTTCGCGAGCGCCGTTCCCTTGTACTATTGGTCGACCATGGTTACTTGTGTTGTAAGCATATTATATCATTTCGAGTTATATTATTATGCGGTTGTTGCTAACTTGTGGTATTGGAGATTATAGCTTGTTAATGTGACGATAAGCTAATTGTGTTGCTAGCATGTTTGCGGTTTGTGTAAGTGTATGCAAGTAGGTATAATTATATATGTACTCGTATAATTATTGCATTCACTAAGCTTTGCTTACCCTCTCGTTGTTTACCATTTTATAGGTTCGGTTTTGGACAAGGGTAAGGGCATCGTATTGGACTAGAGATCCCGCTTGATGCTAGGGGACGCTTTTGGCTTTAGTAGCTCTTGGAGTTTGACCGGTAGTTGGGTAGTTTAATCCCAAACGCCATGCTCATTGTGTAGTTTGGAACTTAAACTTTTTGGTGGTCGAAACTCTAAACTTGTATTAAACTTGTATTTTGGGTCGTGTGGGCCCCGCTTGTAAAACATCATTTTTATGTTTGATTCGTGTTAGTTTTACATATATAAGTTTGTTGTGAAAAGCGTTCGGTCTAAAAATGTCGTGAAGTGGTCCATCTTTTTGTGTGTTAAAAACAGTTCGGACAGAAGCTAGAATGCTTTGTGCGCGCCGCGCACTACAGGGGATGCGCGCCGCGCACTCCCCTGTCCAGCAGCTTTTAAATTTTTTTTTTGTTTTGGGACTGTTTATGGTCGGTTATCGGGTTGGGTTGTTACGTTACTGGTAACCCTTTTACAAACGCGTCGATCTTCTCTTCTTCATCTTCGAATGCTCCCGGACACAATAGGCACAACTCTGTGAATCGTTGTTCATATGTGGTAACGTCGAACCCTTGTGTTCGTAACTCTCTAAGTTCTGCCTTGAGTTTATTGACTTCGTTTCTAGGACGGTACTGCTCGTTCGTCAATTGCTTGAATGCCGACCACGGTAGTGCGTAAGCAACATTTTGTCCTACCTGTTCAAGATAGGTGTTCCACCACGTTAACGCAGTACCTGTGAAGGTATGCGTAGCGTACTTAACTTTGTCCTCTTCAGTACACTTACTTATGGCAAACACCGATTCGACTTTCTCGGTCCACCGTTTCAATCCAATTGGTCCTTCGGTTCCATTAAATTCCAAAGGTTTGCAGGCAGTGAATTCTTTGTAGGAGCATCCTACACGATTTCTCGCGCCGTTAGCTGCATTGCTAGATTCAGAGTTATTGTTGGTATGTAGCGCAGCCGGTACTGCGGCTATGTTTGCAGCAAGAAAGGTACGAAATTCCTCTTCGCTCATATTCATGGTGTGTCGAGTAGTCGGTGCCATTTCCTTCAAAATATCCAATTGAATCGAGTTAATCATACAGATTATTAAGAGTAGTCAATAGTATTTCGTAGCATAATATGAACTCATTTATAAAAGCTTTTTCTTCATATTAGCATTTTATAAATTTAAATTCGGGTACTACCTACCCGTTAAGTTCATACTTAATAGCTAATATACAATTCAACTACTACAATTCCATATGAAAAACTGATTATAATAATATATCACATACAAATATTCTTCAAACTTACAACTTCGCTATATTACATATAACATAAAATATAGTACACTTTGATACATGACAGTTTTGAAGATAACCCTAGTTAATACGCAAGTTGTTCAGCAAAGGAAATAAAGACACGTAATTCATAAGTCCAGAAACAATTCATGCATTCTGGTTTTACTAAGACGACTTCCCATCCTTGGTCTTGTGGAAAATAACTGTTATGACCATTGGCTAGGCAGCATGTTGTAATGTTGTCAAAAGGATGAGGGTTTCGTAATGTCCAACAGCCCCGTAATAATCTAAAAACCTTGTTTCTCACCCCAACTACTGAATCCGTCACTTGTGGGAAGGTCTTATTTAAAAGCTGCAGTCCGATGTTCTTTTTATCAGTTCGGTAAGAAGTGAACATCACTAACCCGTAAGCATAACATGCTTCTTTATGTTGCATGTTAGAAGCTCTCTCTAATTCACGAAATCCTATGTTGGGATATGTTGAGTTAAAATAGGTTCTTAACCCGTAGCGTAAAATTGCATTTAGGTTCCCCGCATTTAATGCTTTAAAGAAAACACGGCGTAACTTACGGTCTCCCCAATGTGATATACCCCACCTATCAAAGGAAAGCCTTTTATAAACTAAGGCATTTCTGGAAAGTCTTTCAAATGTTTGACAAGTTAATTTCGCCATAACTAAATGTGCTGATGAATTCTGACCGACTCTAGACAAGATTTCCTCAATCATATCCTCTGGTAGGTCTTCTAAAATATTCGGTTGTCTACCCTTAACGTCCATTTTGTTTTTATACTGTAAAATAGAGAAGGATTAGATTCGTAAAAGATAATTAACAAACAATACAAGCAATTTTTTTTACATAGAACATAAAAGTACAAGCACACTACAATACATATAATATCGAAACATGATTACAACCCTCTAATCTGAATCGCTGGTTTCTTCTTCTTCAGACTTGGTTCGTTTTCCTAATTTTCTAGGAATATATGGTGTTCCTCTTATACGAGCCGTCGTTTTCCACAATGGTTTAGAGAAACCTGGTGGTTTAGAGGTTCCCGGGTCATTGTTACATTTTAGGAAATACGGATGTTGTCGATACATATAAAGTTCATCGGGGTTGGAATCGAGTTTCTCTATTTTTATACCTTTTCCCTTATTATTTTCTTTCACTTTATTAAATTGGGTCGAGGTAATTTCTATAACATCATCGGAATCCTCATCGGGATCCGATTCATCGGAAAATTGGTAATCTTCCCAATATTTTGCTTCTTCGGCGGAAACACCATTGACCATTATTAACTTTGGTCCATTGGTTGAGGATTTTCTTTTATTTAATCGATTTACTATAGGTATCAATATTTCTTCCTCCGGAACCTCTTCTTCTTCTGGTTCCTCCTCTTCCAATTCCTCCTCTTCTGGTTCCTCCTCTTCCGGTTCCTCTTCGAGAATTTGTGAATCTTCCCAAAATATATTCGAATCTTCATTATTATTAGGTGAATCAATGGGATTTGTACTAGAGGTAGACATCTATCACACAATATCAAATGCGTTAAGAGATTAATATATCACATAATATTTACATGTTAATAATATATAGTTTCCAACAAAAAAATGTTAAGCAATCGTTTTTGAAGAAAAACACGGTCGAAGTCCAGACTCACTAATGCATCCTAACAAACTCGGTAAGACACACTAATGCAATTTTCTGCTTCTCTAAGACCAAAGCTCTGATACCAACTGAAATGTCCCGTTCATATTGATTATAAACGTTCCATATTAATTGATTTCGTCGCGAGGTTTTGACCTCTATATGAGACGTTTTTCAAAGACTGCGTTCATTTTTAAAACAACCATAACCTTTATTTTATCTATAAAGGTTTAAAAAACATTACGTAGATTATCAAATAATGATAATCTAAAATATACCGTTTACACACGACCATTACATAATGGTTTACAATAAGAATATATTACATCAAAAATAAGTTTCTTGAATGTAGTTTTTACATAATATCATACAAGCATGGACTCCAAATCTTGTCCTTATTTTAGTATGCAACAGCGAAAGCTCTTAATA
Source organism: Rutidosis leptorrhynchoides (assembly GCF_046630445.1). Classification (NCBI taxonomy): domain Eukaryota; kingdom Viridiplantae; phylum Streptophyta; class Magnoliopsida; order Asterales; family Asteraceae; genus Rutidosis; species Rutidosis leptorrhynchoides. Next base: position 585,291,268 of record NC_092334.1, on the reverse strand, counting down.
ATCACCTGAGAATAAACATGCTTAAAACGTCAACAAAAATGTTGGTGAGTTATAGGTTTAACCTATATATTATCAAATCATCATAATAGACCACAAGATTTCATATTTCAAAATACATCCCATACATAGAGATAAAAATCATTCATATGGTGAACACCTGGTAACCGACATTAACAAGATGCATATAAGAATATCCCCTATCATTCCGGGAAATCCTTCGGACATGATAAAAACAACATCGAAATACTAAAGCATCCGGTACTTTGGATGGGGTTCGTTAGGCCCAATAGATCTATCTTTAGGATTCGCGTCAATTAGTAGATCGGTTTACTAATTATTAGGTTACCAAGCAAAAGGGGCATATTCGGCTTCGATCATTCACCCATATAGTGTAGTTTCATTTACTTGTGTCTATTTCGTAAAACATTTATAAAACTGCATGTATTCTCATCCCAAAATATTAGTTTTTAAAAGTGGGACTATAACTCACTTTCACATATTTTTACTTCGTCGGGAAGTAAGACTTGGCCACTGGTCGATTCACGAACCTATAACAAATATGTACATATATATCAAAGTATGTTCAAAATATATTTACAACATTTTTAATACATTTTAATGTTTTAAGTTTATTAAGTCAGCTGTCCTCGTTAGTAACTTACAACTAGTTGTCCACAATTAGATGTACAGAAATAAATCGATATATATTATATTTAATCAATCCACGACCAAGTGTATACACGTCTCAGGCTAGATCACAACTCAAAGTATATATATTTTTGGAATCAACCTCAACCCTATATAGATAACTCCAATATTACTGCATATAGAGTGTCTATGGTTGTTCCAAATAATATATATACATGGGTCGATATGATATGTAAAAACATTTGCATACGTGTTTATGGTATCCCAAGATTACATAATATATTAGAATACATGTATAATACAATATAAGTTAGCTAGAATATGATTTGTATAGAATTGTTACAATATTTCTCGTAGCTACAACAATCAAAAAAATATCCAATATTGTTTTACCCATAACTTCTTCGTTTTAAATCCGATTTGAGTGAATCAAATTGCTATGGTTTAATATTGAACTCTATTTTATGAATCTAAACATAAAAAGTATAGGTTTATAGTTGGAAATATAAGTTACAAGTCTTTTTTGTAAAGGTAGTCATTTCAGTCGAAAGAACGACGTCTAGATGATTATTTTGGAAAACATACTTCCACTTTGACTTTAACCATGAATTTTGGATATAGTTTCATATTCATAAGAAAAATAATTTTCCCAGAAGAACAACTTTTAAATCAAAGTTTATCATAATTTTTAATTAACTAACCCAAAACAGCCCGCGGTGTTACTACGACGGTGTATATCCGGTTTTACGGTGTTTTTCGTGTTTTCTGGTTTTAAATCATTAAGTTAGCATATCATATATATATATATATATATATATATATATATAGAACATGTGTTTAGTTAATTTTAAAAGTCAAGTTAGAAGGATTAACTTTTGTTTGCGAACAAGTTTAGAATTAACTAAACTATGTTCTAGTGATTACATGTTCAAATTTTCGAATAAGATAGTTTTATATGTATGAATCGAATGATGTTATGAACATCATTACTACCTTAAGTTTAGTAGGTAAACCTACTGGAAGTGACAAGAAATGATCTAGCTTCAAAGGATCTTGGATGGCTTGAAAGTTCTTGAAGTAGAATCATGACACGAAAACAAGTTCAAATAAGATTATCACTCGAATTAAGATAGTTATAGTTATAGGAATTGAATCAAAGTTTGTATATGAGTATTACCTTGATTTAGAATGATATCTTACTGTAAACAACAAGGATTTCTTGAGGTTGGATGATCACTTTACAAGATTGGAAGTGAGCTAGTAAACTTGGAAGTATTCTTGATTTTATGAAACTAGAACTTGTAGAATTTATGAAGAACACTTAGAACTTGAAGATGGAACTTGATAGAGATCAATTAGATGAAGAAAATTGAAGAATGAAAGTGTTTGTAGGTGTTTTTGGTTGTTGGTATATGGATTAGATATAAAGGATATGTAATTTTGTTTTCATGTAAATAAGTCATGAATGATTACTAATATTTTTGTAATTTTATGAGATATTTCATGCTAGTTGCCAAATGATGGTTCCCACATGTGTTAGGTGACTCACATGGGCTACTAAGAGCTGATCATTGGAGTGTATATACCAATAGTACATACATTTAGAAGCTGTGTATTGTACGAGTACGAATACGGGTGCATACGAGTAGAATTGTTGATGAAACTGAACGAGGATGTAATTGTAAGCATTTTTGTTAAGTAGAAGTATTTTGATAAGTGTATTGAAGTCTTTCAAAAGTGTATGAATACATATTAAAACACTACATGTATATACATTTTAACTGAGTCGTTAAATCATCGTTAGTCGTTACATGTAAATGTTGTATTGAAACCTTTAGGTTAACGATCTTGTTAAATGTTGTTAACCCATTGTTTATTATATCTAAAGAGATGTTAAATTATTACATTATCATGATATTATGATATATTAATATATCTTAGTATGATATATATACAGTTAAATGTTGTTACAACGATAATCGTTACATATATGTCTCGTTTCGAAATTCTGAAGTTAGTAGTCTTGTTTTACATATGTAGTTCATTGTTAATATACATAATGACATGTTTACTTATCATTTATCATGATTAAACATAGTGTAACAATATCTTAATATGATTCATATGTAATTAGTAAGACGTTGTTATAACGATAATAGTTATATATATCGTTTCGAGTTTCTTAATTCAATAAACACAATTTTATGTATATAACTCATTGTTAAAATACCTAATGAGATACTTACTTATCATAATATCATGTTAATTATATATATAATCATATATATGTCATCATATAGTTTTTACAAGTTTTAATGTTCGTGAATCACCGGTCAACTTGGGTGGTCAATTGTCTATATGAAACCTATTTCAATTAATCAAGTCTTAACAAGTTTGATTGCTTAACATGTTGGAAACACTTAATCATGTAAATATCAATTTCATTTAATATATATAAACATGGAAAAGTTCAGGTCACTACAATCCATTCATAATTCGTTAGAGTACAATGCATATACCACTAACTTGGACAACGCATATCCATTCATAATTCGTTAGAGTGCAATGCATATACCACTAACTTGGACAACGCATATCCATTCATACAAATAAACACATCATATAGGTACATGTATACTTATCCCACTCACCTTGGAATGCCCGCACAAGTCATGTACAACATGATCTTCGTCCTCAAATCCGAGCAAGTAACCACATATATCACACATAGGTACAATATACACATAAATAGCCATTCTCTAAAAGAGAACTCGACACAACATCCCTTAGCTGAGGGATCACACCTTGCTCGCCAAAACCCACCCATTTAATCACATAATGGACACAAGCCAATTACCACTTCGTGTGGTAATTCAAACCAACACAACAAAGTATGATTTAACCCAAATCATACTTTACACCAATTAGACCAAACCTAGGTCTTAACGCTAAATTACTACTTAGGTAGTAATCATTTCAAACGTCATTTACACCAAAACCCCTACACATGCAATATTGACCCATATTGCATTTGACCACGTTTGACTTATTGTTAAAATATCATTTTAACCCAAAATCACTTCCCACGATTACATTCATTCAATAAAAGCCATTTAACACTTTAACAAAAGTGTTCAACATCCATTTAACCAAAACTAGTGTCATTACTAAATTCGGCCCAATCAAAGTCGACCCATTTTGACATAAGTCCCAAAACGCCCAAACTCACTAACGACTAGTGGTTATATTTCCAAAACATCAATTAACACCTAAATCAAGTATTTACCTACTTGATTTACCAAAACTTGACTCAAAACTTAATTTGACACCGAATCAAGCTTACTAGTCCCAAAATACCCATTGACCCATTTTGACCTAAATTAGGGTTTACACCCAAAATTCAAGTCAGCACAAGTGTTCTAAGGTTTAACCAACACATGCAAGATCCAAACTTACAATTTCATCAATCGAAACCCTAAGTCACCCCATTTAGGCTTACTTACATGAATCTTACTCAAAACCCCCAAATTTCACAATAAATGAGTTTATAACACTAACTAACACAAACTCTAACTCAATCAAGAAATCAAACACTACAATTCGGATTAGGGTTTACCTCAAGCACCAAAACGAGCTCTAGTAGCTAGAAACACCAACAAGCACCAAGAACCACTCCAATTTGGGCAAGAATCACCATCTTCATCACCATTTGAAGCTTCCTCTCTCTAGAACTCTCCTCTCTCTCTAAGATGTTTGGTGGGAGAGAAATGAGAAGGAATGAGTTAGGATAAGGTTTTGGATCAGTTTTGAGGTCCACAAACAGTCCATATGCGAAAGGACCATAATACCCCTCATTTAAACTCTTTAAAAATGCTGAAAAATGCATCAGACGCAATTGGAGCGCCGCTCAATAGGGTGGAGCACCGCTCCAACCTTCAGGTGCTGACAATCGAGGAAAAACAGTTTTCAGTAACTTGTTTTGGCCATAACTTTTCGACCGTAGCTCCGTTTTCGATGAATCAAATATCGTTGGAAACGTAATAAGATTTCCTTTCTAATGGTAAGGTTTTGAAACATCAACTTAAACTTTATTTAGGGTCGAAAAGGTACGTACACACCTTGTGACTCAGACAACTTCCAGTTTTCTTCGACATTCAAACAAACAATACGCACATGCTTGGTACACTTCTTACACACATCATACAATCATCTTTATACCATTATACAACCCTTCGTTCAACCCTTGTACATTCTATATATATATATATGTAAAGAATGTATATATAAGTATCGAGTATGTATATATGTTATATATATATATATATATATATATATATATAACATATATACATACTCGATACTTATATATACATTCTTTATATATATATATATATATATATATATATATATATATATATATATATATATATATTCGTTGTACGTCGTACATGTTCTTCATATATACATCGTACGAATGAACGGGTCTTACAACTCTCCCCCACTTATTTCGATCACGTCCTCGTGATCCTAGTCACTTAACCAAATTCGAACCCACACTCTATAGTCCTCCGACACACATCTAAACTCGATGTCCGCAATAATTCCAATAACAATTTCCATTAATCCGAAGTTTTCACCACACACTAATAATCACTAGCGTGCATTACCGCAACAAGCGATATTTCACGCGCTCAACGTTCAAACTGCCCACTTAGGAAATACAGAAAATACCATATATTCCTTCAAGTTCTCTCAGCTACAACTCGCAACAAGCTACTTTCCTTCAACGAAGAAATCTCGGTATCGCCAACTAATCACACTAGGGACACAACTTTCCCATCAATCAATCTGTATACAACTGTGATGTGACGACCCGGGAATTTCCGATCAAAATTAAACTTGATCTTTATTTGATTTCGACAACGATAAGCAAAGTCTGTAATATTGAATTTTAAAACTTTTGAACTGTTTCATGAAATCATTTGACCTTGACTATTCCCGACGATTCACGAACAATTGTTTGTAACTAAATATGTATATATTTAAAAATGTAATGCTATATTATAATTCAAAATTATAAAATATAATTTAAACATTTAAAATTAAATATATAAAATAACAAACAGAATAAATAAGTTGGTATTAAAATGAATATACATATATATATATATATATATATATATATATATATATATATATATATATATATATATATATATATATATATATATATATATATATATATATGATTCCTTTATATAATTATGTAATATAGATATAATGTATAAATATTCAATTATACATAATTAGTAAATATTACATAAGTAATAAATTGTAAAATAAATATATTAAATATAACTACAAGTTAAAAATATAATAGTAATAACGAATTATATTATTACTACTTTCATAATTATTAAAATCATTATTAGTAATATTAACAAATGTTAAATATTAAAATTCTAATAAATTTAAGATTATGATTAACAAAATAAATACTAAAAAAAAAAAAGAGAAAAAAAAATTTAAAAATTAAATAAATAAATCTTTCTATAAGAATGATCGAAATTATTATTTAACTGTAATCTAAGTATTATTTGTTATTATGATTAATACTATTATTATTATTAATATTACTATTTTTATAAATATAATTACATTATTATTAAAGTCATTATTAGTTATTAATATTATCATATAAATAATACAATTCATCATTTTTATTGTTAATAATATCATTTCTTAAGATTGTTTATTATTATCATAGTTGTTAATGTTATTATTAATTATTATTATTATTATTTATAAAATATGTATTTTTTATTAATATTATTACTAATATTATTATTATAAATCTATTTAACTATTTAATTATAACGATTATAAAATCGGGTAGATAATTGGATCGGTTTAACATAACAATCAAACTGTTTAGGAATTTTGTTTGTGTCTCCTAATATGCTATCTATCAAAATCAATCGTACCATATTAGTTAAAATCACAATCTGATTTTTATTTGATGTACTGAGCGAATATTTTCTGTCTACCCACTTTAAGCTAGAAATCAAATGAATTACACACTTATATGAATTAAGTAATTTATTCATACATCGGGTATTTTCTTTTTCTCTTTTAACAATCACCATCATCATCTTAAAACCGTTACCACAATCACTATATACTCACAAACCCACACCTTGAGATTATCTATCACAATCCCAATCCGTCACTCCAACACCATGAATGATCACCATCATCATCGATATAGTTTGTTTTCGTTTATATACTTTCGTGAACTCCATACAAACCACCACCAACATGATCATGTGTCTCTACTGCTACGTGTTGTTTCATTAACGATCGACCACCACCTTCACAATAAACATCACCATTGGATAACACCATCACCTTCATTGTCATAACTGCTGCTTCATTTTTCTTTCTTTCTTTCTCTGCTCGTCTTTCAATCCAAACAATGGAACCATCAAACCATCTACTGTTATTGCTACTGCATAATATCTATTTTCTGTTTTCCCTCCGGTGTACCAAAAGAACAACACCATAACATCACCGAAAAAATCCCTGTTGCCATACCTGTATATTATTGTTCTTTTTCTCCTTCGTGACTAAAGTTATTACATAGCAGGAAACGATGATATATAATATAGAGTTATTAAAGTGATAAAGATTGATAATAATTAAAAAGGGAGTACACGTTTTTTTTTGTTCCTTGTGGCCGACATCCCTTAAAGCAAATAAACCACTTGTGCTATTTTATTTGCATGCTTTATTTTCTGTACAATGGTCATCTACACAACAACACTACCTCTTTATGTTATTGAACAACTATGAAAACGGGTTGTGTAATTTGGCCGAATCCTCACTTATGTTGGGCCGATAGTTTTAATTTTATGTTGGGCCAAGACTTGGTTGCTGTTGGGCCAGAAGGGAAACTGGAGTACTGAATTGTTATTCGATCTCTGGTTCAAATACGTTGATGATACACAACGATCATGAAGATAAATGATGAGGGGAGTATGTGTTGGTTATGTCGGATATTAAATTAGGACGAGGATGATAATTGGTGTTTGATGAGGAGATGATATAATAGCGATGGTATGGTACAACGAATATGAAAGATGATGATGATGTGATTTTTTTTAGATGATGAAGATGATGCGGTGGTGATACTACTTGATATAATCACAATGATGATGACAAGAAGTAATTAAGATGATACAGAGAGTTAGTAAGATGAACGATGATGATGAAACGTGATCTGATAAAAATGATGATCACGATGTATAATTTGATGATCATGAGATGATAGAAGCTGGAAGATGATGAATAATCGATCTATATTAGGCGAGTTTGTTTCTATTTTTGTTAACTAAACGATGATGAAGTTGAGATATAGTAAAATGAAATGATTTTATGGGTTAATTAATTAAGTGTGTTAGAAATCACAAGAAAGTGACTAGTGGAGGAATGGCTTGGCAGCATAATCGTTTAACCAAGAGGTCTAGGGTTCGTGCTCAGGCAAAGGCAGTTATTTTCTTTTTTTGAGCTTTTTCTTGTGAGGTAGTATTGTTATTACTCTTATTGTTATTGTTATTGTTATTATTATTATTATTATTATTATTATTATTATTATTATTATTATTATTATTATTATTATTATTATTATTACTATTACTATTATTATTATTATTATTATTATTATTATTATTATTATTATTATTATTATTAAGTACTAATTATTAAGTATTGTATTAGTAAGTATTAAGTACTATTATTAATATATAAGTATTATTATTAATACCACTATTATTATCATTAGAAAAATCATTATTTTTATAAATATTATAATTATTAGTATTATTATTATTAACATTATTATCATTTTTTAATCAAAATTTATAAAATTATCATTTAGGTTATTATTAGTATAGATATTATTATTAATACTATTATTATCATCATTATTACTTTCATATTAACAATATTATTATAACAAATAAATATTTTCTATATAAGAGTATGTTATTTACAACTACCTCAATACATCAAATTATATATATAAATATTGACATATAACAAATTGTTGATTCTTGAGATAATATTAATCATATGTATATATAAAAACTATAAAACATTAACTATATTAAATATGTACAAGTTAAATATACAAGTTATATAATTTAAGATATAATATATAAATTTATTCGAATGTGATTATATATATTAATATACACATAAATAATATAGGTTCGTGAATCCGAAGTCAACCCTACATTTGTTCAATATCGTCATATGTATTTTTACTACAAAATACAGTATGGTGAGTTCATTTGATTCCCTTTTACTCTTTACATTTTTGGGACTGAGAATACATGCGCTACTTTTACAACTGTTTTATTAAATGCTTTTGAAATACATTTTGAACTGCGAATACATGGAATGCTCTTATAAATGTTTAACGAGATAAACACAAGCAAAACATTCCTCGAATGAATTATGTGGACATGATAATTGCCACCATTGAATTATGTGGACGTGATAATTGCCACAATTGATATGAATATTTTTCCACTGATTATTATTGCTTGGTAACCTAAGAATTAGGGAACATCACTAATTTTGAGAATTAGTGCACGCCTAATTGACGCGAGTCCTAAAGGTAGCTACCGGGTTTAACACCCTCACCCAGAATGTTCACTAGACGGAAGGGCTAGTGGGCGTGGTGTTTAGTACTTCGAAGTTTATATGATTATTATACAGACGAGATGTTCTGTTTTGGGGATATTATTATGCGCATTATATGTTAAGGTCGGTTACCAAGCCAAGCTATGAAAGAAATGAAAAGTGAATGTTATGTACCGAGAGAATGATTTTATACACAGGTTATGTGTATGTTATTTTTGTGCACGAGATATGTGTACGGTTACTAAGATTTATGAAAATGATTTTGTACACGAGAAAGGTGTACTGCATTTAAAAGATATCGCATGTACATTACAGGTGGGTATAGGATTTGGGCCCATTTGTACCATGCACATTTAAATCTTGTGGTCTATCAAAATTACATAATTTTATTGTTTTATGATAAACTTATGAACTCACCAACCTTTTGGTTGACACTTTAAAGCATGTTTATTCTCAGGTATGAAAGAAATCTTCCGCTGTGCATTTGCTCATATTACATGGAGTCGTTCATGGCATATAGAGGTCAGAACCTCGCAATGGGACCAACTGTTGAAGACTTCGTCCAGATGGATTAGGACGGGTCACTACATGTGACGATCGCTCCAAATCCATATGGACGAACACATCATTCATCGATTTCATTGCGAGGTATTTGACCTCTATATGATACGTTTTGTAAACATTGCATTCTTTTGAAAAGGCACACCATAAATGAATATTTAAATCAAAGGTTTTCGACATCTGATGATTTCTACATATAGACAATCACCGTAAATAATAGTTTACAATGGTACTTCCGTTGATAATGCAGTCAAAATAAGATACATGGTGATGATTTGGTGAATGCAACGTTTCCTTGATAAATATGCCATGTAAGACTCCATGCACATAGCTTGTCTAACATATAAGCAAACAGCGGAAGACTTCTAGGAAACCTGAGAATAAACATGCTAACAAGTGTGAACACAAAGGTTGGTGAGTTCATAGTTTTAGTGTTTCGCATAATCTGTATATAAAGGTGGATCACAAGATTTCAGTTGTTTCATCCAGAAACATTTATCAAAATATTCTACAAAATTGAGCACCCTGGTAACTAAACTTTAACGTTATTATAAGTACCCCTGTTTTAACGTACATGCAACCAACATGTACAATACACGCAATCCAACGTGTACTAAACTCAACTAGCATACGTCTATTTTATAGTTCAGGCTAGGGTTTCTATACCTGGAACAGACGGGGATGTCAAGCCCTATGGATCCATATACTACTACTCGCACCCACCAGTTCTTATAACTGGCAGTTACTAGTTACCAAAGCTAAGGGATTTTCGGTTCAAACTCAGTGTAGAATTTAGTATGTACTTGTATCCATTGTGTTTAAAATAAAGTGCATGTATTCTTCGCCCAAAAATATATATTGCAAAAGCAATTAAAAAGGGATCTATAAACTCACCTTAGCAGCATATAAAGTCGTTCACCAAAATGTGACCGAAACTCGGATTACCAAATAATCGTAGATCTCAACCTAGAGAACGTATGTTGGTCAATAAATGTCTATCAAGCTAGGTCAGATCATAGTGTATCACAATCCTAATGCTCGAGATTGACATACAAAAGTTATCCAAAGTTGTTTCAAAAAGTCAATTTTGACAGTTGTTTAACAAAACGAGACGTGTCCTATATAAGGATTCATTTACTCGGCTGGTAATATTCAAAAATCCACTTTATCAATCTTATTAACAAGTTGTTTAAATATCAATTGCAGATTCAAAAGCAATTTCAATTAACGTTAATCATAATTCAGTTGATCATAACTTTTAATTCGTTCACCGAAATCACACGGTTTCTAAATGAAAAGTTATTGATTTCTCGCCAGCTTTCCAACGACATGCATATCATATACCTTTTATCAGTAATATATGTATTTAATTCGTGATTCATTATAAACTGTTTAACGATGAGAAATTTAGCATACAAGCATACATAAACATATATATACTCGAGCACTAGACATGGATACACAATTAATATATAAAAGATAAGATATGAATGCTCACGTATCAATATTGTGATTCAATATTACAGAAAAGTACGTAGATGCAACAGAGATGATAAACACTAGGTTTGATTTGCAAACAATACCCACGACATTACCCATAATCTCCATAGCTATAACCCATAGTTTCCTTAGCTTTATCTTGTTTGAAAACCAGTTTTGAAAGTGACACGCTCATGACCTCGTCGTAGTATTTTATGTAATAATACTAATAATAATACTAATAATAATAACACTACTAATAATAATAATATGAATCTTAATAATAATAATAATAATAATAATAATAATATAAATAATAAAAATATTGAGAACATAGGGAGTAATTTATATCGGATGTATATGTGTGTGCACAAATGAAACGAAAACGTTCGAATTTAAAGACATGGCCTCATTTCCTCAGCCATGCGATCGCATGGTTCAGTAAGGCAAATTCCATGCGATCGCATGGATGCCTTTTACAGCTCACAATCCTTTGTTTTTATTCTCGTCGACATGATTTTATAATATAAATATAATATATAATTTATATAAGTAATTATATATTATATTAAATTCATGTGCATAGTTGACCTGTAATTTTTGTTCCGATAAGTCGTTCGTCGTCACTCGACTTATGTCCCGGTTCCGGTTTTTCGAATGTCCTTTCGTACACTTAGAAAACTTGCATTTTACGTTTCGTGACACGTACCTTTGTCAAAATATAGCCTTAAATTATCCATAAACTACACCACTCAAAGTATATCTTAAACTTTCGAGTGTTTTGGTCATTTACTTCTATAAATCATTGTCTCGCTATTTGTGAATATATATATAATATCAAATCGTTTTATGACCAAGTTAATATATATTTTTAATATTAATAAACACGTTTTAAAATACACATCTCACGTTATTCATATAACTAATTCTAACAGTTAATATTCTTTATTATTGTATGTGTCTAAATTACGTTATTTAAACAAACACACTTAATTAACCAATTCTATTATATCGAAAAACATTTTCACACGTTTGAAACAAAATCAATTGAATATTATGCAGTTTAGTTCTCCACTAACTTTTATCTAACTTTCATTATCTAACACTTTACCATTTATTCCGAATACCATTAAAATGAACGATTTCTCAAATCAACGTGGACCTTACAACAGAGATCCGTAATAATATCATAATCCTTAAGGGACTCAATAAATATCTTTTAATTCAATCGTTTGGCATAATCTTTTAACTCTGTAGCTAAATATATCAATCAGATAATCAAACCAATAAGTTTAATGCACAGTATCATATACTCAACACTTTGTTACGTTTTCAAGTTATAGTATATGTATCTATTTACATATAATTGTTTATGCATCATTGTGAATAAACGAAGGGTATTTGAATAGTTCAAGAATTTTGAGATTCAGTTTTACAGACTTTGCTTATCGTGTCAGAAACGTTAAAGATTAAGTTTAAATTTGGTCAGAAATTTCTGGGTCATCACAACAACCATCTGCCACTGGATTAATCCAGGACGACAATCATACACCACGAGCTTGACAAAACGTCAATACTCGACACAGGGTTTTTCCCCTAAACCATGCAACACATCCATACAATACGGCTTCCTAGAACTAGCATGGAAACTATTCGTGCACTAGAATCCTGTCAACAGCGAATTATCATCACAACAAATTCGCAATTCGCCACACGACCCACAAAATATTCACCAACGCCAGGTGAATCCTCCTGCCTAGACCGTCCATTAAGGATGTCCTCGACATTTCAATGCACCCAACGAGTCACATCACTAGGGCAAACACCCTCACATACAAACAACATCTGTGCGTCTCTATGTGAGACAATCGGAACCGGCACTCCGTGTCTCACAATCGTCCATAAAATGGAATAATCCACTGAAGATTTCCACAATCACGTTTCCCGAAAGGGAAAATACAGTATCCATACCGAAATCGAACTCGTACCTACTCAACAGTACTATCCGGGTTTCGCACCTACCCAATTTTACATCACGAGAGCACCCGAACGACAGTTTCATTCTCTTACTCCGGGATCTCAAACTTCACATTTGGTCTCATACCGCACATTTGTACCACACAACCACCTTGCTTAAGAAGACTTACACTCCATTCGATCCTTTCATCACGATTCTACACATAACATTTCGAAATTGTAACTCTCAATCGTAACGCACGATCTTAAGTCGACACTAGCAACCCGTCACTCTTCTTCGTTAGGAACTCCAAATCCCTATTGAGGCCTAGCACGGTACACTACACCATTTCACTATACATAACACCACTGGAGTTTTCCTCGGGCGACAGTAAAAACTCCCCCACTTAGGATTTATCTCCCCATTCTCACCGCCAAGATGATAACATCCCGCGAAATTGTAATTCCACGTCACACCTGACCATTCTCATCGTTGGTCATAAACATCGAATCACCGTAAATTCACTTTAGGCTCTCAGAGCCGTCATACACCATCACTAGAGATGTCATACACGCGACGACATCGCACCTTCATACCACAAATCACAACTAATAGCCCTTCATCATTCGCAAATCGAACTCCACCAAAGTCCTACATATGCCTCTAAGCCTAGGCATATGTCACTCCGTTTACTTAGTTGAGATTCTCAGTCGAGATCACCCGACCTTCCACTTAACGAATTGTTATCAACAATTGCTCACTCTCATGGAGAAGAGTGACCAATCCGGCACAATAATTGTGTCGACCGCAATATCAACACTTCATCACAAACCTTTGGCTTAACTGACCATTAAGTCCATCACCGGCTCACCGGTCATCTTTACTCGTCTAACACTTAAGAGTAACAATATTCGCTCATCCGCCACTTCCTACGAAGTATTTACTGCAATACTCTTAAACTTCGACTTTCTCGACCGTCGAATCACTATCACCCGTCGATCACTATTTAAAATCTTCGATGCTTCCAAGGGTACCTCACGGGCACCCTAAGCACAAAGTGATCACACCATCACCGGAGTTGAACATTACACTATCAGGTATAAGAAGGCACCTGACGCCATGTCATGCAGACTCCCACCACAATCAACCGAATTTTAGAAACTCGATCTTTAGGTTCCATACACCCGATGTCACCCATCTCTCTATAATAGTGACCCGCAGTCATACCTACCCGGCATACCTTACGGTTTATCGTTTTATCAAAAGTCTCTAGCGATCACACGCTACCCGCAAAATTCCACAAGGCCAATCGATATAGCCTAACTAAACTTTTCATCCAACACTAAGGAGATGCTTGGCAACACCAAGTCTTATATCCTTTCACACCTCAATAAAACCACTACTACAAGGGATATTCAATTAGGAATGTTACCCTATAACCCACAACACACTAACACAATCAACATTATACGGGTCTCACTCCCATGAGTTTAACGACCCGAAGACTCCTCGATTTCGCCAATTCCAAGGCGACTCACAACAAGAATCCTAACACGATTCTCTAACCACACACTCTACCGAGTGTAACTCAAAACTACAATCATTAGACTTATTGCATTCCATTATGGAATTCAAGTCTTCGCCGCACACACGCACACATAAATCGGTCATCCTAGTTACGATGGGTAACTAAAACCAGTAACAATTTCAACAGTGCACCCACTACTTAGGGTGACTAAGCACGCACCAAACTCGTGAGTTGCTCACTCACCTTAGATAACCGAATCCACCGTAACACTTCCCGACTTGTAAAGAACTCGATGTGACAACAAGCACATCACTCAAGACCACTATATCTTAGGAACCAATAAAAGATTCCTAATTCGTCCCGTTCTACCCCAACCATGCCACGTTTCCTCCGTTCGGTACTTGTCATGTCATGCTTGATGTCAAGATACACTTTCGTAATAATGGTGATCAGTCAATATTACAAATGCGTACCTGCACATTTCCACATGGTCATGCAAAGTACTTTACCCGGACTGACGCGACATTCACACAAAATAACACGCGATAAATTCTAGTACCCGAATGACCCAAGTCCTTACCGTGAACTTGATCACTCAAACCGCCAAACATGTGAATCTCTCCAATAGATTCGTCTCTAGGACACCGCACCAAAAGATACCAGTATATATATACACCAATATACAATAATAATAAACGTACATAAGTACACCATAACAACAAGTCAACCTACAACCTAGGTGACTATCACTAAAACAACGTCCAAGTTTGCCTACTTACATTAGGCACTAGCAATCTAAGGCACTAATTTACACACGAAATAAGGCCCCACAAAATCCCCCATTGGACAAACACAAGTCCTAGTTAGTCACCAACTCTAAGGCACTAACAATTCTCAATCTGACCTGTATTCCTACAAGTCCCGCAAATAATGCATAACCGTCAATAAGTCTAAGACTAGGCACCTATACCAAGGTCACCTAATTTCCTTAGACCATGCTCTGATACCACTTGTAACAACCCAACCCGTTATCCAACCGAAACATGATTAAATTTTTTTTATTCAAAACTGTCCAGTTCAGCGTTCGGCGCGGCGCGCCCCACTGTGGAGCGGCGCTCTAAAGTGGTCTGTCCACTCTTTCCTTTTTTGATAAAAAGATCGTCCACTTCCCGGTACTTTTAGACGAAACGGTTTTCGCAAAGCAATAAAGTAAGTAAAACTAACACGTTTTCATAATAAAACAAGTTTTACAACACCGGGCCCACATCGACCCAATTTACAACAAAGTGACCATTTCGACTCATTTTAGTTTAATACAAAACTTAGACCGAGCATGGCTATTGGGAATACACTACCCAATCCTAATCAATCCAGAAGCACGTCTTCTAAAGCAACCAACACAATCCATTAGTTCTCACGCTTACCCAAGCCATCACCTCCACGCGAATCTATAAAAAATATAAACAACGAGAGGGTAAGCTATGAAAGCTTAGTGAATGCAATAATTATACATATACATATATAATCTACTTACTTGCAATCACTTACACAATACCACATACAAGCTAGCAATTCAACAACCATGCAAACATCATGCATAAATCAAAATCCGTAATTCACAATAGGCTAGCAACATCAATAGCATATAGTTCACAATTAAATATGCTAATACAAAATTCACACAACCATGATTAACCAATCATACGAAGGAATGGTACTCAAATTTCTCATCGGTGTTCATAACAACCGTTAGTGTACAACATCATATATCACTAACCCTTGGACAACGCATATCCATTCATAATTCGTTAGAGTACAACGCATATACCACTAACTTGGACAACGCATATCCATTCATAATTCGTTAGAGTACAACGCATATACCACTAACTTGGACAACGCATATCCATTCATAATTCGTTAGAGTACAACGCATATACCACTAACTTGGACAACGCATATCCATTCATACAAATAAACACATCATATAGGTACATGCATACTTATCCCACTCACCTTGGAATGCCCGCACAAGTCATGTACAACATGATCTTCATCCTCAAATCCGAGCAAGTAACCACCTATATCACACATAGGTACAATATACACATAAATAGCCATTCTCTAAAAGAGAACTCGACACAAACATCCCTTAGCCGAGGGATCACACCTTGCTCACCAAAACCCGCCCATTTAATCACCTAATGGACACAAACCAATTACCACTTCGTGTGGTAATTCAAACCAACACAACAAAGTATGATTTAACCCAAATCATACTTTACACCAATTAGACCAAACCTAGGTCTTAACGCTAAATTACTACTTATGTAGTAATCATTTCAAACGTCATTTACACCAAAACCCCAACACATGCAATATTGACCCATATTGCATTTGACCACGTTTGACTTATTGTTAAAATACCATTTTAACCCAAAATCACTTCCCACGATTACATTCATTCAAAAAAAGCCATTTAACACTTTAACAAAAGTGTTCAACATCCATTTAACCAAAACTAGTGTCATTACTAAATTCGGCCCAATCAAAGTCGACCCATTTTGACATAAGTCTCAAAACGCCCAAACTCACTAACGACTAGTGGTTATATTTCCAAAACATCAATTAACACCTAAATCAAGTATTTACCTACTTGATTTACCAAAACTTGACTCAAAACTTAATTTAACACCGAATCAAGCTTACTAGTCCCAAAATACCCATTGACCCATTTTGACCTAAATTAGGGTTTACGCTCAAAATTCAAGTCAACACAAGTGTTCTAAGGTTTAACCAACACATGCAAGATCCAAACTTGCAATTTCATCAATCGAAACTCTAAGTCACCCATTTAGGCTTACTTACATGAATCTTACCCAAAACCCCCAAATTTCACAATAAATGGGTTTATAACACTAACTAACACAAACTCTAACTCAATCAAGAAATCAAACACTACAATTCGGATTAGGGTTTACCTCAAGCACCAAAACGAGCTCTAGTAGCTAGAAACACCAACAAGCACCAAGAACCACTCCAATTTGGGCAAGAATCACCATCTTCATCACCATTTGAAGCTTCCTCTCTCTAGAACACTCCTCTCTCTCTCTAAGATGTTTGGTGGGAGAGAAATGAGAAGGAATGAGTTAGGACAAGGTTTTGGATCAGTTTTGAGGTCCCCAAACCGTCCATATGCGAAAGGACCATAATACCCCTCATTTAAACTCTTTAAAAATGCTGAAAAACGCATCAGATGCAATCGGAGCGCCGCTCCAACCTTCAGGTGCTGGCAATCGAGGAAAAACAGTTTTCAGTAACTTGTTTTGGCCATAACTTTTCGACCGTAGCTCCGTTTTCGATGAATCAAATATCGTTGGAAATGTAATAAGATTTCCTTTCTAATGGTAAGGTTTTGAAACATCAACTCAAATTTATTTAGGGTCAAAAAGGTACGTACACACCTTGTGACTCAGACAACTTCCAGTTTTCTTCGACATTCGAACAAGCAATACGAACATGCTTGGTACACTTCTTACACACATCATACAACCATCTTTATACCATTATACAACCCTTCGTTTAACCCTTGTACACTATATATATAACGACACTGAATAATTGTAAGGTTGACCTCGAATTCACGAACCTATATTATTTGTATATATATTAAAACGTATAATCGTAATCGAACAAACTTATATATTGTATCTTAAATTATATATTATACTTATCTAATTTGTGTATATTTTAGAAAATGTTTAATATTTATATAGATATATTAATATATATTTGATTAGTATTTTAGTAAAAATATCTAATATGTTATATATAAATTTTTATATAAACTTTGTTAATTTGATTAAAAACATACTTACAACCTTAATAATATCTTTAAAACTTTTATTTTCATAAACATAATTATTTTTGGTAATATTGATATAGATAATACTGATAATAATAATAATAATAGTTGTAATGAAAACAAAATAATAATTTTTGGTAAAAAAAATCATAGTAATTAATAATAACTATATTAATAATGATAATATCAGTAATTTTTAATATAATGGATAATTTAATAATAATAATAATAATAATAATAATAATAATAATAATAATAATAATAATAATAATAATAATAATAATAAAACTACCTTTAAAGCTTTCCTAAAAATAAAATGCCTTGAGCAAGGCTCGAACCCACAACCTCCTGTTTAACCACAAACACCACTAACCAACTGCTCTGCTTATCTTTTACTTATGTAACACGGATTTAAATCCTTATAACTAGTGTATGTTGTCTTCCATTTACTCTCAGCCCAACAGGATATATTACGGCCCATATACAGAATTTTGGCCCAATCAAAACACTGAATCATAGCAGCCCAATACACTTTTAATTAATCTGGTATGATGGGTTTTTGGTGATGTATTTTCATCTGGAACAACAGCAACGTATCATCATTCTTTTACTTGGACATCATCATCGATATTAATATCATAACCATCATCATCATAATCAATTTGTCCACTTGCAAACTTAGTTGGCCGTTTGATCCTACTTGCGTCACCATAGCCAAATTAAAAAAAAAATCAAGTAGGCAATTGTAGCAACAAGATATCATTCCATCCATTTGCATTATCTTATACCAACTTCAATCATAATTTGGCAAGTGGGTTGTTTAGTATATGTCGGCCATTGTGCTTTTTAAAGCATCCTACTTACTACAATTTGTAAACACATACTCTTCATGATCCTAGTTATAATAATCTAATCCCCATCATCCTCAATTCATTAAACCATAACGATTCGTATCAGTTTCAAAGTACCCGTTAACATCATGATCATTCTTATGTAGATATCCACATCTATAATCTTAGATTAATTATATTAATATACTTTAACTTTTAACAAACCAAGTTGAGTGGATGCTTATGTGTTTTAACCCACTAATCAAGTAAAGTTCATGGCCCACTATCAATATAATCTATCGGCCAAAACTAAAACAGGCATCGAATGTAAACTTCAATCTCTTATACTTTTTTATTTGTCTATATTGCAACAACAACTAGTGAGGTTAGGTCGATTGTAGTGGAGCTTTTTCTTTAAACATATATATAAGATAAACTAGTTGTGATCAATAAAGGAACAGCTATATCAATCGTATAATATACTAAATTTTCGTTTATACCCATAATTCTCGCTATAACAATATCATCATTCTCCTCTCATGATCTCGCTGCAACACCAACTTTTATGTCGATCAGTTACAGCAACACCACGAAGCAGCAACAGGTAGGTGTAGATGGGTTGTTCGGTTGTTGGGTTCGAAGAAATAGAAAACAGAAAATATGCAGCATCGACTTGTTGTGTTGGTTATTTAATGGTTTGTGGTTTGTTGGCCCTCGTACAGAAACACAAAGTAGTACAGTTGGTTTACGTTTGTTCAATGGTGATAGTAGTCAAAGAAAAGAAAGACAAAAGGTGTTCGATGGTTCATCAAAACAAGATTAAAGAAGGTAGTGTGGTTGTGGGTTTGGTATTTTAAGGTGGTGGCTTGAGGATGGTGTGCTCGATGATTTTGTGAGATGAAACAGAAAATAGAATAGCATGAAATAGTTCGGTTAGTGTTCATGATGATTGGTTCGTTTGATGATTTGCTAAAAGGTTGTGGGTCTTCCTTTAACAAAACAGAATATAAGACGAGAAAGATGGAAACCTTTGGTGATCTTCGTGATGGTGAACTACGGCTGTGGTGTATATTTTTATGATTCATGGTTACAGAAACAACGTGAAGTGGTTGTTTGGTGAAAGAGCCGATGATGGTGAGGGTGGGTTGTGTTGATCAGGAAAGCAAAACAGAAACGAGTTGTTGATGGATGCTTGTATCATGTATATGTATATATTAGGTAGAATAATTAGAATGTAAAGAGGAAGAACAAATAAAATATAAGAATCATATTCGTTTGTGGAGTATGATTACATATAAAACAAAGACAAATAGAATCCCATTTGAAATTGTCGGATGGAGAATGTAAATTATAAGTAGAGAACAATCACAAGGAAACAATAAATCTGATCATACTTTTGGAATTTAAATCTGTTGACAGGAATTTTTACTTTTGAAATTATATTAGTCACGGATCATTATTTCTAACTTTTAAAAATACGTTAAGGTTCACAATTTTCAAAAATATAATATAAGTAAATGAAATAACATTTCTGGTCATTAATTGTTTGAAACCTGATCAAAAAAGGTGCGTCTAATATTTATTTTTAGTTCTAAATAAAATGTACGGAGTAGTAAGGCTCAAATCGATAAAGTAAAAAATATTTTTTACTAAACTTAAATTTTACATCAACGTTTATTTCAACTTCTCATAAGTTTGAATTTAGACTGGTTCATTTTCAATCGAGATGTCAAACGAGCATTACAGTCATTAAGTAATTATGCCTAATACGCTTTATGTATATATATATATATATATATATATATATATATATATATATATATATATATATATATATATATATATACACACACACACACACATCTATTTACAATTATTTGTTCGTGAATCGTCGGGAAATAGTCAAAGGTCAAATGCATTCATGTAACTGTTCAAAAAATTTTGGAGACTATGTATCATAGACTTTGCCTATCGTTCCGAAATTATTATAAGATTAAGTTTAAATTTGTCGGAAATTTCCGGGTCGTCACAGTACCTACCCGTTAAAGAAATTTCGTCTCGAAATTTGAGTGAGGTGGTCATGGTTAACAGTAAAAATGTTTTCATGACGGATAAGAGTCGATAAATAGAGTTTTATCATTATTGGCTAAAATGGATAAACAATTCGATTACTCGAAGCGTACGAGTGAAGCTATCACAAAATAGTGAAATGAGAAAATAGATATTTGACTTAACCGGTGACGTAGCTACGGTTAATTTTCGGAATCCAAGGGATTTAAAGAAAATCTTAGATATCTATAAGATCTGACTCTTCGGGATTTAAAGAAATTAAGATCTCTATAATTAAATGCGATGATCTGTCCCGATTACTACGTCTGATATTTCCATTATAAATTTACCTCTTCCGTTCCATTAGTTTTCACCACTTCTATACTCAATTCCTAAATTCAAAAGATTGTGAAAATGCTTAATCCAGTTCCGATTCTTGTTCTTATCCTTACTATCGTATCTGTCATTCTTCTTTTCCATTTACTACCGGAGAAATCTATTCACTTCTACTATTACCTTGGGGTTATAGTATTTTTTAATTCTCCCGTGTCTTTATATGGCTATACGCATTGATATACATGGTTTGTAATTTATGTGTTTGTGATCAGCTTTATATTTTCCTTTATATTTCGGAGCTCTATGCTCTTGTTTTCTCTTCCCGATTCTAAATCAAGCGGATAATGGTCCAGAATTCGTAGATATAGAGTTTTGAATGATTATAATGTTCTAAGCAGGAAGGATTGTAATAGCACGATTTGATTTGGTAAATTATCAGAATCGTAGAGAATAGAACTATCACGGATATATTTTTTTGATATGTTTAGAAGTTAAGCAGAATGACAGAGTTATGTAACATGACACATAATGATGGTATGATCTACTGTGAACCATCATCACGTTTCATTAGAAACTCAGCATGACTTACTGTAATATAATCACGTTGGCCAAGCGTCATTATATTATACTAACTCATGCTTCAATTCCCAACACTTCTCCACAATTCATTCATAATTTATACTTAGATTTGACAAAAATTTCCAATATACTGGAATACAGAAAACACGAAGAGGTAGATAATTTTGGACAAGAATATTTATGAAAATATCCTCAGAAATATCGAAGATATTTATGATGATATTTTGGAATTTCTAAGTTCGAGGGTTGATGAAGAAAAATTTTTCTGCAAGATTTTAACATGACTTCGGAGCAAGATATTTTCTAAAGATTTCATCGGATCCAGAATTACCTGGATTCTCTGAATATAGAGTTTGGTTCTTGTATTTGTCCTTGGTCTCCTTCATGGTTAGCTCAATCCGTTTTTCAGTACCAAATTTTCTATCGAGCGTTTCTAACACTCCCTTCTTTATCATCAAACTTTTTGTCATTAAGACCATCTACAGTTTTGCTGCTTCATCAGCATTTAATGCTACCATATCTGAATCATCGGTTATCAATCCGAGGTGGTTTCAAGAGAATTGTGTTTTTAGATGATTAAACGCTGATGGTAGTATGGTGGAATATAAAGGTTCTCTGGTAATAATAAATGAGCACGCATGTATATCAAGGTTATAATAAGGTTGTTTTGAATGAAAAGTCGAAGTTGTCTTGCTGGAGCTGTGACAAAATTGGCTAATTTGGAAAGAGTGTGCAAAGTTATTTTCGGTAATAATAACGCTAAAGGAATTAGCACAGTTACGCGTTAAACGTTTACTCAGTTTCCGAGAGTTTTCAGGTGCATAACTATACGCATCAATCTTTTCTTCCATAGATGAAGTGCGGTTGGTTCATCCTCTCGATTGAGGTGTTTTCAAGAATCATGAAAAGTTTGAACGCATATTGTAATCGTCAAGATACAAATGAGGTTTAAGATGAAATCAAGTGACAAACTTGAAGAGTTGTTTAGTTTCATATGTTATAATCAATATTTTAATTTATTTTAATTATCCCATGTTGGTCCTTAGTTGATAGTCCACAGTTAGCAATTCAATAATTCATATATAGTTATATATATAATATTCGAATTAAATAATACGTATCGTAACCCGTGTACATGTCTCAGACTCGATCACAACTCAATGTATATATATTATTGTAGAATTAACCTCAACCCTGTATAGCGAACTCGCGCATTACAGCATATAGAGTGTCTATGGTTATTCCAAATAATATATATATATGCGTCGATATGATATGTCAAAACCTTGTATACGTGTCCCGATATTTAAAGTGCGTAAAAATAAATAACAGAAATTAAATGACGATAAATAAAATTGCAAGAATGTAAATTGTGATAATTAAATTGCGATAAATAAAATGTAATCAGTTAGCTAGGAACAATTAGCTAGGAATAGTTAGCGTGGATTCTTAACAAAATTTCTCATAGTCAATTTGTTTGTTTCTAACAAATTTTATTTTGCCAAATGTTTTCTTCATTATGCCACTTGTTGGATTCTGATAAATCAAAATCCTAATATGAAATTGGATGAATATGATTATTCTGTGGTGAACGGATTTGTATATCGGTGGATGTAAGTAGGATAGTAAACGACTGTTGAATCAGCTTCGAAGAATGTACAGTGTAACTTATTAATGTGAAATCTGAATATTCCTCGGGTATTACCTACCCGTTAAAATATTTTCACCATTAACAGTTTGTACAATAAAACTTTTAATTACAATATTTATGAAAACATATATACATATATATTTTCTTCAGACATAATCATGGATTTAATGAGTCAGTGTGATATTAAACTCATCAGATTTATGGCTAGAACTAGAGTACATAATCTCTAAAACATTAGCGATTACATAATCGCCATGAAGGACGAAGATAGTTTATGTAGAACGATTCGTAGAACGATGATTATGCTTGAGGTATAGATTGCGAGGTTGAGACGTGTGATGATGTTGTGATTGTTGGTACTGGTTATGCTGCTGGTGCTGCTGATGGTGGTACTGTTGCTGTCGGTGCTACAAGTGTTGTTGGTGCTGAGGCTGGTGATGACTGTATTTAATTATAGAGATCTTAATTTCCTTATTCGTCGAGGAATCAAATCTTTTAAATTTCGAAGATTTTCTCTATATCCCTTGAATTCCGGAATTCAACCAAGACAACGTCAAAAGTCAAGACGCACCTTATTTTCTAAATTCAACCATGACTAGTCAAAAGTTATGATGAAACTTGTCTTTTTCATTTCACTCTTTTATGATAGCTTCATTCGTACTCTTCGAATAATCGAACTATTTTATCCTTATTACTCAATGGTAATAAAACTCTATTTATCAACTCATAGTCGTCAGAAAGACATTCTTATTGTTAACCAGGACCACCACTCTCAAATTTCGGGACGAAATTTCTTTAACGGGTAGGTACTGTGACAACCCGGAAATCTCTGACCAAATTTAAACTTAATCTTTATATGTTCCCGACACGATAAGCAAAGTCTGTAATATTGAAGTCTCAAAAACTTGGAACTGTGTTCATGTTTACATTTGATCTTTAAACTAATTATATGGAATCAGTGAACGTTTGACTATTCCCGACGATTCACGAACAATTATTTGTAAATAAATATGTACAGATGTACACATATATAAATGTAAATAAACATAATAATTGGAAATGATAGAATGTAATCGTTTGAATTAAGAATTATTATTATTATTATATATATCATAAAATGAATAACATGAAATATTAATATTTATTATAATAAATTTAATTATAAGTTAAACTATAATTGTTATAGTAATATTAGTATTACTTTCAATATTAATATCTAAATTAGTATTATTATTAATGTTATTTAGAAAATTGTTGTCATCAATGAAAATATCATTTTTGTTATTACTAGTATCATAATATTTTTATTATAAGTATTCCTATACTAATATTATTATTAGTAATCCTATTTCTATAACCAATAATAAGTATTATAAATCATTTTTTTTATTTATTAGAATAAATATTGAATATATATTTCATAAACTCAGATATCAAAATATAATGATATAATTAACAAATATAGGAAATCGACTAGATATAAATACATATAGATATAAAATACAGTTATATGATTATATATATAATTACACATATATATTGATAAATCTATAAAAAAAAATACGATTATATACAATAAAATCTGTATTCTGTTTTAAATCATTACCAAGCAGTTGAGGATTTTCTTTGATTCTGTCTCTAATAGCTGTACAAGAACGAGTCTGATTTCAGTAGTATCCAAAAATCAATTTGCAGTCATTTTCAACTTTTTATTTTTTTTCTATATTTTTGTACCTCATGGACAAAACCTGTTGACCATCCTTTGGCATAAATCAATGGAATTACATTAGAATATTAACACATTTCATCAACCTCACATCCACACTATCAATTATCATTTATATCAGTTATAATTTGGCATTTTTAATAAAAAAAAAATGATGAACAACCTGTACCAACTATGTTCTTACTTTTTTTTTTAAAACAAACGATTTCGTAATCAATTTAAAATTGTGTTAATGCAATCTTGTTGGGAATTGTTTACTTAATCTCTCTGCAAAATTCTAAACTCCAATTCTTCCTAACAAAGTCAAATTTCGAAGTCAAAGTTTCAATTTCAAAAAGTCAAAATTTGTTCTTCATTGAAATTCAAACTTGTTTTAATGTTTTAAGGTAAATTGACGATTTAGAAAGTTTCTATGAACGAATTAGGACTTATTTCATTTAGGCATTATAATCTATAACGTCCTAAATTTCAAAAATCAAATTTTTTTTTATAAAAAAAACAGTCGCGACTGCTGGGTCTGTTATTTTTATTTTTATTCTTTTCTTTTTCATTTTCAATTGATTTAAAATTTGATATTAATTAGTTATCAGTATATTGAAGTATCTACATCTTATGTTTTGATTAATGGTTCGATTTTAGTCGACTATGTTCTTGGAGAAGAAGATGTGGTAAAGGGAAACAGATTACGGTTTACATAAAATAAATATAGGGATAATTTCAGAAAGGCAGTGGTGGAAGGATGGTTAGAGGGAGGTGTAGGGTAACGAGAGGTCGGAGGTTCGAGTCTCGTCTGGGGTATTATTTTTAGAAAAGCTTCTTAGAGGGTATACACTTTTATTTTAATTTTGTTATTTTTATTATTAATCGTTATTATTATAGTTATTATTATTATTATTGATGATATAAATTATTGTTATCATTACAAGTATCATAATTATAATTATTATTATTAAAATAAGTGTATTCCTAAAAGTTACCACTTATTAAAATTTTCAAGTATTATTAATATTATCATTGTATGGTTATAGTTATAATTAGGAATATTGTTATTGTTATTATTGTATTATTATATTTAGCAACTAATATATGTATTATCATTACTATTATGTAAAAATAAATACTATTATCGTTTTGTTATTAAGTAGTGCCATTAAGTATTATTAGTATTATTAGTGTTACTTTCATAAATATTAGTATCGGTATCACTTTATAAATATTATTATTATTATATTATTATGAAAATAATATAAGTTATCATTAATCTTATTAATATTAGTATTAGTAATACTTTTGTAACTATTAGTATCATTATGTTTATTATTAAACAAATGTATCAATAATAACAATATCATTATTTTTATTAGTATTATCATTTTTAATAAAATTATCATTATTATTATTATTAGTAAATCATTAATATCATAACTATCTTAAACAGTAAAATTAATATTTTTAAAAGTACTATTATTAATATCATTGTTACTATCACTAATAGGGTTATTATTAACATATGTATATTATTAATGTTATTATCATTATTTTTACTAATATTAACTTAGTATAATAAAGCTACTGTTTTGATAAACAAACTAAATACATACATAAATATACATATTTAATACATATAACATAACAAAAATTAATATTTTTATATACAACATGAACATATGAAACAAATATATATTATTAATATAAAAAGGATATAACTAATAAAATTATATGTTTCGATTATAATTATGAATATTAATAAATATACAAATGATATAGGTTCGTGAATCCGAGGCCAACCATGCATTATTCAATGTCGTAATATGTATTTTTACTACAAAATACATTAGGTGAGTTTCATTTGCTCCCCTTTTAAATGCTTTTTGCAATATATATTTTTTTGGGACTGAGAATACATGCGTTGCTTTTATAAATGTTTTATGAAATAGACACAAGTACTTAAAATTACATTCTATGGTTGGGTTATTAACCGAATATCGCCCTACAAGTCTGGTAACCTAAGAATTTAAGGAAATGGCCCTTGATTGATGCGAATTCTAAAGATAGATCTATGGACCTTGACAAGTCCCATTCGGGGTACGAATGCTTTAGTACTTCGAGATTATTATACGGGCGAGAGGTTCTGTTTTGGGGATATTTTATGCATTAAGTTAACGTCGGTTACCAGGTGTTCAATTCATATGAATGATTTTTATCTCTATGCAGTTTGCGAAATGCCTGATACGAGAATGATGTTTATGAAAATGAAATCTTGTGGTCTATTATACTATCTGAAATGATTATTTATGATAAACTAATGAACTCACCAACCTTTTGGTTGACACTTTAAAGCATGTTTATTCTCAGGTATGAAAAGAAATCTTCCGTTGTGCATTTGCTCATCTTAGAGATATTACTTGGAGTCATTCATGACATATTTCAAAAGACGTTGCATTCGAGTAGTTGAGTTCATCAAGAGTATTATTAAGTCAATTATAGTTAGATATATTATGAAATGGTATGCATGCCGTCAACTTTCGATGTATTGAAAGATTGTCTTTTCAAAAACGAATGCAATGTTTGTAAAATGTATCCTATCTCGCGATGTATTCAACTGTTGTGAATCGTTTATAATCGATATGGACTTCGTCCGAATGGATTATGACGGGTTATGAAAGTTGGTATATGTATTTTTACTACAAAATACAGTGTGGTGAGTTTCATTTGCTCCCTTTTTAAATGCTTTTGCAATATATATTTTTGGGACTGAGAATACATGCGCTGCTTTTATAAATGTTTTACGAAATAGACACAAGTGATCAAAAACTACATTATATGGTTGGATTATTAACCGAATATCGCCCTTCAAGTCTGGTAACCTAAGAATTTAGGGAAATGGCCCCTGATTGACGCGAATCCTAAAGATAGATCTATGGACCTTGACAAGTCCCATTCGGGGTACGAATGCTTTAGTACTTCGAGATTATTATACAGACGAGAGGTTCTGTTTTGGGGATATTCTATGCATTAAGTTAACGTCGGTTACCAGGTGTTCAATCCATATGAATGATATTTTTGTTTCTATGCATGAGACGTATATTTATGAGAACTGAAAATGGAAATATTGTGGTCTATTAAAATGATGAAAATGATTATTTATGTTAAACTAATGAACTCACCAACCTTTTGATTGACACTTTAAAGCATGTTTATTCTCAGGTATGAAAGAAATCTTTCGCTGTGCATTTGCTCAATTTAAAGATACTACTTGGAGGCATTCATGGCATATAGATGTCAAAACCTCGCAATGGGACCATCTGATGAAGACTTCGTCCAGGTGGATATATATATATATATATATATATATATATATATATATATATATATGTATATATATATATATATATATATATATATATATATATATATATATATATATATATATATATATATATAACATATAACATATATACATACTCGATACTTATATATACATTCTTTACATATATATATATATATATATATATATATATATATATATATATATATATATATATATATATATTCGTTGTACGTCGTACGTGTTCTTCATATATACATCGTACGAATAAACGGGTCTTACAAAAAAGAAACATTTTAAAAAGTTAATGTGTTATATAACACAAATAAAAATATATAAAAAATTGAAAAATAAACATTTTAAAAAGCCAATAGTAGACACCTATAATGAGACGAAAAAGTAAGTGTTAATTTACAAGTGGATTTAACTTTCGGATGAGTGTTGTTTGTGTTTAGCAAATCGGTTGATTGCTTTAGAGAAATTAGCTTGCATGTGAGTGCTTCTGTCAGGGAGATGAAGATGATGCTATAAATTTATTAGTAGGTATGTATCTTGTAGGTAGTTATGTGGGATATCGGGGAAAGGAAGACTTAACTAAATGGTTTAATATACCCTCACATGTTTTGCACGAGCTTGATTTTAACGGAAAAAGTTAACAATCGTTAGACCGAGGGACCAACTTTTTAACTAGAGCAAAATTGGGTGGTCAACCGCGTTAAAGAAAAATATAAATGGCTATCGTACAATTTTTTGACAAACATGAGTAACCAACGGCGTAATTTTTTCGATGGTAATAATTTTTATCTATTCTGTACACTGAACCAAAACACCAAACAAAACCAAACCTAGTAACTCGTTTTTAAGCTTCTACATAACCTTAAGCTGATTGCCGAAATCAAATCGTCATTTGTAAGCTCTTAATATATGTCTACAATGAATTTTTATTGCCTTTCAAATTTTCTTTAACTTAACATTTGTCAGATACTCGCATCTCTTATGATATCTTTATATTTTGATTTTTAGTAAATTCAGTTTTAACACATATAAAATGTGAAATAAATTTTGGAGTGTTTAAATAGAAGTTCAATATTTATCCCTATCCATTTGGGTGATCGGGTCAACCCAACTACAACACGGAGTAATAGGTAACGAGTAATTAAAACGTGACAGTTGGACTCTCGAAGCTGAACCAATGACAATCGGCATATATCGGCGATTGTACTCCACGCTCCTTTCATAACCCCAATAATCTCACATCTACCGCCTGCCACGTCACATTTCCGTACTATCCCTTTTAATCCATTTCCCATCCTTCATTTCATTTCTCTCTCCCTCTTTTTACATTTTTGTTTCAGCTCCGACGGTTTAACCCTAAATCCATCAAAGCCTATATCTGATATTGCGATTAATTTTAATTACATGATTAACAATTGATCTTATATAATGGAGGATCAAAATTACTTGGTTAATTTGATCGATTTCGTTAACAAACCAGCTTTAATTGAAACATTTGTCGACATTTTCTTATGTGCGGTACCAATCTGGGTGGCGGTGATGATCGGTGTTGTGATCGGGTGGGCATGGACACCGCGGTGGACTAGTCTTGTGTATTTAGGTTTCCGTTCGAAGTTGCGAGGGTATGCGTGGACGCTACCACCGGGATTCGGTGCTCGCCGTCTCTGGTTAGCTTTTACCGCGTTATCGGCGTTCTCCGTTGGTCGTCGGATGTGGTCAAACTTCCGTGAGAAGGAAAGGAAGGATGATTTATCGTCACCGCGTCCGGTCGCCGGAGGAGATTCCTCGCCGGCCGCTCAGTATGTGGATGGAAGTGGCGTCGAGATTAAGTTAGTGTACTTCCCTCCTTTTTGTTATGGATTATTTTACCTGATATATGATATGTATTTATGTATGGTATGTGTATATAGTTCATGTTAAAATTGTTTCTGTTGTTTAGGCTTTATTTTTGGAATTTTGTTGGCGTTATATTATTTAATTTAATTTGATGTTTAAATTATGGCAATTACCTTACCATAAATTTTAGTGTAGGTAGGTACCTATTATTGTCCTATAATTTGTGATTATTTTCTGTATTTGCATACAAGTGATTTCAACCTCTTTGAGGGTGGAAGTCTGATGTGTTTAGTAAAGTCTACTAAGATCACGTTGATTAGTTTTTTCCTGAATTCTCCCGACCTTTATCGAATGATCGTTCTGAAATAACAATTTTTCTCAGTTTCGTTGAATTTGATTAGTTTTTTCCTGAATTCTCCTGACCTTTATCAGGTAGCTTTTGAGTATTGAGGATTAGTTTTTTTAGAAGTTGAGATTTTTGAAACAACAGAAAGTTTTGGAGCTAATAATCTGCATAGGAAGCAATCAGCCAGGGTAACATGTGGGATGGTTTAATAAACACCATTAGCATTATCCACTAGCTTACATGTTTTTAATGTACCTTGTCGCAATACATAGGAAAGTTTAATGAAGGACATATATCAAAACCAGTGTTATCATGTAAATGTATCATTTGTGTTCTATTTAGTTGGCTTGTGATAACGTGGAAGCTATTTTTAGTTAATAACATATAATATATCTACTAAGATCACGTTGCACACTCATTTGTAGAACAATCAAGTCAAGTAGATTGTTGTAATAGTGGGCAGCTGATTTCACGGTATTCAACTATGTACCTATCTTTCGTGTTCCTTTTGGTGGTGATGTGGTATGAAATATCGAACATCTTTCTGTCATGGATGCTTGGTGACGGATTTGTAAATTATCTAATATAAACGAGTTTGTGTACATATTGATGGGCTGGTATAGAACTCCTCATACCTTTGCTGTGTTTGCTATGATGAGTATTATAACACATATAAAATACAAAGTGACTGACAAAGACATGATTCGTGAAGTGGGATATATATAGTATGTATAGTTAATAGTGTATAGATGATAAGAACAATTGTATTAGTATTCAAGCATATCTTATTAATAGAAATTATGATAGTTAATATCGATGTGAAAGTGTTTCTCTTATTTATTCTAGTACGTTTAAGTGGTAGTGTTATCGTATTTTCTCATTCTAATGGAGAAACCTGTAGAAGATTTCAAAAATAGAAGTTATAGCAATACCCCAGTTGAGGTGGATCTAATCTAGCACAACCTTATATTATGCATGTTGCTGTAGGTCTGAGCTTGTATTTTCATTCTCTCGGAGTCTAAACAGTACAAAGTCAGTTGAGGGTAGTTGGGGATATTATCAACTAGATTCCATTCGATATCAAGATTCCGATAGCTCACTCATTACCGTTTTGATATTGTCGGACCTGTCGCTAGCATAGCTGTCCTACACCACACGTGTTGTTGCATTGCGTAACAAGTGAAATTCTGTCGGCCAACTATCATAATGTTTGCGTACCAACCATTTATAAGATCTTGTCGTTTTCAATACATGCCCTTTGTTAGATTTGTAAGGGTTTACTAAGAAGGAATAGTTTATTCCCTATATACAGGGAATTTACCAACTCATTAGGTACGTAGAAGTTGCAGTTCTCTAGGTATGTAGGGGAGAGAGAGTTAACTTGAGAGATAGGTATTAGTTATTGCACATGAAAAATTGTATGTATTTTATCAATCTCTTTCTCACGTTAACTTGAGTCTGTTTTTTGGTGTTCATCATACAATTTGTTCATTATTCATGACATAAATGACATGAATATGTTTCCTTGAGTCTGTTGTTGGTGTTAATATCCACACATTAGTATATATCTTGACGTGAAATTATATTACTTTTGCATTAAATCTGGCTAATTAATTATCTCTATTCACAGGTGCAGCATTTTAAACTCGGGAGGAGATCACGACGTTGTGACAGATAAGGACCTAGAATATCTGTCGAGTCTTCTTGATGGTAAGGATGCAGTTTGGCAAAATATGATGGAACGATCCACATCTAACATGGCTTGTCAAGCTTGGCGTTATGAGCCTGAGGTACATGTTTACACTGAATTAACTGGAAATATAAAACGTTCTCTTCCTATTACCTAATTTGATTTTGTTTAAATTCTCATATAGTTATTTGAATGGAAACTTATTAACGCAATAACGATGATTACATTTTGTAGACAAATGCTTGCACGTCAGATATATGCTATACACGTATCTTTTTGCCACATGTCACGTTTCAAGTTGTCATATAGATTGTAGTCTTTTATTATGATTAAGTCCTTGAAGATATGCCTTCTAAGTACTTATATATGATATAAGTAGTAAATCACTAAACAGCTCAACCTCAATCATTCAAGTTGTAATCTTTGAACAAATGGTGCTTCTGATTAAAGAGATTTGATTCCATCATTATAAATTTGCTAGTAAATTTATAGGAAACAGCCAGATACACACACACACACACACACACACACATACACACACACGAAAAATCTAGTGGCCTTGTTTTCATGAGATTGCCATTTCTATGAGGATGCTTAATAAACCTTAACTCACTAGTAAATGTAGCACGATTCACGAATATCTCTATTCATACTTAAAAGTACTTAATTAAGGAAATAACAAATGACATATTGGTCTAGGAAACTTTGTAATGGTCGTAATTAAGGTCTATGAATAACATAATGGTAAGGTCCAAAAGTTGGCGTAGTGGGAAATTAAAGCTAAAATCTTTTAAACAAGGGCTAGATGATCTCCATTTGTTAAAAACTTCCCTTCATAGTTCATGATGCATTTTCCTTCTCTTTGATTGTATCAGAGTGGCCCTGTTGTGTACCGTAGCAGAACTGTGTTCGAAGATGCGACCCCAGAGCTCGTTAGAGATTTCTTCTGGGATGATGAATTTCGACCTAAGTGGGACCCAATGCTGACTTACGTCAAGATATTGGAAGAGTGTCCTCATACTGGGGCGATGATTGTTCATTGGATTAAAAAGGTTTTATTAGGAAAATGTTCATTTACATGTGTAGATTGGTAGACGTGGCAATTTGACCTATATGCTTATTAATGGGTTGAACGTGTTAAATGGCCCAAACAGGTTAAATGAATTGAAAGTCACCCAAAGTAAATTTTAAAGGCTGACATCCTTTTAAATCATTTTGTTAATATTTTAACTGTTGTAATAAAATATTTTTTGTGTGAAATGTTCTTGTCACATTAATTTCTTAATCTATTATATTTAAAGGAATATATAATTGGGCACAAATGTTTATATAGGTCAGTACAACTGGGTCTGGCCAATTTTGAGCTGTAAGAAATGACCAGTTTTCACCCATTACACAAACTGCCTGACCTGACCATCTTGCAGCCTCTACAGTTAGGTGTAATTTATGCATTAGAACTTAGAATTATCTAATTTTCAGTTTTCACTGGCTAACACTCTACATTAATGGCTATGCATGCAGTTCCCATTTTTCTGCAGTGATAGAGAATATATCATCGGTCGTAGGATTTGGGAAGCTGGGAAGACTTACTACTGCGTTACTAAGGTAAGGGTAAACTAGTAATTTTATTCCTCAATATTATATTGTTTGGTCTGCAAAAACCAGGTAAGGGAGTTTCAAGCGTGAATTATAGTTTGAGGAAACTAATTGGAATATGAAACCCCTCAGAAAGTCAAATTGAAATTTATCGGACCCGAGTTAAATCAAAAAACTTTACTTAAATTTAACTGAATTGAGTTCCAACTATTATATCAAGGTTACATTACTGATACACTTGATCAAGCTCATGTTTTCTTGTTTTATATCGAATAGTGTAATTGCAAATCATCAACTAAATCGTGTGAAATTTTAGTGAATGATTAATGCCAGACATTAAATGAAAAACTAGTAGAAACTAACAAGAATCAGTATTAAAACGGACACACTTTTAATGCAAGTGTCTCTCTCAGAGATCTTTAATTTACAATTAGAATCTGTATCAACTCAAGTATGATTTCTAATATGGTACTAACATAGTTGTCGTTTTTCCTAATGTTAGTTTGGTCACACACACACACACGCGCGCACACACACTTTTGTTTCATTATAATGTTAGCTGTACCTTTAGTTCGCTACATGTGTGTGTTATATAGACCTTGCTATATTAGCTTTCATATGTAGCTGGATTGGTGCAGGAAGTGCCTTATCCAGCTTTGCGTAGGCGTGACAAACCAAGGCGCGTGGACCACTACTTTTCGAGCTGGGTGATCAGACCTGGTAAGCATTTCATTCATCTTAATTAGTTGTACTATCAAAATTAGTATTCTCAAAATCAATGTAGCATGTCTTTTACCTTCTTTTCCAGTATTACCTAATCTGAATCTATATATGTTATGTTTGAATGAACATATAATCTTATATTATCTTATTAAATTAAATACCTTAGCTGATTGGTATGTGTTATTTGAATGCAGTTGAATCCCGTAAAGGAGATGGCGTACTGTCGTCATGTGAAGTAATACTGTTGCACTGTGAAGACATGGGGATACCTAGAGACGTGGCTAAGTTAGGCGTCCGTCACGGTATGTGGGGAACCGTGAAAAAACTGCACGGTGGTTTCAGAGCGTATCAAAGCGCACGAAAACAAGACCCGTCACTTTCGAGATGTGCACTTATGGCAACAATCGCTACAAAGATCTCGTTTGACGAGGGTGTTGAGTCGGTTCCTGAGGACCAGAAGACTACTGATGTAAACACTAGAGGCGGGAAAGTAGGTGGTGGAGTGGACTGGAGATGGGTGGCTGTTGGTGGTGCAGTGGCGGTGGTTTTTGGTCTTCGTAGTGGAGCCATTGGTCAAGCATTGTTGGTTGGTGCAGGGCAAAGACTTGCAAGAAGGAGATGAGATGTGATAAGGGGGATGGCGTTGCAACTCTTGTTTTGTGGAGGAAGGATGATAGAGGTTTATATAACGAGTATAATAATGAATCGATATTTTATGTTCTGGTTATTATTATCGTTTAAATTTAAATTTTGTATACACATATATAATCATATGGTTATCGCTATATGAAATTAATATATTTTAGTAAAGGTAACGTCGTTGGGCTTGAAGTGGTTTTTCCAGTTCAAATGCAATGTTAATTGCTCATATATGGCAATCATATGTTCATTATTTTGTAGAGCAGACTCACTAATAACAATTTTGGACAAAAGGATGAGAATAGATATTAACAACGACATTGATTTCTAAGGTAATTTGAATGAATTTATTTTTTTTGTCAAAAACATAAATTTAAATTAATAAAATAGATATGATAATCTAGGATAATTACAAATGATGCGTATCTAAACATACAATAATACAACAAGAGAACCACCAATCCAGAAAGGACCCCCAATCCAAAAAAACGAAGATAAAACCGTAGAGAGAGCTGAAAATAACAATTGAACCATCCAACCTTATACCACCAAGTAAGGCTTCAAACCCAAAACCATATTTCCTTGTCGATCTACCCTAAACAACCTAAATCCATCCAAAAGCTTACAGGTTCCCTAAAACAATTTAAAAAACAATTGACACTACACAAACAAATATGGTAAATCACTACAAATCACCAACATACTCGAACATAAGATCACCAATACAATGTCCAAACACAAAAAAATCAAAACCTTAAAATTTGTCAAGCCAAAGCTACCACCGGTAATAAAATATCCTCATAGCCATGTAAGACCTCAATATCAATTAATATCATTATTAATTTATATTCAGAACATTTATTAAACAATATATATATATTTTTGTAAACGTCATTGACAATGGCTTTAATTAAGAAGTTATTGTGATTTACAGTTATAAAAAATAAAAAAAATAAAAATAAAATTAAACGAGGCACTCTTTGAATCATTACACTGGCATCTTTTTTTTTTTCTTTCTTTTAATTGTTAATTTAATTTATTTTTTATTTCTTTTCTATTTTTTTTCGAAAAGCCAAATAAATTACTCGAAAAAAGGGCAACGCCCCCAATCAGTTTGGGTCAGGAAGTTACAACATTAGGCAACTAGTTGCGTAGAAGGCAACTTATACACCTATACAACTCGAAAACAATCACGACAGAATGCACAATCGGACTGAG
Organism: Rutidosis leptorrhynchoides; assembly: GCF_046630445.1. Lineage (NCBI taxonomy): Eukaryota > Viridiplantae > Streptophyta > Magnoliopsida > Asterales > Asteraceae > Rutidosis > Rutidosis leptorrhynchoides. The sequence continues at coordinate 585,253,962 of NC_092334.1, read as the reverse complement.
ACATCTACACGACTCGACATACATTTGCAAGTAAACAGGAATACAGTGAGGATTACATGGCATATACCAATGGGTCGGAGATCCATTGAAACCAATCGATCTTCGATTTCTTCCAATGCGAAGCGATCCATTCGAAAGACTTGAGTTGAATTTCCATTAACGCGGTATGACCACTCCAACTTTTATTTGCGAAGACTTTGAAATTTCGGTTCTTCCATATTAAATACAAACACACTCATTTCAATGCTTGCCAAAGGAGACAACCGTTATGAGACATAGGAGTATTGCTCTTTCCCCGGCACGCTTCGTTGATGCTTAGATTTGACACCGGACCCAACCCCCACCATTTGTACACCCTTTCCCATATATCGAACGTATGTTTGCAAAGAAATAGAGCATGATCAATTGTTTCTAACCCGTCATCACAAAATGGACACCGTAAGGAGTGGAGATCGGTCCCACGATAGTCGAGGTCAACTCTAGTCGCTAAACGTTTCTTCAAAGCGCGCCAAACAAATATCTCAATCTTCCCTGGTACAAGATTATTTTTAAGTGTTTCTTGTCTGAATCTATTGTCCATGATTGTTTTCTCGTCAATAAGGATAGCAAGTTTTTTGGTTGTGAAGTCGCCATTTGATAAAAACTTCCAACACCAAGCATCCTGAGAGCCCTCCTGTTTAACAAAAACATTCAGCAAATCGGTTAGAGTAATTAATTCACCATGCGTTCGTCCGGCTGGATCTCGAGACCACGACCACCGTAAGTAGCATCCCCCTTCTGACCATGTTACTCGATCTCTCACAAGGCAGCTCTGGTCAGAATCTAGCAAAAATAGACGCCTAAATTTGTTGCAGAGCGGCTCGTCACAAAGCCACTGATCGGTCCAAAAACAGGTGCTTCCACCGTCGCCAATTTTCTTCACGAACGAGCTTCCGAATTGAATTCCAATCTTTTCGATAGCACCACCTGCACGGAAGATATTTGTCCATACACCCCGTGTACCTTTTATCCTGTTTGAACCCGAATCAATATTTAAGCCGCCCACCCGATGGATACTTTTTAATACTTTAACCCAAAGAGCATTAGGCTCGGTTTTCGCTCTCCAACACCATTTCCCCAATAGAGCGAGATTTTTTCCCTTCAATGACCCGATATTAAGTCCACCCTCGCTAAAGGGTAGAAGTGTATCCTCCCACTTAACCCACGACATTTTGGAACTCTCACCCGACTCGCCCAAAAAAAAGTTTCTCCTAATACTCTCTAGCTTTTTAATAACACACGACGGAGCACGAAAGAGCGAAAAAAATATAGTGGCAAACTACTTAGAACCGACTTCACTAACGTTAACCTCCCACCAAATGAAATCGTTTTAGTTTTCCAATCCGCAAGTCTTTAGAAAAATTTGTCGACCACGTGACTCCAATGTTCAATTCTATTCATATTTTGCCCCATAGGTAGCCATAGATATGTGATTGGAAATTCACCCACTAAAATACTGAGAGAGAAGAGAGATTCAGAACATTCGATAAGTTTATAAGATCGAATTGATCGCACTATCCATCCCAATTTTTTCGTCTTTAGGTTTTCATAACTCAATTCAATGAACATCAATCAATTGTTACCTAATTCAAATCCAAATTCGCTTTCGACAACACTTGCAACATCAGATCGATATGTTAATCGGATCAATAAGTTCAATAAAATCGATGATGCCGTGTTACTGTTTCACCAAATGATCCGTAAGAAACCTCTACCTCTATTAATTGAATTCAATAAACTGCTTGCTGTTATTGTGAAAATGAAACGTTATTCAACTGCTATTTCATTAATCAGTGAATTATGGCTGCTGCGAATATCAGCTGATGCGTGTATGATGAACATTGCTATTAACTGTTTCTCGCATTTACGTCGAATCGATTTAGGTTTTGCTGTGTTTGGTTGTATCGTTAAGCAAGGTCATGAACCACTTGTTTCTACTTATAATACTTTGTTGAAAGGTTTAGTTATAGAAGATAGGGTTGTTGAGGCTGAGGTATTGTTTAAGAAGTTAATTAAGAAAAGAATTTGTGAACCGAATGAAGTTACATATGGAACGGTTATGAACGGGCTCTGTAAAAGCGGGAATACGAAAATGGCAATTAGGTTACTTAAGTTTATGGAAGAAAGAGGTTGTGAACCTAGTACAGAAGTGTATAGTATGATTATTGATAGTTTATGCAAAGATAATCGAATTGACTACGCGTTGACTTTTTTGTCGGAAATGGTTGAGAAAAGAGTGTTTCCGAATGTTGTAACTTATAATTCGTTGATTTATGGTTTCTGTAGTTTAAGGAGATGGGAAGATGCTAAGAAAATGATAATGGAAATGGACAGTAAAAAGATTAATCTCGATGCACATACTTTTAATATTCTTGTTGATGCGTTTTGTAAAGAAGGACTGGTTGAAAATGCTGAAAGTGTGATTCGTGTTATGATTGAAAGAGGTGTGCGACCGGATGTTGTTTCGTATAGTGCGTTATTAGACGGATATTGTTTGCGAGGCCAAATGAAAGAAGCTATGAAAGTTTACAACATTATGGTTGATAAAAGGATTGAACCTAGCATTATTACGTATAACAGCTTAATAAACGGGCATTGTAAAAGATCAAATATAGACGAGGCAATGGGAGTATTTAGGGAGATTACTAAAAAGAAGTTGGAACCCACGGTTTCAACGTACAGCACTATGTTGTATGGATTGTTTAAGGTTGGGAGATCTAAAGATGCCTTAAAGCTATTTGAACATATGCAATCGATAGGCGTAACTCCAAATTTTATCACTTACTCTGTCTTATTGGATGGACTATGCAAAAACCGTCGGCTCGATGAGGCGTTATGTTTGTTTCGTATTATAATAGACAATGGAATACTTCCTAATGTTGCATTGTACACTGTCCTTGTAGATGGTTGTTGCAAAAATGGGAAGCTTGCGATGGCCATGGACCTTTTTAGTGAACTTTGTTCGCGAGGTTTAGTGCCGAACGTTGTAACGTATAATGCCATGAGTAATGGGTTTTGTAATGAAGGTATGATTGAGGAAGCGAAAGATCTTGTTATGAAAATGGAGAAAAATGGTGTTTCTCCAAATAGCGTTACTTACAATATCATACTTCAAGGAGTTTTGAAGTGGAAGAAACCGAAAGATGTATTGCTACATCTAGAGGAAATGGATGAGAGGGGTTTCTCGATTGATGCATCTTCATTTTACTTGCTACTTCGTGCAATCCCGGTAAAGGAACAAGATGTTAACTTTGCTGATCTAATCGTGAAACTTGCACCGCGTGACATTTTAAAATCCAAATCCTTATCAGGGAAATCTGAACCTGCGAATGTGAAAGGTATGCACATCTTTTTGTTCGCAGTACTTTATATAATCTCTGATTTACAGTCGTAGACTAGTACATATGCACGATGTTGATTAAGTTGTTAACAGGTCAGGATAATCACATGTCATAAGGGTAAACCGACCCTCTGGCGGCCCCACACCGACCGGTCCCACGGCCAACATGTGAGAGGAAAATCGCTTAACCATGCTTAAAGGGACGTGGGGCAGGGATTGAACCCTTAACCACCGCGGTATGCTGCATGATAATCACATGTCATAGCCAAACAGTCGTAGAGATTGTTAGGGTATTGGATTCCAGTTCCAGGATTTCACACATAAGAGTTGGATTTTTGAATAGGAAAACACATTTAGTTTGATTGTGCATCTTTAAAATTCATATTTGTTTTCTGAAACTTTTGACAGCTAAATTGTTACATATAACTGGCATTATATGATGACAAAGTGTTGAATTCTGAGTTTCGTATATCTGCAGTTTCTGTTGCTAATCCTCCATAAAAGGTCCACTATAATTGAGAAAAAACAAAGAATTTATAAGGAACTTTATAAGGAACACTCTGCTGGATATGTCGCTATGGAATGTGGTTCCTCTGAAAGTAATGGCCCGAGGTAACAATCTTCTTCGACAAATAAACAAACGGCGGAACGAAACTGAAGTCAGTTTTTTTAACAACGATGAATGATATGGAAATAAGTAAAGTAGGATTAATTGTTTTCCAAGAAGTAAAAACTGACGGGAATAGTTATGTTTTTGATGTAACTAAGGGGATATGTTTCATATTAGAGGGAGCAACTTTTTACTTTTTTATATACAAACACCAATTAGAGCTGTCTACATTATGCATGAAAATGAAATGGACATTTATTTCCTTCGATTTTATATTAGTTAGAATTTTAATGCGTGTTTCAACTTTTTATTTTTTTACTCCGTGTATTTTATTTTCATAGATGAATCGCAGTTGAAATGAGTTCTGCTAACTGGTACTGTAGCAGACTAGCAGTTCTTGCTTTTGGCAACTCCTTTTCCACATGCTAATCTCAACTATGTGCAGGTATTTCATATAACTTGTTTTGATTCTTTTATGCTTTCTGCATAAAAACATATTCTGATTGTTTTTTGTACATTTCTACGTTGATAGTATGGGGAAGCTCTGTTTCTAATATTCCCAGTTGTGATAGTAAATAATATAGATGAATATAAGTTCATTGCTAGGCAAATATTTACAATTATATTATATCATTACAGTATAGGAAATTACAAATTTGGATTTGTATTTATTCTGTGAATGGTAATGAATGTAATTGGAAAGTTTGTTCTAACTTGAGTTCTATTCACTTTCTTGTATGATCTGATGACCCAGCAGTGGCTATATGAGATTGCTTAGCTAAGAACTTACATGCTTAGCTTCGACACTCTTTCTAGCGTGTTGACACATGTGATCATGTTCGAACCACCCTTGCGTTTGGTGATCATTTGTCACCATACGCGACAAGCCAATCCAGCTCAACCGAATTCGTTCCTTGTTTAAACTGACTTCACACATCCAACACAAAATGCTAGGTCGGTATCAGATGATATCACAAGTTCTCACATCAAGCTTTCAAGCATACAATTTTCTGGTGAATCTATTAGCTCAACCAGTGTGTAGAAGTGATGTTTTGGATCAATCAATGATTTTAGTAAATGTTTGTTTTGTGTATGTTTTAATATACTTGGGGTTTTGTTCAATTTGAGTGTGAATTTCTTTAAAAAGACTATTAGGTATGGATCACAATTTATTTCATTCAGATCGCTGAATCTGTTTCAATTTCAAGTTATGTTTTTAACAAAAAAAAAAAAAATAATAAGTTAACCACAGAATGGATACATATGATAAGGATTACAGATAAAGTGACGTAATCGAAATTTTTTAATTTGACATTCTAAATTCTAAATTGGTACGTAATACGGAGTAATAAATTTACATAGACATTAGAAGTGAATGATCACAAAACAGAGGCATAACGAAATACAGTAGTACCAGCACTTTTGGTATTAATAGATGTTTCACTCTCCATATAAAGAAAGATGGACATTACAATTATTACGATCACTAATCAAACAAAAGAATCAAATTCAATAGTCAGGACACATATATGTAGCCTTTTTACTTGTATAATTATAACAATAATCCTCAAGCTTTGGTAACACTTTTGACTACTATTGGGATGATGATCACTAAGATCATTATGAGAAGCAGAATCATCCCCAAACACAAACACTTCCTACTAATTATAACAATAACCTCAAGCTTTGGTAACACTTTTGACTACTATTGGGAGGATGATCACTAAGATCATTATGAGAAGCAGAATCATCCCCAAACACAAACACTTCCTACTACTTCTTTGGTGCCCTTTTGCAGTCTTAAGATTCTTGGTACCATCATTAACGTAATGAGACGCATTCATTACGTGATGCTCAATATCATCCATTTTCTCCCCTTGAGCTTCCACCATAACAGCCATATCCAAGAACACTTGATGGAGCTCTAGTAGGCTCGTTTCTATCTCCTTGGCGGCATCATGGCGGTCTTGAATCTCAACCACCGTTTCCAACACCTTTCCCCTTCCATGTTCCTATAAATTCAGTTAAGTCAAATAAAGTCTATACCTTTTACCTTTATTATGTTTGAAAAGAAAAGGCAACAGCTTTATATTTTCCAATATCTTAAAAACCTCAACAAACTCTAATCCCATAATTATAAACTTTCATGCCAAATATACAATTAGTAATAATCTCATTAATCACATGGAGCAAAACACCCAAAAAATAATAATAATAATAATAAAGAAAAACAATGTGTAAAGAATTCACATGAAAATTTATTACTAGGTTCACATTTCCAAATTCTTGTAAAATGTGTAAACAAGTCTTTGACCAGAACTGAAAAATAAATTCATGTCAAATTTACAACCATTAATCCCATCAATATTCACATGGAGCAAACACACAATAAAAAACATAAAAACACAACAATGTGTAAAAAATTCATATTATCCAAATTCTTGTTATCTTGTAAACCGTATAAAACTAGTTTCTAACCACAACTAAAATCAATAAATTCATGACAAGTTTACAACCTTTAATCCCCAAAATACATGCAGCTAAGTTTTACTAAAAAGGATCTATCAATTTCATATCCGAAAACAAAAATTCATCTAAATTTATCAACTCTAAGATCTAAACCCAATTAATATCACCCTTATCAATATCATAAGAAGTTGTACGTTACGCATAAAAAATAGTACTTTTCGGAAAAATAAAATCGGATATACCTGAATAGCCCTTGACAAGAATTCTTCTCCACCTTGACCATCGGTCCCACTTGAAATAATCTTCTCAATCACTTCTTCATCAGCTTCTTCTCCGGTCACCGTGAAATACCTCCGGCCGACAGTCTCTTTGTACTCCGTCATCATCCTCTGCCTCAACAATTGAAAATCCATCATCAGCTCCTTAAGTTTCTTCCTCAACCCATTCGCAACCGCAGTCCTCGTTCGATCCACCGGCGTACCCATTTTACAACCCGACAACCGCCGACTCTCAGCGTTCGCACGGTCCATCTCCTCCAATCTCGACTTAATCGTTTTCGCCTTCTTAAGGACATTCATGATTTCGCTATTGATACGACGTCGGTTTGATTTTAGGGCTTCTGATTTGTGAAGTGATTTGGATTCTTGGTTTGCGGATTCCAATTGAGCTAGGGTTTCGCGAATTGAGCTCATCTCTTGCTTTACTAGCTCGGCTTCATGAAGGAAGGAGGTTAGATTGTTATCTGATTGATGAATTGATTGCATCTGAAGGTCGTGATCTGGACCAGATTCCAAATCGATGTCTTTCATCGTCGATTTCTTTAAATCGACGTAACTGGTGAAGGATTTAGTTAAAAGGTCGTTCATTTTGATGATTTTTGTAGATTGAGATGAAGAAAAATTGGAAAGAATCAGAAATTGATGGGGAGAGTGAGTTTAATTTCAGATAGAATTTGAATTTGAATTTGAATTTGATGGTAAGAGATGAGATGAAAGGGGTTGGGTTTATTTAGGGATTTATGACCGAAATAGCCGTTGGAGATTTACGGGTAACGGCTCTATTCGGATTTAAAGTTATACGTGTTTATCGATTTTTATTTATAACGCGTAACGCTTGATTATTTTATTATCATAATCATAATCATAATTATTAATTATTAGATTATTAGATTATTATTATTATTATTATTATTATTATTATTATTATTATTATTATTATTATTATTATTATTATTATTATTATTATTATTATACTATTTTATTATTATTAAATATTCATATATATTAATATATGTTTTGGTAGTAAGGGAATGTAAATGTTAAAATCGTTTAGTTTAATGACACATGGAACCACTGATTCCGACTAAGAAACTTGTCGTTGTTTTTTACAAACATATAGAGACATGTATTCTCGCATACATATGTAACGTAATTAATCCCATAAAGAGAACTCATATTTGAATATTAATGTAATAATACTTATTATTATTATTATTATTATAAATAAATATAATTATAATAATAGAAATAAATAATAATAATAAAGTTTGCTTAAAAATTGGGTATTTATATTTTTAATAATAATTATTAGTAATAACAAATGCCTTGTTTAATTAAAAAAAAAAAATTAAAATACATTATTATATGAAAGTTGTACAATATGCTTAAAAATGTGTTCATTGAGTATTTTGTAGAATATTGTACAATTTGTTTAAAGTTTGTACATCATGTGAACGTTTTATCAAAATGTTGTACATAATGTTTTAAATACAACAACAACAACAATACCCAATCCCGCGCCTGCGAGGTATGAGGGAGGTAAGATGTAGACAATCCTTCCTCTACCCTAGAATAGAAGAGAAACCGTTTCTTTAACCACGAGTCGAGAAAAGATTCTCCACCCACAGGAAAGAAAATTCATCCCCCTCTCTACTTCAGGGTAGAGAGATGAAATGTCCCGTTGTTATTGATTAAAAACGTTCCATATTAATTGATTTCGTTGCGAGGTTTTGACCTCTATATGAGACGTTTTTCAAAGACTGCATTCATTTTAAAACAAACCATAACCTTTATTTCATCAATAAAGGTTTAAAAAACTTTACGTAGATTATCAAATAATGATAATCTAAAATATCCTGTTTACACACGACCATTACATAATGGTTTACAATACAAATATGTTACAACAAAATAAGTTTCTTGAATGCAGTTTTTACACAATATCATACAAGCATGGACTCCAAATCTCGTCCTTATTTAAGTATGCGACAGCGGAAGCTCTTAATAATCACCTGAGAATAAACATGCTTAAAACGTCAACAAAAATGTTGGTGAGTTATAGGTTTAACCTATATGTATCAAATCGTAACAATAGACCACAAGATTTCATATTTCAATACACATCCCATACATAGAGATAAAAATCATTCATATGGTGAACACCTGGTAACCGACAATAACAAGATGCATATATAAGAATATCCCCATCATTCCGGGACACCCTTCGGATATGATATAAATTTCGAAGTACTAAAGCATCCGATACTTTGGATGGGGTTTGTTAGGCCCAATAGATCTATCTTTAGGATTCGCGTCAATTAGGGTGTCTGTTCCCTAATTCTTAGATTACCAGACTTAATAAAAAGGGCATATTCGATTTCGATAATTCAACCATAGAATGTAGTTTCACGTACTTGTGTCTATTTTGTAAATCATTTATAAAACCTGCATGTATTCTCATCCCAAAAATATTAGATTTTAAAAGTGGGACTATAACTCACTTTCACAGATTTTTACTTCGTCGGGAAGTAAGACTTGACCACTGGTTGATTCACGAACCTATAACAATATATACGTATATATCAAAGTATGTTCAAAATATATTTACAACACTTTTAATATATTTTGATGTTTTAAGTTTATTAAGTCAGCTGTCCTCGTTAGTAACCTACAACTAGTTGTCCACAGTTAGATGTACAGAAATAAATCGATAAATATTATCTTGAATCAATCCACGACCCAGTGTATACGTATCTCAGTATTGATCACAACTCAAACTATATATATTTTGGAATCAACCTCAACCCTGTATAGCTAACTCCAACATTCACATATAGAGTGTCTATGGTTGTTCCGAAATATATATAGATGTGTCGACATGATAGGTCGAAACATTGTATACGTGTCTATGGTATCTCAAGATTACATAATATATAATACAAGTTGATTAAGTTATGGTTGGAATAGATTTGTTACCAATTTTCACGTAGCTAAAATGAGAAAAATTATCCAATCTTGTTTTACCCATAACTTCTTCATTTTAAATCCGTTTTGAGTGAATCAAATTGCTATGGTTTCATATTGAACTCTATTTTATGAATCTAAACAAAAAAAGTATAGGTTTCTAGTCGGAAAAATAAGTTACAAGTCGTTTTTGTAAAGGTAGTCATTTCAGTCGAAAGAACGACGTCTAGATGACCATTTTAGAAAACATACTTCCACTTTGAGTTTAACCATAATTTTTGGATATAGTTTCATGTTCATAATAAAAATCATTTTCTCAGAATAAAAACTTTTAAATCAAAGTTTATCATAGTTTTTAATTAACTAACCCAAAACAGCCCGCGGTGTTACTACGACGGCGTAAATCCGGTTTTACGTTGTTTTTCGTGTTTCCAGGTTTTAAATCATTAAGTTAGAATATCATATAGATATAGAACATGTGTTTAGTTGATTTTAAAAGTCAAGTTAGAAGGATTAACTTTTGTTTGCGAACAAGTTTAGAATTAACTAAACTATGTTCTAGTGATTACAAGTTTAAACCTTCGAATAAGATAGCTTTATATGTATGAATCGAATGATGTTATGAACATCATTACTACCTTAAGTTCCTTGGATGAACCTACTGGAAAAGAGAAAAATGGATCTAGCTTCAATGGATCCTTGGATGGCTCAAAGTTCTTGAAGCAAAATCATGACACGAAAACAAGTTCAAGTAAGATCATCAATTGAAATAAGATTGTTATAGTTATAGAAATTGAACCAAAGTTTGAATATGATTATTACCTTGTATTAGAATGATAACCTACTGTAAGAAACAAAGATTTCTTGAGGTTGGATGATCACCTTACAAGATTGGAAGTGAGCTAGCAAACTTGAAAGTATTCTTGATTTTATGAAACTAGAACTTTTGGAATTTATGAAGAACACTTAGAACTTGAAGATAGAACTTGAGAGAGTTCAATTAGATGAAGAAAATTGAAGAATGAAAGTGTTTGTAGGTGTTTTTGGTCGTTGGTGTATGGATTAGATATAAAGGATATGTAATTTTGTTTTCATGTAAATAAGTCATGAATGATTACTCATATTTTTGTAATCTTATGAGATATTTCATGCTAGTTGCCAAATGATGGTTCCCACATGTGTTAGGTGACTCACATGGGCTGCTAAGAGCTGATCATTGGAGTGTATATACCAATAGTACATACATCTAAAAGCTGTGTATTGTACGAGTACGAATACGGGTGCATACGAGTAGAATTGTTGATGAAACTGAACGAGAATGTAATTGTAAGCATTTTTGTTAAGTAGAAGTATTTTGATAAGTGTATTGAAGTCTTTCAAAAGTGTATAAATACATATTAAAACACTACATGTATATACATTTTAACTGAGTCGTTAAGTCATCGTTAGTCGTTACATGTAAGTGTTGTTTTGAAACCTTTAGGTTAACGATCTTGTTAAATGTTGTTAACCCAATGTTTATAATAACAAAAGAGATTTTAAATTATTATATTATCATGATATTATGATGTACGAATATCTCTTAATATGATATATATACATTAAATGTCGTTACAACGATAAACGTTACATATATGTCTCGTTTCAAAATCATTAAGTTAGTAGTCTTGTTTTTACATATGTAGTTCATTGTTAATATAATTAATGATATGTTTACTTATCATAATATCATGTTAACTATATATATAACCATATATATGTCATCATATAGTTTTTTTTTTACAAGTTTTAACGTTCGTGAATCACCGGTCAACTTGGGTGGTCAATTGTCTATATGAAACATATTTCAATTAATCAAGTCTTAAAAAGTTTGATTGCTTAACATGTTGGAAACATTTAATCATGTAAATATCAATCTCAATTAATATATATAAACATGGAAAAGTTCGGGTCACTACAGTACCTACCCGTTAAATAAATTTCGTCCCGAAATTTTAAGTTGTTGAAGGTGTTGACGAATCTTCTGGAAATAGATGCGGGTATTTCTTCTTCATCTGATCTTCACGCTCCCAGGTGAACTCGGGTCCTCTACGAGCATTCCATCGAACCTTAACAATTGGTATCTTGTTTTGCTTAAGTCTTTTAACCTCACGATCCATTATTTCGACGGGTTCTTCGATGAATTGGAGTTTTTCGTTGATCTGGATTTCATCTAACGGAATAGTGAGATCTTCTTTAGCAAAACATTTCTTCAAATTCGAGACGTGGAAAGTGTTATGTACAGCCGCGAGTTGTTGAGGTAACTCAAGTCGGTAAGCTACTGGTCCGACACGATCAATAATCTTGAATGGTCCAATATACCTTGGATTTAATTTCCCTCGTTTACCAAATCGAACAACGCCTTTCCAAGGTGCAATTTTAAGCATGACCATCTCTCCAATTTCAAATTCTATATCTTTTCTTTTAATGTCAGCGTAGCTCTTTTGTCGACTTTGGGCGGTTTTCAACCGTTGTTGAATTTGGATGATCTTCTCGGTAGTTTCTTGTATAATCTCCGGACCCGTAATCTGTCTATCCCCCACTTCACTCCAACAAATTGGAGACCTGCACTTTCTACCATAAAGTGCTTCAAATGGCGCCATCTCAATGCTTGAATGGTAGCTGTTGTTGTAGGAAAATTCTGCTAATGGTAGATGTCGATCCCAACTGTTTCCGAAATCAATAACACATGCTCGTAGCATGTCTTCAAGCGTTTGTATCGTCCTTTCGCTCTGCCCATCAGTTTGTGGATGATAGGCAGTACTCATGTCTAGACGAGTTCCTAATGCTTGCTGTAATGTCTGCCAGAATCTTGAAATAAATCTGCCATCCCTATTAGAGATAATAGAGATTGGTATTCCATGTCTGGAGACGACTTCCTTCAAATACAGTCGTGCTAACTTCTCCATCTTGTCATCTTCTCTTATTGGCAGGAAGTGTGCTGATTTGGTGAGTCGATCAACTATTACCCAAATAGTATCAAAACCACTTGCAGTCCTTGGCAATTTAGTGATGAAATCCATGGTAATGTTTTCCCATTTCCATTCCGGGATTTCGGGTTGTTGAAGTAGACCTGATGGTTTTTGATGCTCAGCTTTGACCTTAGAACACGTCAAACATTCTCCTACGTATTTAGCAACATCGGCTTTCATACCCGGCCACCAAAAATGTTTCTTGAGATCCTTGTACATCTTCCCCGTTCCAGGATGTATTGAGTATCTGGTTTTATGAGCTTCTCTAAGTACCATTTCTCTCATATCTCCAAATTTTGGTACCCAAATCCTTTCAGCCCTATACCGGGTTCCGTATTCCCGAATATTAAGATGCTTCTCCGATCCTTTGGGTATTTCATCCTTTAAATTTCCCTCTTTTAAAACTCCTTGTTGCGCCTCCTTTATTTGAGTAGTAATGTTATTATGAATCATTATATTCATAGATTTTACTCGAATGGGTTCTCTGTCCTTCCTGCTCAAGGCATCGGCTACCACATTTGCCTTCCCCGAGTGGTAACGAATCTCAAAGTCGTAATCATTCAATAATTCAATCCACCTACGCTGCCTCATATTCAGTTGTTTCTGATTAAATATGTGTTGAAGACTTTTGTGGTCGGTATATATAATACTTTTGACCCCATATAAGTTGTAACGACCCTGGTTTTTCCAACGTTATTTATTAATAATTATTATTATTAATACGCTTGATTAAACGAATGTATGTTATTACATTTACATGTTGCTTTGATTGCCCGTACTTGAACTTTAAATGCCCGAAACGTCTTTGTGACACCCGGAACTTGCACGAATAATATTTTAAGATATTATTTACATTCATGATTAATTTTATTAATCATTTTAATTAACTAAGGTGATAGGTTAATTACTTGGGCTTTATTTGGTTTAACTTGGGATTTATTGAACTTGGGCTTTAATTAATGAAGTGGACTCTTGACTTGGGTTTCCAAGCCCACCCTATTTATATTAGTGGACCTTTAGCCCATTCTTTTAAGTGTAAGTAATACTTGAACTCAAACTAGGTAGTTAACTTGCAAAAGGAATCTAGTTGCCATAATCCCCATGAAATCAACTCTTATATCCACCTTTATGAACTTTACATGCTAATAACCATTAAACTTAACCTCTCCCCCTCCCAATTCTGCTGAATGCCGAATCCATGTAGGCCATTTAGTGGTGTTTGATTTCATTTTTCCTTCATTACTCTCACTTGCTCCCTCATTTCTCATAAACACACACACACTTGCTTCATCTTTTCTCTTATCTTTCTCTCAAGTTCTTCTTTCTTTCTTGTAAGTAACAACTTCTTTTCTTCTTTTCTTTGTTGGTAAAAACTGATTTCTACATGAACATAATCATCATCAATCTTTGTTGTTAAAACTTTTGTTACTTGTTCTTGTTTAAAGTTAATTACTTGTAGGTTACTAAGTTGTTTACTTACTTACTTTCATGTTACAAGATCAAACTTTCTAGTTTTGATTCTTCATTTATATCTTGTATTTAACAAGAACATCAAGAACATAATCTCTCTAGTTATGTTTTACATATTTGTTTCAAAGAATTAAAGTTCATAGTTGTATAAACTCTTTACTTGTAGTTCTTGAAGTAACTTTGAAGTTACTTCACTTAAAGATCAACTTGGGTTGAATCTTTAAAAGTAAGAGCAACTATGAATCATCTTCTTGTTTAGTTAGCTTTCTACTTTATTTATTTCAAAGATTTAAAGTTTATAATCTTTAATTTTTGTTACTTGTGTTCTTGTTTGTTGTATGTTACTAGAATACCACCTTCATGGTTGGTTTAGGCTTATCATTCATTTACTTTATTTCTTATTGTTAGTTGCTTACTACACATTTGAACAAGGACATGAAACCAACAAGAGCTTACACTTTGGTGCAAGTATCATGGATCCAACACTTGGTTGTGATCTTTCTTAGTGTTCATGAACTTGTTCATAAACTTACATGGAACCTTGGTTCATCAAACACTTACAACACTTGCACTTGAGTTATGATGGACAAACCTTGGTCAAAATGATGTTAACACATCAACGAGTTGTACATTTGAAGCTATACGCATCAAGGATGAGAACCGTGATGAACATCAAGCATCGAGACAACCGGAACTCTCCAAAACCCACTGTTCTGTCCAAAACCTACTGACCTGATGCTTCTGGAACAGACCAGTAGACCTGGGCTGTTATAACCTTGATTTTTAGATAGAACTTTTCGAGTAGATAACTTTTCATATAGGACTCGTCTTAATCCGAGTTACGGTTTAGGATTTATGGCCCTCCGATCGTTACCATGTCCTTTAACGTTGTGCAGAAATTTCTGACCTACTCGCACTTAGACCGTCGCCACGGTCAAACCAAGACGAGTTTGCTTCTGTAAATTTTACCACACTTAAGGGACTCATAGACGGAGCCATGACCACTGGTCTCACCTTAATTCAGTAAGGGTAGAGGCCGTGGTGACTGACCGAAGTCAGCCTTTGTTTTAAACGACTTTCATAAACGAGTCTTACTTGTTACCTTTTGTTTAATGATGATTGATGATGACCCTTATGACCTTAATTACGTACTTGTAAACCTTTTGAGACGACTTATTGACTTAGTGCTATTTGACTTAGGTTGAGGACGTTTGGACCGTTACTTGCACACCACTTTCCGACTACTACCTTACCATTACTACTAATCATTGTGAGTTATAGCATTCCCTTTTTACTTTAACTTTTTGGGAACTGAGATTACATGCGGATTTTATGTTTTACATACTAGGCACGAGTACTTAAACTTATATATGTGTGGGTTATATAACGGCAGAAACATTCCCTTTAGCTCGGTAACGTTTAATCATTGGTTTTTGAACCGTGAACGCGAATCTTAGATATGGATCCATAGGGTTTGACATCCCCACTCGGGCTAGTAGCGCTAGCATTTAACGAGTGTTTAATACTTCGAGGTTATACGCACTTGCCAAGTGCACTTTAAGGGGGTACATTAAACGTTAAGTTAGTTACCGGGTGCCCACGGTTAAACATATACTTTTACATACTTTTGAATCGCTCGTTGTAGCACTGAAATCTCGTGGCCTACTTACATTACTGTTACACTTAAACTATAGCTCACCAACCTTTGTGTTGACCTTTTTAAGCATGTATTTTCTCAGGTGCTTGAAGTCGCTTCCGCTATCTTACTAGTCGTGCTGTAGAACCCGCTGCCTAGAGTTGTTATCGCATGACTACTTATGTTGCATTCAAACTTTTTACTTATGAACTTATGTTATGTAACGACCATTATGGTCACGTACACTTATTTAATGCTTCTACTTAGCGAAGCATACTTTCGATTTGTAAAACAATTGACGTATGTTATGACGTCACTTTTATTTTTAAATGTAAACTCTGTTTTGAAAACGCATATAGTACTTAACCTTGTAATGATCCTGTTGATGATGGTCCGTACATGATGATTTAGTACGGGGCGTCACATAAGTAGTGCCTCCAAGTCTTTAATGCAAAAACAACCGCGCCTAATTCCAAATCATGCGTCGTATAATTTTGTTCGTGAATCTTCAATTGTCTAGACGCATAAGCAATCACCTTCGTTCGTTGCATTAATACACAACCGAGACCTTGCTTTGATGCATCACAATAAATCACAAAATCATCATTCCCTTCAGGCAATGACAATATAGGTGCCGTAGTTAGCTTTTTCTTCAATAACTGAAATGCTTTCTCTTGTTCATCATTCCATTCAAATTTCTTCCCTTTATGCGTTAATGCAGTCAAGGGTTTTGCTATTCTGGAAAAGTCTTGGATGAACCTTCTGTAGTAACCAGCTAGTCCTAAAAACTGGCGTATGTGTTTCGGAGTTTTCGGGGTTTCCCACTTTTCAACAGTTTCTATCTTTGCCGGATCCACCTTAATACCTTCTTTGTTCACTATGTGACCGAGGAATTGAACTTCTTCCAACCAAAATGCACACTTTGAAAACTTAGCGTATAATTCTTCCTTCCTCAATACTTCTAACACCTTTCTCAAATGTTCACCGTGTTCTTGGTCATTCTTTGAGTAAATAAGTATGTCATCAATGAAAACAATGACAAACTTGTCAAGGTATGGTCCACACACTCGGTTCATAAGGTCCATGAACACAGCTGGTGCATTAGTTAAACCAAACGGCATGACCATAAACTCGTAATGACCGTAACGTGTTCTGAAAGCAGTCTTTGGAATATCATCTTCTTTCACCCTCATTTGATGATACCCGGAATGTAAGTCAATCTTTGAATAAACAGACGAGCCTTGTAGTTGATCAAATAAGTCGTCGATTCTCGGTAGTGGGTAGCGGTTCTTGATGGTAAGTTTGTTCAACTCTCGGTAGTCGATACACAACCTGAAAGTACCATCTTTCTTCTTGACAAACAAAACAGGAGCTCCCCACGGTGATGTGCTTGGTCGAATGAAACCACGCTCTAAAAGTTCTTGTAATTGGCTTTGCAGTTCTTTCATCTCGCTGGGTGCGAGTCTGTAAGGAGCACGAGCTATTGGTGCAGCTCCTGGTACAAGATCTATTTGAAATTCAACGGATCGATGTGGGGGTAATCCCGGTAATTCTTTTGGAAATACATCGGGAAATTCTTTTGCAATGGGAACATCATTGATGCTCTTTTCTTCAGTTTGTACTTTCTCGACGTGTGCTAGAACAGCATAGCAACCTTTTCTTATTAGTTTTTGTGCCTTCAAATTACTAATAAGATGTAGCTTCGTGTTGCCCTTTTCTCCGTACACCATTAAGGGTTTTCCTTTTTCTCGTATAATGCGAATTGCATTTTTGTAACAAACGATCTCTGCTTTCACTTCTTTCAACCAGTCCATACCGATTATCACATCAAAACTCCCTAACTCTACTGGTATCAAATCAATCTTAAATGTTTCGCTAACCAGTTTAATTTCTCGATTCCGACATATATTATCTGCTGAAATTAATTTACCATTTGCTAATTCGAGTAAAAATTTACTATCCAAAGGCGTCAATGGACAACTTAATTTAGCACAAAAATCTCTACTCATATAGCTTCTATCCGCACCCGAATCAAATAAAACGTAAGCAGATTTATTGTCAATAAGAAACGTACCCGTAACAAGCTCCGGGTCTTCCTGTGCCTCTGCCGCATTAATATTGAAAACTCTTCCGCGGCCTTGTCCATTCGTGTTCTCCTGGTTCGGGCAATTTCTAATAATGTGGCCCGGTTTTCCACATTTATAACAAACTACATTGGCATAACTTGTTCCGACACTACTTGCTCCGCCATTACTCGTTCCGACACCATTTGTTCCTTTCGTTCTATTAACCCCTGGTCCGTAGACATCACACTTCGCCGCGCTATGACCATTTCTTTTACACTTGTTGCAAAATTTGGTGCAGAACCCCGAGTGATACTTTTCACACCTTTGGCATAGCGGCTTCTGATTGTTGTTGTTGTTGCGGTTATTATTGTTGTTAAGATGATTGTTGTGGTTGCTGTTGTTGTTGTTGTTGTTGGGCCGCTTGTTGTAGTTGCGATTGATGTTGCGATTGTTAGGATAGTTGTTGCGATTATTGTTATAATTGCTGTTGTTGTTGTATTGGTGATTCTTATCACCGTTTTCCTCCCACTTTCTTTTGACTTGCTTCACATTGGCCTCTTCAGCAGTCTGTTCTTTAATTCTTTCTTCAATCTGGTTCACTAGTTTGTGAGCCATTCTACATGCCTGTTGTATGGAGGCGGGCTCGTGTGAACTTATATCTTCTTGGATTCTTTCCGGTAATCCTTTCACAAACGCGTCGATCTTCTCTTCCTCATCTTCGAATGCTCCCGGACACAATAGGCACAATTCTGTGAATCGTCTTTCGTACGTGGTAATATCAAATCCTTGGGTTCGTAACCCTCTAAGTTCTGTCTTGAGCTTATTGACCTCGGTTCTGGGACGGTACTTCTCGTTCATCAAGTGCTTGAATGCTGACCACGGTAGTGCGTACGCATCGTCTTGTCCCACTTGCTCTAGATAGGTATTCCACCATGTTAACGCAGAACCTGTGAAGGTATGCGTAGCGTACTTCACTTTGTCCTCTTCAGTACACTTACTTATGGCAAACACCGATTCAACCTTCTCGGTCCACCGTTTCAATCCGATCGGTCCTTCGGTTCCATCAAATTCCAAAGGTTTGCAGGCAGTGAATTCTTTGTAGGTGCATCCTACACGATTTCCTGTACTGCTAGATCCAAGGTTATTGTTGGTATGTAGCGCAGCCTGTACTGCGGCTATGTTTGAAGCTAGAAAAGTACGGAATTCCTCTTCATTCATATTCACGGTGTGTCGAGTAGTCGGTGCCATTTCCTTCAAAATAGTCAAATGGAACAAGTTAATCATACAGAATATTAAGAGTAGTTAATAGTATTTCGTAGCATAATATGAACTCATTTATAAAAGCTTTTTCTTCATATTAGCGTTTTATAAGTTTAAATTCGGGTAGTACCTACCCGTTAAGTTCATACTTAGTAGCTAATATACAATTCAACTACTACAATTCTATATGAAAAACTGATTATAATAATATTTCGCGTTCAAACTTTTATACAATATTTTACAAACTTACAATACCGCTTATTTTACATAAAGCATGAAATATAGCACACAATAACTTTGATACAAGATAGTTGTGAAGATAATTCTAGCTAGTACACAAGTCGTTCAGCAAAGGCAATAAAGACACGTAATTCATACGTCCAGAAACAAGTCATGCATTCTGGTTTTACTAGGACTACTTCCCATCCTTGGTCTTGTGCAACATAACCGTTATGGCCGTTGATAAGACAGCGTGTTGTAACGTCGTCAAAGGGACGAGGGTTACGTAATGTCCAACAGTCCCGTAACAATCTAAAAACCTCATTTCTTACCCCAATTACCGACTCCGTCACTTGTGGGAACGTTTTGTTTAATAGCTGTAGCCCGATGTTCTTTTTCTCACTTTGGTGAGAAGCGAACATTACTAACCCATAAGCATAGCATGCTTCTTTATGTTGCATGTTAGCCGCTTTTTCTAAATCATGAAGTCCTATATTCGGATACATTGAGTCAAAATAATTTCTTAACCCGTTGCGTAAAATAGCATTTGGGTTCCCCGCAATATATGCGTCAAAGTAAACACATCGTAACTTATGGGTTTCCCAATGTGATATCCCCCATCTTTCAAACGAAAGTCTCTTATAAACCAAGACATTCTTGGAACGTTCTTCGAATGTCTTACAAACTGATCTCGCCTTAAATAGTTGTGCCGAGGAATTCTGACCGACTCTAGACAAGATTTCATCAATCATGTCTCCGGGTAGGTCTCTTAAAATATTGGGTTGTCTATCCATTTTGCGTTTTTATACTGTAAAATAGACAAGAGTTAGATTCATAAAAAAAAATACTTATTAATACAAGCAATTTTTACATATATCATAAAGCATAAGCACACTATATTACATATATTACACCACATGAATACAACTATCTTATTCCGACTCGCTTGTTTCTTCTTCTTCTTCGGTTTTGGTTCGTTTTGCCAAGTTTCTAGGGATATATGATTTTCCCCTAATACGAGCCGTCGTTATCCACATTGGTTTAGAAAAACCTGGTGGTTTAGAGGTTCCCGGGTCATTGTTACAACTTAAGGACTTCGGGGGTTGACGATACATATAAAGTTCATCGGGGTTGGAATTAGATTTCTCTATTTTTATGCCCTTTCCCTTATTATTTTCTTTTGCCTTTTTAAATTCAGTTGGGGTAATTTCTATAACATCATCGGAATTCTCGTCGGAATCCGATTCATCGGAGAATTGGTAATCCTCCCAATATTTTGCTTCCTTGGCGGAAACACCATTGACCATAATTAACCTTGGTCGGTTGGTTGAGGATTTTCTTTTACTTAACCGTTTTATTATTTCCCCCGCCGGTTCTATTTCTTCATCCGGTTCCGATTCTTCTTCCGGTTCCGATTCTTCTTCCGGTTCCGACTCTTCTTCCGGTTCCTCTTCGGGAACTTGTGAATCAGTCCACGAATCATTCCAATTTACATTTAACTCTTCATTATTATTAGGTGAGTCAATGGGACTTGTTCTAGAGGTAGACATCTATCACATAATATCAAACGCGTTAAGAGATTAATATATCACATAATATTCACATGTTAAAAATATATAGTTTCCAACAAAATTTGTTAAGCAATCATTTTTCAAGTAAACACGGTCGAAGTCCAGACTCACTAATGCATCCTAACAAACTCGATAAGACACACTAATGCAAAATTCTGGTTCTCTAAGACCAACGCTCGGATACCAACTGAAATGTCCCGTTGTTATTGATTAAAAACGTTCCATATTAATTGATTTCGTTGCGAGGTTTTGACCTCTATATGAGACGTTTTTCAAAGACTGCATTCATTTTAAAACAAACCATAACCTTTATTTCATCAATAAAGGTTTAAAAAACTTTACGTAGATTATCAAATAATGATAATCTAAAATATCCTGTTTACACACGACCATTACATAATGGTTTATAATACAAATATGTTACAACAAAATAAGTTTCTTGAATGCAGTTTTTACACAATATCATACAAGCATGGACTCCAAATCTCGTCCTTATTTAAGTATGCGACAGCGGAAGCTCTTAATAATCACCTGAGAATAAACATGCTTAAAACGTCAACAAAAATGTTGGTGAGTTATAGGTTTAACCTATATGTATCAAATCGTAACAATAGACCACAAGATTTCATATTTCAATACACATCCCATACATAGAGATAAAAATCATTCATATGGTGAACACCTGGTAACCGACAATAACAAGATGCATATATAAGAATATCCCCATCATTCCGGGACACCCTTCGGATATGATATAAATTTCGAAGTACTAAAGCATCCGATACTTTGGATGGGGTTTGTTAGGCCCAATAGATCTATCTTTAGGATTCGCGTCAATTAGGGTGTCTGTTCCCTAATTCTTAGATTACCAGACTTAATAAAAAGGGCATATTCGATTTCGATAATTCAACCATAGAATGTAGTTTCACGTACTTGTGTCTATTTTGTAAATCATTTATAAAACCTGCATGTATTCTCATCCCAAAAATATTAGATTTTAAAAGTGGGACTATAACTCACTTTCACAGATTTTTACTTCGTCGGGAAGTAAGACTTGACCACTGGTTGATTCACGAACCTATAACAATATATACGTATATATCAAAGTATGTTCAAAATATATTTACAACACTTTTAATATATTTTGATGTTTTAAGTTTATTAAGTCAGCTGTCCTCGTTAGTAACCTACAACTAGTTGTCCACAGTTAGATGTACAGAAATAAATCGATAAATATTATCTTGAATCAATCCACGACCCAGTGTATACGTATCTCAGTATTGATCACAACTCAAACTATATATATTTTGGAATCAACCTCAACCCTGTATAGCTAACTCCAACATTCACATATAGAGTGTCTATGGTTGTTCCGAAATATATATAGATGTGTCGACATGATAGGTCGAAACATTGTATACGTGTCTATGGTATCTCAAGATTACATAATATATAATACAAGTTGATTAAGTTATGGTTGGAATAGATTTGTTACCAATTTTCACGTAGCTAAAATGAGAAAAATTATCCAATCTTGTTTTACCCATAACTTCTTCATTTTAAATCCGTTTTGAGTGAATCAAATTGCTATGGTTTCATATTGAACTCTATTTTATGAATCTAAACAAAAAAAGTATAGGTTTCTAGTCGGAAAAATAAGTTACAAGTCGTTTTTGTAAAGGTAGTCATTTCAGTCGAAAGAACGACGTCTAGATGACCATTTTAGAAAACATACTTCCACTTTGAGTTTAACCATAATTTTTGGATATAGTTTCATGTTCATAATAAAAATCATTTTCTCAGAATAAAAACTTTTAAATCAAAGTTTATCATAGTTTTTAATTAACTAACCCAAAACAGCCCGCGGTGTTACTACGACGGCGTAAATCCGGTTTTACGTTGTTTTTCGTGTTTCCAGGTTTTAAATCATTAAGTTAGAATATCATATAGATATAGAACATGTGTTTAGTTGATTTTAAAAGTCAAGTTAGAAGGATTAACTTTTGTTTGCGAACAAGTTTAGAATTAACTAAACTATGTTCTAGTGATTACAAGTTTAAACCTTCGAATAAGATAGCTTTATATGTATGAATCGAATGATGTTATGAACATCATTACTACCTTAAGTTCCTTGGATGAACCTACTGGAAAAGAGAAAAATGGATCTAGCTTCAATGGATCCTTGGATGGCTCAAAGTTCTTGAAGCAAAATCATGACACGAAAACAAGTTCAAGTAAGATCATCACTTGAAATAAGATTGTTATAGTTATAGAAATTGAACCAAAGTTTGAATATGATTATTACCTTGTATTAGAATGATAACCTACTGTAAGAAACAAAGATTTCTTGAGGTTGGATGATCACCTTACAAGATTGGAAGTGAGCTAGCAAACTTGAAAGTATTCTTGATTTTATGAAACTAGAACTTTTGGAATTTATGAAGAACACTTAGAACTTGAAGATAGAACTTGAGAGAGTTCAATTAGATGAAGAAAATTGAAGAATGAAAGTGTTTGTAGGTGTTTTTGGTCGTTGGTGTATGGATTAGATATAAAGGATATGTAATTTTGTTTTCATGTAAATAAGTCATGAATGATTACTCATATTTTTGTAATCTTATGAGATATTTCATGCTAGTTGCCAAATGATGGTTCTCACATGTGTTAGGTGACTCACATGGGCTGCTAAGAGCTGATCATTGGAGTGTATATACCAATAGTACATACATCTAAAAGCTGTGTATTGTACGAGTACGAATACGGGTGCATACGAGTAGAATTGTTGATGAAACTGAACGAGAATGTAATTGTAAGCATTTTTGTTAAGTAGAAGTATTTTGATAAGTGTATTGAAGTCTTTCAAAAGTGTATAAATACATATTAAAACACTACATGTATATACATTTTAACTGAGTCGTTAAGTCATCGTTAGTCGTTACATGTAAGTGTTGTTTTGAAACCTTTAGGTTAACGATCTTGTTAAATGTTGTTAACCCAATGTTTATAATAACAAAAGAGATTTTAAATTATTATATTATCATGATATTATGATGTACGAATATCTCTTAATATGATATATATACATTAAATGTCGTTACAACGATAAACGTTACATATATGTCTCGTTTCAAAATCATTAAGTTAGTAGTCTTGTTTTTACATATGTAGTTCGTTGTTAATATAATTAATGATATGTTTACTTATCATAATATCATGTTAACTATATATATAACCATATATATGTCATCATATAGTTTTTTTTTACAAGTTTTAACGTTCGTGAATCACCGGTCAACTTGGGTGGTCAATTGTCTATATGAAACATATTTCAATTAATCAAGTCTTAACAAGTTTGATTGCTTAACATGTTGGAAACATTTAATCATGTAAATATCAATCTCAATTAATATATATAAACATGGAAAAGTTCGGGTCACTACAAGAGATTGCTTCCGCGGGGATACATAATGTTTTAAATATTGTACATATAGTCATGGAGGTATTTTACTAAAAGGTTGTATATAATGTTTTAAATATTGTTCATATGCTTATGAGGGTGGTTTATCATAATGCTTCATATATTATATAATGAATATGTTAATATTTTTATTAAATATATTAATTATTTTAATGACATTATCATATGGGGTTAATTTTTTTTTTTTTAAACTTAAATAATCTTTATTTATGACATCATCATTATAGACATTTATTAGATAGTATAAATATTAAATATAATTTTTGATAATTCATGCCCATAAGACTTATTTATCTTAATAATCTTGAGTTTTGCACTAGCTTAGCTTCTAGAAACTCCGAATATATAACTCAAATAGATTTCCGGTTAATCAATAATTTAACTTCTATTTTTCATTGTAGTTAGAAATAAAAAGCAGCAAGTAATCTATATATCTATACATTACATAAAATAAGATTTTAAATTATTTACGTGACATCCTTATTTCTATATATACTAAAACAAGAACAGGCTTTGGTCGTTCAAGTGGTGAAAAGGACACTCAAACACAAGGGTACAAATGATAACTTGGCACACACTCAAGGTATATATACTAAAACAAGAACACTAAAACAAGAACAGAATTTGGTCGTTCAAGTGGTGAAAAGGACACCCAAACACAAGGGTACAAATGATAACTTGGCACACACTCAAGGTATATATACTAAAACAAGAACAAACTTTGGTCGTTCAAGTGGTGAAAAGGACACCCAAACACAAGGGTACAAATGATAACTTGGCACACAATCAAGGGGTGTTACATGTAACTTCAAGGGGTGCAATCTATAACTACTCAATTACATGAGGGGTACTAAACATAACTTTTAAATTTAATATAAAAACTATTAAACAAAACCCACCATATATTTTGACGGGACTTATCTTTTTTTTCGCCGCGAGTTAAACTTCTCTGTCACCACCGTTCAACTTGAAATAATTTTACGAACACAACGCAATTAGCTATGCGCGAAACGCACTGTTTTAAAAAAAAACGTTAAATATTTCAGGATATTTCTCATACATATACGCACACATATAATTGATAATGCTAAAAACGAACATATATTTCATAGCATTATCCCTCAAGAAAGACAAGTTTTTAGTTGCAATTGTTCTATTTACAAGTGATATTCGTTTAAATAATAAAAGGTGAAGACAAAAGACAGATTCGACGATTTGAAGACGCAAACGACCAAAAAGCTCAAAAGTACAAAATACAATCAAAGTGGTTCCAATTATTGATGAGAAACGTCTCAAAATTACAAGAGTACAAGATGCGAAACGCAAAATACAAGATATTAAATTGTATGCAAGGACGTTCGAAAATCCGGAACCGGGACCAAAGTCAACTCTCAACGCTCGACGCAACGGACTAAAAATTACAAGTCAACTATGCACATAAATATAATATAATATTTAAATAATTCTTAAAATTGTTTATATATTATATTTATTTATTAATCCGTCGGCAAAGAAAGAAACAAAGTTTTGTGAGCTGAAAAAATTGGCCATGCGATCGCATGGCCTGGAAGTACATTTTCCATGCGATCGCATGGTGTACAGTGGAGGGCTACATTCCTATAAAAAGCGCATTTTTGATCGAATATCATCACCATCTTTTTCTTCTCTTCTCTCAACGTATAAATAAATAAATAAATAAATATATTATAATTTTAATTTTAATTTTAATTTTAATTTTAATAATAAGGGTATGTTAGTGAATGTTGTAAGGGTGTAAGTCGAAATTCTGTCCGTGTAACGCTACGCTATTTTTAATCATTGTAAGTTATGTTCAACCTTTTTAAATTAATGTCTCGTAGCTAAGTTATTATTATGCTTATTTAAGACGAAGTAATCATGATGTTGGGCTAAATATTAAAATTGGGTAATTGGGCTTTGTACCATAATTGGGGTTTGGATAAAAGAACGACACTTGTGGAAATTAGACTATGGGCTATTAATGAGTTTTATATTAACTAAATGATACCTCGTTGATTTAATATATAGACTTATAATTTGATGTATTTATATATAACCACATACGCTTGAGTGGGTACGGTGGGCGGGATATCTATAAATACCAATAATTGTTCTTTTTACCGGACACAGAACTGGATTAATAGTTAATAGACTCGTTGAAACAGGGGTGGATTACATTCAAGGGTAATTGGTGTAATTGTTAACAAAGTAGTAAAACCTTGGACTACACGCAGTCGATAACCTGGTGTATTCATCATGATTACGGAAGTTTAAATAAGCATAATTTATATATTTCATATTTAATTGCACTTTTAATTATCGCACTTTTATTTATTGTCATTTTATTTAATTGCATTTTTAATTATCGTACTCTTTAATTATAGCAATTTTATTTTATCGCAATTTTATTTATCGCAATTTCATTATCGTTATTTACTTTACGCTTTAAATTAAGTTATATTTATTTTTAATATTTTACATTAGGTTTTAACTGCGACTAAAAGTTTTAAAATCGACAAACCGGTCATTAAACGGTAAAATCCCCTTTTATAATAATAATACTACTTATATATATTTTTGTATTTTTACAACTATAAGTTAAAACTAATATAGCGTTGAACTAGTTTATAAGGTCCCTGTGGAACGAACCGGACTTACTAAAAACTACACTACTGTACGATTAGGTACACTGCCTATAAGTGTTGTAGCAAGGTTTAGGTATATCCATTCTATAAATAAATAAATATCTTGTGTAAAATTGTATCGTATTTAATAGTATTTTCTTGTAAAAATTAATAGTATTTTATATACACCTCTACGCACATCAAGTAATTTTGGCGCCGCTGCCGGGGAACTCTTGCTTAAACGCCGGAAGCGCAACGCTATATATATAAAAAAAGATTTTATTAGAGTTTTATTAAGTTTTTATTAAAAATATACGTTTTTTTTAAAAAAAATATAAAAAATATAAAAAAAAGAAAAACAAAAAAAAAATATATATATATATATATATATATATATATATATATATATATATATATATATATATATATATATATATATATATATATATTTAAGAGTTTGTTACATATATATATAAAATTATAAAGTTTCTTTATCTTTATTTTTAGTTTTTAAGAATTAAGTTTTTATTTAATTTATATAAATATTTATTTATATTAAAAACAGAAAAAACAGAAAGAAAAAAAAATATAAAAACACTCGAGGCCCGGTACTGTAGCAGCCCATAACCTGGCTCGAAAACCTAGCTCATGCGATCGCATGAGCCAGAAGGCAAAAGTCCATGCGATCGCATGACTGGTTCTGACACGCCACAGTTGACTGATTACAGCAATAGTTACGGAGTATATTATTATTATTATTATTATTATTATTATTATTATTATTATTATTATTATTATTATTAAAACCCTAATTAGGGTTTAATTTTAAATTAATTAAGTTTAGTTTTTATTATTTAATTTGTATTTTAAGTATTAATTAGTTTTAATAAATTATAAAATTAATAGTTTTACAAAATAAATAATATAAAAATAATATTTTTAAAAATTGTACTTTTAACAACTTTAAGTATATTTTTATATTTTATATATTTTTATTTGTTTTAGCGTAATATTTGTATTTTTCGCTCGTATTTAGTTTTAAGTCATAGTTTTTGCCATAGTTATTTTTATTTCTAGATTTTTAGGCTTTGCCGTAAAATTCCTTAAGTGCTTTTTCTTTATACTAAGATTTAGGTGCTTTAGAATTTTGTGACGCCGTTTTTAATATTTTAGTACCTTTTTAAGTTATTGTCGTTTTGGGATATAGTATTTCTCTAAGCTTTAATATATTTTTTAGACGCAACTTTTAATTATTAGTTTTTAGACTTTTAAGTTTAGACGCGCTACTTTCTTATTTTTATTTTTCGACTATTTATTTTTCGACGTTTTTCGACGCGCTCTTTTTCTTTCTTATTTTTCGCCGCTCTAGTTTTTAGGACTTAGTTTTTTTCTATTTCTTCTCTAAAATTTCTTTAAATTTCAACGAAAAATTATTTTAAGCGGTTAAATTGATAGACATCCAAATTTTCTGCTTCGTAGTAATAGTTGGATTTGTTAGTGGCTGAGTTGTGAGCTTCCGATTTAAAGGGTTCTGGCTCCCTGCTGCATCTATTGGCTATTCGAAACGTGGGCAAAAGCAGAAAAGTCTATTAATTTGATAGCTTATATAATTTTTATCTTTTATAATTAATAGGATATTCAGTGAATGCACCGAGCAAAACGTTCACCACCTTTTGTACGTTCACCACCTGTAACTCGATCAAGACATCTAGCAAATATTGTCGCCGTTGATTTTTCTTTAGAATCGTCATCCAGTCAACCAAGTACTCCAATTCAAATTTCCGATAATCCATTTTTTGAACCCGACCTCACAATTGAGAATCCAGAGAATATTCAGGGACAATTCAGAGATCCTGAACCATTAATCTTTCCTCCGGAACCACCAATCATTCAAATAGAGATTGTTGAGGAACCTACCATTAAATCAGAATCCTATAGTGATTCAGATTCAACAAATTCAATAATGGAGAATCTGGAACCTCTAAGTATGAAAGACCGAATGAGAGCTAAACGCACTGGCCAAGGTCACTCAATTACTCAACCAGACATTAATGCGCCAGATTATGAAATCAAAGGACAAATCCTACACATGGTAACTAATCAATGCCAATTTAGTGGTGCGCCGAAGGAAGATCCAAATGAACATCTTCGTACCTTTAATAGGATCTGTACTCTATTCAAAATCAGAGAAGTTGAGGATGAACAGATCTATCTCATGTTATTTCCCTGGACTTTAAAGGGAGAAGCCAAAGATTGGTTAGAATCGTTACCTGAAGGGGCGATTGATACATGGGACGTTTTAGTTGAAAAATTTCTTAAACAATTCTTTCCGGCATCTAAAGACGTGAGACTTCAAGGAGAAATTGTTACATTCACGCAAAAGCCAAATGAAACTTTATATGAAGCGTGGACAAGATTTGGAAAGTTATTAAGAGGATGTCCGCAACATGGTTTAGACACTTGTCAAATAGTACAAATATTCTACCAAGGATGCAACATCACTATAAGAAAAGACATCGATATAGCAGCTGGTGGTTCCATTATGAAGAAAACCGCAACTGACGCTTACAAAATTATTGATAACACTGCTTCCCACTCACATGAGTGGCATCAAGAAAAAGATATTGTTAGATCATCTAAAGCAGCTACAGCCGATTCTAGCCATGACTTCGATTCCATTTCTGCAAAGATAGATGCTGTCGAGAGACGAATGGAAAAGATGACTAAAGATATCCACTCAATACGAATTAGTTGTGAGCAGTGTGGAGGACCACATTTGACAAAAGATTGTCTCAGTATTGAACTAACAATGGAACAAAGAGAGATTGTTTCATACATAAACCAAAGGCCTGGAAATAATTATCAGAATAATTATCAACCGCGAAGACCAATCTACAATCAAAATCAGAATTATAACCGAAATGTTCCATACAACAACCAACAAGGTCCAAGCAATCAACAAGTATCCAACAATACTTACAATCAGCAAAGACCTATTTTTCAAAATAAACCACCACAAACCGATGATAAAAAGCTAAATTTAGAAGATATGATGTCGAAGCTAGTTGAATCTCAAACTCAGTTTTTCACATCTCAGAAACAAACCAATGAACAAAATGCTCAAGTATTTAGAAATCAACAAGCTTCTATTCAAAATTTGGAACAAGAAGTGAGTAACCTAGCAAGGTTGATAGGTGAAAGAAAACCGGGAAGTCTACCTAGTGATACAAATGCTAACCCCCAGAATGAAACAGCTAAAGCCATTACCACAAGAAGTGGTATTACACTTAAACCACCTGAAATACCTGTAATTTCTGATGAAGCTATTCCTACTCCACAAGAACCACAGTCTGATCAAGAAAAGGAAAAAGAACCGGTAGTTGAAAAGGTTAATTAAGATAACACAGTTAAGGCAAAACCTTATGTTAAACCATACCAACCACCACTTCCTTACCCGAGTAAAATGAGAAAAGAGAGACTTGAAGCCGAGCAATTCAAATTCTTTGATATGTTTAAACAGATAAATGTCAATCTTCCTTTTATTGATATGATTTCAGGAATGCCTATATATGCTAAATTCTTGAAAGATCTGATCACAAATAGAAAGAAAATGGAAGAACTCTCGGCTGTTACTATGAATGCTAATTGTTCTGCAGTGCTGTTGAATAAGATACCAGAAAAATTATCAGATCCAGGAAGTTTCCCAATTCCATGTTTTCTGGGTAGTCTTAGTTCAATAGAAGCATTGGCACACTTAGGTGCTAGTATAAATCTAATGCCGTATTCACTATACGCTAAACTAGACCTTGGAGAATTGAAACCAACACGAATAAGCATACAACTAGCCGATCGATCATGAAAATATCCTAGAGGGATAATGGAGAACATGCTAGTTAAAGTTGGTACTTTAGTATTTCCAGTAGATTTTGTTATTCTGGACATGGAAGAAGATTCTCGAGTTCCTCTCATATTAGGAAGACCATTCTTAAACACGGCTAAAGCAATAATAGACGTGTTCGATAAGAAACTGACCCTAAGTATAGAGGACGAGAGTGTTACCTTTTTTGTTGATAGAGCCATGCAACAATCGTAATCTGCAGATGATACATGCTATTATATTCAAACTATAGATTCACATGCAGAATTATTAGAAGAATTTCCAGAATTACAAGGAACGGGAGAATGTTCTTTAGGAGAAGGAACTGAACAAATTGATGAAGCTGAAATGTTAGCTACACTTATGGCTAATGGATATGAACCAACAACAGAAGAAATTCAAATGCTAAAAGAAGAAGACAGATATCGATATAAATCATCGATAGAAGAACCATCGACATTAGAGTTAAAGCCACTTCCAAACCATTTAGAATATGCTTATTTACATGGTGAATCTGAATTACCTGTAATAATATCGTCTTCTCTTACGAAAAATGAAAAATCTCAACTCATTACTGTGTTAAAAGCTCATAAACCAGCTATTGCATGGAAAATTCATGATATTAAAGGAATAAGTCCTTCGTATTGCACATATAAAATCCTTATGGAAGAAGGTCATAAAACGTATGTGCAACGCCAACGAAGACTAAATCCTAATATGCAAGATGCTGTTAAGAAAGAAATTATTAAACTGCTAGATGTAGGTTTAATTTATCCAATTTCTGATAGTCCATGGGTAAGCCCAGTTCAATGCGTACCTAAGAAGGGTGGCATGACTGTCATCACAAATGAGAAAAATGAGCTTATTCCTACTAAGACTGTAACAGGATGGCGTGTTTGTATTGATTATAGAAAATTAAATGACGCCACCAGAAAAGATCACTTTCCCTTACCCTTTATTGATCAAATATTGGAAACATTAGCCGGAAATAGTTACTATTGTTTTCTTGATGGTTTTTCGGGATATTTTCAAATTCCAATAGCACCTGAGGACCAAGAGAAAACCACGTTCACGTGCCCTTATGGTACTTTTGCATACAAACGCATGCCATTTGGACTTTGCAACACCCCTGCAACCTTTCAAAGGTGCATGATGGCGATTTTTCACGACATGATAGAAGAATGCATGGAAGTTTTCATGGATGACTTTTCAGTCTTCGATGATACTTTTGAATCATGTCTAGTTAATCTTGAACGAATGCTTATTAGATGTGAACA
The DNA here is from genome assembly GCF_046630445.1 of Rutidosis leptorrhynchoides. Taxonomy (NCBI): domain Eukaryota; kingdom Viridiplantae; phylum Streptophyta; class Magnoliopsida; order Asterales; family Asteraceae; genus Rutidosis; species Rutidosis leptorrhynchoides. The sequence continues at coordinate 585,221,755 of NC_092334.1, read as the reverse complement.
ATCAAATCTAGTACTTAATTGGGAGAAATGCCATTTCATGGTTAAAGAAGGCATCGTTCTTGGTCATAAAATTTCAAAGGAAGGAATTGAAGTGGATAGAGCTAAAATAGATGTAATTGCTAAACTTCCACATCCCACCAATGTTAGAGGAGTTAGGAGTTTTCTAGGGCATGCCGATTTTTACCGACGTTTCATAAAAGATTTTTCTAAAATTGCCACTCCTATGAATAAACTCTTTGAAAAGGATGCTCCATTCATCTTTTCAGATGAATGCATCAAATCTTTTAATATTCTTAATGAAAAAACTCACTAATGCACCGATTATGATAACTCCAAATTGGAATCTACCGTTCGAACTAATGTGCGATGCAAGTGATTTTGCAATGGGAGCCGTTTTAGGACAAAGGATTGAAAAACGATTTCAACCTATTTATTATGCTAGTAAGACGTTACAAGGAGCACAAACAAATTACACAACCACTGAAAAAGAACTCCTTGCTATTGTCTTTGCTTTTGACAAATTTCGTTCATATCTCGTTCTAGCTAAAATGGTGGTCTATACTGACCATTCTGCTCTTAGATACCTTTTCTCGAAACAAGATGCCAAACCACGATTAATCCGTTGGATCTTACTCTTACAAGAGTTCGATATTGAAATCCGAGACAAAAAGGGAGCAGAAAATCTCGCCGCCGATCATCTTTCTCGTCTTGAAAATCCTGAATTAGAAGTTCTAAATGAATCGGCCATACAAGACAACTTTCCTGATGAATATCTATTGAAGATAGATTATAATGAAATTCCATGGTTTGCAGACTATGCAAACTACTTAGTATGTGGATTCCTTGAAAAAGGATTATCGTACCAAAAACGAAAGAAATTTTTCAGTGATATAAAACACTATTTCTGGGAAGATCCACATTTGTTTAAAAGTTGTCCCAATGGAATAATACGCCGATGTGTATTCGGAGATTAAGCTAGTCAAATCTTAAACCATTGTCACACAGGACCAACATGAGGGCATTATGGGCCTCAACTTACAGCAAGAAAAGTTTACGATGCTGGATTCTATTGGCCTACAATTTTCAAAGACGCACACCTTCTTTGCAAATCCTGTGATGCTTGTCAAAGGGCCAGAAAAATAAGTCAACGTAATGAAATGCCACAAAATGTCATTCAAGTATGTGAAGTATTTGACATTTGGGGTATTGACTTTATGGGTCCATTTCCAAAATCTCATAATAATCTATACATTCTCGTTGCCATTGATTATGTATCTAAATGGGCGGAAGCACAAGCTCTCCCAACTAACGATGCACGAGTTGTAGTCAACTTTTTAAAACATCTTTTTGCAAGGTCTGGAACACCGAAAGCTTTAATAAGTGATCGGGGTACTCATTTTTATAATAATCAACTTGAGAAAGTTCTTAAAAGATATGGAGTAACTCATAAAATCTCCACCGCTTATCATCCACAAACAAGTGGACAAGTTGAAAACACCAACCGAGCTTTAAAACGTATTCTAGAAAAAACTGTAGGATCAAATCCGAAGGAATGGTCCATGAAATTGGAGGATGCACTCTGGGCTTTTAGAACAGCCTACAAAACTCCAATTGGAACCACACTTTTTAGAATCGTTTACGGAAAAGCATGTCATCTTCCAGTAAAAATTGAACACAAAGCATTTTGGGCTTTGAAGACATGTAATCTTGATTTACATGAAGCTGGACGTCTACGGTCAAGTCAACTAAACGAATTAGAAGAATTGAGACATGAATCGTACGAAAATTCGTTTATCTATAAAGAAAAAACGAAGAAATGGCATGATAAAAGAATCAGAAGTTCAAAAGAATTTAAAGAAGGAGACAGAGTTCTTCTTTTCAATTCAAGATTCAATCTATTTCCTGGAAAATTGAAATCAAGATGGTCTGGACCATTCATCGTCAAAAGAGTTTTCCCATACGGAACAATAGAGTTAATAAATTCAAATGGGATTGAACTTAAAGTTAATGGTCACAGAGTTAAACATTACATACATGGTCTGATGGAAGTTGACAATGAAGTCAATCATAATTTCACCACCCAAGAAAACCTTCAAAATGAAAACATAAATATGTTATCAACAACATATGAAAAATTAAAATTGGAAAATAGGGAGGATTCAAATTGGAGTGATGAAGAAGAATTCTTATACAAACCTCCCATTCCAAGAAACGAAGAAAAATGTGAACAAGAAGTTCAAATAGAAGTGAAAGAACCAAGAAAAGAACACCCGAAAAAGGTTTACAAACCAACTCGACTTACTAAAGCAGGAGACCCGGGTGAATTTATCATTTCTTGCTTGCTTAATGATGGTGCTGTATATAATGGACTCGCAGATTTAGGAGCAAGTGCAAATATTATGCCTCTTTCCTTATACAAAAGATTAGGTATGAGTAAATTAAAACCAACCAAAATAGGTGTTCAATCATTTGACCTAACCATTAAACACCCGGTTGGAATAGCAAGTAATTTACTTGTTAACGTGGGAAGTTTGACCTTTGTTGCAAACTTCATAGTGATTAATATGGAGAAAAACCTTGATATTCCTCTAATTTTAGGTCGCCCATTTTTAGCAACCACCGAGGCGTTCATTGATGTAAGAGAAGGTAGAATGACACTTAGGGATGGTGATAAATCGATCACCTTTGTGAATCGAAAGTTTAGATCTCCACCAATAAAAACTGTTAGACCAATAAAAATACATAAGTGTGGGGAAGATGAAGAAACACTTAATGATGATCCGATCATAAATAACCCCGTTGATGATACGAAATTAGATGAACCCGTTTTTAACAGTTCAACGAAGAAACTTTATAAACGGATTCACGATGCTAGGATTAAGGGAAACTTTAAGTTATGTAACCGATTACTATCCAATTTATCGCCAAAAGAAAAGGCAATGTTAGTTGAATTTGTGAAAGTTACGGAGGAAATCAACAAATGGATTGAAGAAAAAGTCAGAGATACACAAGTTGTTGATGATCCAATTAAAAATGACGTTAATCACAATTTCAACACCACATCTAACTAAGTGTGGGGAGGTTCGAATCTTTTTAGGGTAATATGTATTTCTGTTAGAGTTAGATATTTTGTTTTCGTGTAGTTCTTGAGAATGGAATCCGAATGGTCTTTCCCTAGCAGACCCTAAAGAACTAGTCTTCTCCCCCCATTCTGAATTTTTATTTTTTTAGGTTTTACGAGATGAAGAATTCCTTTGATCTGAACCATGGTCTAATACTACATGCTTTGATCACTAAACGTAATAATGACACACTCCCGAGTGACCTGGTATCAGCAATAAGAGCCAAATTGGACGGAGTAAGAAAAGAACTCAGAAACGATCATAATAAGTTACATTTTGGTAAAGGAAAATCAAAATCCGCAGCGAAAAGAAGAGCACGACACCTTGAAAGATGTCACAAATGCGAAAAATGGTCACACGAAGGAAAATGCTCAACGAATCAGACATATTCCAATACCGAATTTGTTACTTTATGCAGAGATGGACCGTTCATATGTTTCGAAGAAAAATCGTTGAATGCTCGAGGTTATGCCTATGTAGCTATGGAAAACCAATTAGTCCGACTATCTTATGAGTGGGCTAAAGCAGGTCACTGAGAATTCTATCTCACAGGTAAGTATGTACAGTTTTTATTTTTATTTTTATTATTTTTAACCTTTTGATAATAAACGCTAAATCGTTCGCTATAAAGTATTAAATTGGTATTCAATAAAATTAGGTTTTGCGACCGAAATTATTGATATCATACAAAAATTTATTACATCACTGCGAAGTTTACCATTTATTCTTAAGGTATAAATATCTTTAATCAATCAACCCAAAATATTTCAAAAGTTCGTCAGGAGTAAAACTAGGTAATATAGCCGAAATTATTTTACCGAAAAGAGGGGCGTATATTTTTGATAATATTTGATTGATTAAATTGGGATAAAAGACCAAAAAGATTTTTAATTTTATTTTTACTTTGTTTTTAATAAATATTAAATTATTATTGTAAACTTTTTAAAATCAATATAATTAAGTTTGTAAATATTTGAAAAAAATTAATATTTTTAATATAAATTTGTTATAAACAAAAATATAATATAAATTTGGTGTGAATTTTTTAAAATTTTAATAATATGAATTTTAAATTTTAAATTTAAGTTTGGTGTGAATTTAAAAAAAAAAATTTACTTTATTTTGCTAAGTTAAAAATTGATTTTTAAAATTCGTCGTGAGTTGAAAACTAGGTCGTTGAACCGAAATTGCTCTACCCAAGGGAGAGACGAGAACTTTTATTATCATTATTTTTAAGCTTATTGAATTAAAGTATGCCAAAAATATTTAAAAAACCCTAAAATCTTTACTTTTAAAACCGCGTTTAAAAATGACAAATTTTAAAATTTTGTCGAGGGACGGACTAGGACAACGATCCGAAACGCCCTCATCCTAAAAAGAAACAAAATTTTAATTTTTAATTAAATATATGTTTTATTAAGTAAATGTTTTTATAAAAAAAACCCAAATAAAAAAAAAATACAGGCCCCATGCGATCGCATGGGGTTCCTTCACAAACCTCATGCGGTCGCATGAGGCTGGAATTCTGGACAGAAAGAAAAGGCCAGCGAGTTCTGCTCTCTGCCTCACTTCAAACACCAACACACACACGAACATACACACATATACACTCCTAAAATCGCCATTTTTTCATCAAAATTCACCAAATTTCGTCCTACAATCCGCTATAATCATGCCTAGGTTCGGATTTTTAAACAAAAAGAAAACCGATACTGCTGGTGCTTCATCATCATTTAGACAACCACAACCGGAACCTGAGCCAGAAATGCAATATGAACCTGAACAAGAACCACAACAGGAACCACAACAACAGCCTGATCAACACGTACCTTATTATGATCCGCTACAATTTGTGGATGCCTTCACAGTATTTCCAATGCATCCACCAGTAGAATACCCAACAATTCCTGAACACACGTTGCATCCTAATCTAAGATTCGATAGAAGCTGGAGGGATTACCCGGCATATCAAATTAACAAATTTAAACTGATACCGAAAAATGTAGAAGTGCCAAGGGTAATCGATTGGGATCCTTTGGAAAGGGTCCAACTAGCTAACTCAGTTAGGGAGCATCTGATTCAACAGGGTAAAACAACGCATTTTCAAAGACTGGCATTAAGTTCAGCAAAAGCTACTAATTTTGACGACAAAACGAAAAACAAATGTGGTGTAACAACAAGACGGAATGAACAAATGATGTGCACCATTTATCATTCAACAAACAAACGCCAATATGTTTGGAAACTTTGGTAAAATTTAATCATTTTTCTACGCTAATCACCCTCAATAATTTAAATTGTTACTGATTTCTTGCAAATGAGGGCATTGCAAGATCTTAAGTGTGGGAAGGGGTTAAATTCTTTCGGATTTTTAAAATTTTAACTTAAACACTTGGTTACCATTAAAAATACTAGTAAAGCAGTAGTTGTATTAGAATCTAATGCTCTCTGATAATAAAGAACAGCCCTAGTCTTATATACTGACTACCAATTCTAGTAAAATTTTTCAAAATTTTCAATTAAATGAATTTTAAAATCATGTTTATACATATTTATGAACGATAAAACTAGGTGTTAACACCGAAATTATTGTTACCTCGGAAAGGTCATAAATTGAGAAACAAACCAAAATGTTAGAATTCATTTAAAATGGAATAGAGGACAATAAAAAGGAAAATAAAAGCAAAGTGTGGGAAAAATTTACCAAGTTATTTAAAAACATATATCACATATTTTTGTACAAATAATTGAAGATACTTTTGTTTTGGACAAAATTAACCGTTTTACCCGGTAAATTGTAAGATATTTGAAAGAAAGATGGATCTACACGATGAATCAATTCCATCATTAAAAGGAAGTAAAGTCTTCTGAAAAAGAAACGCGCTTCTTGATTTAGGTCAGGAAGTTGTCGTCCAGACCAGTTGTAGAGTCTACGAAAAACCTTGAAAAGTTTTCTCTAAAATCAGCTGGAAATCCACGGACCTCAGCATCAAACAGGGTCGCCAAGTGGTCAGACTTATCCTAACCACGAGAGGATCTGTCTCGTAAAATGGGGAGGACGCCGTGCAAATTAGCTTGATAAGACTAATGAATCAGACCCCCAGAAAAGGATAATCTCCTTAAAGATTAAAAATCAGCTTTTAAGCCTGATATTACTCAATCCTAGAGATTGAACTTAAAGATTGAGAATTACAAACTCATGGAATTCGATGATATCTAAACTCGAGCTTGAACGAGAAAATATTTTGATCAAAATTACAAACCGATTTGTTTTCTGAAAAACCCATTTTTAATGCGTTCATTACCATTGAACGTAAAATCCTAGAAATTCACCTGGAATTCATTAGGTCACCTGAACCAAATCGGGTGTCAACCGTAAGAACGATGGTTGCATAGCCTGGTCGAAGACAGGACCTTGTGCCAGATCGAAAAACTATAGGGTGAGCTTTACTATTGCTCCTACAAAGGGTAGTAATTGCATCCGACACGTTATAGACCATAATTAAAAGTATGTCAGGGGACATTGCCTTAGCAGTTGCTTGTTTAACGCTTTCCTTTACAACCGGACGGTAGTTTATCGAAAGGTAATATACGGAGCAAGTATACTGGACGTGTTGCTTTCCCAATACAAGGTTAGCAAGTGGGTGACACAAAACCGCAAGTTTTGAGCTAAGATTTTCAAATATGAAACCCACCAAACCCACAAAAACATTTTGCAACACCGGTGATGGGTTATTCCGGAAAACTTATCTAGGGTAGAAGCTAGATTTAATTTTCAAAAAGATCAAATGTTTTCATAAAGATCCAATTTCCTAAAGGATCTAAATTTTTATAGTCATGTGGGACTGTAAACCACATCGTTACTATCATTGTTTATACCACCGTATAGAAATCACTGATGTACAAAGTGTGAAGAATAAAGAAGTGATTCTAGTATATTTTTATTTCAAGACTATATTGCTTGAGGACAAGCAACGCTCAAGTGTGGGAATATTTGATAATGCTAAAAACAAACATATATTTCATAGCATTATCCCTCAAGAAAGACAAGCTTTTAGTTGCAATTGTTCTATTTACAAGTGATATTCGTTTAAATAATAAAAGGTGAAGACAAAAGACAGATGTGATGCCCCGTACAGAACCATCGTGTACGAATCATCAACAACAGGATCATTACAAGGTTAAGTAATATATGCTGTAATAAAAGAAGTTGCATTCACGATAAAAAGATGACGTCATAACCGACGTCAATTGTTTTACACCAACAGTATGCTTCTACGAATAGCAAGCATGAATAAATGTATGTGACCCTTAGGTCATTACAAAACATAGTTTCAAATGTATTAAAGTTTGAATGCAAGATAAACAGTTCATGCAGTGATAACACTAGAGCAGCGGGTGTCTACGGCAAGACTAGTACACAGCGGAAGCAACTAACCTTAAGCACCTAAGAAAAACATGCTTAAAAATGTCAACACAAAGGTTGGTGAGCTATAGTTTAAGTATAACAGTATGTAAGGTAGGCCACGAGATTTCAGTGCTACAAAGAGCGTTTCAAAACAGTATGATAAAGTATATGTTAACCGTGGGCACTTGGTAACTAACTTAACGTTTATACTCCCTGAAAGTACACTTGGCAAGTGCGTATGTTTACGAAGTATTAAACACTCGTTAAATTCTAGCGCGACTAGCCCGAGTGGGGATGTCAAACCCTATGGATCCATATCTAAGATTCAATTTCACGGTTCAAAAACCAATGATTAAACGTTACCGAGCTAAAGGGAATGTTTATGCCGTTGTATAACCCACACATATATAAGTTTAAGTACTCGTGCCTAGTATGTAAAACATAAAATCCGCATGTATTCTCAGTTCCCAAAATAAGTTAAAGTAAAAAGGGAATGCTATAACTCACAATGATAAAGTAGCGGTAAAGTATGACTCGGAAAGTAAGCAAGTAATGAAGGTTGTGCAAATGGGTCCTCAACTTAAGTCAAATAGTACTAAGTCAGTAAGTCGTCCGAATAGGTTTAAAAGTATGTAAATAAGGTCTTAAGGGTCATCATCATTCATCATTAAACAAATGGTGTAAAGTAAGTTTCGTTCATGAAAAGAGTTTAAAACAAAGGCTGAGTTCGGTCAGTCACCACGGCCTCTATACCTACTGAAATAAGGTGAGACCAGTGGCCATGGCTCCGTATATGAGTCCTTTAGTTGTGGTAAAAATTACAGAAGCAAACTCGTCTTTGTTTGACCGTGGCAACGGTCTAAGTGCGAGTAGGTCAGAATTTTTCAGCACAACGTTAAATGGACATAGTGACGATCGGAGGGCCATAAATCCTAAACCGTAACTCAGATTAAGACGAGTCCTATATAAAAAGTTATCTACTCGAACAGAGATATCTGAAAATCATAATTAAAGTAGCCCAGGTCGTACGGGTCAGACACATAAATAGTAGAACTGTAGGGTCAGTAGGTTCTGGTGGTTCTTGGTGCTCGATGCTTATCATGGTTCTCATCCTTGATTCATATAGCTTTAAGTGTACAAATCGTTGATGTGTTTGCATCATTTTCACCAAGGTTTGATCATCATAACCCAAGTGTAAGTCTAAGACATGAAGCACAACTCACTTAAGTGTTGCAAGTGTTTTGATGAACCAAAGTTACATCAAAGTCTTAGATCTAACACATACATGAACTTTAAAACTAATAATAAGTTACAAACTTGAAAGTGAACTTATGAAATCAAGATCTTGAGTTGTAGAACATAGTTCTTAGTTAGATCTTGAAGATCCTAAACCCAAAAGTCTAGATCTAACATAAGTGTACCAAGTTATAAATAAAGAAAGCTTACTTACATGTTCTTGAACTTTCAAAGTTAACTTTTTAGTTCAAGATTAATGAGATCAATGTTAACTAGTAACACTTGACCAACAAGAACATAAATCATGAAATTAAAGTGCAAGTAAATGAAGTAAATAAGCTAAGTAAACAAGTTAATAAGTTTATGGGTTGCATACTTTAAAGATTCAAGCCTAAGTCTTGATCTTTAGAAAGTAAACTTTAAAGTTTACTTCATGAACTTCAAGTATGATTTACAACCATGAACTTACAATCTTTGAAACAACATATGTAGAACATAAACTAGTAAGTTTAGTTCTTGTGTGTTCTTGTAATTACAAGATAAAATGAAGAATGAAACTAAAGAGTTTGATTCTTGTAACTAGTAAAGAATAACAACAACTAGTAAGTAACAATAAACTTCAAGTAACTTAAACAACAACAAAGAACAAGTGATGATGATGATTAAAGGTGTATATAATTCAGTTTTTAAGACAAAGAAAAGGAAGAAGAGTTGTTCATAATACTTACAAGTATTGGAGAGAAAAGAGAGAAAAAGTTGAGAGAAATTGTGAAGTGAGTTTGTGTGTGTGAAAAGTGAAGTGAACTAGTGAAAGAGTAATAAGGTAATTTGAAATCAAAACCTCCCCTACACTCATGTAAGCCGACGGTTTGAGGGGTTCCAAGGGGGGAGGAGAAGATCCACAAGTTACTTGCATGTTAAAGCTTAAAAGGTGGATAAATGAGGTGCATGCATGGGGATTATGGAGTAACTAGATTCTTTGTGCACAAAACTAACTAATCAAGTTCTAAAGTGATACTTACATGTGTAAAATGGGCTAGTTAATCCAATAAGGTTGTAGAATGGGCTAACATGTCCATTAATACAATAAAAGCCCAAGTTTCATGTAAGTAACCATTTAATCCAATAAGAGCCCAAGTAATTAATTAGTAACCATAATTAATTAAAATGATCAATAAAACTTAATCATGTGTAGTGACCCGAACTTTTCCATGTTTATATATATTAATTGAGATTGATGTTTACATGATTAAATGTTTCCAACATGTTAAGCAATCAAACTTGTTAAGACTTGATTAATTGAAATATGTTTCATATAGACAATTGACCACCCAAGTTGACCGGTGATTCACGAACGTTAAAACTTGTAAAAACTATATGATGACATATATATAGATATATATATATAGTTAACATGATACTATGATAAGTAAACATATCATTAAGTATATTAACAATGAACTACATATGTAAAAACAAGACTACTAACTTAATGATTTTTAAACGAGACATATATGTAACGATTATCGTTGTAAAGACATTTAATGTATATATATCATATTAAGAGATATTCATACATGATAATATCATGATAATATAATAATTTAAAATCTAATTTGATATTATAAACATTGGGTTAACAACATTTAACAAGATCGTTAACCTAAAGGTTTCAAAACAACACTTACATGTAACGACTAACGATGACTTAACGACTCAGTTAAAATGTATATACATGTAGTGTTTTAATATGTATTTATTGAAATGAAGAAGTTATGGGTAAAACAAGATTGGATAATTTTTCTCATTTTAGCTACGTGAAAATTGGTAACAAATCTATTCCAACCATAACTTAATCAACTTGTATTATATATTATGTAATCTTGAGATACCATAGACACGTATACAATGTTTCGACCTATCATGTCGACACATCTATATATATTTCGGAACAACCATAGACACTCTATATGTGAATGTTGGAGTTAGCTATACAGGGTTGAGGTTGATTCCAAAATATATATAGTTTGAGTTGTGATCAATACTGAGATACGTATACACTGGGTCGTGGATTGATTCAAGATAATATTTATCGATTTATTTCTGTACATCTAACTGTGGACAACTAGTTGTAGGTTACTAACGAGGACAGCTGACTTAATAAACTTAAAACATCAAAATATATTAAAAGTGTTGTAAATATATTTTGAACATACTTTGATATATATGTATATATTGTTATAGGTTCGTGAATCAACCAGTGGCCAAGTCTTACTTCCCGACGAAGTAAAAATCTGTGAAAGTGAGTTATAGTCCCACTTTTAAAATCTAATATTTTTGGGATGAGAATACATGCAGGTTTTATAAATGATTTACAAAATAGACACAAGTACGTGAAACTACATTCTATGGTTGAATTATCGAAATCGAATATGCCCCTTTTTATTAAGTCTGGTAATCTAAGAATTAGGGAACAGACACCCTAATTAACGCAAATCCTAAAGATAGATCTATTGGGTCTAACAAACCCCATCCAAAGTACCGGATGCTTTAGTACTTCGAAATTTATATCATATCCGAAGGGTGTTCCGGAATGATGGGGATATCCTTATATATGCATCTTGCTAATGTCGGTTACCAGGTGTTCACCATATGAATGATTTTTATCTCTATGTATGGGATGTGTATTGAAATATGAAATCTTGTGGTCTATTGTTACGATTTGATATATATAGGTTAAACCTATAACTCACCAACATTTTTGTTGACGTTTTAAGCATGTTTATTCTCAGGTGATTATTAAGAGCTTCCGCTGTCGCATACTTAAATAAGGACAAGATTTGGAGTCCATGCTTGTATGATATTGTGTAAAAACTGCATTCAAGAAACTTATTTTGTTGTAACATATTTGTATTGTAAACCATTATGTAATGGTCGTGTGTAAACAGGATATTTTAGATTATCATTATTTGATAATCTACGTAAAGCTTTTTAAACCTTTATTGATGAAATAAAGGTTATGGTTTGTTTAAAAATGAATGCAGTCTTTGAAAAACGTCTCATATAGAGGTCAAAACCTCGCAACGAAATCAATTAATATGGAACGTTTTTAATCAATAAGAACGGGACATTTCAGTTGGTATCCGAGCGTTGGTCTTAGAGAACCAGAATTTTGCATTAGTGTGTCTTATCGAGTTTGTTAGGATGCATTAGTGAGTCTGGACTTCGACCGTGTTTACTTGAAAAATGATTGCTTAACAAATTTTGTTGGAAACTATATATTTTTAACATGTGAATATTATGTGATATATTAATCTCTTAACGCGTTTGATATTATGTGATAGATGTCTACCTCTAGAACAAGTCCCATTGACTCACCTAATAATAATGAAGAGTCAAATGTAAATTGGAATGATTCGTGGACTGATTCACAAGTTCCCGAAGAGGAACCGGAAGAAGAGTCGGAACCGAAAGAAGAATCGGAACCGGATGAAGAAATAGAACCGGTGGGGGAAATAATAAAACGGTTAAGTAAAAGAAAATCCTCAACCAACCGACCAAGGTTAATTATGGTCAATGGTGTTTCCGCCAAGGAAGCAAAATATTGGGAGGATTACCAATTCTCCGATGAATCGGATTCCGACGAGAATTTCGATGATGTTATAGAAATTACCCCAACTGAATTTAAAAAGGCAAAAGAAAATAATAAGGGAAAGGGCATAAAAATAGAGAAATCTAATTCCAACCCCGATGAACTTTATATGTATCGTCAACCCCCGAAGTCCTTAAGTTGTAACAATGACCCGGGAACCTCTAAACCACCAGGTTTTTCTAAACCAATGTGGACAACGACGGCTCGTATTAGGGGAACATCATATATCCCTAGAAACTTGGCAAAACGAACCAAAACCGAAGAAGAAGAAATGAGCGAGTCGGAATAAGATAGTTGTATTCGTGTGGTGTAATATATGTAATATAGTGTTCTTATGCTTTATGATATATGTAAAAATTGCTTGTATTAATAAGTATTTTTTTATGAAACTAACTCTTGTCTATTTTACAGTTTAAAAACACAAAATGGATAGACAACCCAATATTTTAAGAGACCTACCCGGAGACATGATTGATGAAATCTTGTCTAGAGTCGGCCAGAATTCTTCGGCACAACTATTTAAGGCGAGATCAGTTTGTAAGACATTCGAAGAACGTTCCAAGAATGTCTTGGTTTATAAGAGACTTTCGTTTGAAAGATGGGGGATATCACATTGGGAAACCCATAAGTTACGATGTGTTTACTTTGACGCATATATTGCGGGGAACCCAAATGCTATTTTACGCAACGGGTTAAGAAATTATTTTGACTCAATATATCTGAATATTGGACTTCGTGATTTAGAAAAAGCGGCTAACATGCAACATAAAGAAGCATGTTATGCTTACGGATTAGTAATGTTCGCTTCTCACCAAAGTGAGAACAAGAACATCGGGCTAAACCTATTAAACAAAACGTTTCCACAAGTGACGGAGTCGGTAATTGGGGTAAGAAATGAGGTTTTTAGATTATTACGGGACTGTTGGACATTACGTAACCCTCGTCCCTTTGACGACGTTACAACACGCTGTCTTATCAACGGCCATAACGGTTATGTTCCACAAGACCAAGGATGGGAAGTAATCCTAGTAAAACCAGAATGCATGACTTGTTTCTGGACGTATGAATTACGTGTCTTTATTGCCTTTGCTGAACGACTTGTGTACTAGCTAGAATTATCTTCACAACCATCTTGTATCAAATTTATTGTGTGCTATATTTCATGCTATATGTAAAATAAGCAGTATTGTAAGTTTGTAAAATATTGTGTAAAAGTTTGAACGCGAAATATTATTATAATCAGTTTTTCATATAGAATTGTAGTAGTTGAATTGTATATTAGCTACTAAGTATGAACTTAACGGGTAGGTACTACCCGAATTTAAACTTATAAAATGCTAATATGAAGAAAAAGCTTTTATAAATGAGTTCATATTATGCTACGAAATACTATTAACTACTCTTAATATTCTGTATGATTACTTGTTCCATTTGACTATTTTGAAGGAAATGGCACCGACTACTCGACACACCGTGAATATGAATGAAGAGGAATTCCGTACTTTTCTAGCTTCAAACATAGCCGCAGTACAGGCTGCGCTACATACCAACAATAACCTTGGATCTAGCAGTACAGGAAATCGTGTAGGATGCACCTACAAAGAATTCACTGCCTGCAAACCTTTGGAATTTGATGGAACCGAAGGACCGATCGGATTGAAACGGTGGACCGAGAAGGTCGAATCGGTGTTTGCCATAAGTAAGTGTACTGAAGAGGACAAAGTGAAGTACGCTACGCATACCTTCACAGGTTCTGCGTTAACATGGTGGAATACCTATCTAGAGCAAGTGGGACAAGATGATGCTTACGCACTACCGTGGTCAGCATTCAAGCACTTAATGAACGAGAAGTACCGTCCCAGAACTGAGGTCAATAAGCTCAAGACAGAACTTAGAGGGTTACGAACCCAAGGATTTGATATTACCACGTACGAAAGACGATTCACAGAATTATGCCTATTGTGTCCGGGAGCGTTCGAAGATGAGGAAGAGAAGATCGACGCGTTTGTGAAAGGATTACCGGAAAGAATCCAAGAAGATATAAGTCCACACGAGCCCGCCTCCATACAACAGGCATGTAGAATGGCTCACAAACTAGTGAACCAGATTGAAGAAAGAATTAAAGAACAGACTGCTGAAGAGGCCAATGTGAAGCAAGTCAAAAGAAAGTGGGAGGAAAACGGTGATAAGAATCACCAATACAACAACAACAACAGTAATTACAACAATAATCGCAACAATTATCCCAACAATCGCAACATCAATCGCAACTACAACAAACGGCCCAACAACAACAACAACAACAACATCAACTACAACAATCATCCCAACAACAATAATAACCGCAACAACAACAACAATCAGAAGCAGCTATGCCAAAGGTGTGAAAAGAATCACTCGGGGTTCTGCACCAAATTTTGCAACAAGTGTAAAAGAAATGGTCATAGCGCGGCGAAGTGTGAGGTCTACGGACCAGGGGCTAATAGAACGAAAGGAACAAATGGTGTCGGAACGAGTAATGGCAGAGCAAGTAGTGTCGGAGCAAGTTATGCCAATGTAGTTTGTTATAAATGTGGAAAACCAGGCCACATTATTAGAAATTGCCCGAACCAGGAGAACACGAATGGACAAGGCCGTGGAAGAGTTTTCAATATTAATGCGGTAGAGGCACAGGAAGACCCGGAGCTTGTTACGGGTACGTTTCTTATTGACAATAAATCTGCTTACGTTTTATTTGATTCGGGTGCGGATAGAAGCTATATGAGTAGAGATTTTTGTGCTAAATTAAGTTGTCCATTGACGCCTTTGGATAGTAAATTTTTACTCGAATTAGCAAATGGTAAATTAATTTCAGCAGATAATATATGTCGGAATCGAGAAATTAAACTGGTTAGCGAAACATTTAAGATTGATTTGATACCAGTAGAGTTAGGGAGTTTTGATGTGATAATCGGTATGGACTGGTTGAAAGAAGTGAAAGCGGAGATCGTTTGTTACAAAAATGCAATTCGCATTATACGAGAAAAAGGAAAACCCTTAATGGTGTACGGAGAAAAGGGCAACACGAAGCTACATCATATTAGTAATTTGAAGGCACAAAAACTAATAAGAAAAGGTTGCTATGCTGTTCTAGCACACGTCGAGAAAGTACAAACTGAAGAAAAGAGCATCAATGATGTTCCCATTGCAAAAGAATTTCCCGATGTATTTCCGAAAGAATTACCGGGATTACCCCCACATCGATCCGTTGAATTTCAAATAGATCTTGTACCAGGAGCTGCACCAATAGCTCGTGCTCCTTACAGACTCGCACCCAGTGAGATGAAAGAACTGCAAAGCCAATTACAAGAACTTTTAGAGCGTGGTTTCATTCGACCAAGCACATCACCGTGGGGAGCTCCTGTTTTGTTTGTCAAGAAGAAAGATGGTACATTCAGGTTGTGTATCGACTACCGAGAGTTGAACAAACTTACCATCAAGAACCGCTACCCACTACCGAGAATCGACGACTTATTTGATCAACTACAAGGCTCGTCTGTTTATTCAAAGATTGACTTACGGTCCGGGTATCATCAAATGCGGGTGAAAGAAGATGATATTCCAAAGACTGCTTTCAGAACACGTTACGGTCATTACAAGTTTATGGTCATGCCGTTTGGTTTAACTAATGCACCAGCTGTGTTCATGGACCTTATGAACCGAGTGTGTGGACCATACCTTGACAAGTTTGTCATTGTTTTCATTGATGACATACTTATTTACTCAAAGAATGACCAAGAACACGGTGAACATTTGAGAAAGGTGTTAGAAGTATTGAGGAAGGAAGAATTGTACGCTAAGTTTTCAAAGTGTGCATTTTGGTTGGAAGAAGTTCAATTCCTCGGTCACATAGTGAACAAAGAAGGTATTAAGGTGGATCCGGCAAAGATAGAAACTGTTGAAAAGTGGGAAACCCCGAAAACTCCGAAACACATACGCCAGTTTTTAGGACTAGCTGGTTACTACAGAAGGTTCATCCAAGACTTTTCCAGAATAGCAAAACCCTTAACTGCATTAACGCATAAAGGGAAGAAATTTGAATGGAATGATGAACAAGAGAAAGCGTTTCAGTTATTGAAGAAAAAGCTAACTACGGCACCTATATTGTCATTGCCTGAAGGGAATGATGATTTTGTGATTTATTGTGATGCATCAAAGCAAGGTCTCGGTTGTGTATTAATGCAACGAACGAAGGTGATTGCTTATGCGTCTAGACAATTGAAGATTCACGAGCAAAATTATACGACGCATGATTTGGAATTAGGCGCGGTTGTTTTTGCATTAAAGACTTGGAGGCACTACTTATATGGGGTCAAAAGTATTATATATACCGACCACAAAAGTCTTCAACACATATTTAATCAGAAACAACTGAATATGAGGCAGCGTAGGTGGATTGAATTATTGAATGATTACGACTTTGAGATTCGTTACCACCCGGGGAAGGCAAATGTGGTAGCCGATGCCTTGAGCAGGAAGGACAGAGAACCCATTCGAGTAAAATCTATGAATATAATGATTCATAATAACATTACTACTCAAATAAAGGAGGCACAACAAGGAGTTTTAAAAGAGGGAAATTTAAAGGATGAAATACCCAAAGGATCGGAGAAGCATCTTAATATTCGGGAAGACGGAACCCGGTATAGGGCTGAAAGGATTTGGGTACCAAAATTTGGAGATATGAGAGAAATGGTACTTAGAGAAGCTCATAAAACCAGATACTCAATACATCCTGGAACGGGGAAGATGTACAAGGATCTCAAGAAACATTTTTGGTGGCCGGGTATGAAAGCCGATGTTGCTAAATACGTAGGAGAATGTTTGACGTGTTCTAAGGTCAAAGCTGAGCATCAGAAACCATCAGGTCTACTTCAACAACCCGAAATCCCGGAATGGAAATGGGAAAACATTACCATGGATTTCATCACTAAATTGCCAAGGACTGCAAGTGGTTTTGATACTATTTGGGTAATAGTTGATCGTCTCACCAAATCAGCACACTTCCTACCAATAAGAGAAGATGACAAGATGGAGAAGTTAGCACGACTGTATTTGAAGGAAGTCGTCTCCAGACATGGAATACCAATCTCTATTATCTCTGATAGGGATGGCAGATTTATTTCAAGATTCTGGCAGACATTACAGCAAGCATTAGGAACTCGTCTAGACATGAGTACTGCCTATCATCCACAAACTGATGGGCAGAGCGAAAGGACGATACAAACGCTTGAAGACATGCTACGAGCATGTGTTATTGATTTCGGAAACAGTTGGGATCGACATCTACCGTTAGCAGAATTTTCATACAACAACAGCTACCATTCAAGCATTGAGATGGCACCGTTTGAATCACTTTATGGTAGAAAGTGCAGGTCTCCGATTTGTTGGAGTGAAGTGGGGGATAGACAGATTACGGGTCCGGAGATTATACAAGAAACTACCGAGAAGATCATCCAAATTCAACAACGGTTGAAAACCGCCCAAAGTCGACAAAAGAGCTACGCTGACATTAAAAGAAAAGATATAGAATTTGAAATTGGAGAGATGGTCATGCTTAAAGTTGCACCTTGGAAAGGCGTTGTTCGATTTGGTAAACGAGGGAAATTAAATCCAAGGTATATTGGACCATTCAAGATTATTGATCGTGTCGGACCAGTAGCTTACTGACTTGAGTTACCTCAACAACTCGCGGCTGTACATAACACTTTCCACGTCTCGAATTTGAAGAAATGTTTTGCTAAAGAAGATCTCACTATTCCGTTAGATGAAATCCAAATCAACAAAAAACTTCAATTCATCGAAGAACCCGTCGAAATAATGGATCGTGAGGTTAAAAGACTTAAGCAAAACAAGATACCAATTGTTAAGGTTCGATGGAATGCTCGTAGAGGACCCGAGTTCACCTGGGAGCATGAAGATCAGATGAAGAAGAAATACCCGCATCTATTTCCAGAAGATTCGTCAACACCTTCAACAGCTTAAAATTTCGGGACGAAATTTATTTAACGGGTAGGTACTGTAGTGACCCGAACTTTTCCATGTTTATATATATTAATTGAGATTGATGTTTACATGATTAAATGTTTCCAACATGTTAAGCAATCAAACTTGTTAAGACTTGATTAATTGAAATATGTTTCATATAGACAATTGACCACCCAAGTTGACCGGTGATTCACGAACGTTAAAACTTGTAAAAACTATATGATGACATATATATAGATATATATATATAGTTAACATGATACTATGATAAGTAAACATATCATTAAGTATATTAACAATGAACTACATATGTAAAAACAAGACTACTAACTTAATGATTTTTAAACGAGACATATATGTAACGATTATCGTTGTAAAGACATTTAATGTATATATATCATATTAAGAGATATTCATACATGATAATATCATGATAATATAATAATTTAAAATCTAATTTGATATTATAAACATTGGGTTAACAACATTTAACAAGATCGTTAACCTAAAGGTTTCAAAACAACACTTACATGTAACGACTAACGATGACTTAACGACTCAGTTAAAATGTATATACATGTAGTGTTTTAATATGTATTTATTGAAATGAAGAAGTTATGGGTAAAACAAGATTGGATAATTTTTCTCATTTTAGCTACGTGAAAATTGGTAACAAATCTATTCCAACCATAACTTAATCAACTTGTATTATATATTATGTAATCTTGAGATACCATAGACACGTATACAATGTTTCGACCTATCATGTCGACACATCTATATATATTTCGGAACAACCATAGACACTCTATATGTGAATGTTGGAGTTAGCTATACAGGGTTGAGGTTGATTCCAAAATATATATAGTTTGAGTTGTGATCAATACTGAGATACGTATACACTGGGTCGTGGATTGATTCAAGATAATATTTATCGATTTATTTCTGTACATCTAACTGTGGACAACTAGTTGTAGGTTACTAACGAGGACAGCTGACTTAATAAACTTAAAACATCAAAATATATTAAAAGTGTTGTAAATATATTTTGAACATACTTTGATATATATGTATATATTGTTATAGGTTCGTGAATCAACCAGTGGCCAAGTCTTACTTCCCGACGAAGTAAAAATCTGTGAAAGTGAGTTATAGTCCCACTTTTAAAATCTAATATTTTTGGGATGAGAATACATGCAGGTTTTATAAATGATTTACAAAATAGACACAAGTACGTGAAACTACATTCTATGGTTGAATTATCGAAATCGAATATGCCCCTTTTTATTAAGTCTGGTAATCTAAGAATTAGGGAACAGACACCCTAATTGACGCGAATCCTAAAGATAGATCTATTGGGTCTAACAAACCCCATCCAAAGTACCGGATGCTTTAGTACTTCGAAATTTATATCATATCCGAAGGGTGTTCCGGAATGATGGGGATATTCTTATATATGCATCTTGCTAATGTCGGTTACCAGGTGTTCACCATATGAATGATTTTTATCTCTATGTATGGGATGTGTATTGAAATATGAAATCTTGTGGTCTATTGTTACGATTTGATATATATAGGTTAAACCTATAACTCACCAACATTTTTGTTGACGTTTTAAGCATGTTTATTCTCAGGTGATTATTAAGAGCTTCCGCTGTCGCATACTTAAATAAGGACAAGATTTGGAGTCCATGCTTGTATGATATTGTGTAAAAACTGCATTCAAGAAACTTATTTTGTTGTAACATATTTGTATTGTAAACCATTATGTAATGGTCGTGTGTAAACAGGATATTTTAGATTATCATTATTTGATAATCTACGTAAAGCTTTTTAAACCTTTATTGATGAAATAAAGGTTATGGTTTGTTTAAAAATGAATGCAGTCTTTGAAAAACGTCTCATATAGAGGTCAAAACCTCGCAACGAAATCAATTAATATGGAACGTTTTTAATCAATAAGAACGGGACATTTCATCATGAATGTAAATAATACTTAAAAATATTATTCGTGCAAGTTTCGTGTATTCAAAATATTATTCGTGTGTCACAAAGACGTTTCGGGTATTCAAAAGTCATGTACGTACAATCATGGCAACATGTAAATGTAATAACGTACATTCGTTTAATCACAAGTATTAATAAATATAATTATTAATAATTAACGTTGGAAAAAACCAGGGTCGTTACATTACCCACCTGTTAAAGAAAATTTCATCCCGAAATTTAAGCGGAGGTAGATGGAGGAGTCGGGAAAAGGTGAGGATACTTCCGCATCATTTGATCCTCTCGTTCCCAAGTAAACCCAGGTCCTCGTTTGGCATTCCATCGTACTCGAAAGATTGGAATTTTGTTGCGTTTCAAAGTTTTGATCTCACGATCCATAATTTCAACAGGCTCTTCCACGAAGTGGAGTTTGTCGTCAATCGTAAGTTCCTCCAGTGGTATGATAAGTTCGGGTGCAGCGAGACACTTCTTCAAGTTTGACACGTGGAAGGTAGGATGAACTGAGCTCAATTGTGCTGGTAGATCCAAACGGTAAGCAACGGGTACAACACGCTCCAAAATTTCAAAAGGACCAATGTATCGTGGGTTTAACTTTCCACGGTTTCCAAAACGGATTACCCCTTTCCACGGTGCAACCTTCAACATTACACGGTCGCCCACGATGAATTCAAAGTCCTTACGTTTAAGATCGGCATAACTCTTTTGACGATCGAGGGCAGTCTTAAGTCTAGCTTGAATCTGAGCAATCTTTTCCGTGGTTTCATGGACTACCTCGGGTCCGGTGATTTGCTTTTCGCCTACTTCGGCCCAACAAATAGGAGATCGGCACTTGCGTCCATACAACGCTTCAAAAGGTGCGGCATTAATGCTTGAGTGATAACTGTTGTTGTACGAGAATTCGGCTAACGGCAAATGCCTTTCCCAAGCCTTTCCAAAATCAATGACACATGCACGCAACATGTCCTCCAAGGTCTGAATCGTTCGTTCACTTTGCCCGTCAGTCTGAGGGTGATAAGCAGTATCATGTCAAGACGAGTTCCCATGGCTTCTTGCAAAGAACGCCAAAATCTGGAAGCAAAATGGGGATCGCGATCTGAGATGATCGATAAAGGTACACCATGACGAGATACAACTTCTTTGATGTATAATTGAGCAAGTCTCTCCATTGTATCCGTTTCCTTCATCGCTAGAAAGTGTGCAGATTTAGTAAGGCGGTCAGCAATAACCCAGATGGTATCGTATCCACCCACCGTCTTTGGTAGCTTGGTGATGAAATCCATCGTTATCCTTTCCCACTTCCATTGTGGGATTTTCGGTTGTTGAAGTAAACCAGAAGGTCTCTGATGCTCGGCTTTAACCTTCGAGCAAGTCAAACACTTACCAACATAAGTCGCAACGTTTTTCTTACGATTCGGCCACCAATACTGTTCTTTAAGGTCGTGGTACATTTTGTCCGCTCCAGGATGAATCGAATATCTCGATTTGTGGGCTTCATCAACTATAAGGTTCCGTAGATCTCCATAATAAGGTACCCAAATTCTTCCGGCATAACATCGGAGTCCAGACTCCCTAACCTCGAATCGAGAGGCAAGTATGTTCAAATGTTCATGAGTTATGTTCTCCTTCTTGAGAGCCTCATCTTGGGCTACTCTGATCTGGCTGTTGAGGTTCGAATGAATGGTGATGTTCAGAGCCCTAACACGAAGAGGTGCCATCCTCTCCTTTCGGCTCAAAGCATCAGCTACAACATTGGCCTTGCCAGGATGATAACGAAGTTCACAATCGTAGTCGTTGAGCATCTCGATCCATCGACGCTGTCTCATATTCAATTGCTTCTGATCGAAGATGTGTTGGAGGCTTTTGTGGTCGGTGAAAATAGTACTCTTAGTTCCATACAAATAATGTCTCCACAATTTGAGCGCAAAGACAACGGCTCCAAGTTCAAGAACGTGAGTAGTGTAGTTCCGCTCGTGAATCTTCAATTGGCGGGAGACATAGGCAATAACTTTTGATCGTTGCATCAGTACACAACCAAAACCGCTTTTCGAAGCATCGCAATAAACAACAAAGTCGTCACTGCCTTCGGGAAGCGATAAGATAGGTGCGGTGGTTAACTTCTTCTTCAAAGTTTGGAATGCTGATTCGTGTGCGGGTTCCCAAGTGAACTTCTTGCCCTTGTGAGTCAGCGCGGTCAAAGGACGCGTAATCAGAGAAAATCCTTCAATGAACCCTCGATAGTAATCGGTGAGACCTAGGAATTGGCGAATATGAGTCGGAGTAGTGGGGGTCTCCCACTTGCTGATAGCTTCAATCTTGGTGGGATCAACTTTGATACCCTGGTCGCTCACAACATGACCCAGAAATTGGACTTCCTTCAACCAAAATTCACACTTGGAGAATTTGGCATAAAGTTGCTCTTGCCTCAAGAGTTCAAGTACTAGTCGGAGGTGTTGCTCATGCTCTTCTTCGCTTTTAGAGTAGATGAGGATATCATCTATGAAGACGATAACAAATGTATCCAAGTACGGCTTGCAGACACGATTCATGAGGTCCATGAACACGGCAGGTGCATTGGTTAGACCGAATGACATCACGAGAAACTCATAATGACCATAACGGGTTCTAAATGCAGTCTTCATCACGTCACTTTCCTTCACCCTCAACTGGTGATAACCGGATCGCAAATCGATCTTTGAGTAGACACTCGATCCTTGTATTTGATCAAAAAGATCGTCAATTCGTGGAAGAGGATACCGATTCTTGATAGTCAATTTGTTGAGCTCACGGTAGTCGATACACATACGGAAGGACCCATCCTTCTTCTTCACAAACAACACAGGTGCGCCCCAAGGTGAGAAGCTTGGTTAGATAAATCCTCAATCTAACAGTTCTTGTAGTTGACTCTGTAATTCTTACATCTCGGAAGGTGCGAGTCTATAAGGTGCGCGAGCTACAGGTGCGGCTCCTGGTGCTAAATCAATCTGAAACTCTACTGCTCTTGGCGGTGGTAATCCAGGCAATTCTTTAGGGAATACATCAAAAAATTCGTTCACAATTCGAACATCGTTCATGCTCTTCGCCTCAGTTTCTACCGTTTTCACATGCGCTAGGATAGCAAGACGTCCCTTCTTCATAATCTTTTGTGCTTTCACGCAACTAATGAGGTTCAGCTTCGAGGTACATCTCTCTCCGTAGATGATTAGTGGCTCACCGTCTCCTTGTGGTATACGAAGAGCTTTATCCCCACAGATAATATCGGCCCTTATCTTGCTCAACCAATCCATACCGACGATCACATCAAAACTTCCCAATTTGATAGGTATCAAGTCAATTTC
Organism: Rutidosis leptorrhynchoides; assembly: GCF_046630445.1. Lineage (NCBI taxonomy): Eukaryota > Viridiplantae > Streptophyta > Magnoliopsida > Asterales > Asteraceae > Rutidosis > Rutidosis leptorrhynchoides. Next base: position 585,197,968 of record NC_092334.1, on the reverse strand, counting down.
GAAATCTGCACCAGCTATGTTGATAATAGCTCCACGACTAATATGGTCAACCTTTTCAAGTTTTCCATTGGCGACCTCGACAAGCATACTTTCTTTTAACGGGACTAACAACCAATTAATCTTATCGCAAAAACGTCTACATACATAACTTCTATCCGCACCCGTATCAAACAAGATAGAAGCTAAAAGATTGTTGATAGTGAATATACCTGTCACCAAGTCGGAATTTTCTCGGGCGTCCCTTGCATTAACGTTGAAAGCTCTACCACGGGGTGGTTCGTCGTCTTTTCTTTTGTTGGGGCATGCATTTCTGAAATGGCCCATTTGTCCGCATTCGTAGCACTTCCTTGGCCCTGTGGGGTTCGGCTTCCCATTCAAAATGGTGACCTTGCAGTCTTTTTCAACATGTCCAGTCCGTTGACACTTTTCGCAAACAACATTACAATACCTAGTGTGGTGTTTGTAACACCTCTTGTATTGTGGTAAGGTTCCTTTGTAGTTCGGGTTCGTGTTGGTGTTCGGATTGAGATTTCCACCGTTGTTGTTTCCCCTAAAACCCTCATGTCATTTCGCCGGGTTCTGTTCATAGGTCCGTCCCCTGTTGTTATCCCATTTGCGCTTCTCACTAGTACCCGCTTCAGACTTAGTTTTCTCCGGTTCATCAATGGTTATCTGATTCATTAAAGTATGCGCCATGCGCATCGCTTCGGGAACATTCGGTGGCTTGGACGAGGTGACATTTCCCTTAATGCTCTTAGGAAGTCCCCAGAAGTACCTTTCCATTCGCTTGAATTCCGGGGTGACCATTGTCGGACACATCAGGGCTAGTTCCAAAAATCTCCTGTTGTAACTATTAAGGTCGTTCCCAACGACCTTTAACTGCATGAATTCCATTTCCATCTTTTGTATCTCGGTTCTCGGACAATACTCCTCAATCATGGTACACTTAAATTATTCCCATGGTGTAGCATACGCCTCATCAATGCCTTGTGCCTGTGCCATTTTTTTTCCACCACGTGAGCGCGCCGTCAGACAGCGTGCAAGAAGCAAATTTGGTTTTGCTGTCCTTCGAACAGTTGCTAACTCGGAATACTGATTCTAGCTTTTCGAACCATCTAGTGAGACCAACCGGTCCCTCAGTGCCGCTGAAGTTATGTGGTTTACAGCTCTGGGATTCCTTGTAAGTACACCCATTTCGAATGGGCTGAATAACCGGTGGTGGTGGTGGTGGCTGTGGAGCTTGGGGTTGCATTTCCGCAATGGCTGCGGCTACCCTTTCGGCAATCCTCTCTTCGATTTGGGCGGTGGTAGGTGTTGATCGTCCGTTGGCCATGGTGTTCTAAACAAAAATTTTGACTCAAGTCAAAATCCAGCATTCAATATATAATAATACAGTATACAACAACTAACATGGAATCAACACATCACATGTTTATTAAGTAACGCATCTAGGTACAAATACCACAGAATCATCGTACAGTAATGTAAATAGAACATCGTGCAAGAATTAAATAACGCAAAGTTCCATTCATTAATAATAATAAGTTTCATACATCTGAATAAGTCCGTACAATACATAAGTGAAACATAAAACTACAACTAGATTACATAATGAAATCTAAATACAAAAGCCCTACGGTGAAGGTGGGTGAAGGATGTCCATAACATGGGCCATCTGGTCCTCTAGCTCAGCAACTCAAGCTCGGAGGATCTCCACCTCCCTTGTCAATTCCTCGACAGTGGGGGATGGTGGGGCAGGTGGTGCCGGCGGTGCAGGTGGTGCGGGTGGTGCCGGTGGTGCAGACATTACATAACGTGGTGCAGATGTTCCGGCTCCAGAAATAGTCAGTACGTAATGGGGTGCCTTACGCACTTGTGGGTCAGCAGGGTACGGCACAAGCCGCTTACGAGCAGTAACCCTACGACGCCGACCAAATGCGTCAGTGAAAGCACGACCTCCATTCACCCCTGGAATGATGGTTCCATCAAAACGGTACCGCTTCTTCGGCGGGGTGGAGGGTGCCTGTATAGGTACATCAGCAGGGTCCTCATCATCACTGGAGTCGTCTGAGGAGGTGTCGTCAGATGAAGCATCAGTGGATGATGGGTCTTCCGAATCATGTGGTGGCTATACGGGTGGCTGAACTGGCTGTACTTGAGCGGCCATCATCTGTCTGTACCTAGCGGGTCCGATCGGAATGAGACGTCCATCAGGGGTGCGTCGGCACCAATGGCGATACCGGTTACGGAAAGGACCTTCCCCGAACTCCGCGGGAATCACAATCTCACTGGAGCGGGGCTATGATCCTGAGGGTCCGGGGGCAGATGGAGCTGGAATCTCTGAAGGGTCCTGGGCTCTGCTAGAAGTAACCACTGGGGCAGGCACCTGGCTGCTAGTCCCGGAAGATGAAGCGCCGGGGTCACTCGTGGGTAGCGGGATCGGTGTGTCGGCAGCAGCAGCAGGTGGGGTGGCTGACGAGTCTGAACTGCCCAAAACGATAGCAGGTGGAGTATCCGACATCTGAACAAGGAAAAATAAATTTTTCCATGTCAGTAAGTCATAAAGCAAGCACGTATTAGGCCAACAGTTTAAATCATGTATAACAATAAGTAGCATGGCAATAATAACGAATCGTACAGAAGTAGCATGTAATCTAAAGCAAGTAATATCATGCAGTAGTGAAATCATGTAGTAGCATACGGCATATAGCAGTAAAAGTAAGCAGCAGCATGCAGTAAGTTCAGCAGAAACACGTAAACTAGCAATTTGTAGATTAGTCCTATTAGTTAATCCTACTCGGTCGGGTCTTAGACTCACTAATGCAACCTAATTCCCTACAACCAATGCTCTGATACCAAATGTGATGCCCCGTACAGAACCATCGTGTATGAATCATCAACAACAGGATCATTACAAGGTTAAGTACTATATGCTGTAATAAAAGAAGTTGCATTCACGATAAAAAGATGATGTCATAATCGACGTCAATTGTTTTACACCAACAGTATGCTTCTACGAATAGCAAGCATGAATAAATGTATGTGACCCTTAGGTCGTTACAAAACATAGTTTCAAATGTATTAAAGTTTGAATGCAAGATAAACAGTTCATGCGATGATAACACTAGAGCAGCGTATGTCTACGGCAAGACTAGTACACAGCGGAAGCAGCTAACCTTAAGCACCTGAGAAAAACATGCTTAAAAACGTCAACACAAAGGTTGGTGAGCTATAGTTTAAGTATAACAGTATGTAAGGTAGGCCATGAGATTTCAGTGCTACAAAGAGCGTTTCAAAACAGTATGATAAAGTATATGTTAACCGTGAGCACTTGGTAACTAACTTAACGTTTATACCCCCTGAAAGTACACTTGGCAAGTGCGTATGTTTACGAAGTATTAAACACTCGTTAAATGCTAGCGTGACTAGCCCGAGTGGGGATGTCAAATCCTATAGATCCATATCTAAGATTCGCGTTCACGGTTCAAAAACCAATGATTAAACGTTACCGAGCTAAAGGGAATGTTTATGTCGTTGTATAACCCACATATATATAAGTTTAAGTACTCGTGCCTAGTATGTAAAACATAAAATCCGCATGTATTCTCAGTTCCCAAAATAAGTTAAAGTAAAAAAGGGAATGCTATAACTCACAATGATAAAGTAGCAGTAAAGTATGACTCGGAAAGTAAGCAAGTAATAAAGGTTGTCCAAACGGGTCCTCAACCTAAGTCAAATAGTACTAAGTCAGTAAATCATCCGAATAGGTTTAAAAGTATGTAAATAAGGTCGTAAGGGTCATCATCATTCATCATTAAACAAAAGGTGTAAAGTAAGTTTCGTTCATGAAAAGAGTTTAAAACAAAGGCTGAGTTCGGTCAGTCACCACGGCCTCTATACCTATTGAAATAAGGTGAGACCAGTGTCCATGGCTCCGTATATGAGTCCTTTAGTTGTGGTAAAAATTACAGAAGCAAACTCGTCTTCGTTTGACCGTGGCGACGGTCTAAGTGCGAGTAGGTCAGAATTTTTCAGCACAACGTTAAATGGACATAGTGACGATCGGAGGGCCATAAATCCTAAACCGTAACTCGGATTAAGACAAGTCCTATATGAAAAGTTATCTACTCGAACATAGATATCTGAAATCTTAATTACAGTAGCCCAGGCCGTATGGGTCAGACACAGAAATACTAGAACAGTAGGGTCAGTAGGTTCCGGTGGTTCTTGGTGCTCGATGCTTATCATGGTTCTCATCCTTGATGCATATAGCTTCAAGTGTACAACTCGTTGATGTGTTTGCATCATTTTCACCAAGGTTTGACCATTATAACCTAAGTGTAAGTCTAAGACATGAAGCACAACTCACTTAAGTGTTGCAAGTGTTTTGATGAACCAAAGTTACATCAAAGTCTTAGATCTAACACATACATGAAATTTAAAACTAATAATAAGTTACAAACTTGAAAGTGAACTTATGAAATCAAGATCTTGAGTTATAGAACATAGTTCTTAGTTAGATCTTGAAGATCCTAGACCCAAAAGTCTAGATCTAACATAAGTGTACCAAGTTATAAATAAAGAAAGCTTATTTACATGTTCTTGAACTTTCAAAGTTAACTTTTTAGTTCAAGATTAATGAGATCAATGTTAACTAGTAACACTTGACCAACAAGAACATAAATTATGAAATTAAAGTGCAAGTAAATGAAGTAAATAAGCTAAGTAAACAAGTTAATAAGTTCATGGGTTGCATACTTTAAAGATTCAAGCCTAAGTCTTGATCTTTAGAAAGTAAACTTTAAAGTTTACTTCATGAACTTCAAGTATGATTTACAACCATGAACTTACAATCTTTGAAACAACGTATGTAGAACATAAACTAGTAAGTTTAGTTCTTGTGTGTTCTTGTAATTACAAGATAAAATGAAGAATGAAACTAAAGAGTTTGATTCTTGTAACTAGTAAAGAATAACAACAACTAGTAAGTAACAATAAACTTCAAGTAACTTAAACAACAACAAAGAACAAGTGATGATGATGATTAAAGGTGTATATAATTCGGTTTTTAAGACAAAGAAAAGGAAGAAGAGTTGTTCATAATACTTACAAGTATTGGAGAGAAAAGAGAGAAAAAGTTGAGAGAAATTGTGAAGTGAGTTTGTGTGTGTGAAAAGTGAAGTGAACTAGTGAAAGAGTAATAAGGTAATTTGAAATCAAAACCTCCCCTACACTCATGTAAGTCGACGGTTTGAGGGGTCCCAAGGGGGAGGAGAAGATCCACAAGTTACTTGCATGTTAAAGCTTAAAAGGTGGATAAATGAGGTGCATGCATGGGGATTATGGAGTAATTAGATTCTTTGTGCACAAAACTAACTAGTCAAGTTCTAAAGTGATACTTACATGTGTAAAATGGGCTAGTTAATCCAATAAGGTTGTAGAGTGGGCTAACATGTCCATTAATACAATAAAAGCCCAAGTTTCATGTAAGTAACCATTTAATCCAATAAGAGCCCAAGTAATTAATTAGTAACCATAATTAATTAAAATGATCAATAAAACTTAATCATGAATGTAAATAATACTTGAAAATATTATTCGTGCAAGTTTCGTGTGTCACAAAGACGTTACGGGCATTCAAAAGTCATGTACGTGCAATCGTGGCAACATGTAAATGTAATAACATACATTCGTTTAATCACAAGTATTAATAAATATAATTATTAATAATTAACGTTGGAAAAAACCAGGGTCGTTACAACAGATTCGACGATTTGAAGACACAAACGACCAAAAAGCTCAAAAGTACAAAATACAATCAAAGTGGTTCCAATTAGTGATGAGAAACGTCTCAAAATTACAAGAGTACAAGACGCGAAACGCAAAATACAAGATATTAAATTGTACGCAAGGACGTTCGAAAATCCGGAACCGGGACCAAAGTCAACTCTCAACGCTCGACGCAACGGACTAAAAATTACAAGTCAACTATGCACATAAATATAATATAATAGTTAAATAATTCTTAAAATTATTTATATATTATATTTATTTATTAATCCGTCGGCAAAGAAAGAAACAAAGTTTTGTGAGCTAGAAAAAGTGGCCATACGATTGCATGGCCTGGAAGTACATTTTCCATGCGATCGCATGGGGTACAGTGGAGGGCCACATTCCTATAAAAAGCGCAGTTTTGATCGAATATCATCACCATCTTTTTCTTCTCTTCTCTCAACGTATAAATTAATAAATATATATATTATAATTTTAATTTTAATTTAAATTTTAATAATAAGGGTATGTTAGTGAATGTTGTAAGGGTGTAAGTCGAAATTCTGTCCGTGTAACGCTACGCTATTTTTAATCATTGTAAGTTATGTTCAACCTTTTTAAATTAATGTCTCGTAGCTAAGTTATTATTATGCTTATTTAAGAAGAAGTAATCATGATGTTGGGCTAAATATTAAAATTGGGTAATTGGGCTTTGTACCATAATTGGGGTTTGGATAAAAGAACGACACTTGTGAAAATTAGACTATGGGCTATTAATGGGTTTTATATTAACTAAATGATACCTTGTTGATTTAATATATAGACTTATAATTTGACGTATTTATATATAACCACATACGCTTGACTGGGTACGGTGGGCGGGATATCTATAAATACCAATAATTGTTCATTTTATCGGACACGAAACTGGATTAATAGTTAATAGACTTGTTAAAATAGGGGTGGATTACATTCAAGGGTAATTGGTGTAATTGTTAACAAAGTAGTAAAACCTTGGACTACACGCAGTCGATAACCTGGTGTATTCATTAAACAAAGTATTAAGACCTTGTTACAATTCGAATCCCCAATTAGTTGGAATATTTGACTTTGGGAATAAGGATAATTTAACGAGGACACTCGCACTTTATATTTATGACTGATGGACTATTATGGACAAATCCGTATGGACATATCGAATAATCCAGGACAAAGGACAATTAACCCATGGTAATAAAACTAAAATCAACACGTCAAACATCATGATTACGGAAGTTTAAATAAGCATAATTTATATATTTCATATTTAATTGCACTTTTAATTATCGTACTTTTATTTATTGTCATTTTATTTAATTGCATTTTTAATTATCGTACTCTTTAATTATAGCAATTTTATTTTATCGCAATTTTATTTATCACAATTTCATTATCGTTATTTACTTTACGCTTTAAATTAAGTTATATTTATTTTTAATATTTTACATTAGGTTTTAACTGCGACTAAAAGTTTTAAAATCGACAAACCGGTCATTAAACGGTAAAATCCCCTTTTATAATAATAATACTACTTATATATATTTTTGTATTTTTACAACTATAAGCTAAAACTAATATAGCGTTGAACTAGTTTATAAGGTCCCTGTGGAACGAACCGGACTTACTAAAAACTACACTACTGTACGATTAGGTACACTGCCTATAAGTGTTGCAGCAAGGTTTAGGTATATCCATTCTATAAATAAATAAATATCTTGTGTAAAATTGTATCGTATTTAATAGTATTTCCTTGTAAAAATTATTAGTATTTTATATACACCTCTACGCACATCAATAATAAACAACCTAAATAACCACATCATATCGATGATTCTGTTCCCTTATTTGTGCGATTTTTCTGGCGTTAAAAACGCGAAGTATATTAGGTATATTAGGTACCAACAAAGTGTTTCCAAACATATCCGTAGTAACGTGTTTTTAAATCTGTAAATACATAACGCTATGTTAAATATGAATATGAAATTCGAAAGGCCCGCCGCATCGCGCGGGCCGGTATTTTTCTATTTAGTCTATATTTTAAAAATTGTTGATGTGTTATTTTATAAAAAAAAAGCAAATTTTAATTACCTATATTTGAAGTGGATTTCGAGAAAACATTCGACTGTTTAAATTGGAAATTTTTGATGGAGATTATGGCTATTATGGACTTTGGGGTAAAATGGAGAAAATGGATCCTCTCGTGTCTAAGATTGGCTTCTATTTCCATTCTTGTAAATGGTTTGCCAAAGTGTTTCAAACTAGAACGGGGTGTGAGACAGGGTGACCCTCTCTCACATTTCCTTTTTATTCTTGCGGCGGAAGGGCTAAACGTCTTAACTAAAATAGCAGTGCTTAATAAAATGTTCACGGGGTTGAAATTGGTTGCGATAAAATTCCTATCTCGTATCTCCAATACGCGGACGACACAATTTTCTTTGGATCATGGACTGAGAGCAACCTAATGAATCTTATGAAGTTTTTTAAGTGTTTTGAACTAACTTCCGGCCTCAAAGTTAACTATCACAAAAACAATCTATTCAGTGTTGGTGTGGAAAAAGTTGAAATTGAGCAAATGGCCGAAATGTTTGGTTGCAATATTGGTTCATTTCCCTTCACCTACCTTGGGTTACCCGTTGGTGGTAAGATGAACAAAATGGAATGCTGGAATCCGATAGTGAACAAATTTGAGAAACGTCTTTTGAATTGGAAGGAAAGATCGATGTCATTTGATGGACGTTTGACCCTGTTAAATCTGTGTTAAATAGCCTCCCTTTGTATTACTTCTCGCTCTTCTGTGCCCCGTCATGTATGTTAAAGAAACTTGAATGTGTAAGTTGTTCTTTTTTTTTTTGGGCGGGTCTGGTAACAATTCAAAAATAAATTGGGTCAAATGGGAAGAAACACTTCTTTGTTTCAGGAGGGGCGGGGTAAACTTAGGTTCACTAAAAAGCAAAAACTTAGCTTTATTCGGCAAGTAGTGGTGGAGGTTTAAAATCAAAACTACCTCCTTATGGGTTAAGGTTATCTCGAGTTTTTAATGGACCGTCGGGTGGTCTTGTTGTCAATGATAATTTGCATTGTGGGTTGTACAAATATATTTGGACTAATGTTATTGCAACAGGTCAGTACATAGATTCGCTTGGTTTACCCTTCATAGATTCTTTCATGCGAGAAATTGGTGATGGGGCCTCAACGTCATTTTGGAAAGATATTGGCTTAGAAGTGATGCGCTAAAGAACGGGTTCAGAAGGCTTGAACACCTTGAGTCTGACATCAATGTTTCGCTCAAAGACCGGACTTCCTGGGATGGCTCAAATTGTGTAGGAAGCTGGTTTTGGCTGAGATTACCATTGGGACATGCAAATGGTGAGTTAGAAGACCTAATAGAGCTGCTGAATTCAGCGACATTCAACCTAGAAAAGGAAGATACATGGCGATGGTCATTGAGTAATAATGGTATTTTTACAACTAAAAAGTTAACAGATTTGATCAATGAAAAGCTGCTATGTTCAGGTTCTAATTCGCAAGAAACATTTTGAAATTGTTGGTTAAGAATCCAATTATAATATTCAAAAGTTAATCACTTTGTTTTGATGATGACACAAAAGAAATAAGTGTTCGATCATATGTAAGACGACATGAGTTCATAAGCCTACACTATCTCTAGCAAAAGACCAATATATAAATAATTAACTTAGTGAAATTACTATGCGGCTGCACCACGGTTGACTGTGAGTCTGACCGTGGATGCCCTGTACCAACGGCTGCAATCATTTTCAAAACTATGATTTGCGGTCAACCTCACGGCAGGCCGTGAATCGACCACAGTTTCCTCTGTAACCAAATTCATCCACTTTAAGATAAACCACTTTGAGGCATCTATAATTTACAAAACTTTTTTAAACATACTTATAATATTTGCCTTCTTTGAATTCAAAAGAGTTTTGAATCAAAAGATGTTAATTTTTACTAATCACACCTAATGACATCTTAATGACGTTTTAAGCTCAAATACGATTAAATACAAAAGTGTTTTACTTTTTACTTGTTACAATATATCATTCAACTACCTACTAATGATGGTCATTAAAAGTCTCAACAAAAGAGTTGCTCTCCCATAACTTTTATGTATCATTTTTATGTATGTGCAATTATGAACTAGTAAGTTGTTGATGTAATAATCTCCAAGTAAGCTCCAACTAGATTCAAACTAGTTTATTTGAGATGCAACAAGATTCCAAAGGACAAAATGCTTCAATTAGCAAAGTGACAAGTAATTAAGAAAGGTTGATGAAGTTTTGGAAGATAGTGCTTTGTCAAGAGGCAAAATTCTGCAATTACCCTATTAAGTAATCAATGACAAATGGTCAAAGCTTGAATACTTTCTCTTTTTATGGACATGTCAACTTCTATACTTATGTCCAAAATGAAATGTCCCGTTCTTATTGATTAAAAATGTTCCATATTAATTGATTTCGTTGCGAGGTTTTGACCTCTATATGAGACGTTTTTCAAAGACTGCATTCATTTTTAAAACAAACCATAACCTTTATTTCATAAATAAAGGTTTAAAAAGCTTTACGTAGATTATCAAATAATGATAATCTAAAATATCCTGTTTACACACGACCATTACATAATGGTTTACAATACAAATATGTTACATCGAAATCAGTTTCTTGAATGCAGTTTTTACACAATATCATACAAACATGGACTCCAAATCTTGTCCTTATTTTAGTATGCAACAGCGAAAGCTCTTAATATTCACCTGAGAATAAACATGCTTTAAACGTCAACAAAAATGTTGGTGAGTTATAGGTTTAACCTATATATATCAAATCGTAACAATAGACCACAAGATTTCATATTTCAATACACATCCCATACATAGAGATAAAAATCATTCATATGGTGAACACCTGGTAACCGACATTAACAAAATGCATATATAAGAATATCCCCATCATTCCGGGACACCCTTCGGATATGATATAAATTTCGAAGTACTAAAGCATCCGGTACTTTGGATGGGGCTTGTTGGGCCCGATAGATCTATCTTTAGGATTCGCGTCAATTAGGGTGTCTGTTCCCTAATTCTTAGATTACCAGACTTAATAAAAAGGGGCATATTCGATTTCGATAATTCAACCATAGAATGTAGTTTCACGTACTTGTGTCTATTTTGTAAATCATTTATAAAACCTGCATGTATTCTCACCCCAAAATATTAGATTTTAAAAGTGGGACTATAACTCACTTTCACAGATTTTTACTTCATCGGGAAGTAAGACTTGGCCACTGGTTGATTCACGAACCTATAACAATATATACATATATATCAAAGTATGTTCAAAATATATTTTACAACCCTTTTAATATATTTTGATGTTTTAAGTTTATTAAGTCAGCTGTCCTCGTTAGTAACCTACAACTAGTTGTCCACAATTAGATGTACAGAAATAAATCGATAAATATTATCTTGAATCAATCCACGACCCAGTGTATACGTATCTCAGTATTGATCACAACTCAAACTATATATATTTTGGAATCAACCTCAACCCTGTATAGCTAACTCCAACATTCACATATAGAGTGTCTATGGTTGTTCCGAAATATATATAGATGTGTCGACATGATAGGTCGAAACATTGTATACGTGTCTATGGTATCTCAAGATTACATAATATACAATACAAGTTGATTAAGTTATGGTTGGAATAGATTTGTTACCAATTTTCACGTAGCTAAAATGAGAAAAATTATCCAATCTTGTTTTACCCATAACTTCTTCATTTTAAATCCGTTTTGAGTGAATCAAATTGCTATGGTTTCATATTGAACCCTATTTTATGATTCTAAACAGAAAAAGTATAGGTTTATAGTCAAAAAAATAAGTTACAAGTCGTTTTTGTAAAGGTAGTCATTTCAGTCGAAAGAACGACGTCTAGATGACCATTTTAGAAAACATACTTCCACTTTGAGTTTAACCATAATTTTTGGATATAGTTTCATGTTCATAATAAAAATCATTTTCTCAGAATAACAACTTTTAAATCAAAGTTTATCATAGTTTTTAATTAACTAACCCAAAACAGCCCGCGGTGTTACTACGACGGCGTAAATCCGGTTTTACGGTGTTTTTCGTGTTTCCAGGTTTTAAATCATTAAGTTAGCATATAATATATATATAGAACATGTGTTTAGTTTATTTTAAAAGTCAAGTTAGAAGGATTAACTTTTGTTTGCGAACAAGTTTAGAATTAACTAAACTATGTTCTAGTGATTACAAGTTTAAACCTTCGAATAAGATAGCTTTATATGTATGAATCGAATGATGTTATGAACATAATTACTACCTTAAGTTCCTTGGATAAACCTACTGGAAAAGAGAAAAATGGATCTAGCTTCAATGGATCCTTGGATGGCTCGAAGTTCTTGAAGCAGAATCATGACACGAAAACAAGTTCAAGTAAGATCATCACTTGAAATAAGATTGTTATAGTTATAGAAATTGAACCAAAGTTTGAATATGATTATTACCTTGTATTAGAATGATAACCTACTATAATAAACAAAGATTTCTTGAGGTTGGATGATCACCTTACAAGATTGGAAGTGAGCTAGCAAACTTGAAAGTATTCTTGATTTTATGAAACTAGAACTTTTGGAATTTATGAAGAACACTTAGAACTTGAAGATAGAACTTGAGAGAGATCAATTAGATGAAGAAAATTGAAGAATGAAAGTGTTTGTAGGTGTTTTTGGTCGTTGGTGTATGGATTAGATATAAAGGATATGTAATTTTGTTTTCATGTAAATAAGTCATGAATGATTACTCATATTTTTGTAATTTTATGAGATATTTCATGCTAGTTGCCAAATGATGGTTCCCACATGTGTTAGGTGACTCACATGGGCTGCTAAGAGCTGATCATTGGAGTGTATATACCAATAGTACATACATCTAAAAGCTGTGTATTGTACGAGTACGAATACGGGTGCATACGAGTAGAATTGTTGATGAAACTGAACGAGGATGTAATTGTAAGAATTTTTGTTAAGTAGAAGTATTTTGATAAGTGTATTGAAGTCTTTCAAAAGTGTATAAATACATATTAAAACACTACATGTATATACATTTTAACTGAGTCGTTAAGTCATCGTTAGTCGTTACATGTAAGTGTTGTTTTGAAACCTTTAGGTTAACGATCTTGTTAAATGTTGTTAACCCAATGTTTATAATATCAAATGAGATTTTAAATTATTATATTATCATGATATTATCATGTATGAATATCTCTTAATATGATATATATACATTAAATGTCTTTACAACGATAATCGTTACATATATGTCTCGTTTAAAAATCATTAAGTTAGTAGTCTTGTTTTTACATATGTAGTTCATTGTTAATATACTTAATGATATGTTTACTTATCATAGTATCATGTTAACTATATATATATCCATATATATGTCATCATATAGTTTTTACAAGTTTTAACGTTCGTGAATCACCGGTCAACTTGGGTGGTCAATTGTCTATATGAAACATATTTCAATTAATCAAGTCTTAACAAGTTTGATTGCTTAACATGTTGGAAATATTTAATCATGTAAATATCAATCTCAATTAATATATATAAACATGGAAAAGTTCGGGTCACTACAGTACCTACCCGTTAAATAAATTTCGTCCCGAAATTTTAAGCTGTTGAAGGTGTTGACGAATCTTCTGGAAATAGATGCGGGTATTTCTTCTTCATCTGATCTTCACGCTCCCAGGTGAACTCGGGTCCTCTACGAGCATTCCATCGAACCTTAACAATTGGTATCTTGTTTTGCTTAAGTCTTTTAACCTCACGATCCATTATTTCGACGGGTTCTTCGATGAATTAAAGTTTTTCGTTGATTTGGATTTCATCTAACGGAATAGTGAGATCTTCTTTAGCAAAACATTTCTTCAAATTCGAGACGTGGAAAGTGTTATGTACAGCCGCGAGTTGTTGAGGTAACTCAAGTCGGTAAGCTACTGGTCCGACACGATCAATAATCTTGAATGGTCCAATATACCTTGGATTTAATTTCCCTCGTTTACCAAATCGAACAACGCCTTTCCAAGGTGCAACTTTAAGCATGACCATCTCTCCAATTTCAAATTCTATATCTTTTCTTTTAATGTCAGCGTAGCTCTTTTGTCGACTTTGGGCGGTTTTCAACCGTTGTTGAATTTGGATGATCTTCTCGGTAGTTTCTTGTATAATCTCCGGACCCGTAATCTGTCTATCCCCCACTTCACTCCAACAAATCGGAGACCTGCACTTTCTACCATAAAGTGCTTCAAACGGCGCCATCTCAATGCTTGAATGGTAGCTGTTGTTGTAGGAAAATTCTGCTAATGGTAGATGTCGATCCCAACTGTTTCCGAAATCAATAACACATGCTCGTAGCATGTCTTCAAGCGTTTGTATCGTCCTTTCGCTCTGCCCATCAGTTTGTGGATGATAGGCAGTACTAATGTCTAGACGAGTTCCTAATGCTTGCTGTAATGTCTGCCAGAATCTTGAAATAAATCTGCCATCCCTATCAGAGATAATAGAGATTGGTATTCCATGTCTGGAGACGACTTCCTTCAAATACAGTCGTGCTAACTTCTCCATCTTGTCATCTTCTCTTATTGGCAGGAAGTGTGCTGATTTGGTGAGACGATCAACTATTACCCAAATAGTATCAAAACCACTTGCAGTCCTTGGCAATTTAGTGATGAAATCCATGGTAATGTTTTCCCATTTCCATTCCGGGATTTCGGGTTGTTGAAGTAGACCTGATGGTTTCTGATGCTCAGCTTTGACCTTAGAACACGTCAAACATTCTCCTACGTATTTAGCAACATCGGCTTTCATACACGGCCACCAAAAATGTTTCTTGAGATCCTTGTACATCTTCCCCGTTCCAGGATGTATTGAGTATCTGGTTTTATGAGCTTCTCTAAGTACCATTTCTCTCATATCTCCAAATTTTGGTACCCAAATCCTTTCAGCCCTATACCGGGTTCCGTCTTCCCGAATATTAAGATGCTTCTCCGATCCTTTGGGTATTTCATCCTTTAAATTTCCCTCTTTTAAAACTCCTTGTTGCGCCTCCTTTATTTGAGTAGTAAGGTTATTATGAATCATTATATTCATAGATTTTACTCGAATGGGTTCTCTGTCCTTCCTGCTCAAGGCATCGGCAACCACATTTGCCTTCCCCGGGTGGTAACGAATCTCAAAGTCGTAATCATTCAATAATTCAATCCACCTACGCTGCCTCATATTCAGTTGTTTCTGATTAAATATGTGTTGAAGACTTTTGTGGTCGGTATATATAATACTTTTGACCCCATATAAGTAGTGCCTCCAAGTCTTTAATGCAAAAACAACCGCGCCTAATTCCAAATCATGCGTCGTATAATTTTGTTCGTGAATCTTCAATTGTCTAGACGCATAAGCAATCACCTTCGTTCGTTGCATTAATACACAACCGAGACCTTGCTTTGATGCGTCACAATAAATCACAAAATCATCATTCCCTTCAGGCAATGACAATATAGGTGCCGTAGTTAGCTTTTTCTTCAATAACTGAAACGCTTTCTCTTGTTCATCATTCCATTCAAATTTCTTCCCTTTATGCGTTAATGCAGTCAAGGGTTTTGCTATTCTGGAAAAGTCTTGGATGAACCTTCTGTAGTAACCAGCTAGTCCTAAAAACTGGCGTATGTGTTTCGGAGTTTTCGGGGTTTCCCACTTTTCAACAGTTTCTATCTTTGTCGGATCCACCTTAATACCTTCTTTGTTCACTATGTGACCGAGGAATTGAACTTCTTCCAACCAAAATGCAAACTTTGAAAACTTAGCGTACAATTCTTCCTTCCTCAATACTTCTAACACCTTTCTCAAATGTTCACCGTGTTCTTGGTCATTCTTTGAGTAAATAAGTATGTCATCAATGAAAACAATGACAAACTTGTCAAGGTATGGTCCACACACTCGGTTCATAAGGTCCATGAACACAGCTGGTGCATTAGTTAAACCAAACGGCATGACCATAAACTCATAATGACTGTAACGTGTTCTGAAAGCAGTCTTTGGAATATCATCTTCTTTCACCCGCATTTGATGATACCCGGAACGTAAGTCAATCTTTGAATAAACAGACGAGCCTTGTAGTTGATCAAATAAGTCATCGATTCTCGGTAGTGGGTAGCGGTTCTTGATGGTAAGTTTGTTCAACTCTCGGTAGTCGATACACAACCTGAATGTACCATCTTTCTTCTTGACAAACAAAACAGGAGCTCCCCACGGTGATGTGCTTGGTCGAATGAAACCACGCTCTAAAAGTTCTTGTAATTGGCTTTGTAGTTCTTTCATCTCGCTGGGTGCGAGTCTGTAAGGAGCACGAGCTATTGGTGCAGCTCCTGGTACAAGATCTATTTGAAATTCAACGGATCGATGTTGGGGTAATCCCGGTAATTCTTTCGGAAATACATCAGGAAATTCTTTTGCGACGGGAACATCATTGATGCTCTTTTCTTCAGTTTGTACTTTCTCGACGTGTGCTAGAACAGCATAGCAACCTTTTCTTATTAGTTTTTGTGCCTTCAAATTACTAATAAGATGTAGCTTCGTGTTGCCCTTTTCTCCGTACACCATTAAGGGTTTTCCTTTTTCTCGTATAATGCGAATTGCATTTTTGTAACAAACGATCTCCGCTTTCACTTCTTTCAACCAGTCCATACCGATTATCACATCAAAACTCCCTAACTCTACTGGTATCAAGTCAATCTTAAATGTTTCGCTAACCAGTTTAATTTCTCGATTCCGACATATATTATCTGCTGAAATTAATTTACCATTTGCTAATTCGAGTAAAAATTTACTATCCAAAGGCGTCAATGGACAACTTAATTTAGCACAAAAATCTCTACTCATATAGCTTCTATCCGCACCCGAATCAAATAAAACGTAAGCAGATTTATTGTCAATAAGAAACGTACCCGTAACAAGCTCCGGGTCTTCCTGTGTCTCTGCCGCATTAATATTGAAAACTCTTCCGCGGCCTTGTCCATTCGTGTTCTCCTGGTTCGGGCAATTTCTAATAATGTGGCCCGGTTTTCCACATTTATAACAAACTACATTGGCATAACTTGCTCCGACACTACTTGCTCCGCCATTACTCGTTCCGACACCATTTGTTCCTTTTGTTCTATTAACCCCTGGTCCGTAGACCTCACACTTCGCCGCGCTATGACCATTTCTTTTACACTTGTTGCAAAATTTGGTGCAGAACCCCGAGTGATACTTTTCACACCTTTGGCATAGCTGCTTCTGATTGTTGTTGTTGTTGCGGTTATTATTGTTGTTGGGGTGATTGTTATAGTTGCTGTTATTGTTGTTGTTGTTGTTGTTGTTGGGCCGTTTGTTGTAGTTGCGATTGATGTTGCGATTGTTGGGATAATTGTTGCGATTATTGTTGTAATTACTGTTGTTGTTGTATTGGTGATTCTTATCACCGTTTTCCTCCCACTTTCTTTTGACTTGCTTCACATTGGCCTCTTCAGCAGTCTGTTCTTTAATTCTTTCTTCAATCTGGTTCACTAGTTTGTGAGCCATTCTACATGCCTGTTGTATGGAGGCGGGCTCGTGTGAACTTATATCTTCTTGGATTCTTTCCGGTAATCCTTTCACAAACGCGTCGATCTTCTCTTCCTCATCTTCGAATGCTCCCGGACACAATAGGCACAATTCTGTGAATCGTCTTTCGTACGTGGTAATATCAAATCCTTGGGTTCGTAACCCTCTAAGTTCTGTCTTGAGCTTATTGACCTCGGTTCTGGGACGGTACTTCTCGTTCATCAAGTGCTTGAATGCTGACCACGGTAGTGCGTACGCATCGTCTTGTCCCACTTGCTCTAGATAGGTATTCCACCATGTTAACGCAGAACCTGTGAAGGTATGCGTAGCGTACTTCACTTTGTCCTCTTCAGTACACTTACTTATGGCAAACACCGATTCGACCTTCTCGGTCCATCGTTTCAATCCAATCGGTCCTTCGGTTCCATCAAATTCCAAAGGTTTGCAGGCAGTGAATTCTTTGTAGGTGCATCCTACACGATTTCCTGTACTGCTAGATCCAAGGTTATTGTTGGTATGTAGCGCAGCCTGTACTGCGGCTATGTTTGAAGCTAGAAAAGTACGGAATTCCTCTTCATTCATATTCACGGTGTGTCGAGTAGTCGGTGCCATTTCCTTCAAAATAGTCAAATGGAACAAGTTAATCATACAGAATATTAAGAGTAGTTAATAGTATTTCGTAGCATAATATGAACTCATTTATAAAAGCTTTTTCTTCATATTAGCGTTTTATAAGTTTAAATTCGGGTAGTACCTACCCGTTAAGTTCATACTTAGTAGCTAATATACAATTCAACTACTACAATTCTATATGAAAAACTGATTATAATAATATTTCGCGTTCAAACTTTTATACAATATTTTACAAACTTACAATACCGCTTATTTTACATAAAGCATGAAATATAGCACACAATAACTTTGATACAAGATAGTTGTGAAGATAATTATAGCTAGTACACAAGTCGTTCAGCAAAGGCAATAAAGACACGTAATTCATACGTCCAGAAACAAGTCATGCATTCTGGTTTTACTAGGATTACTTCCCATCCTTGGTCTTGTGGAACATAACCGTTATGGCCGTTGATAAGACAGCGTGTTGTAACATCGTCAAAGGGACGAGGGTTACGTAATGTCCAACAGTCCCGTAACAATCTAAAGACCTCATTTCTTACCCCAATTACCGACTCCGTCACTTGTGGAAACGTTTTGTTTAATAGTTGTAGCCCGATGTTCTTGTTCTCACTTTGGTGAGAAGCGAACATTACTAATCCGTAAGCATAACATGCTTCTTTATGTTGCATGTTAGCCGCTTTTTCTAAATCACGAAGTCCAATATTCGGATATATTGAGTCAAAATAATTTCTTAACCCGTTGCGTAAAATAGCATTTGGGTTCCCCGCAATATATGTGTTAAAGTAAACACATCGTAACTTATGGGTTTCCCAATGTGATATTCCCCATCTTTCAAACGAAAGTCTCTTATAAACCAAGACATTCTTGGAACGTTCTTCGAATGTCTTACAAACTGATCTCGCCTTAAATAGTTGTGCCGAGGAATTCTGACCGACTCTAGACAAGATTTCATCAATCATGTCTCCGGGTAGGTCTCTTAAAATATTGGGTTGTCTATCCATTTTGTGTTTTTATACTGTAAAATAGACAAGAGTTAGATTCATAAAAAAATACTTATTAATACAAGCAATTTTTACATATATCATAAAGCATAAGCACACTATATTACATATATTACACCACACGAATACAACTATCTTATTCCGACTCGCTCGTTTCTTCTTCTTCGGTTTTGGTTCGTTTTGCCAGGTTTCTAGGGATATATGATGTTCCCCTAATACGAGCCGTAATTTTCCACATTGGTTTCGAAAAACCTGGTGGTTTAGAGGTTCCCGGGTCATTGTTACAACTTAAGGACTTCGGGGGTTGACGATACATATAAAGTTCATCGGGGTTGGAATTAGATTTCTCTATTTTTATGCCCTTTCCCTTATTATTTTCTTTTGCCTTTTTAAATTCAGTTGGGGTAATTTCTATAACATCATCGGAATTCTCGTCGGAATCCGATTCATCGGAGAATTGGTAATCCTCCCAATATTTTGCTTCCTTGGCGGAAACACCATTGACCATAATTAACCTTGGTCGGTTGGTTGAGGATTTTCTTTTACTTAACCGTTTTATTATTTCCCCCACCGGTTCTATTTCTTCATCCGGTTCCGATTCTTCTTCCGGTTCCGATTCTTCTTCCGGTTCCGACTCTTCTTCCGGTTCCTCTTCGGGAACTTGTGAATCAGTCCACGAATCATTCCAATTTACATTTGACTCTTCATTATTATTAGGTGAGTCAATGGGACTTGTTCTAGAGGTAGACATCTATCACATAATATCAAACGCGTTAAGAGATTAATATATCACATAATATTCACATGTTAAAAATATATAGTTTCCAACAAAATTTGTTAAGCAATCATTTTTCAACTAAACACGGTCGAAGTCCAGACTCACTAATGCATCCTAACAAACTCGATAAGACACACTAATGCAAAATTCTGGTTCTCTAAGACCAACGCTCGGATACCAACTGAAATGTCCCGTACTTATTGATTAAAAACGTTCCATATTAATTGATTTCGTTGCGAGGTATTGACCTCTATATGAGACGTTTTTCAAAGACTGCATTCATTTTTAAAACAAACCATAACCTTTATTTCATAAATAAAGGTTTAAAAAGCTTTACGTAGATTATCAAATAATGATAATCTAAAATATCCTGTTTACACACGACCATTACATAATGGTTTACAATACAAATATGTTACATCGAAATCAGTTTCTTGAATGCAGTTTTTACACAATATCATACAAACATGGACTCTAAATCTTGTCCTTATTTTAGTATGCAACAGCGGAAGCTCTTAATATTCACCTGAGAATAAACATGCTTTAAACGTCAACAAAAATGTTGGTGAGTTATAGGTTTAACCTATATATATCAAATCGTAACAATAGACCACAAGATTTCATATTTCAATACACATCCCATACATAGAGATAAAAATCATTCATATGGTGAACACCTGGTAACCGACATTAACAAAATGCATATATAAGAATATCCCCATCATTCCAGGACACCCTTCGGATATGATATAAATTTCGAAGTACTAAAGCATCCGGTACTTTGGATGGGGCTTGTTGGGCCCGATAGATCTATCTTTAGGATTCGCGTCAATTAGGGTGTCTGTTCCCTAATTCTTAGATTACCAGACTTAATAAAAAGGGGCATATTCGATTTCGATAATTCAACCATAGAATGTAGTTTCACGTACTTGTGTCTATTTTGTAAATCATTTATAAAACCTGCATGTATTCTCATCCCAAAATATTAGATTTTAAAAGTGGGACTATAACTCACTTTCACAGATTTTTACTTCATCGGGAAGTAAGACTTGGCCACTGGCTGATTCACGAACCTATAACAATATATACATATATATCAAAGTATGTTCAAAATATATTTTACAACCCTTTTAATATATTTTGATGTTTTAAGTTTATTAAGTCAGCTGTCCTCGTTAGTAACCTACAACTAGTTGTCCACAATTAGATGTACAGAAATAAATCGATAAATATTATCTTGAATCAATCCACGACCCAGTGTATACGTATCTCAGTATTGATCACAACTCAAACTATATATATTTTGGAATCAACCTCAACCCTGTATAGCTAACTCCAACATTCACATATAGAGTGTCTATGGTTGTTCCGAAATATATATAGATGTGTCGACATGATAGGTCGAAACATTGTATACGTGTCTATGGTATCTCAAGATTACATAATATACAATACAAGTTGATTAAGTTATGGTTGGAATAGATTTGTTACCAATTTTCACGTAGCTAAAATGAGAAAAATTATCCAATCTTGTTTTACCCATAACTTCTTCATTTTAAATCCGTTTTGAGTGAATCAAATTGCTATGGTTTCATATTGAACCCTATTTTATGATTCTAAACAGAAAAAGTATAGGTTTATAGTCAAAAAAATAAGTTACAAGTCGTTTTTGTAAAGGTAGTCATTTCAGTCGAAAGAACGACGTCTAGATGACCATTTTAGAAAACATACTTCCACTTTGAGTTTAACCATAATTTTTGGATATAGTTTCATGTTCATAATAAAAATCATTTTCTCAGAATAACAACTTTTAAATCAAAGTTTATCATAGTTTTTAATTAACTAACCCAAAACAGCCCGCGGTGTTACTACGACGGCGTAAATCCGGTTTTACGGTGTTTTTCGTGTTTCCAGGTTTTAAATCATTAAGTTAGCATATCATATAGATATAGAACATGTGTTTAGTTTATTTTAAAAGTCAAGTTAGAAGGATTAACTTTTGTTTGCGAACAAGTTTAGAATTAACTAAACTATGTTCTAGTGATTACAAGTTTAAACCTTCGAATAAGATAGCTTTATATGTATGAATCGAATGATGTTATGAACATAATTACTACCTTAAGTTCCTTGGATAAACCTACTGGAAAAGAGAAAAATGGATCTAGCTTCAATGGATCCTTGGATGGCTCGAAGTTCTTGAAGCAGAATCATGACACGAAAACAAGTTCAAGTAAGATCATCACTTGAAATAAGATTGTTATAGTTATAGAAATTGAACCAAAGTTTGAATATGATTATTACCTTGTATTAGAATGATAACCTACTGTAATAAACAAAGATTTCTTGAGGTTGGATGATCACCTTACAAGATTGGAAGTGAGCTAGCAAACTTGAAAGTATTCTTGATTTTATGAAACTAGAACTTTTGGAATTTATGAAGAACACTTAGAACTTGAAGATAGAACTTGAGAGAGATCAATTAGATGAAGAAAATTGAAGAATGAAAGTGTTTGTAGGTGTTTTTGGTCGTTGGTGTATGGATTAGATATAAAGGATATGTAATTTTGTTTTCATGTAAATAAGTCATGAATGATTACTCATATTTTTGTAATTTTATGAGATATTTCATGCTAGTTGCCAAATGATGGTTCCCACATGTGTTAGGTGACTCACATGGGCTGCTAAGAGCTGATCATTGGAGTGTATATACCAATAGTACATACATCTAAAAGCTGTGTATTGTACGAGTACGAATACGGGTGCATACGAGTAGAATTGTTGATGAAACTGAACGAGGATGTAATTGTAAGCATTTTTGTTAAGTAGAAGTATTTTGATAAGTGTATTGAAGTCTTTCAAAAGTGTATAAATACATATTAAAACACTACATGTATATACATTTTAACTGAGTCGTTAAGTCATCGTTAGTCGTTACATGTAAGTGTTGTTTTGAAACCTTTAGGTTAACGATCTTGTTAAATGTTGTTAACCCAATGTTTATAATATCAAATGAGATTTTAAATTATTATATTATCATGATATTATCATGTATGAATATCTCTTAATATGATATATATACATTAAATGTCTTTACAACGATAATCTTTACATATATGTCTCGTTTAAAAATCATTAAGTTAGTAGTCTTGTTTTTACATATGTAGTTCATTGTTAATATACTTAATGATATGTTTACTTATCATAGTATCATGTTAACTATATATATATATCCATATATATGTCATCATATAGTTTTTACAAGTTTTAACGTTCGTGAATCACCGGTCAACTTGGGTGGTCAATTGTCTATATGAAACATATTTCAATTAATCAAGTCTTAACAAGTTTGATTGCTTAACATTTTGGAAATATTTAATCATGTAAATATCAATCTCAATTAATATATATAAACATGGAAAAGTTCGGGTCACTACACAAAACAAAAGGGGTAATGGGGATAATTTAAGAGATAATTGGCTTTTTAGTTGCAGTAATTCAACAAAGGAAAATGACAATTTTCAAAGGACAAAAACGGCTATAAGAATCAGATGTCAGGGGTACACGGTCGAACCACGGTCGACCGTGCAGTGAGCCATACAGCTTCCAGGCAGATTTCTCTTTCTATAAAAGCGAAGCCTTGGAGCATTTGAAGACTCACCTCTTACACTCATATTTTCTTATACTTACTAATATCATTCTTATAATTCATTGTAATCTTTTGGAGTGATTCTAGCAAGAGTACTTGTAAGCTTAAGTTGTAAGTTTACTTGTAAACTATCTTCTTAAAGGGATCTAGAAGGTAGTTGTGTTTTTACTAGGATAGTGCATTAGGATCTTATGGTAAGAGCTTTAGGTGATTGTGAAGTCTTCAAAGGGACGTAAGGGTTTACAAGTTGGGGCTTATCGAAGTACTAGTGTTGTATCCGGATACTCCATCGAGTTTGGAGTATCATAGTGAAGAAAAATCTCAATTCGTAGAATTGGGGAGTAGATTAAGGAAAATTAGTTAACATCTTCCCGAACCACTATATATCGTTGTTTTTGTTCTCTCTTCCGTTATCTTTTGCTAAAAATTACTAATTTGGAATTAAGACTAATTTTTGAAAATCTTAGAGTTTAATATCATGAAACAAAAGTTTGAGAACTTGAACTATAGTGAAGGATGCTCCATGCAAAGGACTTCACTTCTTGAAAGTGAAGGATTTTGTTATTGGAAGCATCGATTTGAAACGTATGTCCGCTCCAAAGACATAGACTATTGGAACATCATTACTAAAGATGATTATGTTCCATTTAAGTTTGGCGATGATAGAAAAACTAAAATGTTTATACCCAAGGAAGAGTGGTCTAAGGAACACAAAGTAGATGTAGGCAAAAACTATGAAGCAAAAATGATCATTTTTAATGCTTTGCCTAGGAAAGAATATGAGAGAGTTTTTATGATGGGTAGTGCTAAAGAAATTTGGGATAGTATCATGGTTACTCATCATTGAAACCCGCAAGTCATAGAAAATAAAGTAGAATTGCTTATAACTAAATATGAACAATTTGCCATTGAAGATTATGAGAAAATATATAGTGCTTATACTAGATTTAACAATATTTGTTCAAGTTTGAAAGCTCTAGGTACAATCTATAAGGATAAGCAATATGTTCAAAAATTCTTGAGAGCTCTACCATCAAGATGGAGACCAAACGTGACAGCCATTGACGAATTAAAGAATGCGAAAAAGTTGACTCTAGATGAACTCATTGGAAATATCAAAGTACATGAGGTCATACTAGACAAAGATGATGAAGTAGAAAAGGCCAAAAGAGAGAAGAACGAGTCAATTACTCTAAAGGCTAAGATTCATGAAGAATATGATGTCGATGATGATGATGATGACATTCTAAATGATGAAGAACAACTTGCATTCATTGTTCGCTCATTTAAGAAATTTTATCGAAGGCCGGGAAACCATGTTCGTCCTCCAATGGAACCAAAGAAGACACCATTCGATTCTAAGAAGAAGTTTGTGCGAAAATGCTTTGGGTGCGGTGATCCAAATCACTTTATAAGTGAATGTCCAAAGAGAAAGAATGAAAAGGCATTTCTTGGAGGTGCATGGGATGATGAAGAAAACGACACACAAGAAGAGGGAAAAGAAACGTGTCTCATGGCCATTGATAATCCAAATGACGACGACGAAGCATCACAAGTCGGACAAACCGACAATGAGGTACTTTCAAATACATGTGAATTTAATGTTGACAACTTTGTTAAATTATGTACTTTGAGTAATAGAGTAAGTAATAACAACACAAGCCTTAAGAAAGAATGAAACTTACTTAGGCTAGAAATCTTACAACTCAAAGAAAGAATCTCTAACTCACAAGAATGTCTCACATGTGATGATTTAAAACATGAAAACCTTATTTTAAACAAAGCTAACAAACTACTCGAAAATAGAATTAAATTTTCAAAATATGATGGAAGTAGTAAAGTGCTAGAAAAACATTTTGAATGTTCAAAAACCAAAGAATAACAAACAAAGGTTAGGATATAAGGAGAATACTCTTAAGGTAGAAACATCTAAACATAAACCAATCGTGTTTGTTAAACACCAAGAAAAACCCAAAGTAGTAGAAAAACCAAAAGGAGAAAAATCAACAAAGGCTAACATGATTGATCGAGTTGAAACAAATAGGAAAGAAGTCAAGTCACTTGTGAAAAATCCTTTAAAAAGAATGATTAATCAAAATACTAGGAGTAACAAGACTGAAACTAAAACACATCTCAAAAAGAACAATAATGTCAAAATTGTGAAAAGATGGGTTAGAGTAGGAATCTTTGATGCTAATCATCCCTGACCCAACAAACATTGGGTACCAAAGTTATTGATTGATTAAATATAGGTTTGTCTCAATGGTGTTGTATAAAATGAAGACTGGATAATTGATAGCGGATGTACAACACACATGACGGGTAACAAAGAGTTCTTCACAAAGTATATGGAGCACAATGGAGGTGATGTAATCTTTGGTGGCGATGTAGAAGGAAAAATCGTCGGTAAAGGTAACATTACTAATCAAAGATTACACTTAACAATGTATTACACATTAAAACCCTAAGCTTTAACTTGCTAAGTGTAGGAATAATATGTGATAAAGGTTATAACATGACATTTACTAAAAATTCCTCACACATAATAAAAGATGGTAAAAGTGTCATAAATGGAATTAGGAAGAAAGGCCTTTATACATGTAAACTAGATGACTTCAAACATGTAGATATTTGTCTAACCTCTATACATGATACTACTACTTTGTGGCATAGAAGACTAGGGCATGCTAATATGAAATTAATTCATAACATTTCTTCAAAAGACATAGTTAGAGACTTGCCTAAATTGAAATATGAAAGTCATTTTTTTGATGCATGCAAAGTAGGAAAACAAGTTCATGAAAGCCATAAGCCTAAGAACTTTATATCTACCAAAATATGTCTAGAACTTTTACACATGGATTTATTTGGGCCATCGGCCGTACAAAGCTATGGAGGAAATTTTTATACTTTAGTGATAGTAGATGACTTTTTAAGATATACACGGACACTATTTCTAAAGCATAAAAATGAAGCGTGTGAAAGATTTATAATTTTTGCTACTAAAATACAAAATTTATTTGATTGTACTATAGTAACAATAAGAACGGATCATGGTAGAGAATTTGATAATGATGCTCAATTTGGAGTCTTTTGTGATTTAAATGGTATTTCTCATAATTTCTCGGCTCCTCGCACCTCAATCTAATGGGGTTGTTGAAAGGAAAAACTGAACCATTCAAGAAATGAGTCGAACAATGTAAATGAACAATCTATACCTCAAAAGTTTTGAAGTGAAGCAGTTGCCACCTCCACCTACATTCAAAATAGAGTTCAAATTAGGCCATCAATGGATAAAACACCCTATGAAGTCTTAAATGGTAGAAAACCAACCGTAAGTCATCTCAGGGTGCGTTTGGTTGGTAGGTTTTCATGGGATTTCATGGCATTTGCATTTGAAATCCCATAAAATGATGTGTTTGTTTCGAGTTTTTGAAGAAAGGATTTATAATTGAAATTCCACATACAAGTTGGAGATATGGGAGGATTTCAAATCCCATACTCTTCTCTTACAAAACCCACCTAATCCTTTTCTTCTTTCTTCACAAAATCTCATTTCTTCATCGCTACTAAATTTATCTCAGTTCCATTAAAACATAAATTATCAACTCCACTTTCTCTAAATAAAAATTTATTACACAGGTGATTTCATCTTTTTTTCCCAATTTCTTTTTCTACCAAATTCTATTTGCAGAGGGCATCAAATACGGATTATCAAAGTTCAATTCAAGTATTCTTGTTTGCTACATATATTACCCCCATGCTTTAGGGTGTATCTTTTTATGTTATATTCTTTGATTTTGGCCCCAATATATTCTCTTTCTGATTCGGCGAACTACGATGATAACTTAAGTGATACAATATATTATCTTATTGATTGATTGATTGATTGTTTGTTTTAAGTTTCATGTAGTATTAATATGGAGATGTATTGTTGACATACTCTGGATCTTTAGAGATACAATCTGAATTTTATTTTACTATGTTGTTTGAAATCCTATAAATAAAAGATGTAAGCCAAACACGAGATGGGATTTGAAATCCTGGGATTTCAAATCCCTCGAGATTTCAAATCCTCAAACCAAATGCCACCTTAGAGTATTCGGGTGTAAATGCTTCATCTTAAACAAAAAGGAATATCTTACAAAATTTGAACCCAAAGCTTACGAGGGAGTGTTCTTAGGATATTCATTAGAAAGTAAGGCATATAGGGTTCTAGATAAATACACCAATGCCATAGAAGAATCCCTCGATGTCACATTCTATGAAACTCTTCCTCCACCTAAGCCTAACCTTTAGAAGATGATAATGTGATAGAACAAGATGCTATAGAAATAATGCCAACTCAAGTTGAGTCCAATGAAATAAATGAGGATGGATCTCATTTAAAACCAAGTAAGGATAATGTGACGACCCGGCAAAATCTTCATTGACGGCGCCATCAACTTAGGTCCCGTTACGTGGTCATAAGTCTTTAATACAAAGTTTGACCAAAATATGTTGCATTCATTTCAAATGTAAAGATGTTTCAAGTTTACAAAAGTAGTTTAACAACTAGATACGTTACAACGTTTAAAGTGCAAATGAAACATATGCGACACAATATAAAGTGAAGTCAAAGACGCTCCAAGTTTGCATGTATACTCGACATCCAAGCAAGTATCAAAATAGTGTGCGGAAGCATGTATCACTTAGCAATCAAGGACCTGAGAAAAACATAGAAAATCTGTCAACGAAAACGTTAGTGAAATCATAGGTTTAGTAAGTAAGTTGTATTGAACCACTAGATTTAGTATAAGTTGATTATCTAAATCGTTTACATTACAAAAGTTGTTGTTTGTATCACGAACACCCAATTATCAAGGCTTAACTGAATGGTACCTCTGAATCATAGTGTTAGAACCTACACTATACCCGAAAATACGTTTCATCCGCTAACGGTAGCGAACCATCCGAATGAGGGTTCGTCAAACCCGTATGGCCATACAACATAAGTTCTCGCTTACACCCTACAAGTGTAACTAATGATAATTGGACTTGAGGCATTTTTTGTTCTAACTCGCACGTAGAATGTTTGTTTTCGTACTTGTGTTCACTTCGTAAAATGAAACGTTTATATTTTCTCATCCCAAGTATAAGTATAAAAGAGTAAAAGTGGGACTATGATCTCACCTTGAGTGCATGAGTATAAAGGTACTTCACAAAGTGAACGTGTGCAAGAACGAATGCTAGTCTTGACCGAAACAAGTAGTTCGTATCAATATCGGTAAAATACAAGGTCAGTCAAAGTTGTTTAATTAGTCCTATGGCTCGTTACGACTCGATTATATATAGCATGTGAATCAAGTTGTCACGTTTCATGCAAGATATAAGTACAAGAGAGAGGCTATAACGATTAAACAAAGTATTGGTTAAGTTTGAATAAAAGTCAACTTTGGACAATTTTTTCGAGTTATATAATCATATATGAGCATGTTAGAACAAGTTACATGTTAATCGGAGGTGCGTAGTATATTTAGAATTAAACGTGATAACGCGAATTTGGACAGCCTACAATCCAGGCATATGCCGCGCCGCGCCAAAGGTTGGCCGCGCCGCGGCACCTCGGTTTACCTGATGCTTCACCTCTTGGTTAAAGGTTATTTTCAAAACGTTCTTTGAGCCGCGCCGCGCCGCGGCAAAGCACCTGGGCAGATTTCTTGGCAGTTTCAAGTGGTCAAGTCTCGAACTAAATTTCATCAAAACACAATTTATGGTCAACAAACATGAAAAACGCTTATTGATGTGTAAAATCTAGTATATAATTTATCTTGAAAAATGCCGGTTTAAAGATTACTACACACTAACGGGCAGTGTACCCGATCGTGTAATAGTATAAAGTTGATAATTCCGAAATCGTTCCAAGGACAGTTTTAAACGTGAGAATTAAGATTGCAACTAATAAAATAAACTAAGTTAATCTATGAAAATCGAAAGTACGAGATAATTTGTTTTGTGGCTGTTTAACGATTAGCCAAATCAAAGATTGATTAAAAGTAAAAGACAATATTTTTGTGTTTTTAAGTTTATAAGAAATAGATGCAGACTCAACGAAAAGTAAAGATATTTGAATTCAATAGATAAAAGAATGTTCGCCTAGATCTCCTATTCGCAGTGTCGGATGATTTGTTATTAAGCTCTAGTTCAATTTATTAATACATGCAACTACAGAGTCGGTTTACCCAGATTTCTCTTTTAGCAAACACGTCAAACTTGGATTTATTGGCTTAGGGTTCCCTTTCACCAAAGACCTCTTTCATTTATGACTTAGTAATCAACTAATTATAAGATTAAGATTCAATTGGTTACGCGTTCGCTCCACACAATTCACCCTATTTTGTTTAATCTATGTTACCCGGTTTACCCCCTTGGTCCAGTAAGCACCCAATTGATTAAGACAAATCAATTGAAAACAAGTGTACTAAATTGAAACATGGTTCCCTTTGTTCAAACAAGATCACTAATCAACCTAGTAACAATAATCAACACCCACAAGAATGGTTCTTAATCAAAACTCATAATTATCATGCATTAATCAAATCAAACTTTAAAGTATCATCCACACACATACGAATATTCAATCTAGACAAACATTTAAGTGCTTAGCCAACCATGGCTAAAACCAAAATCACAAATAAACAATTAAGAGTATTCATAATGATGATAAGAATTAAACCTAATGAAATTGTGTTCTTGAATGATGAAAGGATCGAGACGTGTTTCCGGAATGATTGATGTGTTAAAATGATCTTGGGGTTCCCCAAAAATCACCCTTTTTCGTCAAAAAGTTGCTGGAATTCATCTGGATGCAATAATGAATATTAGGGTATTTTTCGGGCCTTAAATACCTGCCAAAAATACCTGGACCGACCTACCTCCGCGCCGTGACCCATATCTTCGCGCCGCGACAACTAACTTGAACTGGAACATCCTTAAATCTTCTCCTGAGATTGAAACTAGGCAAACACCGCGCCGCGACCCAATTTGTCGCGCCGCGACATATAGCTTGTTCTGAACCCTTCTTTAAACCCCTTCCTGATAACGAAACCTTAAGATTATCGCGCCGCGGCTTAAGTCTCCGCGCCGCGACAATTAACTTGTTCTGATTCTAACCTTCCTTTGCACTTTTTCAACACTAATAATAACTTAGAACCAAAATACCCGATATGTACTTAACGTTTCCAACCCCGGAGCACCAGTAATAATAATTGATTAACAACATGCCTCAAAAACTCCATAAAACGCCACTCTTCAACAATAAACTCTTCAAACTCGGAAGTTCTCAATATCATCATTATAACCACCAAATCGTATCTGAACGGACTAAAATGTGATCGATATCCCTAAGGAAAATGTGTATAAAATATGCGATATCAAACCACCCCACACTAGAGTTTTGCTTGTCCTCAAGCAATAGAACTCGAAAATAATATTCTACCATATAATAACTTCTTCAACATGTATTTAGAACCAAACGAACAACCAACAAACCAAAAACTAGCATGGACACGATTTGGAGTAAATATCAACCATACCGCCCACTTGCATTCTCGCGAAATTAACTTCTCAAACCTCAAGCAAATAATATGAACAAAGTAGTTAAATATAATCTCGAATAGCGTACCAAATAAAATGAAGCAGAGAGTCTCGAACCATAATGTAAGTCTTCAAAGGAACCTGGAATCAAGTGGGAACCGAGCACCAAAAATATAGCTATCGAACATGTGTGCCAAAAAGAACGCACGGGCTACCCTGCAATTGGTCAAGCCAATGCCTCCCACAGCACCTAACATCGTGAGAGGTCAGTAAGAAAATAATGTGCTTAGGAGGATACACATTACGTCCAGATATCATCGATAATAATGAGGTAATCATCTAATCCGTTAAGTCAATCATAGAGATTGAGGTTCATCAGGCTTAAAAGCCGATATCTTACCTTTCCGGAGGTTATCCACTGGGAATCTGATCAATCACTGACATTTTGTGTATCATGGTGCGCTTCCCATTTGGCTAGCAAATCTCCCTCATTGAGATAAGCTTTGACTACCAGTTTCCCTGTTTGACGTTGAGGCCTGGTAGATTTCCAGTCGATTTTAACAATGACTTTTCAAGATTTTTCGTCACCCTACAACTGGTCTGGACTACAACTTCTGAAACAAATCAGGAAGTGTGTCATTCGGGAGACTTGACTCCCTTTAGGATGGAATGGATACATCATGTGTGGTTAAATAAAGTGGTCTGGTGCATCATTGTCCTTGTTAGGAGAAACAATGAGGATCGCCCTGTTAAAGTTTTCGATTTAGCGCATGGTCCGGTTTCGACCACACGCTACTATCACCGTTCATACGGTTGACACTTGCCTTGGTGCAAGTGACCTATGTATGAATTTTAATGTTCATGTAGGATTTCACATTTAAAATAATGAACATGTTTCGAAAGTTCAAGACTTTCACCTCTAACAGTACCTCATCGTGAAATGATGGGTAATGAAATGGTACAACTTAAGAGGTATACGTACCAAGTGAAACGGTCGGAAGACTTTACTTCCTTAATGAGTGGATCTGACTCACTCGGGAATGCCAATCTATTTCAATTGACACTCGGTTTAAATCCCAAAAACCTTTGGGTGCCATAGCTTTTGGCTATGGGTTATGTTGTCTAAGCAAACACAAGCACGTAGCTATTGTTCCTAAAAAGGACAACACTGGTGAAGCTCTAAGCTCCTCTTCCCACAGTATCACACCATTAAATGATGTAATAATAAAATGATATAGTTTCGAAAGTCTGCTATACCAAGTAACCAAAAGTTTATGATTTGGCACGTGATTCGATCACAATCACGCTATGCAATCACCGCTCTCTCACGGTTTACACCCGTTTTGGTACAGGTAACTGCTATTGAGTTCCCCGAACTCGTAGGATTTCATGTCCAAGATAATGAACATGTGGGACAATTTTGGCTTCTTTGAAATCACGAAATATGCCATAAAATACCAAGCCAATTTTCATAATAAAGGTTTTGGCCGAATTTTCAATTGTTTTTCTACATTTTTTTTATTTTTAAACTAACTTTTCTATTTTTTTTATTTTACCCCTTTTTTCATTTTTTTACGACCAAAACCCGTGAAACGTCAAGTCTTTTTAAATTAAAACTAATATGATGATGATTCCATTAACAACCAACCCGAGAGATTTTACATCCCCCACCCCACACTTGAGATCAAGTAATGTCCCCATCACTTGAGATCAAAATTAGATAAAAATTGAAAGGGTTATGTGAGAAAGAAAATATAAAAACTTATCGAGCTTAACCAATGATCGCGGAATGCCAGTGACAGATGACGCTGAACTGACTGCCAGCATAAGAACATCGTCCATTCCTGATCATCACACCAATATCATCAATCATGCAGTTTTGCTGAACTTAATGCCAGCCTTGAAAAATCGTTTCACCAACAATCCTAAGAAAAGAAAAACAAAAGAAAACTACATAAACAGGACAAGGTGGCACCACCCGATGCCGAAACGCCTTATCCCTCAAATAAGTGTCAAAGTACATAAGCAGAATACATAATTATCCAAATACATACTAGCGAAAAGGAAATAGTTTTAAACAAATTACAACATAATCAACGGGCTCGCAGGCCCTCCTCACTGAAAACCATCATACGACCAATTGCCGTACGGATACTGCTGCTGAAACCTCTGACGCGCATCCTCTAACCTTTCCTGCTCACTATAAATCGGGGCCTGCACTCGTGGCCGAACTGGACTGCGATAATACACGGGTGTCTGAGAAGTAGTACCATAATAATGATCTGGGTTGAAGTAGAAGAGACGAGCATTGTGCCTTTGCCAATCGTTCCCATAAGCAATCCATTACTGCTCATGCACAGACTCAGCCGACCTCTCATCGACCCGCTGCTGACTTTCCCACATACGGTTATTATGCGACCGTTGTTCTCCCAGAAAATCATTAAAACTCTCCGACACACCGATTTGCACATTATCAACCCTCGAGACCAAGTTATCCCAAATTTCTTGGGAAATACCCCAAGGCTGACCCCCTGCAGGAACATTCTGGGCAACCGGATCCGCCTCATCACCTCCTTGATCATGATCACCAGCCTCAGGCGCTTGTTGCCGAACATACTCCACTAAGCCAACTCGATTTGCATCCCACATTACAAAATTTACACTAATATAAAACCTTACATTAAAAGGTTTCATAATCTGTAATGGGTCGGTCAATTTCGTACACCTGCTGAAATCAATGTTGAAAAACCTCGCAATTTTTGTAACAAAATGACCACCAAGAAGTGGCCTTGATGCCCTTGTTTCCCTCGCATGATGAGATAAATAAGTTGCAATTAACATACACAAATCAACATGTGCATCGGCCCAAACTCGATGCATAATCCACAACTCGGTCGAATTGACTTTATCGTTCCCATTTCTTCGACCACAAAAAGTACACGAAAGCAATTTATGAAGTAACCGTAGCTGTCTGCTCCAAATATCGGACCCCTTCGACTCATTGGAAACAAAAGGAGTCAAACCCGAAATTTCATACCAAAAGTCTCGCTCGTTATAATCCTCCGGGTGTCCTATAAACTCAGTTTCTTTTTTCAAGTACCGTGTTAAAGACTTCTCATCCAATTCCTCATACAAATTTAGTGCTCGAGCCAAATCCATTCTACTCATGGCTCGATTCACTCCACCTAGCTGAAATGTCATAAACCCTTGATCCGTAGGATCCCTTCTTGAACGCACACTTAAAGAGGAGAAAAACTCAACCACCAACTCATAATAAAGGTCATCTCTCAAAGACATAGCACGTTCCCAAGTGCCAAGATAGACTCTGTTTCTCGACATTGCTAACATATCAGTAATTTCATCCCTGATCTCACTAGTAGCTCTATTCAACTCATCCCAACTGAAATACCAAGTCGCTTGTATACTTCGAACTAAAATAAATTCAAAGTATTGTGAGCAGTTTTCTCCAACTCTTTGCAACCAAATCTCTGGGTTCGTTCTTCTCTCTTTATCCCTTCGTGATTGAGATGTGGAGGACGAAGGGACATCAACTCTGCTTCTCTGCACACATGAAACAAGAACCAAACCAAACACAAAACCTTGAAAAGTTAGCGTTAGGACAATTATAATAATCAAAACAACATGTTCCACATACTTGCATCAACTACCATTAATACTCGTTTCAATTTCAATTAGGCATTTAAACAAAAGCAAGTATTTAAAACATGTGTTTTTGTTCCATGGTACCAATATCAAACTAATTCTCAAAACACTATATCATGTAAGTGCCCCATTAAACAATCCTCACTTAACCCAAATTCACAACTCGTCTAATTAATTCACCAACCTACGATAAATCATTCCTATAATCACAAGTTAACTTCTAAACTTGCAAGAAGATTAAACAATTCCAACAACCAAATAAACATCTCACAAATCACAAAAATCATCATGCTTTACCAATTACCAAAATCACATATGACCCGCCCAAATCACCCCACACTATCTTTAAACATGTATCTAGTAGCAAACATCTCTCTCACAAACAAAATCCCCAAACATTCAACATCAAATTCGGATTTATCGCTACCCTAATCTCAAGAATCAATATTATGCATAAACTACACAAGAATTCATGAATAAAATACAATAATATCATATTCATCAACAATTCATCACATGATAAGGCATAAAAGTCTCAATTAAACAAACCCCACAAAATTTCAAACATGAACCCTAGAATTAATAAAATTAATCAAGAAACATGAGAGAAAAAGCAAGAGAATAGCAAAATCAGACCTTAACCGGCATGATTGAACAAGAAATTGAGGAAATTATGCAAGAATTAGTGATAATTGAACTTAGGGTTTGAGAGCTCTAAGTGTGTTAGAGAGGTGAGTATAAGAATAGTGGGTGAAAACAGATCCAAAAACCCCTAAAAAGGGTGGAATTCCCGTCGGATTTAATGTTGGGTCGGGTTGACCCATTTGAATTAAAACCTTGACCGTCGGGTGAGAATCTGCGCAACTGGAATGTCGCGCCGCGACATTAGTGGCCGCTCCGCGGCGTTATGCAGTACCTGATTCTATTTTTTTTAATAATACGTGTACCTCAAAACTGTAGTGACCCGGGAATTTTCGACCAAATTTAAACTTAATCTTTATATAATTTCGACACGATAAGCAAAGTCTGTAATGTTGAGTCACAAAAATTTTGAACTGTTTAGATGGATTCATGTAACCTTTGACCATGCCCGACGATTCACGAACAATTGTTTGTAAGTAAATATGTATACATATATAAAAGTAAGTATATATATATATATATATATATATATATA
Organism: Rutidosis leptorrhynchoides; assembly: GCF_046630445.1. Taxonomy (NCBI): domain Eukaryota; kingdom Viridiplantae; phylum Streptophyta; class Magnoliopsida; order Asterales; family Asteraceae; genus Rutidosis; species Rutidosis leptorrhynchoides. The sequence goes on along the minus strand of NC_092334.1, from coordinate 585,162,002 downwards.
TATATATATATATATATATATATATATATAATAAAGTGAAATTATAAAATATAAACATTAGAATTAAATATGTAAAATAAAATATAAAATAATTAAGTGTAATTTAAAATGAATCTATATATATAAAAATATATGTATGGTTTCTGCGTATAAATATTAGTATGTGTAAATTGTAATACATATAAGGTTTATAAATAAATAATAAATATTCAATAAAGGTTATTATATAAAGTAGTACATAAATACTACATAATTAATAATATAATACAAGTTAAAATTTAGTTGTTATATTAAAATTATTACTTTCAGAAATATTAACATTAATACCAGTATTGTTAACAGTATTATATATATATATATATATATATATATATATATATATATATATATATATATATATATATATATATATATATGTGTGTGTGTGTGTGTGTGTGTGTGTGTGTGTGTGTGTGAAATTGAATACATTTGATTTATTGTAATATTATTGTTATTAACATTATTATCATCATTATTAAATATCATTCTTATTATAACTAGTAATAAAATTATATTTTAGTTATTATGATTAATATTAGTATTATTTTGATGTTATTATTATTAACACTATTATTATTGGTATCTTTATAACATTAGCAATATTATTATTAACATCATTAATAGTTCTATTATTATTATTATTATTATTATTATTATTATTATATTATCATTATAAGTATTAGTATTACTTTTATTGATATTAGTAATTATTCTTACTTTTATCATTTATATTATTATTATTTCTGTATTTATTAATATTAATATTTTTATTATTAATAATATTATCAGTATTATTATTTTATTAATATATTTGCATTTATATTTAATTAATTATTAATATTTAACATTATATATAACATATACAGACAGATAATTATGCGTAACCCTTATCTGATTTATTTATTTCTGTTTTCTTCCTTGCTCGTGAATATCTGTCGACACAGGTATTGCTACAAAACAACCACGATCAATTCCTGTTGCTACTTCAATCATTCGAATAATTCAATCATCAAAACCTGCACGCTATCAATTTCTTTTACTATCCAAAGAATCAATCAGAAAGGAATATATATTTTCCCAGTTTTGTTGTTCACTGTTCGTTTAGCCAAAATTCAAATTTCGAGTCAATCATCAAAAATTAATATTACAGAGTTCATTAGATTCATTCACTGAATCTATATGTAAAATTCCAGGTACTAATTCAATGAATTGGATTCAAATTTTGGAAGTCAAAGCATTTTTATAAAAAGTCAAAGAATTGGTTCATCAAGAAATTTGATTTTGTTTTGATACTTTGAGTTAAATTGATGATACAGCAAGATTTTATGAATAAAATAGAACCTCTTTCATGTTATAAACTTTGTTCAAATCTTTATAGAATTCGTAAATCAATTTTTTTTTGTTAAATGTCGACGAACAGCAGCAGCAAAGCTGTTCCTGTTTTCTTTTAATTTTAATTTTTTTTTACAATTAATATAAACCATTGATTTTTATTAATTAGTATTATTCTGGTATATCATATGTTATTTTGTGATGAGCTGAATAATCGGGTTAATCCTCTGATCGAATTAGAAGGGAAGAAGAAGGGTAAATGAACGGGTTATAATTTATTTAGTTCATGTATTAATCAGAAAACTGAGGTGGCGTATTGGTTAAGGTGTTTGTTGGTTATACGTGAGGTCCCGGGTTCGATTCCAGCCTGAGACATTCTTTTTGTGAAAACTCCTTAAAGAGGGTATACATCTTATTTTTATTTTTTATCAATTATTGTTATTGTTATTATAAATATAAATATTAGTATTATTGTTATTATGCTCATTATTATCATTGTTATTATTATTATTAGTTGTTTTGAATATTATGATTATTATTATCATTAAGTATTAGAATTATAATTATTTGTATTATTATTATTATTAGTAGGATTTATATGAAGATTGTTGATAATATTAGTATGATTATCATTAATATTGTATTCATTAATGTTATTATTATAAGTATTATTATTATTATTATTATTATTATTATCATCATTAATATTAATATTAAGATTATTATTACTACTATTATAGGTATCATGAATTGGTTACGATTATATTTAAAACTTTGTGTCAAGTTATAAAAGATTATAAAAAGTGTAAGAGTTAGAACATGAAAGTAAAGATAATAGTTGTGTTATGAAGATTCTTTTCATAAAAAGGTGATCAATAAACATAGGTTATAATTTGAACTTGAACATGAAAAATAATTATGATATAAGAATAATCATGGTTATGAACTTTTAAACGAAGTATTATTATTATTATCATTATAACTAAAATATACAGATATATTATAATTATTATTAGGATTATAATTATTATTATCATAACTATCAGTAACAGGAAAATTTATACTTTTACAAGCATTATTATTAATATCACTATACTTATTATTAATATAATTATTATTATTAACATTATTACTTTATTTATTAATATCAAGTATTATTATTATTATTATTATTATTATTTTTATCAATATTAATATAACTTTTGTATCATTATAATTACTATTTGTAACAAACAAATAATATATATATATAAAAACCTATTTAACACATATAACATAACAAAAATCAATATTTTCATATACAAAAAGAATATATGAGACATATATATATTATTAATATAAAAATGATATAACTAATAAATATTATATAAATAAACTTATTCGATTACAATTTAGTGTATTAATAAATTTTCAAATGATATAGGTTCGTGAATTCGAGGCCAACCCTGCATTGTCCAGTTGTTCAATATAGTCATATGTATTTTTACTACAAAATACATTAGGTGAGTTTCATTAATCCCTTTTTAAATGCTTTTGCAATATATATTTTTGGGACTGAGAATACATGCGATGTTTTTATAACTGTTTTACGAAATAGACACAAGTAATTGAAACTACATTATATGGTTGAATGATCGAAATCGAATATGCCCCTTTTTATTAAGTCTGGTAATCTAAGAATTAGGGAACAGACACCCTAATTGACGCGAACTCTAAAGATAGATCAATCCGGCCCAACAAGCCCCATCCAAAGTACCGGATGCTTTAGTACTTTGAAATTTATATCATGTCCGAAGGAGGATCCCGGAATGATGGGGATATTCTTATATGCATATTGTGAATGTCGATTACCAGGTGTTCAATCCATATGAATGATATTTTTCTCTCTATGTATGGGACGTATGTTTATGAGAAATGGAAATATGAAATCTTGTGGTCTATTAAAATTATGAGATGGTTATTTATGTTAAACTAATGAACTCACCAACCTTTTGGTTGACACTTTAAAGCATGTTTATTCTCAGGTACGAAAGAAATCTTCCGCTGTGCATTTGCTCATCTTAGAGATATTACTTGGAGTCGTTCACGAAATATTTCAAAAGACGTTGCATTCGAGTCGTTGAGTTCATCAAGATTATTATTAAGTCAATTATAGTAAGATATAATACGAAATGGTATGCATGTTGTCAACTTTCAATGTAATGAAAGATTGTCTTTTCAAAAACGAATGAAATGTTTGTAAAATGTATCATATAGAGGTCAAGTACCTCGCGATGTAATCAACTGTTGTGAATCGTTTATAATCGATATGGGCTTCGTCCGGATGGATTAGGATGGGTCTCTACAGTTGTTATCAGAGCGGTGGTCTTAGCGAACCCGGTCATGCATTAGTGTGCCTAACTGATAGTTGTTTAGATGCATTAGTGAGTCTGGACTTCGACCGTGTATGCATGTCAAAAGTTTTGCTTATCATTTCTAGTCGAAAATCATCTGCTTATCATCCTTAGGAAATTACCTGCTTATCATTCTTAGTCTAGACACATCTTACTGCAATGACTGCATGAATAGGGTATAGACAAAATTCATATCTTAGCGTATCTGACAATTCGTATCTTAGCGTATCTGTTACTGTAGACATTGCCTGACAACTTTCGTAGATTCCTCCGTAATTTATGGGATTTTAGTATGATATATGCATATGTAAATTATGTATTGCAGGGTACTAATCTACATCCTATAATCTATTTCTTATCAAAAATCCTTCATTTGATCGTACGATATGGATCCCTCAACCAGTTCGAATTCCTCGGATTCCGACAGCTATTCTGATATGGAGTTTCACTTAAGCTCCGAAAGCAGTGTCGCCAGAATGAATCAATCAATCATCCATCCCCAATTCACCTGATGGGTTCGTGGTCGACTCAGTCAATGGAGACGCGAAGAAGGCGATCCTTTCCACCAACTAAATTACCCTCTTGACAATGAACCTGAAGCACTTACCGGCGAACCTTTTCGAGGCACCATTTTCACCCTCATTTCCCGAATATATCGTCATGATTACATACTATCTCAGATTCTAAACCTTATTCATTCGCTCGTTCTTACCGATAATCACCCCGATGTAATAGAAGAAGTCAACGAGCTTCGCGCTCGACTGATCAATGTGGAAAATATGGTGCAAAATTTACCAGCTTCAATAACATCATCGGCACCAACAGTACTATCAGCAACAACACCGGCAACACCAGTACCACCAACAACAACATCCACAGCACAAGCCTCAACACTACACGTCTCAAACTCTCAGTCTGTACCTCCAGCATAATCATTATACTACATGATGTCCTACATCAATTATCTTCGTTCTACATGACGTTCTACATTATTTATCTTCGTACGACATGGCGATTATGTAATCTCTAATATTTTAGAGATTATAGATTCTTGTTCTAACAGTAAATCAAATGAGTTTAATATCATATTAACTCATTAAATCTATGATTACATCTGAAGAAAATATATATGTATATATGTTTTCATAAAGATTGTAATTAAAAATTCTTTTGTACAAATTGTTAATGATGAAAATATTTTAACAGGTAGGTAATACCCGAGGAAATATTCAGATCTCACATTAATAAATTACATTGTACATTCTTCGAAGCTAATTCAACAGTCATTTACTCTCCTACTTACATCTACCGATATACAAATCCATTCACCGCAGAATAACCATTTTTATTCAATTTTATATTTGAATTTTGACCTATCAGAATCCAACAAGTGGCATAATGAAGAAAACATTTGACAAAATAAAATTTGTTAGAAACAAACAAATTAACTATGAGAAATTTTGTTAAGAATCCACGCTAACAAAATCCTGGCTAACTGTTCCTAGCTAACTGTTAATTCCTTATTGTACATTTAATTATCGCAATTTATTTTATCGCAATTTAATTCTCGCAATTTTAATTATTGTCATTTACATTCTGTTATTTACTTTACGCACTTTATTTATCATCATTTAATTTATGTTATTTATTTTACGTACTTTAAATATCGGGACACGCATACAAAGTTTTGACATATCATATCGACGCATCTATATATATTATTTGGAATCACCATAGACACTCTATATGCAGTAATGATCGAGTTCTCTATACAGGGTTGATGTTGATTCTATAATAATATATATACTTCGAGTTGTGATCGAGTCTGAGACATGTACACGGGTCACGATACGTATTAATTAATTCGAATATTATATATTAAGCTATATATGAAATATTGGACTGTCAACTGTGGACTGCCAACATTGGACAATTAAAATGAATTAAAATATTGATTATAACATATGAAACTAAACAATTCTTCAAGTTTGCCACTTGATTTCATCTTAAACCTTATTTGTATCTTGATGATTACAATCTGCGTTCAAACCTTTCATGATTCTTGAAAACACCTCAATCGAAAGGATGAACCAGCCACATTTCATTTACGGAGGGAAAGACCTATTCATATAGTTATGCACCTGGAAACTCTCGAAAACCTGAGTAAACATTTAACACATAGCTGTGTTAATTTCTTTAGTGTTATTATTTCTCAAAATAACTTTGCAATCCCTTTACAAATTAGCCAATTTTGTCACAGCTCCAGCAAGTCAACTTCGACTTTTCGTTCGAAACAACTTTATTATAACCTTGATTTATATGTGTACTCTTTTATTGTTATCGGGAAACCTTTTATATTCCATCATATTACCAGCAGACGTACCAACAACCTCGTTGCTCCTTAGTTTAAATCTCTCCGACAAATCACTATATCTATCTGTTGAAGTCTCATCATGTACTCATCCGCATCTTGTAACGAGAACTGATATACCAATTACCGGGAATCAGCAATCAGTACTTTGAAAACTCACAGCATATCTACATCAACAGTTATATGTATAACATTCATCTCTTAGAATTATGATCTTTCATTCTGAAATTCTGAAAAGCACTCATTCTACAAATCAATACTCTGAATGTTGAAAAAGCTGAATGAAGCAGCAGAAACCGTAGACAACCATAAACGACCTTACACGTCGAAAGTATGATGATAAAGAATGAAGTATTGGAAACACTCAATAGAAAATTTAGTACCGAAAAGCGGATTATGCGAAACTATGAAGGAAACCGTGGACAAATCACAAAGAATAAGTTTGACTTCAAAGAATCCAAATGATTCAATGCCTGCTGAAGTCTTTAGCGAATATCTTGCTCCTTACTCTAAACTCTTGCGGACAATAGTTTTAGTCATCCTCTGATCTTAGATATTCAAAGATATTATCGTATCTTTCATTTTAAATATCCTCTATATTTCTGAATATATTCTCATAACTATTCTTATCTGAAATCATTAATCTATTAGTGCTACCAGTGTTACATCATATAGAAACTGTTAGTTTCTATATTCTGTAAACTTTCGAGTTTAAAATATGAATGTTATTGAAGTAATGTTGGGAACTGATGCATGAGTTAGTATATAATATAATGACACTTGATCAACGTGATTATATTACAGTAAGTCATGCTGAGTTTCTAATGAAACGTGATGATTCACAGATTATAACGTCATCATGTGCCATGTTACATAACTCTTTCATTCTGCGTAACTTCTGAACATATCAAAAATATATATTCTTGATAGTTCTATACTCAGTGATTCTGATAATTTGACAAATCAAATCGTGCTAATACCTTCTTTCTTATTTAGAACATGATGTTTATCCAAAATTCCATACTTACGAATTCTGGACCATTACTCGCTTTACTAGAGGTCGGGAGGATAATAAAAAGGCAAAGAGATCCAAAATATAAGAGAAAATATAAAGCCCAATGACAACACCGAAATTACAAAACGTGGATATCAGTACATATAGCAATATAAAGGCACGGGAGGATTATAAATACAATAATCCCTAGAGCATAATAGAAATAAACAGATTCTTCAGGTGGGAGTTGGAAAAGAAGAACGATCATTGCGATAGTTAGAATAAGAACAAGGATCAGAACAGGGTTAAGCATTTTTGTAAATCTTTTGAATTTGGGAATTGAGTATAGAAGTGGTGAAAATAAATGGAACGGAAAAGGTAAATTTATAAAAGAAATATCAGACGTAGTAATCGTGACAGATCACCGTATTTAATTAAAGAGATCTTAATTTCCATAAATCCCGAAGAATCAGATATTATAGATCTTCAAGATTTTCTTTAAATCCTTTGAATTCCGGAATTCAACCAAGGCAATGTCAAAAGTTAAGACGCGCCTTATTTTCTAAATTCAACCCTGACTCTGTCAAAAGCAAAGACAAATCTTTATCCTTTCATTTCACTATTTTGTGATAGCTTCACTCGTACGCTCTGCATAATCGAATCGTTTTATCTATATTAATCAATAATGATAAAACTCTATTTTATCAGCTCATATTCATCATGAAAACATTTTTATTGTTAGCCATGACCACCTCACTCAAATTTCGGGACGAAATTTCTTTAACGGGTAGGTACTGTAGTGACCCGGGAATTTCCGACTAAATTTAAACTTAATCTTTATATAATTTCGACACGATAAGCAAAGTCTGTAATGTTAAGTCACAAAAATTTTGAACTGTTTAGATGGATTCATGTAACCTTTGACCATGTCCGACGATTCCCGAACAATTGTTTGTAAGTAAATATGTATACATATATAAAAGTAAGTATATATATATATATATATATAATAAAGTGAAATTATAAAATATAAACATTAGAATTAAATATGTAAAATAAAATATAAAATAATTAAGTGTATTTTAAAATGAATCTATATATATAAAAATATATGTATGATTTCTGCGTATAAATATTAGTATGTGTATATTGTAATACATATAAGGTTTATAAATAAATAATAAATATTCAATAAAAGTTATTATATAAAGTAGTACATAAATACTACATAATTAATAATATAATACAAGTTAAAATTTAGTTGTTATATTAAAATTATTACTTTCAGAAATATTAACATTAATACCAGTATTGTTAATAGTGTATATATATATATATATATATATATATATATATATATATATATATATATACATATATATATATATACATATATATATATACATATATATATATATATATATATACATATATATATATATATGTGTGTGTGTGTGTGTGTGTGTATGTGTGTGTGTGAAATTGAATACGTTTGATTTATTGTAATATTATTGTTATTAACATTATTATCATCATTATTAAATATCATTCTTATTATAACTAGTAATAAAATTATATTTTAGTTATTATGATTAATATTAGTATTATTATGATGTTATTATTATTAACACTATTATTATTGGTATCTTTATAACATTAGCAATATTATTATTAACATCATTAATAGTTCTATTATTATTATTATTATTATTATTATTATTATTATTATTATTATTATTATTATTATTATTATTATTATTATTATTATTATTATTATTATTATTATTATTATTATTATTATTATATTATCATTATAAGTATTAGTATTACTTTTATTGATATTAGTAATTATTCTTACTTTTATCATTTATATTATTATTATTTCTGTATTTATTAATATTAATATTTTTATTATTAATAATATTATCAATATTATTATTTTATTAATATATCTGCATTTATATTTAATTAATTATTAATATTTAACATTATATATAACATATACAGACAGATAATTACGCGTAATCCTTATCTGATTTATTTATTTTTGTTTTCTTCCTTGCTCGTGAATATCTGTCGACACAGGTATTGCTATAAAACAACCACGATCAATTCTTGTTGCTACTTCAATCATTCAAATAATTCAATCATCAAAACCTGCACGCTATCAATTTCTTTTACTATCCAAAGAATCAATCAGAAAGGAATATATATTTTCCCAGTTTTGTTGTTCACTGTTCGTTTAGCCAAAATTCAAATTTTGAGTCAATCATCAAAAATTAATATTACAGAGTTCATTAGATTCATTCACTGAATCTATACGTAAAATTCCAGGTACTAATTCAATGAATTGGATTCAAATTTTGGAAGTCAAAGCATTTTTATAAAAAGTCAAAGAATTGGTTCATCAAGAAATTTGATTTTGTTTTGATACTTTGAGTTAAATTGATGATACAACAAGATTTTATGAATAAAATAGAACCTCTTTCATGTTATAAACTTTGTTCAAATCTTTATAGAATTCGTAAATCAAATTTTTTTTTTGTTAAATGTCGACGAACAGCAGCAGCAAAGCTGTTCCTGTTTTCTTTTAATTTTAATTTTTTTTACAATTAATATAAACCATTGATTTTTATTAATTAGTATTATTCTGGTATATCATATGTTATTTTGTGATGAGCTGAATAATCGGGTTAATCCTCTGATCGAATTAGAAGGGAAGAAGAAGGGTAAATGAACGGGTTATAATTTATTTAGTTCATGTATTAATCAGAAAACTGAGGTGGCGTATTGGTTAAGGTGTTTGTTGGTTATACGTGAGGTCCCGGGTTTGATTCCAGCCTGAGACATTCTTTTTGTGAAAACTCCTTAAAGAGGGTATACATCTTATTTTTTTTTATCAATTATTGTTATTGTTATTATAAATATAAATATTAGTATTATTGTTATTATGCTCATTATTATCATTGTTATTATTATTATTAGTTGTTTTGAATATTATGATTATTATTATCATTAAGTATTAGAATTAGAATTATTTGTATTATTATTATTATTAGTAGGATTTATATGAAGATTGTTGATAATATTAGTATGATTATCATTAATATTGTATTCATTAATGTTATTATTATAAGTATTATTATTATTATTATTATTATTATAATTATTATCATCATTAATATTAATATTAAGATTATTATTACTACTATTATAGGTATCATGAATTGGTTACGATTATATTTAAAACTTTGTGTCAAGTTATAAAAGATTATAAAAAGTGTAAGAGTTAGAACATGAAAGTAAAGATAATAGTTGTGTTATGAAGATTCTTTTCATAAAAAGGTGATCAATAAACATAGGTTATAATTTGAACTTGAACATGAAAAATAATTATGATATAAGAATAATCATGGTTATGAACTTTTAAACGAAGTATTATTATTATTATTATCATTATAACTAAAATATACAGATATATTATAATTATTATTAGGATTATAATTATTATTATCATAACTATCAGTAACAGGAAAATTTATACTTTTACCAGCATTATTATTAATATCACTATACTTATTATTAATATAATTATTATTAACATTATTACATTATTTATTAATATCAAGTATTATTATTATTATTATTATTATTATTATTATTATTATTATTATTATTATTATTATTATTATTATTATTATTATTATTATTATTTTTATCAATATTAATATAACTTTTGTATCATTATAATTACTATTTGTAACAAACAAATAATATATATATATATATAAAAACCTATTTAACACATATAACATAACAAAAATCAATATTTTCATATACAAAAAGAATATATGAGACATATATATATTATTAATATAAAAATGATATAACTAATAAATATTATATAAATAAACTTATTCGATTACAATTTAGTGTATTAATAAATATTCAAATGATATAGGTTCGTGAATTCGAGGCCAACCCTGCATTGTCCAGTTGTTCAATATAGTCATATGTATTTTTACTACAAAATACATTAGGTGAGTTTCATTAATCCCTTTTTAAATGCTTTTGCAATATATATTTTTGGGACTGAGAATACATGCGATGTTTTTATAACTGTTTTACGAAATAGACACAAGTAATTGAAACTACATTATATGGTTGAATGATCGAAATCGAATATGCCCCTTTTTATTAAGTCTGGTAATCTAAGAATTAGGGAACAGACACCCTAATTGACGCGAACTCTAAAGATAGATCTATCGGGCCCAACAAGCCCCATCCAAAGTACCGGATGCTTTAGTACTTCGAAATTTATATCATGTCCGAAGGAGGATCCCAGAATGATGGGGATATTCTTATATGCATATTGTAAATGTCGATTATCAGGTGTTCAATCCATATGAATGATATTTTTGTCTCTTTGTATGGGACGTATGTTTATGAGAAATGGAAATATGAAATCTTGTGGTCTATTAAAATTATGAAATGGTTATTTATGTTAAACTAATGAACTCACCAACCTTTTGGTTGACACTTTAAAGCATGTTTATTCTCAGGTACGAAAGAAATCTTCCGCTGTGCATTTGCTCATCTTAGAGATATTACTTGGAGTCATTCATGACATATTTCAAAAGACGTTGCATTCGAGTCGTTGAGTTCACCAAGATTATTATTAAGTCAATTATAGTAAGATATAATACGAAATGGTATGCATGTTGTCAACTTTCGATGTAATGAAAGATTGTCTTTTCAAAAACGAATGCAATGTTTGTAAAATGTATCATATAGAGGTCAAGTAGCTCGCGATGTAATCAACTGTTGTGAATCGTTTATAATCGATATGGGCTTCATCCGGATGGATTAGGACGGGTCTCTACAAAAACTATGAAAACTCGCGCCGCGACCACTTTCCTCGCGACGCGGAAATGAACGTGGTTATGACCCATTCTAAATGGCTTCCTGACTTTGAAAACTTTGAATTATCGCGTCGCAGCCATATGTGTCATGCCGCGGCAATGTGCGTGACCTGATACTTCGACGTAAGAATTATTCAGCAACCTTAAATCACTTTTAAGAACGAAAACAACCAACGAAAATGACAAGAAATCTATCATAATGTGACGACCCGGAAATTTCCGACCAAATTTAAACTTAATGTTATTATGATTCGACACGATAATCAAAGTCTGTTATGTTGAAGTCTTAACAATTTTGAACTGTGTTCATATTATTAATTACCCTTTGACTATATTCGACGATTCACGAACAATTGTGTGTAAGTAAAAGTGTGTATATATATATATATGTGTATATGTATATAAATATATATAAACAAAAGTATATATAATAGATTGAAATAATAAAATATATTTAATTATTCGAACTAAATATGTATATATATAAAAATTAATAACTATTCAATATAAGTATTACAAAATTAATAATAGGTAATATTAATGAATTAAATAACAAGTTAAAATATAGTTGTTATATAAATATTATTATTACTTTCATTATTAATATAATTAGTAATTGTTAATATTAACATCAGATATGATACATGTAAGTTGTTATAATAAAGTTATTATTATTAATATTATTATTATCATAGTTATATGTTTCATAATTTTTTTCTATAATTATTATTATTAGTTTCATTATCATTATTAAAAATTAAAAATTATGTTTATATAATTAATGTTATTATGTTCCTTTATATCATGTACTGATATATATATAGAATAGAGATATATACATCATACGGCATATATACATTATATATATGATATTTAATAATATAAATATGTATTGATAAATATAAGAATCCTAATTCGTTACACTTACCCATCCCTATCACTAGCATAAATCAGATTAGATATGTACAGCGAGTATGTTAACAATCTTAATCACTTTTTATTTTTTTCTATTTTATCTTCGTTATATCGTCCTTGGTATCCAATACTTGTATCACGTCCACATCCAATTTTTTTACACGATTCCTTCTCCTGCTCATGATTTGTACCTTATTTGATTTATGCCAAATTCAAACCAGCTAGGAAACAATTTCTGTTAACGATCTTAGTCTGCTGTTATTTTTTTTTATTTTCTCTCCTCTCCTTTTATTTGTCTGAAGTGTATATGTCGACAGCCATACTTTCTCTATAAATCAATCGGTTTCAGATGTTATGAATCGTTATATATCCACTAACAATTACAAACCCTTTTAGTTTTTATTTGATTGAATTAAAATAAATATATATATATGGGGAAAACAGACCTGTTATCTTCGTTCTTGGCCAATTTTAACAGCAGATCGATTCCGTATTATTTTCAAAATCTATAAAAACAATTTTGTTAAGAATCATGTATTCAAACTATTTGTAAAGTTTGAACCTCCAATTTTCTATACTGAAATCGAATTTTCGAGTCAAAGTCTCAATTTAAAAAGTCAAACAAATGTTCTAAGATTGAATTGCTGTCTTAAATAGGATTTCTGTTGAAATTGTTGATTTGAAAAGTTTCTATGAATGATTTGCATTGTATTTCATGTTTTAATCATAGGCTAAAAACGTTCAAAAGATTGAAAACGAATTTTGAGTTCTTCGTGACTTAACGGGGCCTGTTGCTATTAATTTTTTTTTTCTTTTCTTTTATCTATTTTTGTTAATCAAGTTATCATAGGAAGTCAGTTATGTTCAATTCTAAAAACGTGATTTAAACTTGTATTGTTGTTTTGATTTTATAAAATCCCTAGTCGACTGAGTATTTGAGAAGAAGGAGAAGAAACAAAAATAAAAACAGAAATACGGGTTTAAGTAGATGGGTATTCACTAATAATCAGAAAGACAGAACTGGAGAGATGGTTAAGGCAGTTTGCGGGTGAGGGAGGGGTCTCGGGTTCGAGCCCGGCTTGGTGCAAACCTTTTTGAAATGGGTTTCTAAGGTAGTTTCTTTTTCTTAAAAATCATTAATATTATTATTATTTTATTATTATAAATTGTTATTATTATTATTATTGTTATTAGTGTTATTATTATTATTATTATTATTATTATTATTATTATTATTATTATTATTATTATTATTATTATTATTATTAGTATTGTTATTATTAGTTATTATCATTATTACAAGTATTATTATCATTATTATTATTAATGTAGTTACTAGCGTTGTATTTATTAAATATATTACTATTAGTAGAAAAAGTATTATTGTAGCTATTGTTATTATCAGTATTATTAATATTAAAAGTATTATTACTATTAAAAGTATTATTATTAAAACTATCATTTTAATGAAAACTATTAAAATTATCATTTTTATTGAAACTACCTTTTTATCTAAAAGTTAACATTTTGATTAGGGTTATTATATTTATTAAGATTATCATTATTATTATCCTTATTATAATTACTACTATTACTATTACTATCATTATCATGATCATTATCAGTATTATTACAGAAAGATATTTTTATATAAAAATACATTACCATAATATTAATATTACATTTCACTAAATTTTTATTTATTAAACTGATATATATATATATATATATATTTTGTGGTAATACATATTTTGTGGTAATACATATTTTTATTTATTAAACTGATATTAAATAAGATATATATATATATATATATATATATATATATATATATATATATATATATATATATATATATATATATATATATATATATATATATATATATATATATATATATATATAAAGACATCAAGTATATATAAATACATATTTTATTCATATATAAACTTTAATATAAAATTATTATTATTATTATTATTATCATTAATTGTATTACTAATATTACTACTAGTATTATTATTATTATTACTACTATATATATATATATATATATATATATATATATATATATATATATATATATATATATATATATAAAAGATAATTATTACATGTAACATAAATATAACTAATATTACAAACTACCATGTTTTAACATATTAACTAATATATCATTAATTAAATTATATATTATGTATCTATACAATATCCTATTATAATTAATAATATAATTATATATAAGGATATTAATCATAATACATTATGAAATTTATAAATTTAGTTGATTAATATTATGTGTTAATATATATATATATATATATATATATATATATATATATATATATATATATATATATATATATATATATATATATATAGGTTCTTGAATCCGAGGCCAACCTTGCATCGTTTAGTTGTTCAATGTCGTTATATGTATTTTTACTACAAAATACAATACGGTGAGTTTCATTTGCTCCCTTTTACTCTTTACATTTTTGGGACTGAGAATACATGCGCTATTTTAACAACTACTTTATTAAATGTTTTTGAAATATATTTTGAACTGCGAATACATGAAACGCTTTTATAAATGTTTGACGAGATAGGCACAAGTAAAACATTCCTCGAACGAATTATTATGCAGACAGAAGTTCTGCGGATTATTATTGAATTATGTGGACATGATAATTGCCACCATTGAATTATGTGGACATGATAATTGCCACCTGTTGATGTGAATGTTATATATCGAGAGAATGATTTTTTTACACAGGTTATGTGTATGTTATTTTTGTGCACACGATTTGTGTATGGTTACTATGATTTATGAAAATGGTTTCGTATACGAGAAAGATGTACTGTATTTAAAAGATATAGCATGTACATTACAGGTGGGTATAGGATTCGGGCCCATTTGTACCATGCAGCACTTAAATTTTGTGGTCTATCAAAATGATGAATTTTATTATTTTAAGATAAACCTATGAACTCACCAACCTTTTGGTTGACACTTGAAAGCATGTTTATTCTCAGATATGAAAGAAATCTTCCGATGTGCATTTGCTCATTTTAAGGACATTACTTGGAGTCAATCATCGCTCTGGGATCAAATGTTGATGACTTCGTCCAGATGGATTAGGATGGGGCGTTTCACATAATTAATCATTTAGCAAGTAAGATGCAGCAAACCCATGATCACACCTATTAATACAAACTATACAACAATGTGAACCATATTTAACGAGTTGTTCACACAACTCGTCCCCAACTTCAAGTGGCGTTGGGATCGGGTTCAACGTGAACCCCGTCATCAATCTCCAACGGACCATCGAAATATTTCTTCACTCGATGTCCGTTAACCTTAAAGGTAGTACCACTCGCATTTTTCAACTCAATCGTACCGTATGGGTACACCTTAACAACCTCAAATGGTCCCGCCACCGGGACTTAAGTTTTCTCGGTAAAAGCTTCAATCTAGAGTTAAACAAGAGCACTCGATCGCCCTCATTAAACTTCTTCGGACCCTTTAACCTTCTATCATGCCATTGCTTGGTTTTCTCTTTATAAATCAATGAATTTTCATACGCATCAAGGCGTAATTCACCAAGCTCATTCAATTCCCCGCCCTTAGGCGTACGGCTTCCTTCAAATCCAAATTGCACTTTTTAAGTGCCCACATCGCTTTATGCTCAATCTCCAACGGGGGATGGCATGCTTTTCCATAAACCAACCGATAAGGAGTGGTACCAATCGGTGTTTTGTAGGCGGTTCGAAACGCCCACAAAGCTTCATCGAGCTTATTCGCCCACTCCTTCGGATTCGACCCCACAGTTTTCTCAAGAATTCCTTTAAGAGCTCGATTGGTATTCTCAACTTGTCCGCTCGTTTGGGGATGGTATGAAGTAGAAACTTTATGGAGAACTCCATATCTCTTCAATACCTTCTCCATTTGGGCGTTACAAAAATGAGTACCCCTATCGCTAATTAAAGCTTTAGGAGTTCCAAATCGAGAGAATAATGCCGAAGGAAGGAAATCACAATGCGTGCATCGTTTGTGGCTAAAGCTTGAGCTTCGGCCCATTTAGACACGTAGTCAATGGCAACGAGTATGTAACTATAATTATGAGATTTCGAAAATGGCCCCATAAAGTCAATTCCCCAAATGTCGAATACCTCGCATACTTGGATGCTTTGTTGAGGCATCTCATCCCGTTTGGTGACTTTACCGGCCCTTTGATAAGAATTGCACGATTTGCAAATCCGGTGGGCATCCTTGAATATTGTCGGCCAAAAGAAGCCGGCATCATAGACTTTACGCCCCGTGATTTTGGGTCCAAAATGCCCACCGGTTTGCCCACTATGGCACTCGGTCAAAATATGCATACACTCTTCACCGGAAACATACTGGCGGATAACCCCATTGGGACAACAACGAAAAAGATAGGGGTCCTCCCAGAAATAGTACTTAAGGTCACTGAAGAATTTCTTCCTCTTTTAATGTGACCACCCTTTTTCCAAGAATCCCCCAACGAGATAATTAGCAATGTCCACGTACCATGGCTCGTCCACCTTGTCCATCTCCATGAGATATTCATCGGGAAAATCATCATGGATACTCGACTCGTGAAGGACTTTGAGATTTGGATTCTCGAGTCTAGACAAGTGGTCAGCCGCTAGATTTTCAGCACCCTTCTTATCCCGGATCTCGATATCGAATTCTTACAAAAGCAAGATCCATCTAAGCAGTCGAGGCTTTGCATCCGATTTCGAAAATAGGTACTTAAGAGCAGAATGGTCCATAAAAACAATAGTCTTAGACAAGACTAAGTAGGACCGGAACTTATCAAACAAAAAGACCACCGCAAGGAGCTCCTTTCAGTGGTAGTATAATTCAATTGTGCTCCTTGCAAGGTCTTGCTTGCATAATAAATGGGTCGGAAATGTTTCTCGACCCTTTGACCCAAAACAGAGCCAACAGCAAAATCAGAAGCATCGCACATAAGCTCGAATGTAAAGGACCAATTCGGAGCAATTATGATGGGTGCATTGATCAGTTTCTCCTTAAGAAGATCGAATGCCTTTTGGTACTCATCGGAGAAATTCGAAGGCATGTCCTTTTAGAGGAGTTTGTTCATCGGGTTAGCAAATTTAGAAAAATCCTTAATGAACCGCCGGTAAAAATTGGCGTGCCCGAGAAAACTCCGAACACCCTTAACATTGGTGGGAGGTGGAAGGTTCTTAATAGCTGTTACCTTTGCGAGATCCACCTCAATACCGTTCTTAGAAATCTTGTGCCCGAGAACTATGCCCCCTTGAACCATGAAATGAGCACAAGATTAGACTTCTCACACCTTTCCAACATCCATTCTAAATTAAGAAGGCATGAATCAAAAGTGTCACCGAAGACCGAAAAGTCATCCATGAACACCTCCATGCAATCCTCTATCATATCATGGAATATGGCCATCATGCACCTTTGAAAAGTGACCATAGCATTGCAAAGGACAAAGGGCATGCGTCGATTTGAGAAAGTGCCATACGGGCACGTGAAAGTGGTTTTCTCCTGGTCCTCGGGCGAGATAGGAATTTGAAAATAGCCCGAAAAACCATCAAGAAAACAATAAAAGCTGTTTCCCGCTAACCTCTCTAGCATTTGATCCATGAAAGGTAACAGGAAGTGGTCTTTGCGTGTGGCGTCGTTCAACTTCCGGTAGTCAATACAAATACGCCACCCCGTGACAGTCCAAGTGGAAATTAACTCATTTTTATCATTATTGGTAACAGTCATACCACCTTTCTTAGGTACACAGTGTACCGGGCTAATCCACGGACTGTCAGAAATCGGGTAAATCAGACCTGCATCGAGGAGCTTAATGATCTCTTTCTTCACGACATCTTGCATGTGCGGGTTCAACCTCCTTTGTCGTTGCACCACAGGTTTGGAGTTATCCCCCATTAGGATTTTATGGGTGCAATATGAGGGACTAATACCCTTAATGTCGTGAATTTTCTATGCAATGACCGGTTTATGGGCCTGCAGCATGGTTACAAGCTCAGTTTTCTGACCTGTAGTAAGAGAAGAAGAAATAATCACCGGGAGCTTAGATTTCTCCTGCAAATAAGCGTATTCCAAATGATCTGGAAGTGGTTTTAATTCTAACTCGGGAGGTTCTTCAATTGAAGACTTGCTCCGGTAATCCGCATTACGTTCGAGTTCTTTGAACTCCTCCTTAGTCGTCTCATAGCCGTTTTCCATCAAGGTGGTCAAAATATCCACCTCCTCAACCTGCAACTCTTCATCAATTTCAACCAATGAACATTCTCCTGAACCCTATAACTTTGGGAATTCCTGCAAAAACTCAGACTGGACATTCACAGTGTTAAGAAAATAACATGTATCATCAGTGTAGGCAGGGTATTTCAAAGCATGGTCGACTGAGAAAGTTGCATGCAAATCATCTATCTTAAGGGTCAACTGTTGGCCATAAACATTAATGATACATCTAGCCTTATTTAAAAATGGCTGACCCAAAATCAATGGAATCCTCTCATCCACTTCCATATCCAACACCACGAAATCGGCCGGGAAAACCAATGACCCGGTCTTAACTAGCATATTCTCTATAATTCCATGAGGGAATTTAATGGAGTGGTCAGCTAGCTGAATAGCCATACGCGTGGGTTTCAACTCCCTGGGGTCTAGCTTTAAGTAAATAGAATAGGGCATTAAATTTATGCTAGCCCCCAAATCTGCCAACGCCCTCATACAATCCAAATTACCCAGTAAACAAGGAATGGTAAAACTCCCAGGATCCTCAAGCTTCTCGGGAAGCTTGTTTGAAACTACCGCTGAGTATGCGGCATTCAACCTGACTGAAGACACGTTCTCCACCTTCTTCCTGTTAGTTAGCAAGTCCTTAAGAAACCTTGCATACTTGGGCATACCTGCAATCACATCAATAAAAGGCAAATTTATATTAACTTTTTTAATCAAGTCCATAAACTTGGACTTTTCTGCCTCCAGCTTCTCCAATCACTGCTTCTTTGGGAATGGGAGCAGTGGTTGATACTCTTTAACTACCGGTTTAGCAGCAACAGTTTCTGGTACCCTCACTACTTTCTCAATCACCTGTTCTGGCTCCTTTTCCCCTTCCGGTTCACTAACAACAACCGGCTCACTATCCTTAACCTAAGGCACTCGCAAATCAGACTCATCGGGCTTCCTCGGTGGATCATATGCTAAACCACTTCGGGTGGTGATAGCATTAACGTGCCCATTCTTCGGGTTATTATATGTCTCACTCGGTAACTCCTCCGGTTTTCTCTCATTATTCTGATTAGCAAGTTGACCAATTTGTTTCTCCATATTCTGAATAGCCGCTTGTTGATTTCGAAACATTTCATCATTCTTCTCATTGTTTTGAGTAACAGTAGTAACAAGCTGAGTTTGAGACATCACAAGCTTTTCGATCATAGCTTCAAGGTTGGACTTTTTCTATCGGCTTGGGGCTTTTGAAAATACCCGGGAGCTTGCTGTTGATATCCTCCACTAGATCCTGGCTGGAACCTCGAACCTTGATTACCTTGAGGATTATAGGGATTGTTGAAATTCCTATTAAACTGCGCATGTCCTTGAAACTGATTGTTGTTCTGTTGACTAATATAAGCGATCTCTTCTTTCTGGTTCATAGTCAAACCCGCATCACAATCTTTTCCTAAGTGTAATCCCCCGCAAAATTCACAACCAACCTTAATACCATGCATGTCCTTCTCCAACTTCTCCAAGTGTCTACTAAATTTGTCTAACTTAGCATTAATAGACCCATAATCATCATACGCACCAGTGGTTTCGGTTCTCTTAACTGACACTGAACGAGTTGACTCATGATCTTGATGTCATTCGTGAGTGTAAGCAGCTTGCTTTTCAATAATCTCTAGTGCCTCTTCTTCGGTCTTATCCATTAAAGTTCCACCTGCTGCTTGATCAATACTCTGACGAGTTGGTATGTCACACCCCTTATAGAAAATCTGGACCTTTTGTAAATCATTCAACCCGTGTTGCGGACACGAGCGTAACAAATTAGAATAACAGTCCCAAGCATCAAACAATGTCTCACTGCTCTTTTGTCTGAATTGCGAAATATCTGCTTGAAGTCTAGCAGCTCGAGACGCAGGGAAAAACTTTGCTAAAAACTTATCCACCAAAACTTTCCAAGAGGTAATCGCTCCCTGTGGCTGTTTAACTAACCATCTCTTAGCTTCTCCCTTAAGAGTCCAGGGAAAAAGCCTCGTCTTGATCGAAGTATCGGCAACCTCATGTAGCTTGAAATAAATGAGGATGGATCTCATTTAAAACAAAGTAAGGATAATGTGACGACCCGTAAAAATCGTCATTGACGGCGCCATCAACTTAGGTCCCGTTACGTGGTCATAAGTCTTTAATACAAAGTTTGACCAAAATATGTCGCATTCATTTCAAATGTAAAGATGTTTCAAGTTTACAAAAGTAGTTTAAGAACTAGATACGTTACAACGTTTAAAGTATAAATGAAACATATGCGACACAATTTAAAGTGAAGTCAAAGACGCTCCATGTATGCATGTATACTCGACATCCAAGCAAGTATCAAAATAGTGTGCGGAAGCATGTATCACTTAGCAATCAAGGACCTGAGAAAAATATAGAAAATCTGTCAACGAAAACATTGGTGAAATTATAGGTTTAGTAAGTAAGTTGTATTGAACCACTAGATTTAGTATAAGTTGATTATCCAAATCGTTTACATTCCAAAAGTTGTTGTTTGTATCACGAGCACCTAATTATCAAGCCTTAACTGAATGGTACCTCTGAATCATAGTGTTAGAACCTACACTATACCTGAAAATACGTTTCATCTGCTAACGGTAGCGAACCGTCCGAATGAGGGTTCGTCAAACCCGTATGGCCATTTAACATAAGTTCTCGCTTACACCCTACAAGTGTAACTAATGATAATTGGACTTGAGGATTTTGTTGTTCTAACTCGCACGTAGAATGTTTGTTTTCGTACTTGTGTTCACTTCGTAAAAGGAAACGTTTATGTTTTCTCATCCCAAGTATAAGTATAAAAGAGTAAAAGTGGGACTATGATCTCACCTTGAGTGCACGAGTATAAAGGTACTTCACAAAGTGAACGTGTGCAAGAACGAATGCTAGTCTTGACCGAAACAAATAGGTCGTATCAATATCGGTAAAACACAAGGTCGGTTAAAGTTGTTTAATTAGTCCTATGGCTCGTTACGACTCGATGATATATATCATGTGAATCAAGTTGTCACGTTTCATGCAAGATATAAGTACAAGAGAGAGGCTATAACGATTAAACAAAGTATTGGTTAAGTTTGAATAAAAGTCAACTTTGGACAATTTTTTCGAGTTATATAATCATATATGAGCATGTTAGAACAAGTTACATGTTAATCGGAGGTGCGTAGCATATTTAGAATTAAACGTGATAACGCGAATTTGGACAGCCTACAATCCAGGCATATGCCGCACCGCGCCAAAGGTTGGCCGCGCCGCGGCACCTCGATTTACCTGATGCTTCACCTCTTGGTTAAAGGTTATTTTCAAAAAGTTCGTTGAGCCGCGCCGTGCAGCGGCAAAGCACCTGGGCAGATTTCTGGGCAGTTTCAAGTAGTCAAGTCTCGAACCAAATTTCGCCAAAACACAATTTATGGTCAACAAACATTCAAAATGCTTATTGATGTGTAAAATCTAGTATATAATTTATCTTGGAAAATACTGGTTTAAAGATTACTACACACTAACGGGCAGTGTACCCGATCGTGTAATAGTATAAAGTTGGTAATTCCGAAATCGTTCCAAGGACAGTTTTAAACGTGAGAATTAAGATTGCAACTAATAAAATAAACTAAGTTAATCTATGAAAATCGAAAGTACGAGATAGTTTGTTTTGTAGCTATTTAACGATTAGCCAAATCAAAGATTGATTAAAAGTAAAAGACAATATTTTTGTGTTTTTAAGTTTATAAGAAATAGATGCAGACTCAACGAAAAGTAAAGATATTTGAATTCAATAGATAAAAGAATGTTCGCCTAGATCTCCTATTCGCAGTGTCGGATTATTTGTTATTAAGCTCTAGTTCAATTTATCAATACATGCAACTACAGAGTCGGTTTACCCAGAGTTCATTTTTAGCAAACACGTCAAACTTGGATTTATTGGCTTAGGGTTCCCTTTCACCAAAGACCTCTTTCGTTTGTGACTTAGTAATCAACTAATTATAAGACTAAGATTCAATTGGTTACGCGTTCGCTCCACACAATTCACCTCTATTTTGTTTAATCTATGTTACCCGGTTTACCCCCTTGGTCCAGTAAGCACCCAATTGGTTAAGACAAATCAATTGAAAACTAGTGTACTAAATTGAAACAGGGTTCCCTTTGTTCAAACAAGATCACTAATCAACCTAGTAACAATAATCAACACCCACAAGAATGGTTCTTAATCAAAACTCATAATTATCATGCATTAATCAAATCAAACTTTAAAGTATCATCCACACACATACGAATATTCAATCTAGACAAACATTTAAGTGCTTAGCCAACCATGGCTAAAACCAAAATCACAAATAAACAATTAAGAGTATTCATAATGATGATAAGAAGTGAACCTAATGAAAATTGTGTTCTTGAATGATGAACGGATCGAGACGCGTTTCCGGAATGATTGATGTGTTGGAATGATCTTGGGGTTCCCTAAAAATCACCCTTTTTCGTCAAAAAGCTGCTGAAATTCGTCTGGATGCAATAATGAATATTAGGGTATTTTTCGGGCCTTAAATACCTGCCAAAAATACTGGACCGACCTACCGCTGTGAAGACCCATCCGAATCCATTTAGACAAAGTCCATATCGATTATAAACGATTCACAACAATTGCTTACATCGCGAGGTACTTGACCTCTATATGATACATTTTACAAACATTGCATTCATTTTTGAAAAGACATTCTTTCATTTCATCGAAAGTTGACAACATGCATACTATTTCGTAATATATCTTACTATAATTGACTTAATAATAATCTTGATAAACTCAACGAATCGAATGCAACGTCTTTTGAAATATGTCATGAATGACTCCAAGTAATTTTCTCTAAGATGAGCAAATGCACAGCTGAAGATTTCTTTCGTACCTGAGAATAAACATGCTTTAAAGTGTCAACCAAAAGGTTGGTGAGTTCATTAGTTTAACAAAAATAATCATTTCATAATTTTAATAGACCACAAGATTTCATATTTCCATTTCTCATAAACAATACGTCCCATGCATAGAGACAAAAATATCATTCATATGGATTGAACACCTGGTAACCGACATTCACAATATGCATATAAGAATATCCCCATCATTTTGGGATCCTCCTTCGGACATGATATAAATTTCGAAGTACTAAAGCATCCGGTACTTTGGATAGGGCTTGTTGGGCCCGATATATCTATCTTTAGGATTCACGTCAATTAGGGTGTCTGTTCCCTAATTCTTAGATTACCAGACTTAATAAAAAGAGGCATATTCGATTTCGATAATTCAACCATATAATGTAGTTTCAATTACTTGTGTCTATTTCGTAAAACAGTTATAAAAACATCGCATGTATTCTCAGTCCCAAAAATATATATTGCAAAAGCATTTAAAAAGGGATTAATGAAACTCACAATACTGTATTTTGTAGTAAAAATACATATGATGACATTGAACAACGCAGGGTTGGCATCGGATTCACGAACCTATATCATTTGTATATATATTTATTAAAACATATAATCGTAATCAAATAACTGTATATATATTTAGTTATGTAATTGTGACAATAATTTATAAGTTTTATTATCTACTTATATATTTTCATTTTATACAAAATTAATAATATAGTTAAATTATGTGTATTAATTGTAAATTTTTATCTAAAGATCATTTATTTGTTAAACTAATATTTGTAATAATGCTAGATTAGGGATAATAATAATAATGATAGTAATAATAATGATAATAATAATAATCATGTTAATTTTAATAATGACAATTTTAATAGATATAGCGACTTTAATATTTATGATAATTTTACTATAAATGATGTTTTTTTTACTAATAATGATAAAATGATAGTTTTACTTATAATGATTCGTTTAATAATAATACAGTTGTAACAATAATAAAAATGATACTTTTTAATAATAATTCTAATTCTTAATAACAATGATAATTTTAGATAATACATGTTAAGGATGATAATTATAATAATATGCTTAGTAATTATAATAACAATAAAAATAGTAATAATAATAATAATAATAATAATAATAATAATAATAATAATAATAATAATAATAATAATAATAATAATAATAATAATAATAATAATAATAATAATAATAATAAAGCTAATTAAAAAGTGAACTACCTCATAGCTTTTCTAACAAAAAGGAAAATGTCGCAGGCTTGAACCCGTGACCTCTTGCTAACTCGAAAACACACTTAACCATTCATCCATTTCCGTTTTACTAAACTAATATCACCTAAATATATATGTAGCTTGTTCTTTCTGTTTCTACTTCTTCTCCATCTTTTTTTAAAAAATAAAATGCCCCTTGCAGGGCTCGAACCCAAGACCTCTTGTTCTCTGCAAACACACCTAACCATTACGCTATCCAATTATTTCTGTTTTAACTCACTGAAATAAATATATATTCCATGTATATCCCATTTTTATTCTTCTTCCTAATTTAATCGGTAAAAAAATATATATATAATCTTCTTCACTTCCCAACTTCTCGGCCCAAAAATGGATTTGATCGTGGCCCAACAATAGAGTACGGCCCAACAGAGAAAAGGGACTCGGCCCAACTTGTGTTATAATACAAAAAGGTTTACAGTTTATATATACACATATATTACTTCAGCCTAATACTTTAATCCAATTTAAAAAGCTTGACAAAAATAAATGGGTGGGTTCTGAAGTGTCTTTGGTGATAGTTGTGTCACGATTGTACAACAGATAAGGCACACTGTAGCAGCACCAGAATAGTAGCGAACAAAGGTGGTGGTGGTGGTATTTTTGGTTCAAAACAGAAACATATTCATACAGTAACAGTAGCAGCCGTAATATAGCAGTAGCAGCAACATTGTAACAGTGATGTTGGGGTGGCTTACGGTGATGGTTTGAAATAGAAGGACAGCTGCAACAGGTGGTGGTGCTCCGGTGGTATTTTAACAGAAAAACAGAAAACGTAGCAGCGATGAGAGAGAGAAGAAACATGGCGGTTTTGGGAGTGTTTTACGGGGTCTGTGGTGTTGGTTTAGTCATCGAAACCGAAACAGATAGATGGTGTTTGTTCATGGAAAAAGGTAATGAAAAAGGGAAGAATAAAGAAAAATATAGGAAGGTGAATGGATACAGAAAACGGAAACCTTGTGGTGGTTCTCGGTTGTGATTATGATTTGAGGTGGGTTTTGGGTTGTGTGATTAAATAGAAGTATAAACGAGGGTGATTGTGGGGTTTTTCTTGAACCGTGATAGGAGAGAGAGAAAAGAGAAGGAGAAAAGATGGTGACGGGTTGGAGGTTGAAGTTGAAATAGAAAGGTGATCGATTCATGGTTTAGTGAGGGTGGCGTTTGTTCATGGTGACCGAAGGTGGTTCTCAATGGTTACTTAACCGGAGCAGTGGTGGTTGTTAAACGATGGAAGCAGGAGGTGGTGGTTCGTTTAGATCGATGACAGAAAGGAAGCATAGCAGCCGTGGTCACAAAGTGATGTTGGAGATTGACGATGGTGATGTTATGAAAGTGGTGTGTTGAAGTGGGTTTCAAGAGAAAGACAAAGGTGGTAAGGTTTGATAATTGATGATTACAGTGATGTTCTTGAACTGGGTTTGATTGAGTAGAAGCATTAAGTCACGAGCTAGTATAGTGATATAGTTGTGGTTTTTGTACAGAAAGGAGATAGAAGCAGATATATTTAAATCTCATTCTCTTGGAGTATTATAATATGTTTAATATGTAATGAGTGGACAAGTATGTCTAAACAAAAACGTGCATAACAAAATTAATAATAAACTCAGCAGCCTCTTATTTGTTTCTTTTTGCCGACAGTTTTCACGGACTGTAATATCGTGCCCCGTTGTTCAATCAGTGGCGAATAAAAAGTATTCGGAAAAATCCCAAATTTTTACAGTAATTATATTTATTTATTTCAGTCATTGTGGTATAAAATTTAGTCATTAATTTGTTAAATAAAAATTACATCAACTGTCCCTCTCAATTTTGGATAAAATATAAAAAGTGCTAAAATTTAATAACTAGATCCTAAATACATTTTTAGTAAGCCTAAAATTTATAGAACTCATTTTTGGATCACCGTTTATTTTAAAATCATATAAGTTCGACTTAACATCTCTAAATAATAATCAAAACGTCACACGAGTACTACTATCATTTACTAAATGAATTCGAAACCAAATATATATATTCAATATACTTTATATAGATTTATTTTAACAAATAAATCTTATTATTACTTACATCATTTTTCATACCTATTTCTAACAATTAAGTTGTATATTATTTTATATATTTATTTACAATAATAAATTCATACAACGATTAATAACATTTATTATGTATATATATTTATTTATATTTATATACATATCTATTCACAAATAGTTGTTCGTGAATCGTCGGGAATGGTCAAAGTCAAATGCATTCATGGAAATAGTTCAAACATTATGAGATTCAGTTTAATAGACTTTGCTTATCGTGTCGAAATCATATAAGATTAAGTTTAAATTTGGTCGGAAATTCCCGGGTCATCACAACCGCCGCGCCGTGACCCATATCGTTGCGCCGCGACAACTAACTTGAACTGGAACATCCTTAAATCTTCTCCTGAGATTGAAACTAGGCAAACACCGTGCCGCGACCCAATTTGTCGCGCCGCGACATATAGCTTGTTCTGAACCCTTATTTAAACCCCTTCCTGATAACGAAACCTTAATATTATCGCGCCGCGGCCTAAGTCTCCGCGCCGCGACAATTAACTTGTTCTGATTCTAACCTTCCTTTGCACTTTTTCAGCACTAATAATAACTTAGAACCAAAATACCCGATATGTACTTAACGTTTCCAACCCCGGAGCACCAATAGTAATAATTGATTAACAACATGCCTCAAAAACTCCATAAAACGCCACTCTTCAACAATAAACTCTTCAAACTCGGAAGTTCTCAATATCCTCATTATAACTGCCAAATCGTATCCGAACGGACTAAAATGTGATCGATATCGCTAAGAAAAACGTGTATAAAATATGCAATATCACTTATTGTATGTCATTTGAAAAAACCCATTACTAGTAGTTCAATTGAACTCATAACAATAACTAAACTAAACATTTACAACAACATAATTCGCATTAAATGTTCCTCATTAATTACATTCAAGTTCATAAATACAATTTGGTGATTCAGGAAATAAATGCACACATATAATATGCCATTTCGTAGGTAATTATGCATAAAATACTACTAAACACTTACAAACAACATTGCAAAGCAATTAATGCATCAAAATTCACATTTAAGGCTACCAAACCCTAACCAAAAATCATAAACTCAACAATCATGTTAATGGAGTCTTTCTAAGCCAACCTACACATCAAATTGAAGCTAATAATGCTAGTAACACATTTAATACATGAACTTTAACATCTAATCAACATTTAATCAACCAAAACTCAAGATTAAACTAGTCACTTTTCATGTTCAAGCTAGTTGCACAGAAATGACAAGAACAAGCAAATAATTTGCATATTCATGTTAGACTCGAGCCATAGACACTAACTAACACTTTTATTAGTTAAGAACACCAAGAAAAAAAATCTAGAGTTTTTGAAAAGCTCACCCCAAGTAA
This sequence comes from Rutidosis leptorrhynchoides, assembly GCF_046630445.1. Lineage (NCBI taxonomy): Eukaryota > Viridiplantae > Streptophyta > Magnoliopsida > Asterales > Asteraceae > Rutidosis > Rutidosis leptorrhynchoides. The sequence continues at coordinate 585,133,052 of NC_092334.1, read as the reverse complement.
TGAAATTGGTACCAAAATGAAGGTCTTGATTAGAGGATCACAAATATGCAATTTGTTTTGATGTAAACTTGCTAGATCTAAAATGGATGATGAATCTTTGATTTGGGAGTTAAATCAAAAACTAGAAGTAGTAAAAGATGGGAGGTGAATGGATGAGTGGAGGAGGTGGAGCTTTGACTAGTTGACTAGTCTCTAGTTTGCCCACTTGACAACATTAGTCCCCCGAGTTTATAAGCGGGTGCGTGAATTAACCACACGAATTATTTTAAATACGCATATTAATGAGAGATGTTATAATTAAATAACGGACTTTAAAATAAATTATACGGAAAGTAAACGGAAAAAGGCGGGTTATTACATTACCTACTCCTTAAAAGAAATTTCGTCCCGAAATTTAGGTAGATGTAGTAGGTGTTGCTTCCTTCTCGGGATCTTGCGTTGCCAACTCTACGAATAAGTGAGGATAATTTCTTTGCATTTGATCTTGTCTTTCCCAAGTAAACTCGGGTCCTCTTTTGGCATTCCAACGGATTTTGACAATCGGGATTTTACTTTGTTTTAGCGTCTTGACGGAGTGGTACACAATTTTAACCGATTCTTCCACGAAGTGAAGTTTGTCATCAATAGTAAGCTCCTCGAGAGGGATGACGAGTTCGGGTTCGGCAAGGCACTTCTTCAAGTTTGATACATGGAAAGTAGGATGAACGGAGCTCAATTGAGTCGGAAGATCTAAACGGTAAGCAACGGGTCCAATACGCTCCAAGATTTCAAAAGGACCAATATATCGCGGATTTAGCTTTCCACGTTTTCCGAAACGGATTACACCTTTCCAATGTGCGACTTTTAACATTACACGGTCACTGACTTGGAATTCGAGATCCTTACGTCTAATGTCGGCATAGCTCTTTTGACGACTACGGGCCGTCCTGAGCCTCTCTCGGATTTGGACGATCTTCTCGGTTGTTTCATGAATGAGTTCGGGGCCGGTGATTTGCTTGTCACCTACTTCGGCCCAAAAAATAGGGGAACGACATTTGCGGCCATATAAAGTTTCGAAAGATGCGGCATTAATACTCGAGTGATAACTATTGTTGTAAGAGAATTCGGCTAGAGGCAAATGCTTTTCCCAAGCTTTTCCGCAATCGATAACGCAAGCTCGTAACATATCTTCCAAGGTTTAAATCGTGCATTCGCTTTGTCCGTCAGTTTGTGAATGATATGCAGTGCTCATGTCTAAATGTGTCCCCAAATCTTCTTGTAAAGTACCCCAAAATATAGAAGCGAAATGGGCATCTCGGTCGAATATAATCGATAAGGGTACACCGTGATGGGATACAATCTCTTTTATGTAAATTTGTGCAAGTTTGTCCATTTTGTCGGTTTCTTTCATGGCTAGGAAGTGAGCGGATTTTGTGAGACGGTCAACAATAACCCAAATGGTATCATAACCGCCCACCGTTTTTGGTAGTTTCGTGATAAAGTCCATCATTATTCTTTCCCACTTCCATTGCGGGATTTTGGGTTGTTGAAGTAACCCGGACGACCTTTGGTGTTAGGCTTTGACCTTGGAACAAGTTAAACACTTTCTGACATAAGTAGCAACGTCCTTTTTAATGTTCGGCCACCAATATTGTTCTTTGAGATCATGGTACATCTTACCGGCACCGGGATGAATCGAATACCTTGACTTATGGGCTTCGTCTAGGATAAGGCTTTGTAAATCGCCATAACTAGGCACCCAAATTCTTCCGGCAAAATATCGGAGTCCGGTCTCCTTAACTTCAAATCGAGGGACGATAACGTTCAAGTGTTCGTGTGAAATATTTTCATCCTTGAGAGCTTCATCTTGGGCTACACGAATTTGGCTATTAAGATTGGTGTGGATGGTGATGTTTAAGGCTTGGACACGAAGAGGCACCATTCTTTCCTTTCGGCTTAAGGCATCGGCTACTACATTTGCCTTCCTGGGATGGTAACGAAGTTCACAATCGTAATCGTTCAATGTTTTGATCCATCGTCGTTGTCTCATGTTTAGTTGTTTTTGATCGAAAATGTGTTGGAGGCTTTTGTGGTCGGTGAAGATGATACTTTTGGTTCCGTAAATATAGTGTCTCTACATTTTGAGTGCAAAGACAATGGCTCCAAGCTCGAGATCATGTGTCGTGTAGTTTCGTTCTTGAATTTTTAATTGTCAAGAGGCATAAGCAATAACTTTCTTTCATTGCATCAATACACACCCAAAATCATGTTTCGAGGCATCGCAATATACAACAAAATCACCATTGCCTTCGGGAAGAGATAAGATAGGAGAGATGGTTAACTTTTTCTTCAAGATTTGAAACGCAGACTCTTGTTCGGTTGCCCAAATGAATTTCTTTCCCTTATGAGTTAACGCAGTTAAAGGATGTGTAACCAAAGAGAAATCTTCGATGAATCTATGATAATAACCGGCGAGGCCTAGAAATTGACGAATGTGAGTAGGAGTAGTTGGGGTTTCCCTTTTACTAATGGCTTCGATTTTTGTGGGATCGACTTTAATAGCTTGATCGCTTACAACATGACCAAGAAATTGAACTTCATTTAACCAAAATTCACACTTGGAGAATTTGGCATATAGTTGTTCTTGTCTCAAGAGTTCAAGCACGAGCCAGAGGTGTTGTTCTTGTTATTCTTCGCTTTTTGAGTAGACTAAGATATCATCTATGAATACGATGACGAATTTGTCAAGATACGGCTTGCACACATGGTTCATAAGATCCATGAACACCGCCGGTGTATTAGTTAACCCAAATGGCATTACAATAAACTCATAACTACGATAACGAGTCTGGAAAGCAGTTTTGGAGACATCTTCCCCCTTAACCCTTAGTTGATGATAACCCGAGCGGAGATCGATTTTTGAATATACACAAGACCCTTATAGTTGATCAAAGAGGTCATCGATGCAAGGAAGAGGATATCGGTTCTTAACCGTCAATTTATTTAGTTCACGATAATCGATGCACATTCGTAGGGATCCATCTTTCTTCTTAACGAATAAAATCGGGGCACCCCATGGTGAATGGCTAGGTCAGATAAAACCACAGTCAAGTAGTTCTTGAATTTGACTTTGTAATTCTTGCATTTCGAATGGAGCAAGTCTAACATCGATTTGGAATTCAACCGGTCGATGAGGTGGAAGACCCGTCAATTCTTTGGGAAATACATTGAAAAAGTCACTAACAATTGGCACATCATCGATATGCTTCTCATCGGTCTCGACTTTCTTAACGTGGGCTAGGATCGCAAAACAACCTTTACGAAGATATTTTTCAACTTTAAGGCACGAGACGAGGTTGAGTCCGGTGCAACTCTTATCGCCATAGACAATCAAGGGTTCACCGTTCTCGATAGGAATTTGAATTGCTTTAAGATCGCAAAGGATGTGAGATTTTATTTTGGCTAGCCAATCCATACCGATTATTACATCGAAGCTCCTTAGTTCTATAGGTATCAAGTCAATTTCAAACTTTTTACCCAATAAGTTTAACGTACACCCTCGATAAAATTTTTCGGCACTCAATAGTTTCCCATTGGCCACTTCAATGGTGTAAGTAGTATCTAGTGGGAGTGGTGGAGTACAAAAAGAATGAGTCAAGGTCTTAGATACAAAGCTCTTATTGGCACCCGAATAGAATAAGCAAGAAACATAAGAGTTGTTGAGAAGAAACGTACTCGTGACTAGTTGTAACGACCCTGGATTTTCCAACGTTTAATTATTAATAATTTATTATTAATGCTTGTGTTGTATTAAACGTGTTCTTATACGTGTTACTTGTTACCGTATTTAACTTTTCATGGCCCGACTTGTCTTTGTGACACACGTACTTTTCACGAATAATATTTTCGAATATTATTTACATTCATGATTAATTATTATTAGTCATTTTTAATTAACTAATGTTACTAGTTAATTACTTGGGCTTTGTTTATTTAAATTGTTACATACTTGGACTTGGGCCTTTATTATTAGAAATGGACTTGGAAGTCCACCCTACTTCTCTTAATGGATTAATTAAGAGCCCACTTTATGCTAGTAACATCTTAATGATAAACAAGATTAATTAGTGACATGAGGAATCTAGTTACATGCATACTTACACCATTTCCTCACACCATTTAACTTTATTACTTCTTCTAGCTTACACCATTCTCCCACATATGAAAGTGCATTTGATTCCTTCCTCTTTGAGCTCCAAAAACCGTCCACCATGGTGTGTGTGGGGGAGTTCCATTTTCAAATTTTTGTTACTTATTTACTAGCCTTTCACTTCACTTTTCACACACACACAAAATACTTACACTTTTCTCTCATTTTTCTCTCTAACTTATAAGTAACAAAGCTTTAATTTCTCTTCTTTTTCCTTTAACAAAACCGCCATCTTCATCATCATTTACTTGATCTTTGTTTGTTGTTTACTTACTTGTTACTTGTTTATGTTAAAGATCAAGTTTTCTAACTTGTATCTTCATGTAATCTTGGTTACTTCCATCTTTTGTTTGATGAATGTAACAACCCAACCCGTTATCCAACCGACAACGCTTAAATTTTTTTTTATCAAATCTGGCCAGTTCAGCATTCGGCGCGGTGCGCCCCACTGTGGAGCGGCGCTCCAAAGTGGTCTGTCCACTCTTTCCCTTTTTTGACAAAAAGATCGTCCACTTCCGGGCACTTTTAGATGAAACGGTTTTCACAACACGATAAAGTAAGTAAAACTAACACGTTTTCATAATAAAACATGTTTTACAACTCCGGGCCCACATCGACCCAATTTACAGCAAGTGACCATTTCGACCCATTTTAGTTTAATTCAAAATTTAGACCGAGCATGGCGGTTGGGGATACGCTACCCAATCCTAATCAATCCAAAGCACGTCCTCTAAAGCAACCTACGCAATCCAATGGTTCTCACGATTACCCGAGCCATCACCTCCATGCGAATCTATAAAAATGTAAACAACGAGAGGGTAAGCTATGAAAGCTTAGTGAATGCAATAATTATACACATACATATATAATATACCTACTTGCAAACACTTACTCACATACCGCATACATGCTAGCAACACAAATAGCTTATCATCACAAATACAAAGCTATAAACCTCCAATACCACAAGCTAGCACAACAATAGCATATATATAACCCGAACAATATAATATGCTACACTACAACACAATAACCATGGTTAACCAATAACACAAGGGAATGGTACTTCGATTTTCCCATCGGTGTTCGTAATAATCGTTAGTGTACAACGAAATATATCACTAACCCCTAGGCGACACGGACAACGAAATATCCGTTCAAGCAATCGTTAGTGTACAACGAAATATATCACTAACTCTTGGGCAATTTGGACAACGAAATATCCATCGTTAGTGTACAACAAAATATATCACTAACTATTGGTGGTATAGACACGTATACCCGGCCCCATCCCTCGCCCTACCAATAGATACATTATATACACACATGTATAATCATTTCACTCACCTCGTGAACTCGAGCATTACAAACCATGCGCGAAATCCCCACCACACGTGATCGACCAAGATTTTACCTATAATACGCATATAGGTATACACATAATCAACATACAACCTCATTTGGACTCTAGACCCGCCCGAATGAACAACAAGTGCAAAATATACCCTTTTGCACTTTTAACGCTACCCGAAGGTCCAAAACTAACGAGACTAGTTTCCGCGTTCTCGAAATACCCAAATATGTCAATTTTAACCTTTAAACGCATACTAAGCAACCCTTCCGATGAATCTTACACCGTTCTCGAAATTTCCCGCAACGCGAAGATCTTACACCGTACTTAAGCGACCCTTCCGATGAATCACCCCCTTTCAACTTAAATCTCCATCCGCGATTTACCAAATCCACGAATCCGAGCACTAGAAACTTACTCAATCCCTCACATCGGGAAGAACTCAACCAATCTCGTACCAAGATATCACCCCTTTGGTATACCCTTCACAAGTACAATGCCAAGAGTAACCACGTCCCACAATAAGGTCAACATCCAAAACGACGAAGACCGAGTAAAAGTAAATCCTTACGGATAACACTTACCACTTAACATCCCTTCAAATTCTCTCGGCTATAACTCGCAACAAGCTACATCCTTAACTAAATCACCCAACGCGATCTACTAGGTCCACTACACCGTGAGCCAAGTCTTGCATTAATCCAAATCGAGAAGGATTTATGTCGCGTCAAACCTCCAAACTTCAACGACTCGTAAACCAGCCAATCAAGAATGTTCTATGAATTAAGAACTAACTTCCTCTGTCTCCACCACCGGGTCATTCCTTCGACGAAGAAATTTTGGTAACGCCAAATAATCACCCTAAGAACACAAACTTTCCCATCAATCGATCCGCACACGACCACCAGTCTCTGGATTAATCCAGGATGATGATAATACACCACAAGTTAGACAAAACATCAACACTTGACACAGGGTTTCTCCCCTATACCCAACAACACATCCATACAATACGGCTTCCTAGCACTAGCATGGAAACTATTTGTATACTAGAATCCTGTCAATAGCGAATTATCATCCCAACAATTCGCAATTCATCACGTAACCTTCAAAAGTATTCACCAATGTCAGGTGAATCCTCCAACCTAGACCGTCCGTTAAGGATGGTTTCAACATTTCACTAGGGAATGCACCCTCGCAAACAAACAAAACCCACGTGTCTCTATGTGAGACAATCGGAAATAGAACTCCCCTCCTCACAATCATCCATAAAGTGGAATAATCCACTGACAATATCCACAATCACGTTTCCCGAAAGGGAAAATACAATATCCATACCGAAATCGAACTCGTACCTACTCAGCAGCACTATCCGGGTTTCGCACCAACCCAATTTTACATCACGAGAGCACCCGCAACGACAGTTACATTCTCTCACGTTCGTGATCTCAAACTTCACACTTGGTCTCATACCGCACTTGGTACTGCACGACCACCTTATACAAGAAGACTTACGCTTCACTTGATCTAACACCACCAGAGATTCCTCGGGCGGCAGTAAAAACTCCCCCACTTAGGATTTATCTCTCCATTCTCAACGCCAAGATGATAACATCTCGCGGAATTGTAATTCCACGTCACACCTGACCATTCTCACCATTGGTCATAAACATCAAATCACTGCAAATTCACTTTAGGCTCTCAGAGCCGACATGTACAATCACTTGAGACGTCGTACACGCGACGACATCACACCTTCATACCACACATCACAATTAATAGTTCTTCATCGTTCGCAAAGCGAACTCCACCAAAGTCCCACATACGCCTCTATGACTAGGCATATGCCACTCCGCTTAATCAGTCGTGCATCACAGTCGAGATCACCCGACCTTCTACGCAGCGAACCATTATCAACAATTACTCACTCTCATGGGGAAGACTGACCAATCCGACACAATAATTGCATCGACCGCAATATCAACGCTTCATCATAACCTTCGACCTAATCGACCATTAAGTCCATCACCGGCTCACCGGTCATCCTCACTCGTCCATCACATGAGAGCAACAAGATTCGCTCATCTGCCACTTCATAAGAAGTATTTACTGCAATGCTCCTAAACTTTGACTTTTGCAACCGTCGAATTACTATCACCCGTCGATCACTATTCAAAATCTTCGATGCTTCAAAAGGGTATCTCACAGGCACCCTAAGCACAAAGTGATCACACCATCACTGGAGTTGAACATTACATTAGCAGGTATAAGAGGGCACCTGACGCCGTATCATGCAGACTCCAACCACAATCAACCGAATTTTAGAAACTCGATCTTTAGGTTCCATACACCCGATGTCACTTATCTCTCTATAATAATGACCCGAAGTCATATCCACCCGACAAACCTTACGGTTTATCGTCTTATATAAATTTCCTAGCGATCACACGCTAACGCTAAAGAGATGCTTGGAAACACCAAGTCTTACACTCTTCCGCACATCTCAATAAAAACCACTAGTATAAGGGATATTCCATTAGGAATGTTACCTTATAAGCCACAACACACTAACACAATCATCGTTATACAGGTCCCACTCCCATGAGTTTAACGACCCGGAGAATCCTCGATTTGCCAATTCCAAGGCGACTAACAACTAGAATCCTAACACGATTCTCTAACCACACACTCTACCGAGTGTAACTCAAAACAACAATCATTAGACTTATTGCATTCCATTACAGAATTCAAGTCTTCACCGCACACACGTACACATAAATCGGTCATCCTAGTTATAATGGGTAACTAAAACCAATAACAATCTCAACAATGCACCCACTACTTAGGGTGACTAAGCACGCACCAAACTCGTGAGTTGGCTCGCTCACTTAACTAATCGAATCCATCGTACACTTCCCGACTCGTAAAGAACTCGATGTGACAACAAGCACATCACTCGAGACCACTATATTCTAGGAACCAATAAAAGATTCCTAATTCGTCCCGTTCTACCCCAACCATGCCACGTTTCCTCCGTTCGGTACTTGTCATGTCATACTTGGTGTCAAGATACACTTTCATAATAATGGTGATCGGTCATTATTAGAAATGCGTACCTTACCATTTCCACATGGTCACGCAAAGTACTTTACCCGGTCTGACGCAACATTCACACAAAATAACACGCGATAACTCCTAGTACCCGAATGACCCAAGTCCTTACCGTGAACTTGATCACTCAAACCACCAAACATGCGAATCTCTCCAATAGATTCGTCCCTAGGACACCGCACCAAAAGATACCTGTATATATATATACACAAATATACAATAATAATAAGCGTACACAAGTACACCACAACAACAAGTCAACCTACAACCTAGGTGACTATCACTAAAACAACGTCCAAGTTCGCCTATTTACATTAGGCACTAGCGATCTAAGACACTAATTTACACACAAAATAGGGCCCCACAAAATTCCACATTGGACAAGCACAAGTCCTAGTTAGTCACCGACTCTAAGGCACTAAGAAATCTCAATCCGACCAGTAATCCTACAAGTCCCGCAATTAACGTACCACTGTCAATAAGTCTAAGACTAGGCACCTATTCAAAGGTCACCTAATTTCCTTAGACCATGCTCTGATACCACTTGTAACAACCCAACCCGTTATCCAACCGACAACGCTTAATTTTTTTTTTATCAAATCTGGCCAGTTCAGCATTCGGCGCGGCGCGCCCCACTGTGGAGCGGCGCTCCAAAGTGGTCTGTCCACTCTTTCCCTTTTTTTGACAAAAAGATCGTCCACTTCCGGGCACTTTTAGATGAAACGGTTTTCACAACACGATAAAGTAAGTAAAACTAACACGTTTTCATAATAAAACAAGTTTTACAACTCCGGGCCCACATCGACCCAATTTACAACAAGCGACCATTTCGACCCATTTTAGTTTAATACAAAACTTAGACCGAGCATGGCAGTTGGGGATACGTTACCCAATCCTAATCAATCCAAAGCACGTCCTCTAAAGCAACCTACACAATCCAATGGTTCTCACGATTACCCGAGCCATCACCTCCACGCGAATCTATAAAAATGTAAACAACGAGAGGGTAAGCTATGAAAGCTTAGTGAATGCAATAATTATACACATACATATATAATATACCTACTTGCAAACACTTACTCACATACCGCATACATGCTAGCAACACAAATATCTTATCATCACAAATACAAAGCTATAAACCTCCAATACCACAAGCTAGCACAACAATAGCATATATATAACCCGAACAATATAATATGCTACACTACAACACAATAACCATGGTTAACCAATAACACAAGGGAATGGTACTTCGAATTTCCCATCGGTATTCGTAACAACCATTAGTGTACAACGAAATATATCACTAACCTCTAGGCGACACGGACAACGAAATATCTGTTCAAGCAATCGTTAGTGTACAACGAAATATATCACTAACTCTTGGGCAATTTGGACAATGAAATATCCATCGTTAGTGTACAACGAAATATATCACTAACTCTTGGTGGTATAGACACATATACCCGGCCCCATCCCTCGCCCTACCAATAGATACATTATATACACACATGTATAATCATTCCACTCACCTCGTGAACTCGAACATTACAAACCATGCATGAAATCCCCACCACACGCGATCGAGAAAGATTTTACCTATAATACGCATATAGGTATACAAATAATCAACATACAACCTCATTTGGACTCTCGACTCGCCCGAATGAACAACAAGTGCAAAATATACCCTTTTGCACTTTTAACACTACCCGAAGGTCCAAAACTAACGAGACTAGTTTCCGCGTTCTCGAAATACCCAAATATGTCAACTTTAAACTTTAAACGCATACTAGCTCGTATTTTACACAAAACCCATTCCATGGTTGACCAAGTTTGACTTTATTGCTAAAACACCAAATTTTAACCTAAAATCACTTCTCGCGAGTAATTACATCAAAAGCATCATTTAACACTTAACAAAAGCATTTAACATCCAATTAATCCAAATTAGTGTCATCCTCAATTTTGACCCAATTCAAATTGCTCATTTTGACCAAAGTCATAAAACGCCCCAAAATCACTAACGACTAGTGATTATATTTTCAAGACAACCACTAACACTTAAATCAAGTATTTACCTACTTGATTTACCAAAACTTGACTTAAAACTTAATTTAACACCGAATCAAGCTTACTTGTCCCAAAATATCCATTTGACCCGTTTTGACCTAAATTAGGGTTTACACCCAAAAACCAAGTCAACACAAGTGTTCTAATGTTTAACCAACACACGCAAGACCCAAACTCATAATTTCATCACTCGAAACCCTAAGTCACCTATTTAGGCTTACTTACTTGAATCTTACCCAAAACCCCCAAATTTCACAATAAAATGGGTTTATAACACTAACTAACACAAACCCTAACTCGAACAATAATCTTAACAATGAAATTCGGATTAGGGTTTACCTCAAGCACCAAAACGAGCTCTAGTAGCTAGAAACACCAAGGAGAACCAAAACCCGCTTCCAATTTGGGCAAAAATCACTATTTTCATCATCCATTCAAGCTTCCTCTTTCTAGAACTCTCTCTCTCTAAGATAAGATGGGAGTGTTGTGTGAATGTCAAAATGATCTAAAAGTGGATCTAAAACTGATATTAAAGCCACAAATCTGTCCATAAGTGAAAGGACCAAAGTACCCCTCATTTACCCTTTAAAAAAGGCTGAAAATTGCATCAGACAGGATCGGAGCGCCGCGCCAAAGAGTGGAGCGCCGCTCCAACCTTCTGGTCAGTTTTCAGCAACTTGTTTTGGCCATAACTTTTTTACCGTAGCTTTATTTTCGATGAATCAAATATCGTTGGAAACGTAATAAGATTTTCTTTCCAATGGTAAGGCTTTGAAACATCAACACAAACTTTATTTGGGGTTGAAATGATGCGTACACACCTTGTCACTTCAAACAACATCCAGTTTCCTTCAACGTTCGAGCAAGCAACACGTACGTGCTTCGTACACTTCATACACACATCGTACACCATAAATACATTATGTACAATAAACCTTTAGTCATTGGTCTTTGAACCGGTGAACGCGAATCTTAGATATGGATCCATATGGTTTGACATCCCCACTCAGGCTAGTAGCGCTAGCTTTTAATGGGTGTTCAATACTTTGTAAACTTACGCACTCACCAAGTGCACTTTTAGGGGGTGTTATTTACGTTAAATTAGTTACCAAGTGCCCACGGTTATACATATACTTTTCATACTGTTTTGAAACACTGAAATCTTGTGGCCTACCTTACGTTACTGTTATACTTAAACTATAGCTCACCAACCTTTGTGTTGACATTTTTAAGCATGTTTTTCTCAGGTGCTTAAAGTTTGCTTGCTTCCGCTGTAGTTGTCATGCTTTGTAGACTCCCGCTGTGCGTACTAGAGATGTCACCGCATGAAACGTTTAATTTGCATTCAAACTATGTTATCTTTGAAACAATGTATTTGTAACGACCTATGGGTCACGTACTATTATTTTTGCTTTCTATTCGTAGAAGCATACTTTCAGATGTTAAACATTTGACGTTGGTTAAAACGACACCTTTTATCATGAATGCAAACTCTTTTTGAAACAGCATATAGTGTTTGACCTTGTAATGATCCTGTTGTTGATAATTCGTACACGATGGTTTTGTACGGGGCATCACATTTGGTATCAGAGCATTGGTTGTAGGGAATTAGGTTGCATTAGTGAGTCAAGACCCGACCGAGTAGGATTCACTAATAGGACTAATCTACAACTTGCTAGTTTACTTGTTTCTGCGAAACTTGCTACATGCTGCTACTTACTTTTACTGCTATATGTCGTATACTGCTACATGTTTTCACTACTGCATGCTACTATTTGCTTTCGATTGCATGCTATTTCTGTACGATTCGTTATTATTGCCATGCTATTTACTGCTATACATGATCTAGACTGTCGTAGTTACTTTGCCTAATACGTGCTTGCTTTATGACTTACTGACATGGAAAAAGTTATTTTTCCTTATTTAGATGTCGGATGTCCCGCCTGTTATTATTTTGGAGAGCGACTCAGACTTATCCGCCACCTCGCCTGCCATTGTTGTCGATTCTCAGATCCCGTCGTCGACACCCTCCAGTGACTCTGGCGCTCCGTCCTCTGGAACCAGTAGCCATGCACCCGACCCAGTGATCACCTCAGACGAAGCCGAGGACCTACAGAAGATTCCAGCTCCACTTGCCCCAGGACCCTCGGAGCCACAGCACCATCCCGGTGGTGCTGTGATTCTAGGGGAACTTGGGAAGGGTCCATTCCATAATGAGCATAACCATTGGTGCCGACACCTTCCTGATGGACGTCTCGTGCTGATCCCGCCTTTCAGATACCAACTGATGATAGCCGGCCGAGCAGAGCCACCCGTACAGCCACCCCCAGATGATTCCGATGACTCATCATCCGATGACTCATCCTCTGATGACTCCAGTGACGAGGATTCCGACGAGGATCCCGAGGAGGCACCCGTGTAGCCACCCTCCACCCCGCCGAAGAAGCGGCATCATTTCGACGGTACTATTATTCCAGGGGTTAATGGAGGTAGGTCGTTCGTTAACGCACGTGGACTGAAGATTAGAGTTACCTCCTGTAAGCGGCTTATGCCGTATCCTACTGATCCATTCATACGCAAGGCTCCTCGTTACGCAGCATCTACTTCTGGTGCTGGACCGGCTGCACCACCAACACCACCTGCACCGACTGCACCGCCTGCCCCACCATCTCCCTCTGTCGAGGAATTGACGAGGGAAGTGGAGATCCTCCGTGCTCAGGTCACTGAGCTCGAGGACCAGATGTCCCACGTAATGGACATCCTACACCCACCATCACCATAGAACATTTGTATTAGATTTCATTATGTAATCTCGTTTGTAGTTTCATGTTTTACTTATGTATTGTACGAATCATATGCGAATGTATGCAACTTTTTATTAATGAATGAAACTTTGGGTTGTTTAATTCTTGTACGATGTTCCATTTACGTTATTGTATGATGATTTCGTGGTATCTGTATCTAGTTGCATTACTTAATTAACATGTGATGTGTTGATTCCATGTTGGTTACCATATACTGTATTATTATTATTTGAATACTGGATTTTTGACTTGAGTCAAAATTTTTGTTTAGAACATCAATGGCCAATAGAAGATCAACGCCCACAGCAGCACAGATCGAAGAAATGATCACTAAACAAGTAGCCGCAGCTTTAGCGGAAATGAACCCCCAAGCCCCACCAGTTAACTAGCCCATTCATAATGGGTGTACTTATAAGGAATTCCAAAGCTGCAATCCCCACAACTTTAGTGGTAGTGAGGGGCCAGTTGGTCTCACTAGGTGGTTTGAGAAATTAGAATATGTGTTCCGAGTTAGCAACTATTCAGAGACGAACAAAACAAAGTATGCCTCATGTACACTGTCTGACGGTGCCCTAACTTGGTGGTACACACTGTCTCAAGCCAAGGGTATTGACGAGGCGTATGCTACACTGTGGGAAGAATTCAAGGGGGCCATGATTGAAGAGTACTGTCCTCGAACAGAGATCTATAAAATGGAGGCCGATTTTTGGCAGTTGAAGGTTGTTGGAAACGATCTTGATGGTTACAACCGTAGGTATCTGGAATTAGCTCTAATGTGTCCAACGATGGTTACCCCAGAGTTTAAGCGGATGGAAAGGTACTTGTGGGGACTTCCTAAGTCCATTAAGGGAAATGTCACCTCGTCTAAGCCACCTAATGTCCCGGAAGCAATGCGCATGGCGCACACCTTAATGAACCAAATTATCATCGATGAATCGGAAAAGGCAAAATCCGAATCGGGGGTTAGCAGTGAGAAGCGTAAGTGGGACAACAACAAGGGGAGAGCCTATGATCAAACCCCCGCTAAGGGGCACAACGATGTGAGGAACCCCAATCCGAACACCAACTCGAACCCAAACTACAAGGGTAGTCTGCCACAGTGCAAGAGGTGCTACAAGCACCATACCGGGTACTGTAATGTTGTCTGTGAAAAGTGCAAAGGACCAGGCATATTGGCAAGGACTGCAAGATCACCACCATGACTGGGAGGCCGAACCCCACGGGACCGAGAAAGTGCTATGAATGCGGACAAACAGGCCACTTCAGAAATGAGTGTCCCAACAAGCGAAAGGACGGCGGACCACTACGTGGCAGAGCTTTCAATGTAAACACAAGAGATGCCCGTGAGAACCCCGACTTGGTCGCAGGTATATTCACTATCAACAATCTATTAGCTTCTGTCCTATTTGATACTGGTGCCGATAGAATTTATGTATATAGACACTTTTGCTCTAAGATAAATTGGTCGTTAGTTCCTTTAAAGGAGAGTATGCTTGTAGAGGTAGCCAATGGAAAACTTGAGAAAGTTGACGAAATTAGCTGAGGAGCTATTATCAAAATAGCTGGTGTGGATTTCGAGATTGACTTGATACCCATTAAATTGGGAAGCTTTGATGTTATTGTCGGTATAGACTGGTTGACCAAGATAAGGGCTGACATTATCTGTGGAGATAAAGCTCTTCGTATACCACACGGAGACGGTGAACCACTGATTATTTACGAAGAGAGATGTAGCTCGAAACTGAATCTCATTAGTTGCATGAAAGCACAAAAGATCATGAAGAAAGGATGTCTTGCTGTTCTAACACATGTGAAAATGTTAGAAACTGAGGTGAAGAGTGTGGATGACGTACGAATTGTGAACGAATTTTCCGATGTCTTTCCGGAAGAATTGCCTGGATTACCGCCACCGAGAGCAGTGGAGTTTCAGATCGATTTAGTGCCAGGAGCTGCACCTGTAGCTCGCGCACCTTATCGACTCGCACCTTCCGAAATGCAAGAATTTCAGAGTCAACTACAAGAACTGCTAGACCGTGGATTTATCCAACCAAGTTTCTCACCTTGGGGCGCACCTGTTTTGTTTGTGAAGAAGAAGGATGGATCATTCCGTATGTGTATCGACTACCGTGAACTCAACAAATTGACGATCAAGAATCGGTATCCTCTTCCCAGAATTGATGATCTTTTTGATCAACTACGAGGATAGAGCGTTTACTCTAAGATCGATTTGCGATCCGGTTATCAACAGTTGAGGGTGAAAGAGAGCGATGTGATGAAGACTGCATTCAGAACTCGTTATGGTCATTATGAGTTCCTCGTGATGCCATTCGGTTTAACCAACGCACCTGCCGTGTTTATAGATCTCATGAATCGTGTCTGTAAGCCATACCTAGATAAGTTTGTTATCGTCTTCATAGATGATATTCTCATCTACTCCAAAAGTGAAGAAGAACATGAGCAACATTTTTGACTAGTGCTTGAACTCTTGAGACAAGAGAAACTTTATGCAAAATTCTTCAAGTGTGAATTTTGGTTGAAGGAAGTCCAATTTCTGGGTCACGTTGTGAGTGATCAAGGTATCAAGGTTGATCCCGCAAATATTGAAGCTATCAGCAAGTAGGAAACCCCCACTACTCTGACTCATATCCGCCAATTTTTAGGCCTCGCCGGTTACTACCGAAGATTTATTGAAGGTTTCTCTCTGATTGCGCGTCCTTTGACCGCGCTGACTCACAAAGGGAAGAAGTTCATTTGGGAACCCGAACAGGAATCAGCATTTCAAACCTTGAAAAGGAAGTTAACCACCGCACCTATCTTATCACTTCCTGAAGGCAGTGACGATTTCGTCGTTTATTGCGATGCTTCGAAAAGTGGTTTTGGTTGTGTACTGATGCAACGAACAAAGATTATCGCTTACGCCTCTCGTCAACTGAAGATTCATGAGCGAAATTACACTACGCACGATCTCGAGCTTGGAGCCGTTGTCTTTGCATTAAAACTGTGGAGACACTATCTTTATGGAACTAAGAGCACTATTTTTACCGATCATAAAAGCCTCCAACACATCTTTGATCAGAAGCAACTGAATATGAGACAGCGCCAATGGATCGAGACGCTGAACGACTATGATTGTGAACTTCGTTATCACCCTGGCAAGGCCAATGTTGTAGCTGACGCTTTGAGCCGAAAGGAGAGGATGGCACCTCTTCGGGTTCGGGCTCTGAACATCACCATTCATTCTAATCTCAACAGCCAGATCCGAGCAGCCCAAGATGAGGCTCTCAAAGAAGAGAATATATCTCATGAATACTTGAACATTCTCGTTTCTCGATTCGAAGTTAAGGAGACTGAACTCCGATGCTATGCCGGAAGGATTTGGGTACCTCGTTATGGAGATCTACGGAACCTTATATTAGACGAAGCCTACAAGTCGAGATATTCGATTCATCCAGGAGCCGGTAAAATGTACCACCATCTTAAGGAACAGTATTGGTGGCCTAATCTTAAGAAGGACGTTGCAACTTATGTTGGGAAGTTTTTGACTTGCTCGAAGTTAAGGCCGAGCATCAGAGGCCTTCTGGGTTACTTCAACAACTGGAAATCCCGCAATGGAAGTGGAAAAGGATAACAATGGATTTCATTACGAAGCTACCAAAGACGGTGGGCGGATACGATACCATCTGGGTTATCGTTGACCGTCTTACCAAATCTGCACACTTTTTAGCCATGAAGGAAACAGATACGATGGAGAGACTCGCTCAACTTTACATTAAAGAGGTTGTATCTCATCATGGTGTGCCCTTATCGATCATCTCAGATCGCGATCCCCGTTTTGCTTCCAGATTTTGGCATTCTTTGCAAGAAGCCTTGGGGACTCGTCTCGACATGAGTATTGCGTATCACCCACAGACCGATGGACAAAGCGAACGCACGATTCAGACTTTGGAAGACATGTTGCGTGCATGTGTCATTGATTTCGGAAAGGCTTGGGAAAGGCATTTGCCACTAGCCGAGTTCTCTTACAACAACAGTTATCATTCGAGTAATAATGCCGCACTTTTTGAAGCATTGTATGGCCGCAAATGCTGATCTCCTATTTATTGGGCCGAAGTAGGCGAAACGCAAATCACCGGACCCGAGATAGTCCATGAAACAACTGAGAAGATTGTCCAAATTCAAGCGAGACTTAAGACGGCCCGTGATCGCCAAAAGAGTTATGCCGACCTTAAACGTAAAGACTTTAAATTCAACGTGGGTGACCGTGTAATGTTGAAGGTCGCGCCTTGAAAAGGTGTGATCCATTTTGGAAAATGTGGGAAGTTAAATCCTTGATACATTGGTCCTTTTGAAATCTTGGAACGTGTTGGACCCGTTGCTTACCGTCTGGATCTTCCGTCTCAATTGAGCTCAGTTCATCCTACCTTTCACGTATCGAATTTGAAGAAGTGTCTTGCTGAACCGGAACATGTCATACCATTGGAGGAACTTACAATTGATGACAAACTCCACTTCGTGGAAGAGCCTGTCAAAATTATGGACCGTGAGGTCAAAACTTTGAAACACAACAAGATTCCGATCGTCTGAGTACGATGGAATGCCAAACAAGGACCTGAGTTTACCTGGGAGCGAGAGGATCAAATGATGCAGAAGTATCCTCACCTTTTCCCAACTCCTCCATCTACCTCAGCTTAAAATTTCAGGACGAAATTTTCTTTAACAGGTGGGTAATGTAACGACCCTGGATTTTCCAACGTTTAATTATTAATAATTTATTATTAATGCTTGCGTTTTATTAAACGTATTCTTATACGTGTTACTTGTTACCGTATTTAACTTTTCATTGCCCGACTTGTCTTTGTGACACACGTACTTTTCACGATAATATTATTTACATTCATGATTAATTATTATTAGTAATTTTTAATTAACTAATGTTACTAGTTAATTACTTGGGCTTTGTTTATTTAAATTGTTACATACTTGGACTTGGGCCTTTATTATTGGAAATGGACTTGGAAGCCCACCCTACTTCTCTTAATGGATTAATTAAGAGGCCACTTTATGCTAGTAACATCTTAATGATAAACAAGAATAATTAGTGACATGAGGAATCTAGTTACATGCATACTTACACCATTTCCCCACACCATTTAACTTTATTACTTCTTCTAGCTTACACCATTCTCCCACATATGAAAGTGCATTTGATTCCTTCCTCTTTGAGCTCCAAAAACCATCCACCATGGTGTGTGTGGGGGAGTTCCATTTTTAAATTTTTGTTACTTATTTACTAGCCTTTCACTTCACTTTTCACACACACACACAAAATACTTACACTTTTCTCTCATTTTTCTCTCTAACTTATAAGTAACAAATCTTTAATTTCTCTTCTTTTTCCTTTAACAAAACCGCCATCTTCATCACCATTTACTTGATCTTTGTTTGTTGTTTACTTGCTTGTTACTTGTTTATGTTAAAGATCAAGTTTTCTAACTTGTATCTTCATGTAATCTTGGTTACTTCCATCTTTTGTTTGATGAAGAACCAAGAACAAGAATCTAAACTTACTAGTTTATGGTTCTAAATTTAAATGTTTTCAAGATTTAAAGTTCATAAGTTTCATAATTATACTTGTGTTCATGTTTTGTAGACTTAAATCCTAAGATCCATACTTTGATTTGAATCTTCCTAAGTATGAAACAAACATGAACATAATACTTGTACTTTAGTTTAATTTTTTCTTTTTTAAGTACTTTAAAGTTGTGATGTTGTTAAATTGATCAAGTATTACTAGTTAATTTTGATCAATATTTCTTGAAACTAAAAGTTAACTTTATAAGTTCAAGAACATGAAAGTATAACTTTCTAGTTATAACTTCATATACTTATGTTGGATCTAAGTTTATATAGCTTATGGTCTTCTAATTTTGTTGTAAATAAGATCTTACAAGCTTACATACATTTTTCAAATTGAAAATCTAAGTTTCATAACTTATGGTTTCATTAAAGTGTAGATCCAAGTTTTGTAACTTAGGATCTAACTTAAGAACACTAGATCTAGACTTTCTAGTCTAGGATCTTTAAGATCTAACTAAGATCTAAGTTCTACAACTTAAGATCTTGTTTATTTAGTTTACTTTCAAGTTTGTAGCTTAATATTGTTATTAGAACTCATGTATGTGTCGGATCTAAGATCTTGATGTAACTTTGGTTCATCAAACTACATACAACTCTTAAGAGAGTTGTGCTATATATCTTAGACTTACACTAGTGTTATGATGGTCAAACCTTGGTTAAGATGATGTAAACCCATCAACAAGTTGTACATTTGAGGCTATATGCATCAAGGATGAGAATCGTGATGCGCATCAAGCACCAAGAACCCACCGGAACACCTTTACTTACTATTTCTGGAACTGACCAGACTACCTGGGCTACTGGAAAGTTGATTTTCAGTTAGTTCGGTTTGATTAGATGATTTTCCATTTAGACCTCATCTTAATCCGAGTTACGGTTTAGGATCTATGGCCTCCCGAAAGTCACTACACCCTATTAACGTTGTGCTAAAATTTCTGACCTACTCGCACTTAAACTGTCACCACGGTCAAACGAAGAAGAGTTTGATTCTGGAAATTGGTCAATACCTAGGGGACTCATAAACGGAGCCATGGCCACTGGTCTCACCTCATTTCAGTTTGTATAGAGATCGTGGCGACTGAACGAATTCAGCCTTTATTTCAAACCCTAGTCTTGATTTATTTTTGTTTAATGATGAATGATGATGGTACTTAAGACCTAATTTACATACATTTAAACCTTTGGGAACGATTTACTGACTTAGTAACTTTTGACTTAGGTTGAGGACCTTCAAGACCAAACTACTTGCTTACTATTCCCGCGTATCGACTTTTACTACTTTCCAATGTGAGTTATAGCATCCCTTTTTACTTTAACTATTTTGGGAACTGAGAATACATGCGCATTTTACGTTTTACATACTAGGAACGAGTACTTAAACTTTATATATGTGTGGGTTATACAACGACATAAACTTTCCCCTTAGCTCGGTAACGTTTAGTCATTGGTCTTTGAACCGGTGAACGCGAATCTTAGATATGGATCCATAGGGTTTGACATCCCCACTCGGGCTAGTAGCGATAGCATTTAACGGGTGTTTAATACTTCGTAAACTTACGCACTCGCCAAGTGTACTTTTAGGGGGTGTTATTTACGTTAAGTTAGTTACCAAGTGCCCACGGTTATACATATACTTTTCATACTGTTTTGAAACACTGAAATCTCGTGGCCTACCTTACGTTACTGTTATACTTAAACTATAGCTCACCAACCTTTGTGTTGACATTTTTAAGCATGTTTTTCTCAGGTGCTTAAAGTTTGCTTGCTTCCGCTGTAGTTGTCATGCTTTGTAGACTCCCGTTGCGCGTATTAGAGATGTCACCGCATGAAACGTTTAATTTGCATTCAAACTATGTTATCTTTGAAACAATGTATTTGTAACGACCTATGGGTCACGTACTATTATTTTTTCTTGCTATTCATAGAAGCATACTTTCGGATGTTAAACATTTGACGTTGGTTAAAACATCACCTTTTATCATGAATGCAAACTCTTTTTGAAATAGCATATAGTGTTTGACCTTGTAATGATCCTGTTGTTGATGATTCGTACACGATGATTTTGTACGGTGAAAGGACCCGTCCTAATCCATCTGAACGAAGTCACCAACATCTGGTTCCATTGCGATGATCGACTCCAAATAATGTCTTTAAAATGAACAAATGCACAACGGAATGTTTCTTTCATACCTGAGAATAAACATGCTTTCAAGTGTCAACCAAAAGGTTGGTGAGTTTATAGGTTTATCATAAAACAACAAAATTCATCATTTTGATAGACCACAAGATTTAAATCCTACATGGTACAAATGGGCCCGAATCCTACACCCACCTGTAATGTACATGCGATATCTTTTAAATACAGTACACCTTTTTCGTGTACGCAATCCATTTTTCATAAATCTTAGTAACCGTACACATATCTTGTGCACAAAAACTAATACACATAACCTGTGTATAAAAATCATTCTCTCGATACATAACATTCACATCAATTGGTGGCAATTATCATGTCCACATAATTTAATGGTGGCAATTATCATGTCCACATAATTTAATGGTGGCAATTATCATGTCCACATAATTCAATAGTGGCAATTATCATGTCCACATAATTCAATAGTGGCAATTATCATGTCCACATAATTCAATAATAATCCGCAGAACTTCTGTCTGCATAATAATTCATTCGAGGAATGTTTTACTTGTGTCTATCTCGTCAAACATTTATAAAAGCATTTCATGTATTCGCAGTTCAAAATATATTTCAAAGGCATTTAATAAAGCAGTTGTAAAAACAACGCATGTATTCTCAGTCCCAAAAATGTAAAGAGTAAAAGGGAGCAAATGAAACTCACCGAATGTATTTTGTAGTAAAAATACATATGACTATATTGAACAATGCCGGGTTGGCCTCGGATTCATGAACCTATATCATTAATGTATATTAACACATATATTTGTAATCTAACAATATTTATATATACTGTATCTTAGTTTATATGTCTTATGTATTTAATTTGTATATATTTAAAATGATTAATATTTATACATGTAGGTATCTTAATATGTTTATTAGTATTTTATCAATAATTTGTTATTTGTAATATTTATGAAATTAATGTTAATATGTTTAGTATATAATTATGTGTAATATAAGTATAACATTTATTTGTTATAAAAATAATAATAAAATGATAATTAAAATAATAATGATAATTAAAATAGTAATGATAATAATAATGATAGTTTTTAATAATAATGTAAATTAATAATAATAATATTAAAATAATAATGTTTTTATATAAAAATCATTTCAATAATAATAATAATAATAATAATAATAATAATAATAATAATAATAATAATAATAATAATAATAATAATAATAATAATAATGATAATGATAATAATAATAATAATAATAAATATGAAAATATAAAAGTGTATACCCTTATTAAAAGCTTCACTAAAAAGAATTGTCTATGACGGGATTCGAACCCGAGACCTCTCGATAACCTAACAACACCCTTAACCATCCATCCGTCCATACATTTCTGTTTTAAAACCCAGACTAAAATTTATAACCCGTTTACACTGGTCTCCTTCTTCTTCATTCATTAAATAGACCCAGCTTCATTACTTGATTAGATAACCAGGAGATAAACAATGGGGTTTTTGATTTATTTTATAACCACACAACTAAAACAATATCATCTAAAGTTCATCATCAATGAATCATCTTTCACAACTTCCTCATCATACTATCGCTAACCATCACAGAGATAGAAATAGGAACATTCAGTGGCATTACATCAATGAAATTTTAGATGTTTTGGTTTTGAATATCGTCATGGTAGTCTAAGAAAAAGGTTACGCAGCAAAATGGGTTCCAATCTTTTTCTTTTTAGCTAAATCGAAACAGCAATCATATGGAAGTACCATCATTACCTATTTTATCTTATCATCATCTTAATCTTAATCATCTAATATCATAAACATTTTCTCACCATCATCTCTATATCATAAAATCATAATCATCATCGTTGATTATCATGTATTCGTTTAAACAGACCAACAGGTGAAACGACTGCCCGATGATTTATCAATTGGGTTGGGTTTTGTCACGGCCCACTAAGTAATATAGATGATTTCAGTTTGTAAACAGAACAGTAGGCAAGAAATCTTAGTGGGTTATGTGTGTCTAATTACGTTTGATTTTTAAAATGGAAACATATAAGTAGCAAGGTGTACCTTGGATCCCCTCAAAACCGTCCAATAACTAAAGGTAATTTCCACAACCCTACCATCCACTTGCTTCTAAACAAAAACTTAGATGTCCAAAAGTTGTTCGATTTATTACAATTCATGAAGGTCAAAAGGCTGAATTGTTTAGATTTTATGTGAGGTTATTGAGTTGATGAATGTCGGCCATAAATTATTCACTAGTCCCACTTGCATCGATTTATCCTGGAGGTTTAAATAAGGTGAGGGATTATAATATCCAATACCTCTCAATTTGACAAAATTCTAACCTACCGACCTATTATCACCAAACATTACGTACCTATCAATATATTTCGGTTTGCAATGGAATGTAAACACAATAACAGCGGTATTCAATCAAAGCATGTGTGAGGTGTTCGAATGATGATTTAAACAACGTGGAGCTGCAGCGAGCCATAAAGTTGTGGGTTTTGGGTAGAAGGTGGTGAGTGGTGGAATTGATGGAGGTGAAGTGGATGATGGTTTATGGTTTGTTGTGCTGATCTAGAAACAGAAGTATAAAACAATTTGGTTTGTTTATGTACTAAAAGTAGGAGGTGGTTGCTCTAAGTTTAATCGATGGGGTGTTCTTGATCTTGGTTTGCAGTTTCATACGACAAAAGAAAAGATAAAAAGAAGGAAAAATGGATGTTTGGTTACATGATGATGATGGATCGAATTACTAGAATGGAAAACAAGGTGGTGAGTTTGTTTGAGAGGTGATGGTTGTATCCTTCATCCATATGTATTATGTGTATATATATATTAAATAGGAATATAGACTAAAAAGATTAAATTTAAATAGACTGGATGTATCAAACAAAAAGAAATTTCAAGATTTCATATATCTCGTATAGTTAGTGGTTTAGGTGATGGTTTGGTGATCATGGGTGATGTTAGTCTTGTGGGTTGTGATAGTTTAAATTGGTGATTACAAACACAGAAGATACAAGGAAAATAAATAAAGTGGATATATACCTCTAACTAATTTTGTCAGATTCTGTGCATGTGAAGATTTCAATCAAGGAGACAAAAATATTCGATCAAGAAGTAAACAAAATGAAGAAACAAAAAGTGATACCGACCCTTAACAAAATTATACGATTGATTGAGTGTGGATTCTAACAGATTTTAGATGGTTTTGCTGTAATGTCAATAATCAGATATAGTGTTTTCAAATTAGATACAGTGAAAAGGATATGATATCCACTTCATACGATTTTGTTTCCTAATTTGTAGTTTATGTAATATAATAAATATTAATAAATATTTTAGTAGTAATAATTATATTAATAATTAATAATGATAGAAAAAATATCATAAGAATGATAATATTATTATTAATAATAATATATTGTATTATTTCCTTTTATTAATAATTATAAGAATAATAATGATATTAATAATAATAATAATAATATTGATAAAGATAATAATAATGATTTTATTAATTACAACATCATAATATTTTACTACTAATTATATTAATAAAGTTATTAATGATGATAACAATAATATTAGTAACAATGATATTTTATCAAATTATATGTATCCAATTTCATATCTTTATATTATGTATAGTAATAGTATTAATATTGATATTATTATTTATATTGATTTTAATAAAAGAAATGATAAAATTAATATAGCAATTATATTTTATATTGCAAGTAAGTTTAATATATTGATATTATTAACTATGTAATATTTATTAACTATCTACTATATAATAACACATATTTATATATTTTATATATATTACGATATACATATAATATTAATCATGTATAGGAATCATATATATTTATATATAGATTTGTTGTTAAATAATAATTATTATAATATCATATTTCATAACAACGACATTTAATATTTCAAATTATACATTCAATTACTATATATACACACACATATCTATTTACAATTAGTTGTTCGTGAATCGTTGGGAATGGTCGAAGGTTAATTAAATATATGAAACAGTTCAAAATTTTTTAGACTCAACATTACAGACTTTGCTTATCGTGTCGGAAACATATAAAGATAAAGTTTAAATTTGGTCGGAAATTCCCGGGTCATCACAGTACCTACCCGTTAAAGAAATTTCGTCTCGAAATTTGAGTGAGGTGGTCATGGCTAACAATAAAAATGTGTGATGACCCGAAAATTTTCGACCAAATTTAAACTTAATCTTATATGATTTCGATACGATAAGCAAAGTCTGTTAAACAGAATCTCATAATTCTTGAACTATTCAATTACCTTTCGTTTATTCACGATGATGCATGAATAATTATATGTAAATAGATACATATACTATAACTTGAAAACGTAACTAAGTGTTGGGTATATGATACTGTGCATTAATCTTATTTGATTGATTACCTGATTGATATATTTAATTACGGAGTTAAAAGATTATGCCAAACGATTCAAGTAAAAGACATTTACTGAGTCTCTTAATTATTATGATATCATTACGGGTCTCTATTGAGAGGTCCACGTTGATTTGAGAAATCATTCATTTTTAACGGTATTCGGAACAAATGATAAAGTGTTTGTTTAAATAACGTAACTTGGACACATACAATAATAAGGAATATTAACTGTTGGAATTAGATATATGAATAACCTGTGTTATGTATTTTAAAAACGTGTTTATTAAATATTGAATATATATATTTAAATATAATATTAACTTGGTCATAAAACAATCTGTTATTATATATATAATAACAAATAACGAGACGATGATTTATAGAAGTAAATGACCAAAATACTCGAAAGTTTAAGATATACTTTGAGTGGTATAGTTTAGGAATAATTTAAGACTATATTTTGACAAAGGTACGAGTCGCGAAACGTAATGTACAAGTTTTCTCAACATACGAAGAGACACTCGAAAAACCGGAACCGGGACATAAGTCGAGTGATGACGTACGACTTATCGGAACAAAAATTACAAGTCAACTATGCATGTGAATTTAATATAATATATAATTAATTATTTAAATTAAATATATTATATATATTATATTAAATTATGTCGACAAACAAAATTACAAAAAAATATGTGAGCTGGATCTGACGGTCATGCGATCGCATGGCAAATAGGCATAAAACCCATGCAATCGCATGGGCATCAGAATCAGGCCACACCTATAAAAGCTCAAGCATTTTGGTCTCTGTCTTACACACATACATATCATACTCCATATTTATCTTATTATTATTATTATTATTATTATTATTATTATTATTATTATTATTATTATTATTATTATTATTATTAATATTATTATTATTATTATTAATATTAATATTATTATTAATCTTATTATTATTAATATTATTAATTAGTATTATACATAAAATACTACGACGAGGTTATGAGTGTGTCACTTTCAAAATGGTTTTAAGAGCGGGATAGAGCTAAGGAAATTATGGGTTATTGCCAAGGAGGTTATGGGTAATGTTCGGGGATATATTTATGAATCAAACCTAGTGTTTATCATCTCGTTACGTCTACGTACTTTCCTACAATATTGAATCTCAATATTAATACGTAAGTACTTATATTTTATCTATTATATATTAATAGTGTATCCATGTCTAGTACTCGAGTATATATATTTATAAATGCTTGTATGCTAAATTTTGTCGTTAAACAGTTTATAATGAATCACGAATTAAATCCATATATTACTGGTAAAAGGTATATGATATACATGTTTTTGGAAAGCTGGCGAAAAATCGATAACTTTTCATTTAGACACCGAATAGTTTCGATGAACGGATTAAAAGATATGATCAACTGAATTATGATTGACATTAATTGAAATTGCTTTTGAATCTACAATTAAGATTTAAACAACTTGTTTACGAGATTGATAAAGTGAATTTTTAAATATTGCTAACCGAGTAAATGAATCTTTATATAAGGCACGTCTCATTTTGTTAAACTATTGTCAAAATTGACTTTTTGAAACGACTTTGGATAACTTTTGTATGTCGATCTCGAGCATTAGGATTGTGATACACTATGACCTGACCTAGCTTGATAGACATTTATTGACCAACATATGTTCTCTAGGTTGAGATCTACGATTCTTTGATATACCGAGTTTCGGTCACATTACGATGAACAACTGTATGTGCTGCTAAGGTGAGTTTCATAAGATCCCTTTTACTCTCTACATTTTTGGGCTGAGAATACATGCAAATGCTTTATTAACCGATATACAATATTTATATGTGTGAGTTTCATTGCTCCCTTTTTAATTGCTTTTGCAATATATTTTTGGGCTGAGAATACATGCAATTTATTTTAAACGCAATGGACACAAGTACATACTAAATTCTACACTGAGTTTGAACCGAAAATCCCTTAGCTTTGGTAACTAGTAACTGTCGGTTATAAGAACTGATGGGCGCGAGTAGTTGTATATGGATCCATAGGGCTTGATATCCCCGTCCGAGCTAGAGCACTAGCCTTTTAACGGACGTATGCTATTTGAGAAGCGTACATGTTGGTTTGCGTGTATTATTAAGATGATTATACAAAGGGTACAAATTATATATACGTTAAGTTTAGTTACCAGGGTGCTCAATTTCGTAGAATATTTTGATAAACGTTTCTGGATGAAACAACTGAAATCTTGTTATCCACTTTTATATGCAGATTATGCGAAACACTAAAACTATGAACTCACCAACCTTTGTGTTGACACTTGTTAGCATGTTTATTCTCAGGTTCCCTAGAAGTCTTCCGCTGTTTGCTTATATGATAGACAAGCTATGCGCATGGAGTCTTACATGGCATATTTTTCAAGAAAACGTTGCATTCACCAATTCATCACCATGTACCTTATTTAGACTGCATTGTCAACGGAAGTACTGTTGTAAACTATTATATAAGGTGATTGTTTATATGTAGAAATCATCAGATGTCGAAAACCTTTGATTTAATATTCATTTATGGTGTGCCTTTTCAAAAGAATGCAATGTTTATAAAACGTATCATATAGAGGTCAAATACCTCGCAATGAAATCAATGAATGACGTATTCGGCCAAATGGATTTGGAGCGATCGTCACAGTTGGTATCAGAGCGTTGGTCCTAGCGAACCAGGTCTTACATGAATGTGTCTAACTGATAGTTGTTAAGATGCATTAGTAAGTCTGGACTTCGACCGTGTCTGCATGTTAAAAGTTTTGCTTATCATTTTTTGTCGAAAATTACATGCTTATCATTCTTAAGTCTAGACACGTTTTGCTGCATTGATTGCATAAATAGTGTATAGACAAAAATTCATATCTTAACGTATCTGTTACTGTAAACTTTTCCTGACATCTTCCGAAAATTTCTCCGTGATTTATGGAATTTGGTATTATATATACATATGTAAATTATGTATTGAAGAATACCAAACTAAATTCTATAATCTATTTTATATCAAAAATCATCTATCTAATTATACAAGATGGATCCCGTATCTAGTTCAAATTCCTTAAATTCCGACAGCTATTCCGATATGGATATTCTCCTGAACTCTGAAGAAAGTGTAACTGGAATGGATCAACCAACTAGCCATCATCTATTCTGGATGAATTGGGGATGGGTTCGTAACCTACTTAATTATTGGAGACAAGAAGAAGGCGATCCCTTCCATCCACCACATTGCCCTCTTGGCGAAGAACCTGAAGCACTTACCGGCGAACCTGTTCGTAATACCATTTTCTCTCTCATTTCCAGAGTATCTAGTCATGATTATATACTATCTCACATTCTAAATCTTATTCATCCGCTCGTCCGAATCGACAATCATCCCGGTGTAGTAGAAGAAGTCAACGAGCTTCGCGCTCGGGTAGTAGCTTTGGAGAATATGGTGCAAAGGTTACAAGCACCAGCAGCATCACCGGCATCAACAGTACCACCGACAACAACACCAACAGTACCATTACCACCACCAATAACATCCGCATCGCAAACCTCAACTTCACAATCTATTCCACGAGCATCAACGTCATACGCACCGTAGTTACTAAGAAATACCAGCAACAATAACCGATGAAGTATTAACTCATTTCCCCTGAAGAAATTTTATGTATATTTAATATATATGAATTTTGAAATCAAAATAAATCTTTTTGTACCAAGTTATTACGTGTGAATCTTAACTGGTAGGTACTACTCGGTTAATTCATATTACTAATATGCTATGATGTACATACTTCGTTAATGACTTAACCATCGTTAACTACAATCTCTGTTTCCAACTCAATGAATTCCATTTCATAATAAACTAAGTATATTATTCAATTATATGGTTGATTTTATACTTTCATCTTCGATGTATTCGAAACTTTCTAGAAAACATCATTCGTACCTTGCGAAGTTAGCAAGAGTTCCATGAGCACCAACATGATTCACTGAGAAAATATCAATAAAACTGAGTATTGATTACATTAGTGAAATACTCCGTAAAGATTATTAAATCTTTAATGTTTTATTCATTTCTAATTCAAGTCAAAAATCAAATGAGCTTAATATGATATTAACTCATCAAATTTGTATTACATCTGAAGAAAATATACATACATATATTTTCATAAAGACGGTAATAAAAATTCTTTTGTACAAAATATTACTTGTGAAATCTTTAACGGGTAGGTAATTCCTGGGAAATATTTAAGTTCACAATTAATATGTTACACTGTACATTCTTCAACTTTGATTCAAAAATTATTAACTATGCTCACAGCGATATACAATCGTTTCCATACAAATTCAATTACATATTCTGATATTGACGGATCAGAATCCAAGTCAAGATTTAACGGGTGACATCATTCTTAGATCTCTACATCTTTCAAAGCTATACTTTGACTTCAAAAATGTGAAAGATCCTTTAGCATTGTTATTACTGAAAATAACCTTGCAATTCCTTTCCAAAAGTATCCAGTATTATCAACCGTTCAACCAGTCAACGACGACCTTTCAGACTTGTAACTTTGGCATATACGTTTTTGTTACTGGGGAACCTTTCATGTTCCACCACATTAGCAGTAAATTTATCAACAATTTCATTGATCTTTGACCTTCCGAAAAATCCTTATACTCATTGAAACCATATCATGTACTCATCCACATCTTGTAACAGCAATTGCCATATCAACTATCAGGAATTAGCAATCAGTATTTTGAAATCTTGTAGCATGTCTACGCCAACAGTTATATGTGTACATATAACGTCTACCTCTTGGACTTACATACTTCGAATGTGAAGTTTCCGAAAAACACCCCAAACTACTAAACTAGTTCTCCGAATTTTGGAAAAATGTTGATGAAGCAGCAAAAACTGTAAACAACCTTAACAGTCAAAAGTTTGATGATAAAGAATAGTATGGTGGTAAAGCTGAGAAAAAGAGAAAGTTTGGAACTGGAAAACGGATTGAGCAAAGTATGAAAGAGGCTGTGGATAAATCACAAGGACAAAACCTGTCTTCAAAGAATCCAAATGATTCAGTATCTGTTGAAGCCATTAACGAATACCTTGCTTCCGAATCTAAACCCTTGCGGACAATATTCTTCATCATCCTCTGATATTAGAAATTCTAAGATATCATCGTATCTTTCATTATAAATATCCTCCATATTTCTGGAGATAATTTCATAATCATTCTTATCGAAAATCAATTTTCTCTTTACGATATCTGTGTTACACCATAAAAGAAACTATTTTAGTTTCTAAATTCTGAAACTTTCAAGTTTAAAATATAAATGTTTTGAAGTAATGTTGGGAATTGAAGCATGAGTTAATATAATATAATGACACTTGATCAACGTGATTATATTACAGTAAGTCATGCTGAGTTTCTAATGGAACGTGATAAAGGTTCACAGATCATACCCTCATCATGAACCATGTTACATAACTCTTTCATTCTATTTAACCTCTAAACATATTGAGAAAATATTTTTCTTGATGATTCGGTCTTTTTCGAGGTATTCTGGTAATTTGACAAGTCAGATTGTGCCATTACCGTTTCTTTCTTAGAAAATTAATTATGTTCATTTCAAAATCCATATCTACGAATTTTGAACCATTATTCGCTTGACTTAAAGTCGGGAAGAGAAAACGAAAGCATGAAGCTCCGAAATATAATGGAAAATATAAAGCCCGAAAACAACCCCAAAATTACAAACCGTGTATATCAATGCGTATATCAATATAAAGACACGGGAGAATGAAAAACAATATAACCCCAAGGTAATAGTAGAAGAAAATAACCTCCTCTGGTGGCAGATGAAAAAGAAGAATGAATGATATGATAGCCAAGAAAATATCAAGAATCAGAACTGGATGAAGCATTTTCACAAATCTTTTGTAAGTATGAAATAAGAAAGTAGATTATAGGAGTGGTGAAAATAAATGAAACGAAAGAGGTTAATTTATAGCAAAATATCAGACATAGCAATCGAGGCAGATTACGCATTTAATCAAAGGAAATCCCAATTTCCTTAAATTCCAAAGAATCAAATCTTATTTAGATAATGAAGATTTTCTATTCCTTAAATTACGAAAATCAATCTTTAATATGTCAAGAGTTAAGACGAATCTATATTCTTCATTTCACTCTTTTACGATAACTTCCCTCATACGCTTCGAGTAATTGGATTGTGTTATCCATATTATTCAACGGTGATAAAACTCTAATTATCAACTCATATACGTCATGAAAACATTTTTATTGTTAGCCATGATGACCTCACTCAAATTTCGGGACGAAATTTCTTTAACGGGTAGGTACTGTGATGACCCGAAAATTTTCGACCAAATTTAAACTTAATCTTATATGATTTCGATACGATAAGCAAAGTCTGTTAAACAGAATCTCAAAATTCTTGAACTATTCAATTACCTTTCGTTTATTCACGATGATGCATGAATAATTATATGTAAATAGATACATATACTATAACTTGAAAACGTAACTAAGTGTTGGGTATATGATACTGTGCATTAATCTTATTTGATTGATTACCTGATTGATATATTTAACTACGGAGTTAAAAGATTAGGCCAAACGATTCAAGTAAAAGACATTTACTGAGTCTCTTAATTATTATGATATCATTACGGGTCTCTATTGAGAGGTCCACGTTGATTTGAGAAATCATTCATTTTTAACGGTATTCGGAACAAATGATAAAGTGTTTGTTTAAATAACGTAACTTGGACACATACAATAATAAGGAATATTAACTGTTGGAATTAGATATATGAATAACCTGTGTTATGTATTTTAAAAACGTGTTTATTAAATATTGAATATATATATTTAAATATAATATTAACTTGGTCATAAAATAATCTGTTATTATATATATAATAACAAATAACGAGACGATGATTTATAGAAGTAAATGACCAAAATACTCGAAAGTTTAAGATATACTTTGAGTGGTATAGTTTAGGAATAATTTAAGACTATATTTTGACAAAGGTACGAGTCGCGAAACGTAATGTACAAGTTTTCTCAACATACGAAGAGACACTCGAAAAACCGGAACCGGGACATAAGTCGAGTGATGACGTACGACTTATCGGAACAAAAATTACAAGTCAACTATGCATGTGAATTTAATATAATATATAATTAATTATTTAAATTAAATATATTATATATATTATATTAAATTATGTCGACAAACAAAATTACAAAAAAATATGTGAGCTGGATCTGACGGCCATGCGATCGCATGGCAAATAGGCATAAAACCCATGCAATCGCATGGGCATCAGAATCAGGCCACACCTATAAAAGCTCAAGCATTTTGGTCTCTGTCTTACACACATACATATCATACTCCATATTTATATTATTATTATTATTATTATTATTATTATTATTATTATTATTATTATTATTATTATTATTATTATTATTATTATTATTATTATTATTATTATTATTAAGATTAATATTATTATTAATCTTATTATTATTAATATTATTAATTAATATTATACATAAAATACTACGACGAGGTTATGAGTGTGTCACTTTCAAAATGGTTTTAAGAGCGGGATAGAGCTAAGGAAATTATGGGTTATTGCCAAGGAGGTTATGGGTAATGTTCGGGGATATATTTATGAATCAAACCTAGTGTTTATCATCTCGTTACGTCTACGTACTTTCCTACAATATTGAATCTCAATATTAATACGTAAGTACTTATATTTTATCTATTATATATTAATAGTGTATCCATGTCTAGTACTCGAGTATATATATTTATAAATGCTTGTATGCTAAATTTTGTCGTTAAACAGTTTATAATGAATCACGAATTAAATCCATATATTACTGGTAAAAGGTATATGATATACATGTTTTTGGAAAGCTGGCGAAAAATCGATAACTTTTCATTTAGACACCGAATAGTTTCGATGAACGGATTAAAAGATATGATCAACTGAATTATGATTGACGTTAATTGAAATTGCTTTTGAATCTACAAATAAGATTTAAACAACTTGTTTACGAGATTGATAAAGTGAATTTTTAAATATTGCTAACCGAGTAAATGAATCTTTATATAAGGCACGTCTCATTTTGTTAAACTATTGTCAAAATTGACTTTTTGAAACGACTTTGGATAACTTTTGTATGTCGATCTCGAGCATTAGGATTGTGATACACTATGACCTGACCTAGCTTGATAGACATTTATTGACCAACATATGTTCTCTAGGTTGAGATCTACGATTCTTTGATATACCGAGTTTCGGTCACATTACGATGAACAACTGTATGTGCTGCTAAGGTGAGTTTCATAAGATCCCTTTTACTCTCTACATTTTTGGGCTGAGAATACATGCAAATGCTTTATTAACCGATATACAATATTTATATGTGTGAGTTTCATTGCTCCCTTTTTAATTGCTTTTGCAATATATTTTTGGGCTGAGAATACATGCAATTTATTTTAAACGCAATGGACACAAGTACATACTAAATTCTACACTGAGTTTGAACCGAAAATCCCTTAGCTTTGGTAACTAGTAACTGTCGGTTATAAGAACTGATGGGCGCGAGTAGTTGTATATGGATCCATAGGGCTTGATATCCCCGTCCGAGCTAGAGCACTAGCCTTTTAACGGACGTATGCTATTTGAGAAGCGTACATGTTGGTTTGCGTGTATTATTAAGATGATTATACAAAGGGTATAAATTATATATACGTTAAGTTTAGTTACCAGGGTGCTCAATTTCGTAGAATATTTTGATAAACGTTTCTGGATGAAACAACTGAAATCTTGTTATCCACTTTTATATGCAGATTATGCGAAACACTAAAACTATGAACTCACCAACCTTTGTGTTGACACTTGTTAGCATGTTTATTCTCAGGTTCCCTAGAAGTCTTCCGCTGTTTGCTTATATGATAGACAAGCTATGCGCATGGAGTCTTACATGGCATATTTTTCAAGAAAACGTTGCATTCACCAATTCATCACCATGTACCTTATTTAGACTGCATTGTCAACGGAAGTACTGTTGTAAACTATTATATAAGGTGATTGTTTATATGTAGAAATCATCAGATGTCGAAAACCTTTGATTTAATATTCATTTATGGTGTGCCTTTTCAAAAGAATGCAATGTTTATAAAACGTATCATATAGAGGTCAAATACCTCGCAATGAAATCAATGAATGACGTATTCGACCAAATGGATTTGGAGCGATCGTCACAAAATGTTTTCATGACGAATATGAGTTGATAATTAGAGTTTTATCATCGCTAAGTATTTGAATAGAATAATTAAATTACTCGGAGCGTATGAAAGAAATTATCGCAAAAGATTTGAATAGAGATTCGCCTTAGCTTTTGACATAGTCAGGGTTGAATTTAGAAAATAAGTTGCGTCTTAACTTTTGACATTATCTTGGATAAATTCCGGAATTCAAGGGATTAAAGAAATCTTTGAAATCTGAATAAGATTTGATTCTTCGGGATTGAAGGGAATTAGAATCTTCTTAATTAAATGCGATGATCTGCCTTGATTGTCCTGTCAGGTAATTTCTTTATAAATTGACCTCTTCCGTTTTATTATTCTCACCATTCCTATATCTTCTTCCTTAAACCATACATCTAAAAATTGTAACAATGCTTAATCCAGTTCTGATCCTTGTTCTTATTCTGACTATCATAATGATCGTTCTTCTTTTCCAACTCCCACTGGAAGAATCTGTTTGTTTCTACTATGGCCTAGGGATTACTGTATTTATAATCCTCCCATGTCTTTATATTGCTATACGCACTGATATCCACGGTTTGTAATTTCGGTGTTGTTGTTGGGCTTTATATTTTCTCTTATATTTTGGAGCTCTTTGCCTTTTTATTCTCTTCTCGACCTCTAGTAAAGTGAGTAATGGTCCAGAATTCATAAGTATGGAGTTTCAGATGAACTTATCGTTCTAAACGAGAAAGAACGTAATAGCACGATTTGATTTTTCGAATTACCAGAATCACTGAGAATAGAACTATCAAGAATATATTTTCTTGATATATTCAGAAGTTAATCAGAATGAAAGAGTTATGTAACATGATACATGATGACGTTATAATCTGTGAATCATCATGTTCCATTTAGAAATTCAGCATGACTTACTGTAATATAATCATGTTGATCAAGTGTCATTATATTATACTAACTCATGCATCAGTTCCCAACATTACTTCAATAACATTCATATTTTAAGCTCGAAAGTTTATAGAATATAGAAACTAACAGTTTCTATATGATGTAACACTGATAGCACGAAGAGATTAATGATTTCAGATAAGAATAGTTATAAAACTATCTTCAGAAATATGGAGGATATGTATAATGAAAGATACGATGATATCTTGGAATTTCTAATATCGAAGGATGGTGAAGAAAATTTGTCCGCAAGAGTTTGGAGTCAGAAGCAAGGTATTCGCTAAAGATTTCATCAGAAATAGAATCATCAGGATTCTTAATGTACAAGTTTAGTCCTTGTGTTTTGTTCAGAGACTCCTTCATACTTCGCTCAATCTGTTTTTCAGTACCAAATTTTCTATCGAGCGTTCCTAACACTCCTTTCTTTATCATCAAAATTTTGGTCATTTAGACCATCTACCATTTTTCTGTTTCCTCTGCATTTAATGCCACGATATCTGAATCATCGGTTATCAATCCGAGGTGGTTTCAGGAGAATTGTGTTTTTAGATGATTAAACGCTGATGGTAATATGGTGGAATATGAAAGGTTCCCCGGTAACAATAAAAGAGCACACATATATATCAAGGTTATAATAAGGTTGTTTCGAACGAAAAGTCGAAGTTGACTTGTTGGAGCTATGACAAAATTGGTTAATTTAGAAAGAGATTGCAAAGTTATTTTCGGTAATAATAACGCTAAAGGAATTAGCACAGCTACGTGTTAAACGTTTATTCAGTTTTCGGGAGTTTTCAGATACATAACTATACGCATAAATCTTTTCTTTCTGTAGATGAAGTGTGATTGGTTCATCCTCTCGATTGAGGTGTTTTCAAGAATCATGAAAGGTTTGAACGCAGATTGTAATCGTCGAGATACAAATGGGGTTTAAGATGAAATCAAGTGGTAAACTTAAAGAATTGTTTAGTTTCATATGTTATAATCAATATTTTAATTCATTTTTAATTGTCCAATCTTGATAGTCCACATTCAATAGTCTACAGATAACAGTCCAATAATTCATATATAGTTTAATTTATAATATTCGAATTAATTAATACGTATCGTGACCCGTGTACATGTCTCAGACTCGATCACAACTCAAACTATATATATTATTGTAGAATAAACCTCAACCCTGTATAGAGAACTCGATCATTGCTGCATATAGAGTGTCTATGGTTATTCCAAATAATATATATAGATGCGTCGATATGATATGTCAAAACCTTGTATACGTGTCCCGATATTTAAAGTGCGTAAAATAAATAACAAAAATTAAATGACGATAAATAAAGTTGCGATAAATAAACTGCGATAAATAAAATGTAATAAGGAATTAACAGTTAGCTAGGAACAGTTAGCTAGGATTTTGTTAGCGTGGTTTCTTAACAGAATTTCTTATAGTTAATTTGTTTGTTTCTAACAAATTTTTATTTTGTCCAATATTTTTCTTCATTTATGCCACTTGTTGGATTCTGATAGGTCAAAATCCAAATATGAAATTGAATAAAAATAGTTATTCTGCGATGAACGGATTCGTATCTTTGTAGATGTAAGTAGGATAGTAAATGAATGTTAAATCAGATTCGAAGAATGTACAGTGTAACTTATTAATGTGAAATCTAAATATTCCTCGGGTATTACCTACCCGTTAAAATATTTTCACCATTAACAGTTTGTACGAAAGAATTTTTAATTACAATCTTTATGAAAATATACTTACATATATATTTTCTTCAGATGTAATCATGAATTTAGAGATATCGATTGTTAAATCGTTGATGAAAGATGTGAATGATAACATATGTGAATTAATTATGATAGAAGCTCTTTAAAGCTTCTTCTATCTTTCTCGGGTATTACCTACCCGTTAAAATTTCACATGTCATAGTTAATATGAAAAGAATTTTTATTACGATCTTGAGATATACATAAATATATATACATATATCTTTCAATCATGAACAGAAAGTAATGAATTATTATTTCATAATTCATCATTCTCGGTACTCTTCGGTGTCTGTGGTGCTTACGGAGCTCGTGGTGATGGAAATGATGTTGGTGCTGGTGGTGTTGTTGTTGGTGTTGGTACTGACTATGGTACCTGCGTAGTAGACGCGAGCCTAGCTTCTAAATCGAACACCGTCACCTCCAAGGTTTCTACTTTACGCTCGAGCCTATGAATTAGTTCTACCAATTCTTCTGTAAGGTTTGTCAATTCTTGATATTTAGTTCGAATTCTTCTAACTTCTTCTAATAATCCTATCCAATTAGAATTTGGGAGTAGAGGACGAATACTATCTTTAATGACATCGAGTCGACCTTCGAGACGGAAAATCCGTGCAAAAAGAGTGAAAACAGTATTGCGAACAGGTTCGTCGGTAAGCAGATCGAGCACTCCGACGTTAGGTGGTAAGTTCGGCTCGTGATATGGAGTAACTTCTTCATTTCTCCATAGGGTAAGTATTTGGCGAACCCATCCCCACTTTCTAAAGAAATCGTCATGCTGTCTTCGGAGTCAGAGGAACTTGGTCGATTTGTAGAGGCCATCTTACGCGATCACAGAAAAGATTTTTGGTAAGAAAAGTTTAGTGACAGCAAATGATAGTTGGATGGTATTCTCAGTGCATAATATGCATAGATATATATAGTACTAGGATCCCTTAAATTACGGAGAAATTTACGGGAAATATCAGGCAAAGTTTACCGTAATAGATACGCTAAGATATGAATCTGTCTATACACTATCTATGTAATAAAGGCAGTAGGACGTGTCTAGACTTAGGAATGATAAACAGATAATTTTTGACACGAAATGATAAGCAAAACTTTTGACATGCAGACACGGTCGAAGTCCAGACTCACTAATGCATCTAAACAACTATCAGTGAGACACATTAATGCAAGACCTGGTTCGCTAAGACCATCGCTCTGATACCAATTTAAAGGACCCATCCTAATCCATCTGGACGAAGTCACCAACATCTGATTCCATTGCGATGATCGACTCTAAATAATGTCTTTAAAATGAGCAAATGCATAGCGGAATGTTTCTTTCATACCTAAGAATAAACATGCTTTCAAGTGTCAACCAAAAGGTTGGTGAGTTCATAGGTTTATCATAAAACAATAAAATTCATCATTTTGATAGACCACAAGATTTAAATCCTACATGGTACAAATGGGCCCGAATCCTACACCCACCTGTAATGTACATGCGATATCTTTTAAATACAGTACACCTTTTTCGTGTACGCAATCCATTTTTCATAAATCTTAGTAACCGTACACATATCTTGTGCACAAAAACTAATACACATAACCTGTATATAAAAATCATTCTCTCGATACATAACATTCACATCAATTGGTGGCAATTATCATGTCCACATAATTCAATGGTGGCAATTATCATGTTCACATAATTCAATGGTGGCAATTATCATGTCCACATAATTCAATGGTGGCAATTATCATGTCCACATAATTCAATAGTGGCAATTATCATGTCCACATAATTCAATAATAATCCGCAGAACTTCTGTCTGCATAATAATTCATTCGAGGAATGTTTTACTTGTGTCTATCTCGTCAAACATTTATAAAAGCATTTCATGTATTCGCAGTTCAAAATATATTTCAAAGGCATTTAATAAAGCAGTTGTAAACACAGCGCATGTATTCTCAGTTCCAAAAATGTAAAGAGTAAAAGGGAGCAAATGAAACTCACCGAATGTATTTTGTAGTAAAAATACATATGACTATATTGAACAATGTAGGGTTAGCCTCGGATTCACGAACCTATATCATTAATATATATTAACACATATATTTGTAATCTAACAATATTTATATATACTATATCTTAGTTTATATGTCTTATGTATTTAATTTGTATATATTTAAAATGATTAATATTTATACATGTAGGTATCTTAATATGTTTATTAGTATTTTATCAATAATTTGTTATTTGTAATATTTATGAAATTAATGTTAATATGTTTAGTATATAATTATGTGTAATATAAGTATAACATTTATTTGTTATAAAAATAATAATAAAATGATAACTAAAATAATAATGATAATTAAAATAGTAATGATAATAATAATGATAGTTTTTAATAATAATGTAAATTAATAATAATAATATTAAAATAATAATGTTTTTATATAAAAATCATTTCAATAATAATAATAATAATAATAATAATAATAATAATAATAATAATAATAATAATAATAATAATAATAATAATAATAATAATAATA
This sequence comes from Rutidosis leptorrhynchoides, assembly GCF_046630445.1. NCBI lineage: Eukaryota > Viridiplantae > Streptophyta > Magnoliopsida > Asterales > Asteraceae > Rutidosis > Rutidosis leptorrhynchoides. The sequence goes on along the minus strand of NC_092334.1, from coordinate 585,092,587 downwards.
ATAATAATAATAATGATAATAATAGTAATAATAATAATAATAATAATAATAAATATGAAAATATAAAAGTGTATACCCTTATTAAAAGCTTCACTAAAAAGAATTGTCTATGACGAGATTCGAACCCGAGACCTCTCGATAACCTAACAACACCCTTAACCATCCATCCGTCCATACATTTCTGTTTTAAAACCCAGACTAAAATTTATAACCCGTTTACACTAGTCTCCTTCTTCTTCATTCATTAAATCGACCCAGCTTCGTTAGTTGATTAGATGACCAGGAGATAAACAATGGGGTTTTCGATTTATTTTATAACCACACAACTAAAACAATATCATCTAAAGTTCATCATCAATGAATCATCTTTCACAACTTCCTCATCATACTATCGCTAACCATCACAGAGATAGAAATAGGAACATTCAGTGGCATTACATCAACAAAATTTTCGATGTTTTGGTTTTGAATATCGTCATGGTAGTCTAAGAAAAAGGTTACGCAGCAAAATGGGTTCCAATCTTTTTCTTTTTAGCTAAATCGAAACAGCAACCATATGGAAGTACCATCATTACCTATTTTATCTTATCATCATCTTAATCTTAATCATCTAATATCATAAACGTTTTCTCACCATCATCTCTATATCATAAAATCATAATCATCATCGTTGATTATCATGTATTCGTTTAAACAGACCAACGAGTGAAACGACTGCCCGATGATTTATCAATTGGGTTGGGTTTTGTCACGGCCCACTAAGTAATATAGATGATTTCAGTTTGTAAACAGAACAGTAGGCAAGAAATCTTAGTGGGTTATGTGTGTCTAATTACGTTTGATTTTTAAAATGGAAACAGATAAGTAGCAAGGTGTACCTTGGATCCCCTCAAAACCGTCCAACAACTAAAGGTAATTTCCACAACCCTACCATCCACTTGCTTCTAAAAAAAACTTAGCTGTCCAAAAGTTGTTCGATTTATTACAATTCATGAAGGTCAAAAGGCTGAATTGTTTAGATTTTATGTGGGGTTATTGAGTTGATGAATGTCGGCCATAAATTATTCACTAGTCCCACTAGCATCGATTTATCCTGGAGGTTTAAATAAGGTGAGGGATTATAATATCCAATCCCTCTCAATTTGACAAAATTCTAACCTACCGACCTATTATCACCAAACATTACGTACCTATCAATATATTTCGGTTTGCAATGGAATGTAAACACAATAGCAGCGGTATTCAATCAAAGCATGTGTGAGGTGTTCGAATGATGATTTAAATAATGTGGAGCTGCAGCGAGCCATAAAGTTGTGGGTTTTGGGTAGAAGGTGGCGAGTGGTGGAATTGATGGAGGTGAAGTGGATAATGGTTTATGGTTTGTTGTGTTGATCTAGAAACAGAAGTATAAAACAATTTGGTTTGTTTATGTACTAAAAGTAGGAGGTGGTTGCTCCAAGTTTAATCGATGGGGTGTTCTTGATCTTGGTTTGCAGTTTCATACGACAAAAGAAAAGATAAAAAGAAGGAAAAATGGATGTTTGGTTACATGATGATGATGGATCGAATTACTAGAATGGAAAACAAGGTGGTGAGTTTGTTTGAGAGGTGATGGTTGTATCCTTCATCCATATGTATTATGTGTATATATATATTAAATAGGAATATATACTAAATAGATTAGATTTAAATAGACTGGATGTATCAAACAAAAATAAATTTCAAGATTTCATATATCTCGTATAGTTAGTGGTTTAGGTGATGGTTTGGTGATCATGGGTGATGTTAGTCTTGTGGGTTGTGATAGTTTAAATTGGTGATTACAAACACAGAAGATACAAGGAAAATAAATAAAGTGGATATATACCTCTAACTAATTTTGTCAGATTCTGTGCATGTGAAGATTTCAATCAAGGAGACAAAAATATTCGATCAAGAAGTAAACAAAATGAAGAAACAAAAAGTGATACCGACCCTTAACAAAATTGTACGATTGATTGAGTGTGGATTCTAACAGATTTTGGATGGTTTAGCTGTAATGTCAATAATCAGATATAGTGTTTTCAAATTAGATACAGTGAAAAGGATATGATATCCACTTCATACGATTTTGTTTCCTAATTTGTAGTTTATGTAATATAATAAATATTAATAAATATTTTAGTAGTAATAATTATATTAATAAATAATAATGATAGAAAAAATATCATAAGAATGATAATATTATTATTAATAATAATATATTGTATTATTTCCTTTTATTAATAATTATAAGAATAATAATGATATTAATAATAATAATAATATTGATAAAGATAATAATAATGATTTTATTAATTACAAAATCATAATATTTTACTACTAATTATATTAATAAAGTTATTAATGATGATAACAATAATATTAGTAACAATGATATTTTATCAAATTATATGTATCCAATTTCATATCTTTATATTATGTATAGTATTAGTATTAATATTGATATTATTATTTATATTGATTATAATAAAAGAAATGATAAAATTAATATAGCAATTATATTTTATATTGCAAGTAAGTTTAATATATTGATATTATTAACTATGTAATATTTATTAACTATCTACTATATAATAACATATATTTATATATTTTATATATATTACGATATACATATAATATTAATCATGTATAGAAATCATATATATTTATATATAGATTTGTTGTTAAATAATAATTATTATAATATCATATTTCATAACAACGACATTTAATATTTTAAATTATACATTCAATTACTATATATACACACACATATCTATTTACAATTAGTTGTTCGTGAATCGTTGGGAATGGTCGAAGGTTAATTAAATATATGAAACAGTTCAAAATTTTTGAGACTCAACATTACAGACTTTGCTTATCGTGTCGGAAACATATAAAGATAAAGTTTAAATTTGGTCAGAAATTCCCGGGTCGTCACATACGGGGCATCACACTAGTTCATTGTCATCTCGGGCCTCCTCGGTGTTAATGTTGAAAGCTCGGCCACGTGCATTGGGGCTAGCTTTCTTCTTTGGGTATGCGTTCTTATAATGACCCGGTTGGCCACATTCATAACAAACACCCGGTTTTGGTGCATTGGGCCCCTTTTGAGCAACGGGAGCGGTATTTCTACACTCATTGGTCACATGGCCACTTCTTTGACATTTGATGCAAAATGGCTTGCCACATTCACCCAAATGATATTTGTGGCACTTGTTACAAAAAGTTAGATGTCCGGCATAACCTTTCTTGCCATCGAAGGTGAAGGGCTTCTTGGCGAAGTTGTTGTTGTTGTAGTTGCTTGATTGAGAGGCTTTCCATTTTCTTTTGTTGCCACCCGATTTATCCTCGGCTTTTGGTGCCGGCACATCAGTTTCATCCACCGTTTCTATCAATTGGCGGGCATCTTTAAGGCCTCTTGTAGGTTAGCGGGTTTGGATGACATTACCCCGTGTTTAATGCTCTTAGGGAGGCCATCCATGTAAAGTTCAACCCTTAGGGACTCGGGATTTACGAGGGCCGGACACATTAGGGCTAGCTCAGCAAACCGTTGATTATAAGCTCTAAGGTCATTTCGAACCGCTTTTAAACTTCTTAGCTCATTTTCGAGCCTTCGAGCCTCTTCACGTGGGAAGTATTCGGTGATCATCTTTTCTCTTAAATCAGCCCAAGAGAGCGCGTGGACTTCATTGGTACCCACCGATTGTACAAACATGTTACACCAAGTGAGAGCGATACCGGCAAAAGTGTGAGTGGAATACTTAACCTTGTCTTGGTCCCGGCAACCGCTTATGTTAAAAACGGCTTCCGTTTGCTCAAACCATCGGGTGAGAGCAACCGGTCCCATCGAAAGTGTGAGGCTTGCACCCCATGAAATTCTTGTAGGAGCATCCCTCATTTGAGTTACCAGCTCCATGGTTGTTGTTGTTGTGGTTGTTGTTATTGTTATTGGAGGAGTGACTGGCCATGGCCGCATCTACGGCGGTGGCTATCATGCTTTGAAGAGCTTGTTCGGGAGTTTCGGGAGGAGTATTGCGTTGACCTCGGCGAGCCATTGTTCCTTCAAGACACAAGAATATCATTGATTAGTATTCTCAATAATACTAATCATGATATGGAATGAAGATGGAGAGAAAATTTTCCTTGACTCGCCCTCGATTCTCTATGTTATAATGTCGGAAAGTCCATATGAGTCACCGTAATATAATCCCGGCAATTATATTACCTTAATTCACTTGTGCATTCGACATTACCTCATAAGGTCAAGATGGGGCGTCAATCAAATTAAACAACATGCGATTAAGATGAATATAGGAGTTAGATACGAATAGAAGAGTTCAAGTATAAATGTACAAGTAGTCAAGCATGTCCTACTTCAAGTCTATATGCCGGTCGTAGTCTAGATTCACTAATGCACCCTATGACTCGAGGTTAACACCAATGAACTCTAAATCCCTACAACCAACGCTCTGATACCACATGTGACGACCCGGCAAAATCGTCATTGACGGCGCCGTCAACTTAGGTCCCGTTACATGGTCATAAGTCTTTAATACAAAGTTTGACCAAAATATGTCGCATTCATTTCAAATGTAAAGATGTTTCAAGTTTACAAAAGTAGTTTAACAACTAGATACGTTACAACGTTTAAAGTACAAATGAAACCTATGCGACACAATTTAAAGTGAAGTCAAAAACGCTCCATGTATGCATGTATACTCAACATCCAAGCAAGTATCAAAATAGTGTGCGGAAGCATGTATCACTTAGCAATCAAGGACCTGAGAAAAACATACAAAATCTGTCAACAAAAATGTCGGTGAAATCATAGGTTTAGTAAGTAAGTTGTATTGAACCACAAGATTTAGTATAAGTTGATTATCCAAATCGTTTACATTCCAAAAGTTGTTTTTTGTATCACGAGCACCCAATTATCAAGGCTTAACTGAATGGTACCTCTGAATCATAGTGTTAGAACCTACACTATACCCGAAAATACGTTTCATCCGCTAACGGTAGCGAACCGTCCGAATGAGGGTTCGTAAAACCCGTATGGCCACACAACATAAGTTCTCGCTTACATCCTACAAGTGTAACTAATGATAATTGGACTTGAGGATTTTTTTGTTCTAGCTCGCACGTAGAATGTTTGTTTTCGTACTTGTGTTCACTTCGTAAAACGAAACGTTTATGTTTTTTCATCCCAAGTATAAGTATAAAAGAGTAAAAGTGGGACTATGATCTCACCTTGAGTGCATGAGTATAAAGGTACTTCACAAAGTAAACGTGTGCAAGAACGAATGTTCGTATTGACCTAAACAAGTAGGTCATATCAATATCGGTAAAACACAAGGTCGGTTAAAGTTGTTCAATTAGTCATATGGCTCATTACGACTCGATTATATATAGCATGTGAATCAAGTTGTCACGTTTCATGCAAGATATAAGTACAAGAGAGAGGCTATAATGATTAAACAAAGTATTGGTTAGGTTTGAATAAAAGTTAACTTTGGTCAAGTCAAAGTCAACGATAAATTCAACACGTTCGGGTCGGGTCTCGGATGTAACGACCCGATTTTTTTGACTTGCTTTTGTGCCTTGTATTTTTGCGAAACTGCGTATTTGTGCGTACTGTGTTACTTTATACTCTGGAATCTTGATATACGTGGTTTACTTTCATTTATATGTTAAAACGTGCCTTAGAGTATGTAGGATACTTAACTTGTTCACCGAAAGCCTTTATAACTGTTAGTGTTACTTGACGTTTCGAATAAACCGCGGACTGCGCACACGTTTAACTTTTGTCGTAACCGGAATATTATGACTGCGAAATATTAATTATTATTTTATAATAATAATTACTTGGGCTTTTGGATGCTTAATTTCATTTAATTATTTACTAGATCACACTAGTTAGTCTTATTGGACTTTCTACCTTGTTGGGCTTAAGCCCACCCTACTCTAGCTAGTGGCCCAATTAATTAGCCCACTTATTAATTACTAGTGACCCATTAATATATAAGACAATTACTCATTTAATTAGAGGTAACATGCTAGCAAAAATGTCAAGTATTATCCATAATGTTACATGGAAGATTCAAGCATGAATCCTTCAAGAACATGGAAGATTCAAGCTTTCTAGCTTTGAATCTTCACCAACTTTGTAGATCTATATTTTTCTTACTTTAATCTTGTTATTTTGTTATAAAGATTCAAACTTGTGTTTGTAATCTTCATGTATCTTAAAGATCCAAGATTTATGCTTCAAGATCTTCAAGAACAACCAAGATGCAAGCTTTCTAGCTTGAATCTTCATATCTTATTGTTGGATCTAAGTTTTTTAACTTATGATCTTGTTATTTTGTTAAAAAGATTCAAACTTGTGTTTGTTATCTTTATGTAACTTAAAGATCCAAGCTTTATGCTTCAAGATCTTCAAGAACAATAAAGGTACAAACTTTCTAGCTTTGCAACCTTGTAACTTGTGTGAATAGGATCCAAGCTCTCTAGTTTAGGGTTCCATCACCTCATTTGACTTAGATTGTGTTCATACTTATTTGATTGATGTAAAGTTTGTAGCTTTAGTTGTAAATGTGACTTGTAATTGTGTTAAGACTAAGGATATGATGTAACCTTGGTTCATCATCCATCTAAGACTCTTGATTGAGTTGTATCCTTACTTGGTCTTAACATATTGTGTGTTGATGGTGGAATCTTAGTCAAGGTGATGCTAACCCATCAACGAGTTGTACACTTGAAGCTACAAGCATCAAGGATGAGAACCGTGATGAGCATCAAGCATTAAGAACCCTACCGGAGCACTTACCTACTATTTTTCGTATCTGATCAGACCACCTGGGCTACTGGAAAGTTTATTTTTAGTTAGTTCGTTTTGAGTAGATGATTTTCCGTTTAGACCTCCTCTTAATCCGAGTTACGGTTTAGGATCTATGGCCTTCCGAAAGTCAATACTCCTTTGTAATGTTGTGCTGAAAATTCGGACCTACTCGCACTTAGACCATCGCCACGGTCAAAGTAAGACGATTTTTAGTCTGGAAATTGGTCAGAAACTAGAAGACTTCCATACGGAGCCATGACCACTGATTTTTGTGTCTTTTCGATTTACGTAGAGGTCGTAGCAGCTGATCCAAGTCAGCCTATTGTTTATACCACTATACTTGATTAACTTACTTAGCTTTAATGATGATGAATGATGATGATGATGACACTTAAACTTATTTTATGTACTATTAGAACTTATAAAGACAACCTACTGACCTAGTAACGTTTGATTTAGGTTGACGACCTTTCGGACCGACTTACTACTTGCACACTTTCGTATCAACTTGTATTGCTTATTCACTGTGAGTTATAGCATCCCTTTTTACTTTAATTATTTTGGGACTGAGAATACATGCGCTTTTTTTTTTACTTTTTACATACTAGGCACGAGTACTTAAACTTTATATGTGTGTGGGTTATACAACGGCATAAACATTCCCCTTAGCACGATAACGTTTAGTCATTAGTTTTTGAACCGGTGAACGCGAATCTTAGATATGGATCCATAGGGTTTGACATCCCCACTCAGGCTAGTCGCGCTAGCATTTAACGGGTGTTTAATACTTCATGAACATACGCACTCGCCAAGTGTACTTTTAGGGGGTTATAAACGTTAAGTCTAGTTACCGGGTACCCACGGTTATACATATACTTTTCATACTGTTTTGTTACACTGAAATCTCGTGGCCTACCTTACGTTACTGTTACAACTTAATCTATAGCTCACCAACATTCGTGTTGACTTTTAAGAGTGTATTTCTCAGGTGCCTAGAGGTTGCTTGCTTCCGCTGTTAGATTTGCTGTATTGCTGTTAAGGACCTGTTGTATTAGTTATCCGCTGCATTACTAGAGATGTGTCATTCATGGAACTTTTCTTTTGCATTCGTAGTTTATGTTAATTTCAAACAATGGCTTTGTAACGACCTTAGGGTCAAATACTTATGTTTATGCTCCTATTCATAGGATGCACGTTATCTTTTGTAAAACTCTGTCTTTTTATGAATGCAAACTGGTTTTCAAACAGCATATAGTGTTTGACTGTGTGAAGATCCTGTTATTGACGAATCGTACATGATGGTTTTGTACGGGGCGTAACATTTGGTATCAGAGCATTGGTTGTAGGGAATTAGGTTGCATTAGTGAGTCTAGACCGGACCTAAGTAGGATTCACTAATAGGACTAATCTACAACTTACTAGTTTACTTGTTTCTGCAAACTTACTGCATGCTTTTGTCTACTTTTTCAGCTGTATGATCTTACTGCATGCTATTGCTTATCTTCACTGCCATGCGAACTTGTTGTATGCTTATTTCCGCTATTGCATGATTACTATCCGCTTTCACATGTTATTTCTGTTTAGCACTGTTATTATTACTGCCATGCTAGGTTGCTGTAGTGCCTAATACGTGCTTGCTTTATGACTTACTGACATGGAAAAGTTATTTTTCCTTGTTCAGATGTCGGATATTCCACCTGTCATCATTTTGGGCAGCGATTCAGACTCTTCGGCCACTTCACCTGCCACTGTTGCCGATCCTCCGATCCCGTCGGCGACACCCACCAGTGATCCCGGCGCCTTATCCTCCGGAACCAGCAACCATACGCCTGCCCCAGTGGTTACCTCAGACGGAGCCCAGTACCCCCCGGAGATTCCATCTCTACTTGCCCCAGGACCCTCGGAGCCACATCCCCGCTCCGGTGGTGTTGTGATTCCCGCGGAATTTGGGGAAGGTCCATTCCGTAATCAGTATCGCCATTGGTGCCGACACGCTCCTGATGGACGTCTCGTGCCGATCGAACCCGCCAGATACCGACAGATGATGGCTGCCCTAGGAGAGCCAGTACAACCACCCTTGCAGCCACCTCCACATGATTCGGACGACCCATCATCCGCTGATTCATCATCCGACGACTCATCCACAGACGACTCTAGTGACGATGACTCCGACGAGGAGGACCCTGATGATGCACCTGTGCAGCCACCCTCCACCCTGCCGAAGAAGCGGTACCGTTTCAACGGCAACGTTATTCCGGGGATCAACGGAGGTCGAGCGTTCACTGATGCACATGGTCAGCGTCGTAGGGTTACCGATCGTAAGTGGGTTGTGCCTTACCCTGCTGATCCTTTCATGCGTAAGTCTTACCGCTATGCAGCATCTACTTCTGGTGCTGGACCATCTGCACCACCGGCACCACCTGCACCAGCAGCACCGCCGGCTCTGCCAGCCCCTCCCTCTATCGAGGAACTGACGAGGGAGGTGGAGATCCTTCGTGCTCAGGTGACAGAGCTTGAGGAGCAGATGTCCCACGTAATGGACATCCTTTACCCACCGTCACCATAGGGCATTGTAGTAGATTTCATTATGAAATCTCGTTTGTAGTTCATGTTTTACTTATGTATTTTACGAACCTATGCGAATGTATGCAACTCTTTATTAATTAATGGAACTTTGTATTATTTAATTCTTGCACAGTGTTCTATTTACGTTACTGTATGTTGGTTTTGCGGTATTTGTACCTGGTTGCGTTACTTAATTGGCATGCGTTGTGTTGTTCCCCTGTTTACCATATAGTGTATTATTATATATTAAATGCTGGATTTTGACTTAAGTCAAAATTTCTGTTTAGAATAGCAATGGCAAACGGAAGAGCAGCGCCCACAGTAGCATAAATTGAGGAAATGATTGCGGAACGAGTAGCCGCAGCCATGGAAAATGCTATTCCCCAGCCCCACCGGTTAACCAGAACGTCCAGAATGGTTGCACTTACAAAGAGTTTCAAAGCTGCAAGCCCTAAAACTTTAGTGGCACTGAGGGGCCAGTTGGTTTGACTAGGTGGTTTGAGAAATTAGAAGCTGTGTTCCGCGTCAGCAACTGCTCAGAGGCGAACAAAACCAAGTATGCCTCATGTACGCTATCAGATGGCACCCTAACCTGGTGGAACACACTGGATCAAGCTAAGGGTATTGATGAGGCTTATGCCATTCCGTGGGAAGAATTCAAGGGGGCCATGATCGAAGAGTACTGCCCCAGGACAGAGATACAGAAAATGGAGGTTGAGTTCTGGGAGTTAAAGGTTGTGGGCAACAATCTTGATGGTTACAACCGTAGGTATATGGAATTAGAGCTGATGTGTCCCACGATGGTCACTCAGGAATTTAAGAGAATGGAACGATACTTGTGGGGACTTCCCAAGTCCATTCAAGGAAATGTCACCTCTTCTAATCCAGCCAACGTCCCGGCAGCTATGCGCATGGCGCATACCCTTATGAACCAAATTATCAGCAAAGAACCGGAAAAGGGTAAATCCGAATCGGGAGCCAGTGGTGAGAAGCGTAAGTGGGAATACAACAACATGGGAATAACCTATGATCAAACCCCCACTAAGAGGCCTAACAACGGAAGGAACCCCAACCCGACCCCTAGCTCGAACCCCAACTACAAGGGTACTCTACCGCAGTGCAAGAGGTGCTACAAGCACCATACCGGGTACTGTAACGTGGTCTGTGAAAAGTGCAAAAGGACCAGGCACGTTGGCAAGAACTGCAAGATTCCCATCCCAGCTATGAGGACAAACCCAAACGAACCAAGGAAATGCTATGAGTGTGGACAGCAGGGGCACCTTAGGAATGAGTGTCCCAACAAGCGAAAGGATGGAGGACCACCGCGTGGAAGAGCTTTCAATGTGAACGCAAGGGATGCCCGTGAGAACCCCGACTTGGTTACAGGTATATTTACTATCAACAATCTATTAGCCTCTGTCCTATTTGATACTGGTGCCGATAGAAGCTATGTCTACAGAAACTTTTTCTCTAAGATAGATTGGTCATTAGTGCCTTTAGAGGAGAATATGCTAGTTGAGGTAGCCAATGGGAAACTTGAGAAAGTTGACCAAATTGGCCGAGAAGCTATTATTAACATAGCTGGCGTAGATTTTGAAATTGACTTGATACCCATCAAATTGGGAAGCTTTGACGTGATTGTCGGCATGGACTGGTTGACTAAAGTAAGGGCCGATATTATCTATGGAGATAAAGCTCTTCGTATACCACAAGGAGACGGAGAGCCATTGACTATTTACGGAGAGAGACGTAACTCGAAGCTGAACCTCAATAGTTGTATGAAAGCGCAGAAGATCATGAAGAAATGACGACTTACTGTTTTAGCACACGTGAAGGCTTTAGAATCAGAGGAAAAGAGTGTGAATGACGTGTGAATCGTGAATGAATTCCCTGACGTCTTTCCGGAAGAGTTGTCTGGATTACCGCCACCCAGAGCAGTGGAGTTCCAAATCGATCTAGTGCTGGGAGCTGCACCCTTATCTCGTGCGTCTTATCGTCTGGCACCTTCAGAACTGCAAGAATTGCAGAGTCAACTTCAGGAATTGCTCGACCGAGGGTTTATCCAACCGAGCTCGTCGCCTTGGGGCGCGCCCGTTTTATTCGTGAAGAAGAAGGATGGATCCTTTCGCATGTGTATCGACTACCGCGAACTCAACAAATTGACGATCAAGAATCGATATCCTCTTCCCCGAATTGACGATCTTTTTGATCAGCTACAAGGATCGAGCGAGCACTCTAAGATCGATTTGCGATCCGGTTACCACCAGTTGAGGGTGAAGGAGAGTGATGTGATGAAGACTACATTCAGAACCCGCTATGGTCATTATGAGTTTCTCGTGATGCCGTTCGGTTTAACCAACGCACCCGCTGTATTCATGGACTTCATGAATCGTGTATGCAAGCCATACCTGGATAAGTTCGTTATCGTCTTCATAGATGATATCCTTATCTACTCCAAGAGCGAAGAAGAACATGAGCAACATCTCCGACTAGTGCTTGAACTCTTGAGATAAGAGCAACTTTATGCCAAGTTCTCCAAGTGTGAGTTTTGGTTGAAGGAAGTCCAATTTTTGGGTCATATTGTGAGTGATCAAGGTATCAAAGTTGATCCCGCAAAGATTGAGGCTATCAGCAAGTGGGAGACACCCACTACTTCGACTCACATCCGCCAATTTCTAGGTCTTGCCGGTTACTACAGAAGGTTTATTGAAGGTTTTTCGTTGATTGCGCGTCCTTTGACCGCACTGACTCACAAAGGAAAGAAGTTCTTTTGGGAAACCGAACAAGAAGCAGCATTTCAAACCCTGAAGCAGAAGTTAACCACCGCACCTATCTTATCTCTTCCCGAAGGAAGTGACGACTTCGTTGTGTACGGCGATGCTTCGAAGAATGGTTTTGGTTATGTATTGATGCAAAGAACGAAGGTCATTGCTTATGCATCTCGTCAGCTGAAGATTCATGAGCGAAACTACACTACTCACGATCTCAAACTTGGAGATGTTGTCTTTGCATTGAGGTTGTAGAGACACTATCTCTATGGAACAAAGAGTACCATCTTCACCGATCACAAAAGTTTCCAACACATCTTTGACCAGAAACACCTGAATATGAGACAACGACGATGGATTGAGACACTGAACGACTATAATTGTGAACTTCGTTACCATCCTGGTAAGGCCAATGTTGTAGCCGATGCTTTAAGTCGAAAGGAGAGAACGGTACCTCTTCGTGTTCGGGCTCTGAACATCACCATCCATTCGAACCTCTATAGCCAGATCCGAGTAGCCCAAGAAGAGGCTCTCAAGGAGGAGAACATATCTCGTGAATACTTGAACATCCTTGTCTCTAGATTCGAGGTTAAGGAGTCTGGACTCCGATGTTATGCCGGAAGAATTTGGGTACCTCGTTATGGGGATTTACGAAGCCTTTTACTTGATGAAGCCCACAAGTGGAGATATTCGATTCATCCAGGAGCCGGCAAAATGTACCACGATATTAAGGAACAGTATTGGTGGCCAAATCTTAAGAAGAATGTTGCAACTTATGTTGGGAGGTGTTTGACTTGCTCGAAGGTTAAGGTTGAACATCAGAGGCCATCTGGATTACTCCAACAACCAGAAATCCCACAATGGAAATGGGAAGCAATTACGATGGATTTCATCACAAAGCTACCAAAAACGGTGGGCGGATACGCTACAATCTGGGTTATCGTTGACCGTCTTACCAAATCTGCTCATTTCTTAGCAATGAAAGAAACAGATACAATGGAGAGACTTGCTCATCTGTACATCAAAGAGGTTGTATCTCGTCATGGTGTCCCTCTATTAATTATCTCATATCGCGATCCCCGTTTTGCTTCCAGATTCTGGCGTTCCTTGCAAGAAGCTTTGGGAACTCGTCTCGACATGAGCACCGCGTATCACCCCCAGACCGGAGCGAACGAACGATTCAGACTTTGGAGGACATGTTGCGTGCCTGTGTTATTGACTTCGGAAAGTCTTGGGAAAGGCATCTGCCGCTAGCCGAATTCTCTTACAACAACAGTTATCATTCGAGTATTAAAGACACGCCTTTTGAAGCGTTGTATGGTCGCAAGTGCCGTTCTCCTATTTGTTGGGCCGAGTTAGGCGAAGTGAAAATCACCGGACCCGAGATAGTCCATGAAACGACGGAGAAGATTTCTCAGATTCAGGCGAGACTTAAGACGGCCCGCGATCGCCAAAAGAGTTATGCTGATCTTAAACGTAAAGACTTCGAATTCAACGTGGGTGACCGATTAATGTTGAAGGTCGCACCTTGGAAAGGTGTAATTCGTTTTAGAAAGCGCGGAAAGTTAAACCCGCGAACATATTGGTCCTTTTGAAATTTTGGAACGTGTTGGACCCGTTGCTTATCGTCTGGATCTTCCGACTCAGTTGAGTGCTGTTCATCCAACCTTCCATGTATCAAATTTGAAGAAGTGCCTTGCTCCACCGGAACTTGTCATACCATTGGAAGAACTTACGATTGATGACAAACTCCACTTCATGGAAGAGCCTGTCGAAATTATGAACCGTGAGGTCAAAACCTTGAAACACAATAAGATTCCAATTGTCCGAGTTCGATGGAATGCCAAGCGTGGACCTGAGTTTACCTGGGAACGAGAGGATCAAATGATGCAGAAGTATCCTCACCTTTTCCCGACTCCATCACCATCAGCTTAAATTTCGGGACGAAATTTCCAATAACAGGTGGGTAATGTAACGACCCGACTTTTTCGACTTGCTTTCGTGCCTTGTATTTTTGCGAAACTGCGTATTTGTGCGTACTGTGTTACTTTATACTCTGGAATCTTGATATATGTGGTTTACTTTCATTTATATGTTAAAACGTGCCTTAGAGTACGTAGGATACTTAACTTGTTCACCGGAAGCCTTTATAACCGTTAGTGTTACTTGACGTTTCGAATAAACCGCGGACTGCGCACACATTTAACTTTTGTCGTAACCGAAATATTATGACTGTGAAATATTAATTATTATTTTATAATAATAATTACTTGGGCTTTTGGATGCTTAATTTCATTTAATTATTTACTAGATCACACTAGTTAGTCTTGTTGGACTTTCTACCTTGTTGGGCTTAAGCCCACCCTACTCTAGCTAGTGGCCCAATTAATTAGCCCACTTATTAATTACTAGTGACCCATTAATATATAAGACAATTACCCATTTAATTAGAGGGAACATGCTAGCAAAAATGTCAAGTATTATCCATAATATTACATGGGATCCTAGCATAAGTACATACTTTAGACAACCATTAACCAAAAAGTGAAACTTGTCCCCCCCTCCCCCCTACCAAATCCCACGGCCATGAGGCCTTTCCCTCACCCTCATTTCCTATAAATAGCACCCTTACTCCATTCATTTAACACTTGCTCTCATTTGAAATTCACACACACTTGCTCTCTTATTTCCTTTCTAGTCTTTCTCACTCTAGAAACTTGTAAGTTTTGCTTTTTCTTCTTCTCCTTCTCCTTTCTATTTCGTGGTCATCATCATCATTAAAGATCAATCCTTCTAGCTTTGATCTTGATTAGATCTTGTAGATTCAAGCATGAATCCTTCAAGAACATGGAAGATTCAAGCTTTCTAGCTTTGAATCTTCACCAACTTTGTAGATCTATATTTTTCTTACTTTTATCTTGTTATTTTGTTATAAAGATTCAAACTTGTGTTTGTAATCTTCATGTATCTTAAAGATCCAAGCTTTATGCTTCAAGATCTTCAAGAACAACCAAGATGCAAGCTTTCTAGCTTGAATCTTCATATCTTATTGTTGGATCTAAGTTTTCTAACTTATGATCTTGTTATTTTGTTAAAAAGATTCAAACTTGTGTTTGTTATCTTCATGTAACTTAAAGATCCAAGCTTTATGCTTCAAGATCTTCGAGAACAATAAAGGTACAAGCTTTCTAGCTTTGCAACCTTGTAACTTGTGTGAATAGGATCCAAGCTCTCTAGCTTAGGATTCCATCACCCCATTTGACTTAGATTGTGTTCATACTTGTTTAATTGATGTAAAGTTTGTAGCTTTAGTTGTAAATGTGACTTGTAATTGTGTTAAGACTAAGGATATGATGTAACCTTGGTTCATCATCCATCTAAGACTCTTGATTGAGTTGTATCCTTACTTGGTCTTAACATATTGTGTGTTAATGGTAGAATCTTAATCAAGGTGATGCTAACCCATTAACAAGCTGTACACTTGAAGCTACAAGCATCAAGGATGAGAACCGTGATGAGCATCAAGCATTAAGAATCCCATAGGAGCACTTACCTACTATTTTTCGTATCTGATAAGACCACCTAGGCTACTAGAAAGTTGATTTTCAGTTAGTTCGTTTCGAGTAGATGATTTTCCGTTTAGACCTCGTCTTAACCCGAGTTACGATTTAGGATCTATGGCCTTCCGAAAGTCAATACTCCTTTGTAACGTTGTGCTGAAAATTCGGACCTACTCGCACTTAGACCGTCACCACGGTCAAACTAAGACGATTTTGAGTCTATAAATTGGTCAAAAACTCGAGGACTTCTATACGGAGCCATGGCCACTGATTTTGTGTCTTTTAGATTTACGTAGAGGTCGTAGCAGCTGATCCAAGTTAGCCTATTGTTTAGACCACTATACTTGATTAACTTACTTAGCTTTTATGATGATGAATGATGTTGATGATGACACTTAAACTTATTTTATGCACTATTAGAACTTATAAAGACAACCTACTGACCTAGTAACCTTTGATTTAGGTTGACGACCTTTCAGACCGACTTACTACATGCACACTTTCGTATCAACTTGTATTGCTTATTCACTGTGAGTTATAGCATCCCTTTTTACTTTAATTATTTTGGGACTGAGAATACATGCGCTTTTTTTTTACGTTTTACATACTAGGCACGAGTACTTAAACTTTATATGTGTGTGGGTTATACAACGGCATAAACATTCCCCTTAGCACGGTAACATTTAGTCATTGGTTTTTGAACCGGTGAACGCGAATCTTAGATATGGATCCATAGGGTTTGACATCCCCACTCGGGCTAGTCGCGCTAGCATTTAACGGGTGTTTAATACTTCGTGAACATACGCACTCGCCAAGTGTACTTTCAGGGGGTTATAAACGTTAAGTCTAGTTACCGGGTGCCCACGGTTATACATATACTTTTCATACTGTTTTGTTACACTGAAATCTCGTGGTCTACCTTACGTTACTGTTACAACTTAAACTATAGCTCACCAACATTCGTGTTGACTTTTAAGCGTGTATTTCTCAGGTGCCTAGAGGTTGCTTTCTTCCGCTGTTAGATTTGCTGTCTTGCTGTTAAGGACCTGCTGTATTAGTTATCCGCTGCATTACTAGAGATGTCTCATTCATGGAACTTTTCTTTTGCATTCGTAGTTTATGTTAATTTCCAACAATGGCTTTGTAACGACCTTAGGGTCAAATACTTATGTTTATGCTCCTATTCGTAGGATGCACGTTATCTTTTTTAAAACGCTGTCTTTTTATGAATGCAAACTGGTTTTTAAACAACGTATAGTGTTTGACCGTGTGAAGATCCTGTTGTTGACGAATCGTACACGATGGTTTTGTACGGGGCGTCACATCGGACAATTTTTATGAGTTATATAATCATATACGAGCATGTTAGAACAAGTTACATGTTAATTGGAGGTGCGTAGCATAGTTAGAATTAAACGTGATAACGCGAATTTGGACAGCTTACAATCCAGGCATATGCCACGCCGCGCCAAAGGTTGGCCACGCTGTGGCACCTCGGTTTACCTGATGCTTCACTTCTTGATTAAAGGTTATTTTCAAAATGTTCTTTGAGCCACACCGCGCCAGGGATTTGCCGCGCCGCGGCAAAGCACCTGGGTAGATTTCTGGGCAGTTTCAAGTGGCAAGTCTCGAACCAAATTTCGTCAAAACACAATTTATGGTCAACAAACATGAAAAACGCTTATTGTATGTCATTTGAAAACACCCATTATTAGTAGTTCAATTGAACTCATAACAATAACTAAACTAAACATTTACAACAACATAATTCGCATTAAATGTTCCTCGTTAATTACATTCAAGTTCATAAGTACAATTTGGTGATTCGAGAAATAAATGCACACATATAATACGCCGTTTCGTAGGTAATTATGCATACAATACTACTAAACACTTACAAACAACATTGCAAAGCATTTAATGCATCAAAATTCACATTTAAGGCTACCAAACCCTAACAAAAAATCATGAACTCAACAATTATGTTAATGGAGTCTTTCTAAGTCAACCTACACATCAAATTGAAGCTAATGATACTAGTAACACATTTAATACATGAACTTTAACATCTAAACAACATTTAATCAACCAAAACTCAAGATTAAACTAGTCACTTTTCATGTTAAAGCTAGTTGCACAAAAATGACAAGAACAAGAAAATAATTCGCATATTCATGTTAGACTCGAGCCATAGACACTAACTAACACTTTTATTAGTTAAGAACACCAAGAAAAAAAATCTTGAGTTTTTGAAAAGCTCACCCCAAGTAATGAAATAGGTACCAAAATGAAGGTCTTGATTAGAGGATCACAAATATGCAATTTGTTTTGATGTAAACTTGCTAGATCTAAAATGGATGATGAATCTTTAATTTGGGAGTTGAGAGCAAAAATTGGAAGTAGTAAAAGATGGGAGGTGAATGGTTGAGTGGAGGAGGTGGAGCTTTGACTAGTTGACTAGTCTCTAGTTTGCCCACTTGACAACATTAGTCCCCCGAGTTTATAAGCGGGTGCGTGAATTAACCACACGAATTATTTTAAATACGCATATTAACGGGAGATATTATAATTAAATAACGCACTTTAAAATAAATTAAATGGAAAGTAAATGGAAAAAGGTGGGTTATTACAGATAACTTAGCATCCTCAATCGATCTTAAACATGTTAGGGATCATCCTATAGAACAAGTCATAGGAGATATTAATACTAGAACCACTAGGTCTCAAGCATTTAACATAATTGCTAACTATGCTTTCATCTCCCAAATAGAACCCAAAAATATTAAGGAAGCCCTATTAGATGAAAGTTGGGTAGAAGAAATTCAAGAGTAATTAAATCAATTCCAAAGGAGTAATGTATGGGATTTGGTTCTTTTACCTAGTGAGAGCAATATCATAGGTACCAAATAGGTTTATAGAAACAAACTAGATGAAGATGAAAATTGTGACGCCCCGTACAAAACCATCATGTACGAATCGTCAACAAGAGGTCCATTACACGGTATAATACTACATGCTGTTTTAAAACAAGTTTTGCATTCATGAAAAGATAACGTTTTACAAAAGATAACGTGACACAAAGGTCGTTACAAAGCCATTATTCAAAATAACATAAGTCGCGAATGCAAAATAAAAGTTCCATGATTGAGACATCTCTAAGTAATGCAGCGGGAGTCTAACACAGCGAGTCTGTAACAGCAAGTCTATAACACCAAGACAGCAAGTCTAACAGCGGAAGCAACAACGTCTAAGCACATGATAAATACACGCTTAAAAGGTCAACACGGATGTTGGTGAGCTATAGTTTGTTTGTAATCAGTAATGTAATGTAGACCACGAGATTTCGTATTCAAAACAATATGAAAAGTATATGCTTATCTGTGGCACCCGGTAACTAACTTAACGTAATATTACCCCTTAAAGTACACTTGGCGAGTGCGTCTGTTTATGAAGTATTAAACACCCGTTGAATGCTAGCTCGACTAGCCCGAGTGGGGATGTCAAACCCTATGGATCCATATCTAAGATTCGCATTCACCGGTTCATAAACCAATGACTAAACGTTACCGAGCTAAGGGAAATCTTTGTGCCGTTATGTCACCCAAACATATGTAAAGTTTAAGTACTCGTGTCAAGTATGTAAAACATAAAAAGCGCATGTATTCTCAATCCCAAAAATAGTTAAAGTAAAAAAGGGAAGCTATAACTCACAGTGAATAAGCAGTAAAAGTCGATATGATAAGTATGCAAGTAGTAAGTCGGCCCGAAAGGTCGTCAACCTAAGTCAAAGGTCACTAAGTCAGTATATTGTCCCCAAAAGTTTAAAAGTGAATAAATTAAGTCTTAAATATCATCATCATCATCATCATTCGTAAAAGATAAAGTATGTTTTCAACAAGAATAGAGATCGAAACAAAAGGCTGACTTCGGACAGTTGCTACGACCTCTGTACAAAACAAAAAGACGCGTGGTCAGTGTCCAAGGCTCCATATTTGAGTCCTCTAACCTCTATCTAATTTTCAGATCCTAACTCGATGTCGTTTGACCGTGGCGATGGTTCAAGCGCGAGTAGGTCAGAATTTTCAGCACGTCGTTACAAGGGCGTAGTGATTTTCGGAAGGCTATAAATCATAAACCGTATATCGGATTTAGGCGAGTCCTAAACGAAAAGTCATCTACTCGAAACGAACTATCTGAAAATCAATTTTCCAGAAGTCCTAGGAGTCTGATCAGACCCTGAAAAACAGTAAACAAGTGCTCCAGTGGGTTTCTTGGTGCTTGATGCTCATCACGGTTCTCATCCTTGATGCGTGTAAGCTTCAAGTGTACAACTCTTTGATGTTTTAGCATCACTTTGACCAAGTTTCAACCATAAACACACAACTAAGAGTAAAATCTAACATTCTACAAGTTTTAAACATCAAGGTTGTCTCTTTATTGCATAAACACAATAAAGCTTCAACCTTTGTCCTTTTGACACATGTTTATCCATTTTCATCATATGATATGATGAAGACTTGATTTTTATCACCATAAAAATCATAAAAAGGTTCCAAGCAAGTGAGATTAACAATAATAACTTAGATCTTCAAGTATTAAGAAACCCTAAGCTAGAAAGCTTGGATCTTTACAAGATTAATGAGACCATAAGCTAGAAAGCTAAGATCTAGAGAAAGTAATGAGACCATAAGCTAAAAAGCTAAGATCTTTAACAAAATAATGAAAACCTAAGCTAGAAAGCTTGGATCTTTAATGTTCTTGAAGATCCTTAAAGCAAAAGGCTAGATCTACAAGTTTACATGAAGATCATAAACACAAGTTTTAATCTTTTAACAAAAATAGAGTGATCTTAAGCTATAAAGCTTAGATCTATCAAATTAATGAAGATTCAAAGATAGAAAGCTTGAATCTTTCATGTTCTTGAAGGATTCAAATCAAAGTTTGAATATTCAAGATATAACAAGATCAAGAAGCTAAAAAACTTGATCCTTTAGTGATGATGATGATGTCGAAAATAAGAAGGAAAGAAGAAGAAGAAGAGAATTTGAAACTTACACTTTTTAGAGTGAGAAAGACTAGAGAGAAAATTAGAGAGTAAGTGTGTGTAAAATGTGAATGAGATCAAGTGTGAAATGGATGAGATTTGCTTGGTATTTATAGTGGATGGGGTGTTGGTAGCCGTGGGTTTCAAGGGGGACAAGGGGGATACCTTTTTGCTTTTTGGTTAGTGGTGGTCTAAAGGTGCTGCTTATTGTTAGGATCTCATGCAACAATTGTGATTATAGTGAACAAAAATGCTAGTATGTTGGCTCTTATTAAGGGGTATTTGTCTTTCATGTTAGTGGGTCATTAACTTATTAAAATTGGGCTAATTAAATGGTCCATTAGCTAGAGTAGGGTGGGCTAAAGTCCAATAAGGTAGAAAGTCCAACAAGGCTAACTAGTGAGCATAAGTAAATTACTAAGCGTAATTAAGCAACCAATAACCCAAGTAATTGTCATTAGGACAAAAGTTAAATGTGTACCAAAACATATAGCTCGTTCTAAACGTCAAGTGACACTAACGGTCATAAAAGCATTCGGGGATCAAGTTAAGTAACTAAGTACTTAATGGCACGTTGTAAGGTATTAACGTAAGTAATTAATCATGAAATATGATCCCAGAATAATAAACCAACACAGTACGCACAAATACGCAGTTTTGTGAAAGTAACAAGCACAAAAGTAAGTCAAAAAAGTCAGGTCGTTACAGTAATGTAGTTAGAAACAAAGCTAGACTAGTTGCACAAGGATATAGCCAACAAGAGGGAATTGATTATGATGAAACATTTTCCCCCGTCGCTAGGCTAGAGTCTATAAGAATACTTCTTGCATATGCATGTGCCAATAACTTCAAACTTTATCAAATGGATGTTAAAAGTGCTTTTCTAAATGGTGTCATAAATGAAGAAGTATATGTGTCACAACCTCTGGGGTTTGAAGATTTCAAAAAACCATATCATGTTTTTAAACTTAAAAAGGCTCTTTATGAACTTAAACAAGCTCCTAGAGCATGGTATGAAAGACTTGGAACCTTTTAATCAATCATGGTTATGAAATGGGAAAAATTGATAATACACTCTTTATTAAAAGACATGAAAAGGATTTAGTTATAGTTCAAATTTATGTTGATGATATTGTATTTGGTTCTACTAACGAATCTCTTAGCAATGAGTTTTCTAAGTTAATACATGAGGAGTTTGAAATGAGCATGATGGGTGAACTCAAGTTCTTTCTCGGACTTCAAATCAAACAACTAGAAGATGGAACTCAACGTTCATCAATTAACAAAAGTACATTCATGAAATGATAAAAAAGTTTGGAATGGAGAACTCAAAACCAATGGCGACTCCTATGGCAACAAATGTGATGACCCGGAAATTTCCGATCAAATTTAAACTTTAATCTTTATATGTTCCCGACACGATGAGCAAAAATGTGTAATGTTGAGTCTCGAAAGTTTTGAAAACTATATTCATATAATCAACTACCCTTTGACCATGCCTAGCGATTCACGAACAATTATATATACATATACATATGTGTGTTTATTAAATTGAGATATATTATATAAAACATCGAACGGATTAGTGGATATGATTATAAGCTATGAGATCTATTTTATGAACCTGGAAATACTATCAAGGTATTGAATAGATAATACTTTACATGAATGTATTTGTTCGATGTAAGTTTATCGACGAGATTAAAAGATAATATCAAATGATTGAATTATCAGATACATTGAATTATGATTAAGAGTATCTGTTATGAGGTCCACTTTGAATTAGGTAACCCTTATTATTAACCGTATTCGGAAAATGGTAAAGTGAGTTATAAAAGAAGACAAAGGTGTCAATTAACGGGAACTAGCCAAATGTTAGTGGAGTTTTCTGTTCGACTTTCTATATAAACGTTAACTAGTTAACCTTCCTATTATTTAGAGTGAAAGAGAAACTTTGGGAATATAGTTATATTATTTAGAAAGTTTAAGGAAAACAAACTAAACGTTGACGCATAAGGAAATTATATTTTTTTTAAAGTATAAACGTTATAGGATATAATATCATAAACGATCTTCAAATATACTTTGAAATATAATTAAAATCTAAATATTTTATTAAAGTATTTCAAACCTATATATTATAAATATATTTTAATTTAGTCAAAAGACGTTTTGGTTTAAGTTAATGTTATTAAATATACTTCGATAACTAACGAGGGTATGAATTATAAAAGTAAATGACCAAAACACTCAAAAGATTAAGTTACACTTTGAGTGGGTTAGTTTTTAATTAATTTAAGTCTAGTTATTAATAAAGGTACTTGTCAAAAAATGTTTAATTTAAAATAAAATATTTTGACAAACAAAGAGACTTTAATTTATAGAAGGAAATGACCACACCACTCAATTTTATAAGTTATATTTTTATAAAGGTAATTTATTGTTGAGTAAGTCTAATTTTCGTAAAAGGTACACGTCACGTAACGTAAAAGGCTAGTTTTCTAAACATACGAAAGTGCGCCCGAAAAACGGAAAGTGGTACATGAGTCGTGAGACCACGACCGTGTCATTTGAGTAAAAATTATATTTTTACCATGAATGTAAATATAATATAATATATGATTAATTATATAGATTAAATAATAATTTATAATTAATATATTAATTATGTGTCGGTAGAGAAAAACAAAGGTTCATTAGCTGGAAAATGCATTCATGCACTCGCATGAAAGTAATACATGAAATCCATGCACTTGCATGAAGATGAATGTTAGGAATTCTCTATAAATCAAATTCGTTCACTGGTTATGCACACACTAATCTATCTTTCTCTCTCGAACTTCATATATTATTATTATTATTATTATTATTATTATTATTATTATTATTATTATTATTATTATTATTATTATTATTATTATTATTAGGTGTTATTATTATTATGTATTATACATAAAATACTACGACGGAGTGCTGCTCGAGTGATCTAAAACGAGTTTTCAAAACTGGTTTTCGAGTAGGATAGGGCTAAGGAAATTATGGGTTATAGATTTGGAGGTGATGGGTATGGTTCATGGGTATGCTCGTGAGGTCAAACTAGTGTTTATCATCTCCGTTGCGTCTACGTACCTTTCCTGCAATATTGAACCTCAATATTGATACGTTCGTGAATCCAAGGCCAACCTTACACTTGTTCGATGATGTTATATGTATTTTTACTACAAAATACAGTATGGTGAGTTTCATTTACTCCCCTTTTACTCTTTACATTTTTGGGGCTGAGAATACATGCAAATGTTTTATTAACTGTTTTACAATAATTATATGCGTGAGTTTCATTATTCCCTTTTTAAATGCTTTCGCAATATATATTTTTGGGACTGAGAATACATGCGCTGTTTTTTTTATAAATGTTTTACGAAATAGACACAAGTAATCGAAACTACATTATATGGTTGAATTATCGAAATCGAATATGCCCCTTTTTATTAAAGTCTGGTAATCTAAGAATTAGGGAACAGACACCCTAATTGACGCGAATCCTAAAGATAGATCTATTGGGCCTAACAAACCCCATCCAAAGTACCGGATGCTTTAGTACTTCGAAATTTATATCATGTCCGAAGGAGGATCCCGGAATGATAGGGGATATTCTTATATGTATCTAGTTAATGTCGGTTACCAGGTGTTCACCATATGAATGATTATTTTTGTCTCTATGCATGGGACGTATATTTAAGAGAACTGGAAATGAAATTCTTGTGGTCTATAAAAATGATGAAAATAAATGATTATGATAAACTAATGAACTCACCAACCTTTTGGTTGACACTTGAAAGCATGTTTATTCTCAGGTTTGAAAGAGATCTTCCGCTGTGCATTAGCTGATTTTAAAGATATTACTTGGAGTCATTCATGACATATTTCAAAAGACATTGCATTCGAGTCGTTGAAGTTCATTAAAGATTATATTTAAGTAGATGACAGATTAGGTCATTTATAGTTTGGATATTATGAAATGGTATGCATGCCTGTCAACTTTCGATGTAAATGAAAGCTTTTCTTTTAAAACGAATGCAATGTTTGTAAAATGTATCATATAGAGGTCAAATACCTCGCGATGTAATCATATGTTATTGTATTCGTCCTTATGGATTGGGACGGGCCATCTCAACAAATGTGAAACTTACTTTAGAAGGAGAAGGAGAACCAAGCACTAAATATAGGGATCCCTTCTATATTTAACGGCAAGTCGGCCCGATATCATGTTTAGTGTATTTTTGTGTGCAAGATTTCAAGAAAATCCAAAAACATCACACGTTGAGGCGGTCAAAAGGATCTTTAGATACTTAAAGGGAACAATGCATCTTGGGTTATGGTATCTAAAGTTCACCGGGGTTGATATTATGTGCTTTGCAGATTCCGATCACGGAGGGTCAATGATTGATAGAAAGAGCACAAGTGGAGTAT
The DNA here is from genome assembly GCF_046630445.1 of Rutidosis leptorrhynchoides. NCBI lineage: Eukaryota > Viridiplantae > Streptophyta > Magnoliopsida > Asterales > Asteraceae > Rutidosis > Rutidosis leptorrhynchoides. The sequence continues at coordinate 585,067,315 of NC_092334.1, read as the reverse complement.
GCGCGTTCGTGGGTCTTTGCTTAACATCATGGTTCTCAAAGAAGCAAACATCCGTTGCATTGTCTACCACCGAAGCCGAATATGTAGCTATGGGAAGAGCATGCGCACAAGTGTTATAGATGAATCAAACCTTCCTTGATTACGGTATCATCTCATCCGAAATATCATATGCTGTGATAACAAAAGTGCTATAGACATATCTAAAAATCAAATATTACACTCTAGGACTAAAAACATAGGCATTAGGCACCACTTCCTTCGTGACCACGTCCAAAATGGTAATATTGTGATAGACAAGGTAGAATCTGCTGAAAACATAGCTGACATATTCACTAAGCCTCTTAAAAAGGAGACCTTTAATTTGCTTAGGAATGGGTTGGGAATGATGGAACATACTCCGTAAAATCTTCTGCAGCTCACGCACGATCGAACGACGGTCGACCGTGTAGGCGACCACCTGGTGTCTGACGATTTCCTTTGTATTTTATGTACCCTCTTTAATATCCAAACAACTTTTCCACCAACCACATCTCTTCTTTAAACCCCAACCACTGGATATCTAGATTTTCTTTTGTCTTATTTTCAAAGTACTCTTCAAAGTAGTCCAAAACTCTTTCAATTTTCTTCAATGTAAGCTTCCAAAATTTCCTTTAATTTTGCTTAATTATGTAAGAGTTGTTTTTCCAAACTAATAGGAACACTTGTTTTCTAGCATAAATTCTTCCAATTATGTTAGTAAAAATTGTTATGGAAAAATTACTTACAAAATGTGCCATGAAAGTGTTTTCTTGCACAAATCTCACATATGTTTTAAAAATCTTTTAAAAACCACTCATGCACACACATATGTTTGAACAAGCCATTATGATACTTGTCAATCTCATGACTTTTATCTATACTTGGTAAACATAAAGCAAAATGATGAAACTTGTCAAAATTTTCAAAAGAAATGGCACAACTTACTTTTAATTTTTTTTTTTTTTGTCTAGACAAGGACTAATCCACACATGTTTAGCATATAGGTTTTTTTTTTTTTTTAAACATGTAATAAACTTGAATGTTTTGCTAAAAATGTTGTTTTCTAGGAAATGACCAACACTCGAAATCAACGAATTACAAACAATAGGCAACACATAAAAACTAGGACACTTCATGAAGAACGTGTTGTTCATCATACCGAATTTCTCGAACTAACTCAACTCTTCACTCAAAACAATTGCTTCTCATTCCTTGAGTTTGATCAAGTCATTTATCCAACGTTGATTAGGGAATTTTATGCTCATCTTGATCTTTCACATCCTGACCAAGTTGCATTTCGACTCTTCAATACACCATACACTTTGTCTCTTGAATAATTTGCAATCGTTATGGCTATTCCATCCAATGGGCGTTCCTCCTATACTCCTTCAACCGATCTAAGATCTCTTAACCCTACATTTCCGTCACAACCTATCTTAGATCTCATTACCATTCCTGGACCACCACGAAACCTCAACCAACGACTTCGCATTCAAGATGACGAAATACGCCATGATCTTCAACTCCTATTAAACGTCATTCGCAACAATGTATATTGTAGGGAACCTATCGCCACTCACATTTCAGGAACCAAAGTTGTTATCATGTGGTCTCTTCTTACTCATGAGCTCATAAATCTCGCTTATCTCATGACTCAACGAATGGGTTACCTTCGAGAACTAGGAAGTCGCCCTCTTCCATACTTAAACCATCTCAAATGACTTTTCCAATTTGTTGGGGCCATTACCCTATCTCAAATTCCTCAACCCGTGTCCACAATTCCTATCACCTATTGGGTAGCACATCCGGTCGTCGTTATCTCCTCCGACAATGAAGGCTCAACTATCTCCGATGCATTTAGCACCACCGGCATTTATCATTGAACTATTAATGTTGGTTAAGATTAGGTTTAAGGGCGGGTAGATACAACACTTGTCCTAAAAATTAAAACTTGTTATGTACTAATTATTGTCATGTACTTGTTATGCTTATTATGTTTGTTGCTCTTTTACTTTCGATTTTGGTTCAAGGGGGAGCCATACTATTGATACGCATGAACAATTGATAAGCTTGTACAATTTAAGGGGGAGAATTACTCTAGGGTGCGCTAGTTCCAGGGGGAGCTAACCTTTTTGCTTCGACGAAAGGGGGAGAATGTGAACGATAAGTGATGTTAACACTTATGTCGGCTTACATAACTAAACACTTACTCATATGTTTGTCATTATCAAAAAGGGGAAGAATATTGGTTAAGAATCCAATTATAATATTCAAAAGTTAATCACTTTGTTTTGATGATGACAAAAAAGAAATAAGTGTTTGATCATATGTAAGACGACATGAGTTCATAAGCCTCACTATCTCTAGCAAAAGACCAATACATAAATAATTAACTTGGTGAAATTGCTATGCGGCTGCACCACGGTTGACCGTGAGTCTGACCGTGGATGCCCTGTACCAACAGCTGCAATCATTTTCAAAACTATGATCTGCGGTCAACCTCACGGTAGACCGTGGATCGATCGCAGTTTCCTCTGTAACTAAATTCATTCACTTTAAGATAAACCACTTTGAGGCATCTATAATGTACAAAACCTTTTTAAACATACTTATAATAGTTGCCTTCTTTGAATTCAAAAGAGTTTTGAATCAAAAGATGTTAATTTTTACTAATTACACCTAATGACATCTTAATGACGTTTTAAGCTCAAATAAGATTAAATACAAAAGTGTTATACTTTTTACTTGTTACAATATGTCATTCAACTACATACTAATGATGGTCATTAAAAGTCCCAACAAAAGAGTTGCTCTTTCATAACTTTTCTGTATCATTTTTATGTATGTGCAATTATGAACTAGTAAGTTGTTGATGTAATAATCTCCAAGTAAGCTCCAACTAGAATCAAACTAGTTCATTTGAGATGCAACAAGATTCCAAGGGACAAAATGCTTCCATTAGCATAGTGACAAGTAATTAAGAAAGGTTGATGAAGTTTTGGAAGATAATGCTTTGACAAGAGACAAAATTCTGCAATTACCCTATTAAGTAATCAATGACAAATGGTCAAAGCTAGAATACTTTCTTTTTTTATGGACATGTCAACTTCTATATTTATGTCCAAAATAAAAGGGGTAATGGGGATAATGTTCAAAATGACAATTTTCAAATGACAAAAACGGCTATAAGAATCAGATGTCAGAGGTACACGGTCGACCGTGCAGTGAGCCGTACAGCTTTCAGGCAGATTTCTCTTTCTATAAAAGCCAAGCCTTGGAGCATTTGAAGACTCACATCTTGCACTCATATTTTCTTATACTTACTGATATCATTCTTATAATTCATTGTAATCTTTTGGAGTGATTCTAGCAAGAGTACTTGTAAGATTAAGTTGTAAGTTTACTTGTAAACTATCTTCTTAAAGGGATATATGTAGTGACCCGAACTTTTCCATGTTTATATATATATTAATTAAGATTGATATTTACAGGATTAAATGTTTCCAACATGTTAAGCAATCAAACTTGTTAAGACTTGATTAATTGAAATATGTTTCATATAGACAATTGACCACCCAAGTTGACCGGTGATTCACGAACGTTAAAACTTGTAAAAACTATACGATGACATATATATGGTTATATATATAGTTAACATGTTTTTATTATAAGTATGTATCTCATTAGGTATTTTAACAATGAGTTATATACATAAAAATGAGACTATTAATTTAAGAAACTCGAAAACGATATATATAACGATTATCGTTATAACAACGTCTTACTAGGTACATATGAATCATATTAAGATATTGATACACTTGGTTAATTATGTTAAATGATAAGTAAATATATTATTAAGTGTATTACCAATGAAATACATATGTAAAAATAAGACTACTAACTTAATGATTTCGAAACGAGACATATATGTAACGATTATCGTTGTAACGACATTTAACTGTATATACATCATACTAAGATATATTATATATTATAATATCATGATAATATAATAATTTAACATCTCATTTGTTATAATAAACAATGGGTTAACAACATTCAACAAGATCGTTAACCTAAAGGTTTCAAAACAACATTTACATGTAACGACTAACGATGACTTAACGACTCAGTTAAAATGTATATACATGTAGTGTTTTAATATGTATTCATACACTTTTGAAAGACTTCAAGACACTTATCAAAATACTTCTACTTAACAAAAATGCTTACAATTACATCCTCGTTCAGTTTCATCAACAATTCTACTCGTATGCACCCGTATTCGTACTCGTACAATACACAGCTTTTAGATGTATGTACTATTGGTACATACACTCCAATGATCAGCTCTTAGCAGCCCATGTGAGTCACCTAACACATGTGGGAACCATCATTTGGCAACTAGCATGAAATATCTCATAAAATTACAAAAATATGAGTAATCATTCATGACTTATTTACATGAAAACAAAATTACATATCCTTTATATCTAATCCATATACCAACGACCAAAAACACCTACAAACACTTTAATTCTTCAATTTTCTTCATCTAATTGATCTCTCTCAAGTTCTATCTTCAAGTTCTAAGTGTTCTTCATATATTTTACAAGTTCTAGTTACATAAAATCAAGAATACTTTCAAGTTTGCTAGCTCACTTCCAATCTTGTAAGGTGATCATCCAACCTCAAGAAATCTTTGTTTCTTACAGTAGGTTATCATTCTAATACAAGGTAATAATCATATTCAAACTTTGGTTCAATTTCTATAACTATAACAATCTTATTTCAAGTGATGATCTTACTTGAACTTGTTTTCGTGTCATGATTCTGCTTCAAGAACTTCGAGCCGTCCAAGGATCCGTTGAAGCTAGATCCATTTTTCTCTTTTCCAGTAGGTTTATCCAAGGAACTTAAGGTAGTAATGATGTTCATAACATCATTCGATTCATACATATAAAGGTATCTTATTCGAAGGTTTAAACTTGTAATCACTAGAACATAGTTTAGTTAATTCTAAACTTGTTCGCAAACAAAAGTTAATCCTTCTAACTTGACTTTTAAAATCAACTAAACACATGTTCTATATCTATATGATATGCTAACTTAATGATTTAAAACCTGGAAACACGAAAAACACCGTAAAACCGGATTTACGCCGTCGTAGTAACACCGCGGGCTTTTTGGGTTAGTTAATTAAAAACTATGATAAACTTTGATTTAAAAGTTGTTATTCTGAGAAAATGATTTTTATTATGAACATGAAACTATATCCAAAAATTATGGTTAAACTCAAAGTGGAAGTATGTTTTCTAAAATGGTCATCTAGACGTCGTTCTTTCGACTGAAATGACTACCTTTACAAAAATGACTTGTAATTTATTTTTCCGACTATAAACCTATACTTTTTCTGTTTAGATTCATAAAATAGAGTTCAATATAAAACCATAGCAATTTGATTCACTCAAAACGGATTTAAAATGAAGAAGTTATGGGTAAAACAAGATTGGATAATTTTTCTCATTTTAGCTACGTGAAAATTGGTAACAAATCTATTCCAACCATAACTTAATCAACTTGTATTGTATATTATGTAATCTTGAGATACCATAGACACGTATACAATATTTTGACCTATCATGTCGACACATCTATATATATTTCGGAACAACCATAGACACTCTATATGTGAATGTTGGAGTTAGCTATACAGGGTTGAGGTTGATTCCAAAATATATATAGTTTGAGTTGTGATCAATACTGAGATACGTATACACTGGGTCGTGGATTGATTCAAGATAATATTTATTGATTTATTTCTGTACATCTAACTGTGGACAACTAGTTGTAGGTTACTAACGAGGACAGCTGACTTAATAAACTTAAAACATCAAAATATATTAAAAGTGTTGTAAATATATTTTGAACATACTTTGATATATATGTATATATTGTTATAGGTTCGTGAATCAACCAGTGGCCAAGTCTTACTTCCCGACGAAGTAAAAATCTGTGAAAGTGAGTTATAGTCCCACTTTTAAAATCTAATATTTTTGGGATGAGAATACATGCAGGTTTTATAAATGATTTACAAAATAGACACAAGTACATGAAACTACATTCTATGGTTGAATTATCAAAATCAAATATGCCCCTTTTTATTAAGTCTGGTAATCTAAGAATTAGGGAACAGACACCCTAATTGACGCGAATCCTAAAGATAGATCTATTGGGCCTAACAAACCCCATCCAAAGTACCGGATGCTTTAGTACTTCGAAATTTATATCATATCCGAAGGATGTCCCGGAATGATGGGGATATTCTTATATATGCATCTTGTTAATGTCGGTTACCAGGTGTTCACCATATGAATGATTTTTATCTCTATGTATGGGATGTGTATTGAAATATGAAATCTTGTGGTCTATTATTATGATTTGATATATATAGGTTAAACCTATAACTCACCAACATTTTTGTTGACGTTTTAAGCATGTTTATTCTCAGGTGATTATTAAGAGCTTCCGCTGTCGCATACTTAAATAAGGACGAGATTTGGAGTCCATGCTTGTATGATATTGTGTAAAAACTGCATTCAAGAAACTTATTTTGTTGTAACATATTTGTATTGTAAACCATTATGTAATGGTCGTGTGTAAACAGGATATTTTAGATTATCATTATTTGATAATCTACGTAAAGTTTTTTTTTTAAACCTTTATCTATGAAATAAAGGTTATGGTTTGTTTTAAAAATGAATGCAGTCTTTGAAAAACGTCTCATATAGAGGTCAAAACCTCGCAACGAAATCAATTAATATGGAACGTTTTTAATCAATAAGAACGGGACATTTCAGTTGGTATCCGAGCGTTGGTCTTAGAGAACTAGAATTTTGCATTAGTGTGTCTTATCGAGTTTGTTAGGATGCATTAGTAAGTCTGGACTTCGACCGTGTTTACTTGAAAAATGATTGCTTAACAAATTTTGTTGGAAACTATATATTTTTAACATGTGAATATTATGTGATATATTAATCTCTTAACGCGTTTGATATTATGTGATAGATGTCTACCTCTGGAACAAGTCCCATTGACTCACCTAATAATAATGAAGAGTCAAATGTAAATTGGAATGATTCGTGGACTGATTCACAAGTTCCCGAAGAGGAACCGGAAGAAGAGTCGGAACCGGAAGAAGAATCGGAACCAGAAGAAGAATCGGAACCGGATGAAGAAGTAGAACCGGTGGGGGAAATAATAAAATGGTTAAGTAAAATAAAATCCTCAACCAACCGACCAAGGTTAATTATGGTCAATGGTGTTTCCGCCAAGGAAGCAAAATATTGGGAGGATTACCAATTCTCCGATGAATCGGATTCCGACGAGAATTCCGATGATGTTATAGAAATTACCCCAACAGAATTTAAAAAGGCAAAAGAAAATAATAAGGGAAAGGGCATAAAAATAGAGAAATCTAATTCCAACCCCGATGAACTTTATATGTATCGTCAACCCCCGAAGTCCTTAAGTTGTAACAATGACCCGGGAACCTCTAAACCACCAGGTTTTTCTAAACCGTTGTGGAAAACGACAGTTAGTATTAGGGGAACATCATATATCCCTAGAAACTTGGCAAAACGAACCAAAACTGAAGAAGAAGAAACGAGCGAGTCGGAATAAGATAGTTGTATTCGTGTGGTGTAATATATGTAATATAGTGTGCTTATGCTTTATGATATATGTAAAAATTGCTTGTATTAATAAGTATTTTTTTATGAATCTAACTCTTGTCTATTTTACAGTTTAAAAACACAAAATGGATAGACAACCCAATATTTTAAGAGACCTACCCGGAGACATGATTGATGAAATCTTGTCTAGAGTCGGTCAGAATTCCTCGGCACAACTATTTAAGGCGAGATCAGTTTGTAAGACATTCGAAGAACGTTCCAAGAATGTCTTGGTTTATAAGAGACTTTCGTTTGAAAGATGGGGGATATCACATTGGGAAACCCATAAGTTACGATGTGTTTACTTTGACGCATATATTGCGGGGAACCCAAATGCTATTTTACGCAACGGGTTAAGAAATTATTTTGACTCAATATATCCGAATATTGGACTTCGTGATTTAGAAAAAGCGTCTAACATGCAACATAAAGAAGCATGTTATGCTTACGGATTAGTAATGTTCGCTTCTCACCAAAGTGAGAACAAGAACATCGGGCTACAACTATTAAACAAAACGTTTCCACAAGTGACGGAGTCGGTAATTGGGGTAAGAAATGAGGTTTTTAGATTGTTACGGGACTGTTGGACATTACGTAACCCTCGTCCCTTTGACGATGTTACAACACGCTGTCTTATTAACGGCCATAACGGTTATGTTCCACAAGACCAAGGATGGGAAGTAGTCCTAGTAAAACCAGAATGCATGACTTGTTTCTGGACGTATGAATTACGTGTCTTTATTGCCTTTGCTGAACGACTTGTGTACTAGCTAGAATTATCTTCACAACTATCTTGTATCAAAGTTATTGTGTGCTATATTTCATGCTTTATGTAAAATAAGCGGTATTGTAAGTTTGTAAAATATTGTATAAAAGTTTGAACGCGAAATATTATTATAATCAGTTTTTCATATAGAATTGTAGTAGTTGAATTGTATATTAGCTACTAAGTATGAACTTAACGGGTAGGTACTACCCGAATTTAAACTTATAAAACGCTAATATGAAGAAAAAGCTTTTATAAATGAGTTCATATTATGCTACGAAATACTATTAACTACTCTTAATATTCTGTATGATTAACTTGTTCCATTTGACTATTTTGAAGGAAATGGCACCGACTACTCGACACACCGTGAATATGAATGAAGAGGAATTTCGTACTTTTCTAGCTTCAAACATAGCCGCAGTACAGGCTGCGCTACATACCAACAATAACCTTGGATCTAGCAGTACAGGAAATCGTGTAGGATGCACCTACAAAGAATTCACTGCCTGTAAACCTTTGAAATTTGATGGAACCGAAGGACCGATCGGATTAAAACGGTGGACCGAGAAGGTCGAATCGGTGTTTGCCATAAGTAAGTGTACCGAAGAGGACAAAGTGAAGTACGCTACGCATACCTTCACAGGTTCTGCGTTAACATGGTGGAATACCTATCTAGAGCAAGTGGGACAAGACGATGCGTACGCACTGTAGTGACCCGAACTTTTCCATGTTTATATATATTAATTGAGATTTATGTTTACATGATTAAATGTTTCCAACATGTTAAGCAATCAAACTTGTTAAGACTTGATTAATTGAAATAGGTTTCATATAGACAATTGACCACCCAAGTTGACCGGTGATTCACGAACGTTAAAACTTGTAAAAAAAACTATATGATGACATATATATGGTTATATATATAGTTAACATGATATTATGATAAGTAAACATATCATTAATTATATTAACAATGAACTACATATGTAAAAACAAGACTATTAACTTAATGATTTTGAAACGAGACATATATGTAACGTTTATCGTTGTAACGACATTTAATGTATATATATCATATTAAGAGATATTCGTACATCATAATATCATGATAATATAATAATTTAAAATCTCTTTTGATATTATAAACATTGGGTTAACAACATTTAACAAGATCGTTAACCTAAAGGTTTCAAAACAACACTTACATGTAACGACTAACGATGACTTAACGACTCAGTTAAAATGTATATACATGTAGTGTTTTAATATGTATTTATACACTTTTGAAAGACTTCAATACACTTATCAAAATACTTCTACTTAACAAAAATGCTTACAATTACATTCTCGTTCAGTTTCATCAACAATTCTACTCGTATGCACCCGTATTCGTACTCGTACAATACACAGCTTTTAGATGTATGTACTATTGGTATATACACTCCAATGATCAGCTCTTAGCAGCCCATGTGAGTCACCTAACACATGTGGGAACCATCATTTGGCAACTAGCATGAAATATCTCATAAGATTACAAAAATATGAGTAATCATTCATGACTTATTTACATGAAAACAAAATTACATATCCTTTATATCTAATCCATACACCAACGACCAAAAACACCTACAAACACTTTCATTCTTCAATTTTCTTCATCTAATTGAACTCTCTCAAGTTCTATCTTCAAGTTCTAAGTGTTCTTCATAAATTCCAAAAGTTCTAGTTTCATAAAATCAAGAATACTTTCAAGTTTGCTAGCTCACTTCCAATCTTGTAAGGTGATCATCCAACCTCAAGAAATCTTTGTTTCTTACAGTAGGTTATCATTCTAATACAAGGTAATAATCATATTCAAACTTTGGTTCAATTTCTATAACTATAACAATCTTATTTCAAGTGATGATCTTACTTGAACTTGTTTTCGTGTCATGATTTTGCTTCAAGAACTTTGAGCCATCCAAGGATCCATTGAAGCTAGATCCATTTTTCTCTTTTCCAGTAGGTTCATCCAAGGAACTTAAGGTAGTAATGATGTTCATAACATCATTCGATTCATACATATAAAGCTATCTTATTCGAAGGTTTAAACTTGTAATCACTAGAACATAGTTTAGTTAATTCTAAACTTGTTCGCAAACAAAAGTTAATCCTTCTAACTTGACTTTTAAAATCAACTAAACACATGTTCTATATCTATATGATATGCTAACTTAATGATTTAAAACCTGGAAACACGAAAAACACCGTAAAACCGGATTTACGCCGTCGTAGTAACACCGCGGGCTGTTTTGGGTTAGTTAATTAAAAACTATGATAAACTTTGATTTAAAAGTTGTTATTCTGAGAAAATGATTTTTATTATGAACATGAAACTATATCCAAAAATTATGGTTAAACTCAAAGTGGAAGTATGTTTTCTAAAATGGTCATCTAGACGTCGTTCTTTCGACTGAAATGACTACCTTTACAAAAACGACTTGTAACTTATTTTTCCGACTAGAAACCTATATTTTTTTTGTTTAGATTCATAAAATAGAGTTCAATATGAAACCATAGCAATTTGATTCACTCAAAACGGATTTAAAATGAAGAAGTTATGGGTAAAACAAGATTGGATAATTTTTCTCATTTTAGCTACGTGAAAATTGGTAACAAATCTATTCCAACCATAACTTAATCAACTTGTATTGTATATTATGTAATCTTGAGATACCATAGACACGTATACAATGTTTCGACCTATCATGTCGACACATCTATATATATTTCGGAACAACCATAGACACTCTATATGTGAATGTTGGAGTTAGCTATACAGGGTCGAGGTTGATTCCAAAATATATATAGTTTGAGTTGTGATCAATACTGAGATACGTATACACTGGGTCGTGGATTGATTCAAGATAATATTTATCGATTTATTTCTGTACATCTAACTGTGGACAACTAGTTGTAGGTTACTAACGAGGACAGCTGACTTAATAAACTTAAAACATCAAAATATATTAAAAGTGTTGTAAATATATTTTGAACATACTTCGATATATATGTATATATTGTTATAGGTTCGTGAATCAACCAGTGGCCAAGTCTTACTTCCCGACGAAGTAAAAATCTGTGAAAGTGAGTTATAGTCCCACTTTTAAAATCTAATATTTTTGGGATGAGAATACATGCAGGTTTTATAAATAATTTACAAAATAGACACAAGTACGTGAAACTACATTCTATGGTTGAATTATCGAAATCGAATATGCCCCTTTTTATTAAGTCTGGTAATCTAAGAATTAGGGAACAGACACCCTAATTGACGCGAATCCTAAAGATAGATCTATTGGGCCTAACAAACCCCATCCAAAGTACCGGATGCTTTAGTACTTCGAAATTTATATCATATCCGAAGGGTGTCCCGGAATGATGGGGATATTCTTATATATGCATCTTGTTATTGTCGGTTACCAGGTGTTCACCATATGAATGATTTTTATCTCTATGTATGGGATGTGTATTGAAATATGAAATCTTGTGGTCTATTGTTACGATTTGATATATATAGGTTAAACCTATAACTCACCAACATTTTTGTTGACGTTTTAAGCATGTTTATTCTCAGGTGATTATTAAGAGCTTCCGCTGTCGCATACTTAAATAAGGACAAGATTTGGAGTCCATGCTTGTATGATATTGTGTAAAAACTGCATTCAAGAAACTTATTTTGTTGTAACATATTTGTATTGTAAACCATTATGTAATGGTCGTGTGTAAACAGGATATTTTAGACTATCATTATTTGATAATCTACGTAAAGCTTTTTAAACCTTTATTGATGAAATAAAGGTTATGGTTTGTTTAAAAATGAATGCAGTCTTTGAAAAACGTCTCATATAGAGGTCAAAACCTCGCAACGAAATCAATTAATATGGAACGTTTTTAATCAATAAGAACGGGACATTTCACGCACTACCGTGGTCAGCATTCAAGCACTTGATGAACGAGAAGTACCGTCCCAGAACCGAGGTCAATAAGCTCAAGACAGAACTTAGAGGGTTACGAACCCAAGGATTTGATATTACCACGTACGAAAGATGATTCACAGAATTGTGCCTATTTTGTCCGGGAGCATTCGAAGATGAGGAAGAGAAGATCGACGCATTTGTGAAAGGATTACCGGAAAGAATCCAAGAAGATATAAGTTCACACGAGCCCGCCTCTATACAACAGGCATGTAGAATGGCTCACAAACTAGTGAACCAGATTGAAGAAAGAATTAAAGAACAGACTGCTGAAGAGGCCAATGTGAAGCAAGTCAAAAGAAAGTGGGAGGAAAACGGTGATAAGAATCACCAATACAACAACAACAGCAATTACAACAATAATCGCAACAATTATCCCAACAATCGCAACATCAATCGCAACTACAACAAATGGCCCAACAACAACAACAACAACAACAACAACAGCAACTACAACAATCATCCCAACAACAATAATAACCGCAACAACAACAACAATCAGAAGCAGCTATGCCAAAGGTGTGAAAAGTATCACTTGGGGTTCTGCACCAAATTTTGCAACAAGTGTAAAAGAAATGGTCATAGCGCGGCGAAGTGTGAGGTCTACGGACCAGGGGTTAATAGAACGAAAGGAACAAATGGTGTCGGAACGAGTAATGGCGGAGCAAGTAGTGTCGGAGCAAGTTATGCCAATGTAGTTTGTTATAAATGTGGAAAACCGGGCCACATTATTAGAAATTGCCCGAACCAGGAGAACAAGAATGGACAAGGCCGCGGAAGAGTTTTCAATATTAATGCGGCAGAGGCACAGGAAGACCCGGAGCTTGTTACGGGTACGTTTCTTATTGACAATAAATCTGCTTACGTTTTATTTGATTCGGGTGCGGATAGAAGCTATATGAGTAGAGATTTTTGTGCTAAATTAAGTTATCCATTGATGCCTTTGGATAGTAAATTTTTACTCGAATTAGCAAATGGTAAATTAATTTCAGCAGATAATATATGTCGGAATCGAGAAATTAAACTGGTTAGCGAAACATTTAAGATTGATTTGATACCAGTAGAGTTAGGGAGTTTTGATGTGATAATCGGTATGGACTGGTTGAAAGAAGTGAAAGCAGAGATCGTCTATTACAAAAATGCAATCCGCATTATACGAGAAAAAGGAAAACCCTTAATGGTGTACGGAGAAAAGGGCAACACGAAGCTACATCTTATTAGTAATTTGAAGGCACAAAAACTAATAAGAAAAGGTTGCTATGCTGTTCTAGCACACGTCGAGAAAGTACAAACTGAAGAAAAGAGCATCAATGATGTTCCCATTGCAAAAGAATTTCCCGATGTATTTCCGAAAGAATTACCGGGATTACCCCCACATCGATCCGTTGAATTTCAAATAGATCTTGTTCCAGGAGCTGCACCAATAGCTCGTGCTCCTTACAGACTCGCACCCAGCGAGATGAAAGAACTGCAAAGCTAATTACAAGAACTTTTAGAGCGTGGTTTCATTCGACCAAGCACATCACCGTGGGGAGCTCCTGTTTTGTTTGTCAAGAAGAAAGATGGTACATTCAGGTTGTGTATCGACTACCGAGAGTTGAACAAACTTACCATCAAGAACCGCTACCCACTACCGAGAATCGACGACTTATTTGATCAACTACAAGGCTCGTCTGTTTATTCAAAGATTGACTTACGTTCCGGGTATCATCAAATGCAGGTGAAAGAAGATGATATTCAAAAGACTGCTTTCAGAACATGTTACGGTCATTACGAGTTTATGGTCATGCCGTTTGGTTTAACTAATGCACCAGCTGTGTTCATGGACCTTATGAACCGAGTGTGTGGACCATACCTTGACAAGTTTGTCATTGTTTTCATTGATGACATACTTATTTACTCAAAGAATGACCAAGAATACGGTGAACATTTGAGAAAGGTGTTAGAAGTATTGAGGAAGGAAGAATTGTACGCTAAGTTTTCAAAGTGTGCATTTTGGTTGGAAGAAGTTCAATTCCTCGATCACATAGTGAACAAAGAAGGTATTAAGGTGGATCCGGCAAAGATAGAAACTGTTGAAAAGTGGGAAACCCCAAAAACTTCGAAACACATACGCCAGTTTTTAGGACTAGCTGGTTACTACAGAAGGTTCATCCAAGACTTTTCCAGAATAGAAAAACCCTTGACTGCATTAACGCATAAAGGGAAGAAATTTGAATGGGATGATGAACAAGAGAAAGCGTTTCAGTTATTGAAGAAAAAGCTAACTACGGCACCTATATTGTCATTGCCTGAAGGGAATGATGATTTTGTGATTTATTGTGATGCATCAAAGCAAGGTCTCGGTTGTGTATTAATGCAACGAACGAAGGTGATTGCTTATGCGTCTAGACAATTGAAGATTCACGAACAAAATTATACGACGCATGATTTGGAATTAGGCGCGGTTGTTTTTGCATTAAAGACTTGGAGGCACTACTTATATGGGGTCAAAAGTATTATATATACCGACCACAAAAGTCTTCAACACATATTTAATCAGAAAAAACTGAATATGAGACAGCGTAGGTGGATTGAATTATTGAATGATTACGACTTTGAGATTCGTTACCACCCGGGGAAGGCAAATGTGGTAGCCGATGCTTTGAGCAGGAAGGACAGAGAACCCATTCGAGTAAAATCTATGAATATAATGATTCATAATAACCTTACTACTCAAATAAAGGAGGCGCAACAAGGAGTTTTAAAAGAGGGAAATTTAAAGGATGAAATACCCAAAGGATCGGAGAAGCATCTTAATATTCGGGAAGACGGAACCCGGTATAGGGCTGAAAGGATTTGGGTACCAAAATTTGGAGATATGAGAGAAATGGTACTTAGAGAAGCTCATAAAACCAGATACTCAATACATCCTGGAATGGGGAAGATGTACAAGGATCTCAAGAAACATTTTTGGTGGCCGGGTATGAAAGCCGATGTTGCTAAATACGTAGGAGAATGTTTGACGTGTTCTAAGGTCAAAGCTGAGCATCAGAAACCATCAGGTCTACTTCAACAACCCGAAATCCCGGAATGGAAATGGGAAAACATTACCATGGATTTCATCACTAAATTGCCAAGGACTGCAAGTGGTTTTGATACTATTTGGGTAATAGTTGATCGTCTCACCAAATCAGCACACTTCCTGCCAATAAGAGAAGATGACAAGATGGAGAAGTTAGCACGACTGTATTTGAAGGAAGTCGTCTCCAGACATGGAATACCAATCTCTATTATCTCTGATAGGGATGGCAGATTTATTTCAAGATTCTGGCAGACATTACAGTAAGCATTAGGAACTCGTCTAGACATGAGTACTGCCTATCATCTACAAACTGATGGGCAGAGCGAAAGGACGATACAAACGCTTGAAGACATGCTACGAGCATGTGTTATTGATTTTGGAAACAGTTGGGATCGACATCTACCGTTAGCAGAATTTTCCTACAACAACAGCTACCATTCAAGCATTGAGATGGCGCCGTTTGAAGCACTTTATGGTAGAAAGTGCAGGTCTCCGATTTGTTGGAGTGAAGTGGGGGATAGACAGATTACGGGTTCGGAGATTATACAAGAAACTACCGAGAAGATCATCCAAATTCAACAACGGTTGAAAACCGCCCAAAGTCGACAAAAGAGCTACGCTGACATTAAAAGAAAAGATATAAAATTTGAAATTGGAGAGATGGTCATGCTTAAAGTTGCACCTTGGAAAGGCGTTGTTCGATTTGGTAAACAAGGGAAATTAAATCCAAGGTATATTGGACCATTCAAAATTATTGATCGTGTCGGACCAGTAGCTTACCGACTTGAGTTACCTCAACAACTCGCGGCTGTACATAACACTTTCCACGTCTCGAATTTGAAGAAATGTTTTACTAAAGAAGATCTCACTATTCCGTTAGATGAAATCCAAATCAACGAAAAACTTCAATTCATCGAAGAACCCGTCGAAATAATGGATCGTGAGGTTAAAAGACTTAAGCAAAACAAGATACCAATTGTTAAGGTTCGATGGAATGCTCGTAGAGGACCCGAGTTCACCTGGGAGCGTGAAGATCAGATGAAGAAGAAATACCCGCATCTATTTCCAGAAGATTCGTCAACACCTTCAACAGCTTAAAATTTCGGGACGAAATTTATTTAACGGGTAGGTACTGTAGTGACCCGAACTTTTCCATGTTTATATATATATTAATTAAGATTGATATTTACAGGATTAAATGTTTCCAACATGTTAAGCAATCAAACTTGTTAAGACTTGATTAATTGAAATATGTTTCATATAGACAATTGACCACCCAAGTTGACCGGTGATTCACGAACGTTAAAACTTGTAAAAACTATACGATGACATATATATGGTTATATATATAGTTAACATGTTTTTATTATAAGTATGTATCTCATTAGGTATTTTAACAATGAGTTATATACATAAAAATGAGACTATTAATTTAAGAAACTCGAAAACGATATATATAACGATTATCGTTATAACAACGTCTTACTAGGTACATATGAATCATATTAAGATATTGATACACTTGGTTAATTATGTTAAATGATAAGTAAATATATTATTAAGTGTATTACCAATGAAATACATATGTAAAAATAAGACTACTAACTTAATGATTTCGAAACGAGACATATATGTAACGATTATCGTTGTAACGACATTTAACTGTATATACATCATACTAAGATATATTATATATTATAATATCATGATAATATAATAATTTAACATCTCATTTGTTATAATAAACAATGGGTTAACAACATTCAACAAGATCGTTAACCTAAAGGTTTCAAAACAACATTTACATGTAACGACTAACGATGACTTAACGACTCAGTTAAAATGTATATACATGTAGTGTTTTAATATGTATTCATACACTTTTGAAAGACTTCAAGACACTTATCAAAATACTTCTACTTAACAAAAATGCTTACAATTACATCCTCGTTCAGTTTCATCAACAATTCTACTCGTATGCACCCGTATTCGTACTCGTACAATACACAGCTTTTAGATGTATGTACTATTGGTACATATACTCCAATGATCAGCTCTTAGCAGCCCATGTGAGTCACCTAACACATGTGGGAACCATCATTTGGCAACTAGCATGAAATATCTCATAAAATTACAAAAATATGAGTAATCATTCATGACTTATTTACATGAAAACAAAATTACATATCCTTTATATCTAATCCATATACCAACGACCAAAAACACCTACAAACACTTTAATTCTTCAATTTTCTTCATCTAATTGATCTCTCTCAAGTTCTATCTTCAAGTTCTAAGTGTTCTTCATATATTTTACAAGTTCTAGTTACATAAAATCAAGAATACTTTCAAGTTTGCTAGCTCACTTCCAATCTTGTAAGGTGATCATCCAACCTCAAGAAATCTTTGTTTCTTACAGTAGGTTATCATTCTAATACAAGGTAATAATCATATTCAAACTTTGGTTCAATTTCTATAACTATAACAATCTTATTTCAAGTGATGATCTTACTTGAACTTGTTTTCGTGTCATGATTCTGCTTCAAGAACTTCGAGCCGTCCAAGGATCCGTTGAAGCTAGATCTATTTTTCTCTTTTCCAGTAGGTTTATCCAAGGAACTTAAGGTAGTAATGATGTTCATAACATCATTCGATTCATACATATAAAGGTATCTTATTCGAAGGTTTAAACTTGTAATCACTAGAACATAGTTTAGTTAATTCTAAACTTGTTCGCAAACAAAAGTTAATCCTTCTAACTTGACTTTTAAAATCAACTAAACACATGTTCTATATCTATATGATATGCTAACTTAATGATTTAAAACCTGGAAACACGAAAAACACCGTAAAACCGGATTTACGCCGTCGTAGTAACACCGCGGGCTTTTTGGGTTAGTTAATTAAAAACTATGATAAACTTTGATTTAAAAGTTGTTATTCTGAGAAAATGATTTTTATTATGAACATGAAACTATATCCAAAAATTATGGTTAAACTCAAAGTGGAAGTATGTTTTCTAAAATGGTCATCTAGACGTCGTTCTTTCGACTGAAATGACTACCTTTACAAAAATGACTTGTAATTTATTTTTCCGACTATAAACCTATACTTTTTCTGTTTAGATTCATAAAATAGAGTTCAATATAAAACCATAGCAATTTGATTCACTCAAAACGGATTTAAAATGAAGAAGTTATGGGTAAAACAAGATTGGATAATTTTTCTCATTTTAGCTACGTGAAAATTGGTAACAAATCTATTCCAACCATAACTTAATCAACTTGTATTGTATATTATGTAATCTTGAGATACCATAGACACGTATACAATATTTTGACCTATCATGTCGACACATCTATATATATTTCGGAACAACCATAGACACTCTATATGTGAATGTTGGAGTTAGCTATACAGGGTTGAGGTTGATTCCAAAATATATATAGTTTGAGTTGTGATCAATACTGAGATACGTATACACTGGGTCGTGGATTGATTCAAGATAATATTTATTGATTTATTTCTGTACATCTAACTGTGGACAACTAGTTGTAGGTTACTAACGAGGACAGCTGACTTAATAAACTTAAAACATCAAAATATATTAAAAGTGTTGTAAATATATTTTGAACATACTTTGATATATATGTATATATTGTTATAGGTTCGTGAATCAACCAGTGGCCAAGTCTTACTTCCCGACGAAGTAAAAATCTGTGAAAGTGAGTTATAGTCCCACTTTTAAAATCTAATATTTTTGGGATGAGAATACATGCAGGTTTTATAAATGATTTACAAAATAGACACAAGTACATGAAACTACATTCTATGGTTGAATTATCAAAATCGAATATGCCCCTTTTTATTAAGTCTGGTAATCTAAGAATTAGGGAACAGACACCCTAATTGACGCGAATCCTAAAGATAGATCTATTGGGCCTAACAAACCCCATCCAAAGTACCGGATGCTTTAGTACTTCGAAATTTATATCATATCCGAAGGATGTCCCGGAATGATGGGGATATTCTTATATATGCATCTTGTTAATGTCGGTTACCAGGTGTTCACCATATGAATGATTTTTATCTCTATGTATGGGATGTGTATTGAAATATGAAATCTTGTGGTCTATTATTATGATTTGATATATATAGGTTAAACCTATAACTCACCAACATTTTTGTTGACGTTTTAAGCATGTTTATTCTCAGGTGATTATTAAGAGCTTCCGCTGTCGCATACTTAAATAAGGACGAGATTTGGAGTCCATGCTTGTATGATATTGTGTAAAAACTGCATTCAAGAAACTTATTTTGTTGTAACATATTTGTATTGTAAACCATTATGTAATGGTCGTGTGTAAACAGGATATTTTAGATTATCATTATTTGATAATCTACGTAAAGTTTTTTTTTTAAACCTTTATCTATGAAATAAAGGTTATGGTTTGTTTTAAAAATGAATGCAGTCTTTGAAAAACGTCTCATATAGAGGTCAAAACCTCGCAACGAAATCAATTAATATGGAACGTTTTTAATCAATAAGAACGGGACATTTCAATATAGAAGGTAGTTGTGTTTTCACTAGGATAGTGCATTAGGATCTTGTGGTAAGAGCTTTAGGTGATTGTGAAGTCTTCGAAGGGACGTAAGGGTTCACAAGTTGCGGCTTATCGAAGTACTAGTGTTTTATCCGAACACTCCACCGAGTTTGGAGTATCATAGTGAAGAAAAATCTCAATTCGTAGAATTGGGGAGTGGATTAAGGAAGATTAGTTAACATCTTCCCGAACCACTATATATCGTTGTGTTTGTTCTCTCTTCCCTTATCTTTTTGATTACATTTACGCATACATATATTTTATATGTAGTGTTTAAGAACAAACATTTCAAATTACACTATATCAAGTTCAAGTTCAACAAAACGTAAACAATTTTTTTTTTAAAATCGACTAAGTAACTATTCACCCCCCTCTAGTTACTTACAGAAATTATTTTGGTTCCTAAAAAGATTGAAGTCTTTATTTAGAGAGCTCGGAAGAAAAGAATACCGGTGTTGATTGAATTAGATAAAAGGGGGGTTGATTTACATTCGGTTCGATGTCCTTTATGCGATGAAAATGTCGAATCGGTGGAACACTCCCTCCTCTCGTGCAAAGTTGCTTCTGAAGTGTGGGATAAAGTTTTCAATTGGTTGGGAATTAGTGGGAATTCAAACATTAATTTTAATGATCTTTTCGTGGGCAATATGAATCACATATCATTGAATGCGGGCAAGAATATTTGTCAAGCGGTACTATGGACGTGTGGGTACTACATTTGGAAGAACCAGAATCAAAAGATTTTCAGAAACAAAAGTTGGAATGCTCCGGTTGCGTTGAGTGAAATTCAAATTAAAAGTTTCGAGTGAATCGTGAAGATGTGTAAGTCTAATAAAATCGATTGACACAATTGGTTTCATAGTCCACAATATTTCTTACTTTAGTCTAGTTTTATATTCTCCTAGTTTTGTAGTTTTGTTTGCTGCTGTTTCTACTGCTAATATAGCAACCTTTCTTGTTGTATTGTTTGTATATTCGTGAGTCTGTTTGTGCGACATGCTCTTATGAGCGGAACATTGCGTATTCTTGCGATTTGGTAATGAAAAGATGCTGCTTTTAAAAAAAAAAAAATTTACTTATATTTGAAAGGTTCTATTAAAATTAAACAAACCATACGAATAAGGTAAGTTAAAAGTAAAAAAAGATGATAAGCATATCTTAGAACTTCCACTCCGCATCTTTTACAAACTTATTATTAAAGGAGGAAGTGCTGACCTTTTACTTTTATTCATTGGTCATCACTTTTCTACACCTCTTTGAATGAATACTTGGTATTGGTATTATTTATTAAATATTTATTCTTCGTAAATCAAATACAGTTTAAGGTTTTATTACTAATTCTTTTCATTTATCATTGTTACATGTATTTTTAATAAAAAGTTTACATTACAATAACTAATCATTTAATTTAACTTATATTTTGTAACGTCCGTAAATCATATGGGCTAACAATCCATTATATAAAAACCAGGTTTCTGATTACTTATGTGACATCTTCTCTTAAATTTTCTTATAGAAATCTTGTGTGGCATCATAAAAATAATCGCGTCATTTACCAAATTTTCCTTGAAACATCTAAATGTTCGGATCTAAATTAAAAAAATTTATACGATAAGGATGATGTGTTAATATTTAAGTTAAACAAATATCCATTTCTATATTCATATATAGATTTATTTTTAAAATAAATATCCATATACGTACACAAATCCATGTATTTTATTATTTTTCATTTTTTGCAATTCCTATTTTATAGAAGATTTTGTTTCAAAATTATCTCACTATTATCTATAAAGACGATACACTTGAACATATCCATAATGACTAAGAGACGCAAAATTAAATAGGTAACCACGCAGCTAGGGAATGGATCAATGGGGTCAGGGTCAAACACGTCGGATCGAGTTGACTAATGTGAAACTGTTATAAAATATCTAGATTGGATGTTAATTTTATTATTATTATATTTCTTGCATAGTAATATTTTATGCTATAAATAGACATGTATGGTAGCCATTTAAGGTGCACCATTTCTCTTGAAATATCAATATCAATATTTCTTCTCTCCTTCTTCTCTCTTTTTCTCTCTTTGTTCTTATAACCATTAAAGGTAGTTATAAGCCTACTGAATTATAACACGTTATCAGCACGAAAAGCTTAGTGTAATTAAAAGATATCTCAAACGATCACGAATCACTAATCAAGGTATGAAATTATTAATAATTTTCAGACTCGAATATATCAAATTTTGGACTACTAACATTTATATTTATGTTATTTAAGTTATATATGGTCGGTTATACCACCTGAATTATATTTCTGTAATCTAACTTTTACTAACTTCACTAACATTTATATTTATGTTATTTAAGTTATATATGGTCGGTTATACCACCTGAATTATATTTCTGTAATCTAACTTTTACTAACTTCACTAACATTTATATTTATGTTATTTAAGTTATATATGGTCGGTTATACCACCTGAATTATATTTTCTGTAATCTAACTCTTATTAACTTCACTAACATTTATATTTATGTTAATAAGACCTCATGATTGTACGCAACACGTCATTTGACAACACGGTACTTTATGTACGCAACACGTCATTTGACAACACGGTACCATGGGTCGAGATTAATTCCGATCAATACGAATACGACGGGGTCTTTATATGTTATCTAACATTTATGATTACTTATGCAATTAATCATTATTTATTTCATGCATACTAATGTTTATTCTTAAATTTATAATTTTAAAAGTTAAAATAAAAAATAGTTTGTATTTTTATTAAAAGTAAATCTTAAAAGTTAAAATAAGAAAAAGTAGTTTGTACTTTTATTAAAAGTAAATCTTAAAAGTTAAAATACAAAAAGTAGTTTGTATTTTTATTAAAAGTAAATCTTAAAAGTTAAAATAAGAAAAAGTAGTTTGTATTTTTATTAAAAGTATATCTTAAAAGTTAAAGTAAGAAAAAAAGGGGATGGTAAAATGGAATAGTTTTTTGTCAAAAATGAAGTATTGAAAATGAAGTGGTCTCCTTCTATAACTAAAAAAAATATATATACTTTTATCAAATGAATTTTTTTGTGGCCGACAATTTCAAACACGAGTCCGTGTTTAGTTTATCAAGAATATCTCTTGCTTTAGTGAAAGGTCACGATCACGATATCAGGTGTTGTGAAAGAATTAAAAAATTGGTCAAGTGGCCTTTTAAAAACTAGAAAAAAAATTTAAACAAAAAGTTTTTTTTATATATTTATAATTTACGGGTAACGTAAAAAAAAGGAAGTTTTTAAAAAAAAAAAAAACAAAGAAAGTGTTTAAATGAGTTTTACAGAAAGGGGGAAAGCAAAGTAAAAAAAAACTTTTTTCCAAACAAAGGTAAATGAAAGTAGGACTTAATACAAGAAAAAAGTAAACATCTTCTAGACGTGATAAAATCTATCAATGATAAGTATTAGACTTGATGAGCTAAATGTGACAAAAATGTTTCAACATGTCTTATATTAATTTTCTAAAATAAGTTATTATTATTCCGAGTTTAACACATATACATATGTTAATTAAAAACAACCTTTTTGTTCTTATGTAGTGTTGGGTTGCAATTTTGGTTGTATGCCATAATTCCATCCAGTAGAGTGACAATAGAAAACTTTTGATGATAATCAATAAAAAACTTTTTTCCAAACTTGTCAAATGTTTTGTTAAAAACGTGACCGTTGAAAAAAGGAGGTTGAATAATAAAACTTAAAAAACAAATTATTTTTTTAAGAGTGTGCATCAAAATGGCCCGTTTAATAATGGGGAGTAAAAATATAGTCAAATTGTTTCAACGAACAAGGGTTCAATTAGATGTCTCTTAAAAAAAATCCGCGGGTACGGGTGATGGATCCAATGGATCCGCATCCACGACCCGCGGGTGCTATCCCTAATTGTGACAAGTACAAATCAACTAAAAGTCTAAAAAATAAATGCTCTTATAGGGACCAAATGTTCACAATAATTGCCTAAGCTAGATATGAAACAAATAGTTCATAAAACAAAAAAAAAGGTCGTTGTGCGTTTTCGGGATGATAGCCGAAATACACTTACAAAAGTAGGTCAGCCGTCAATTCTTTATGGCCATATCAACGTAGATCAATAAAATCATTTATGGTTTTGATAAAAGATTAATTAAAAATTAATTGTTTTTTTGGTCTTGGATTCTCGGTAACAAAAGCAAAGGTTGTTTTTGGTTGCCACAACAAACAAGACAGAGGTTGTTGACTTTTGTTGTTAAACATGGCACAAGTGAACAATAACAATAGATTATTGTTTTTGAAAAGAATAATGATGCGTTAATTTTATTGTATAAAATAAAATTAAAGAAAATGGTTTTCATTGATGACTATGAACAAACGCAAACAAAGTGTTTGTGGTATTTGGTGATTAAAATAATATGCATCTAAAGCTTCTACTGAAAATTAATGTGCAAGGTACAACGTATAACTATATGGTCAAATTCATTTGAGCCTTCGGAGTCACAAGTATATGATGTATATATATATTACTCAATTAACAAAATAGTAAATCTAAATTAATTCATATGAATAGTAAAACGAAATTAATTAATTTACTATTCACATAAAAAAGCGCATATGATAAAAAGCGCATCGCATATGATAAGCGCATATGATAAAAAGCGAATATGATGAAAAGCACAACGCATATGATGAAAATCGCATATGATTAAAAGCGCATATGGTGAAAAACACAGCGCATATGATTAAAAGCGTATATGGTGAAAAGGATATATGATATAAAAAAAACACATATGGTGATTTATAAAAAAAAAAAAAAACACATATGGTGATTAATGGAAAGCACATATGGTGATTAATGAAAAGTATATTGTGAAAAAGAATCACAAATGTTTCTTGAAAGAATTCAAGGTAAGATATATGAACCAATTCATCCATCATGTGAACCATTTTGATATTTCATGGTTCTAATAGACGCATCTAGCGGATGGTCTCATATTTGTATGTTATCAAGCCGTAATATGGCATTTGCAAAGTTTCTTGCACAAATTATTAAATTGAGAACACATTATTCTGATTACACCATTAAAAGGATGAGACTTGATAATGCTGGTGAGTTAACATCTCAAGCATTTAATGATCATTATATATCTACAGGGATTGTTGTTGAACATCCAGTTGCTCATGTACATACACAAAATTGGTTTAGCTGAATCAATAGATAAACGCTTACAGCTAATAACTAGACAATTGATAATGAGTACAAATCTCTCAATATTTATATGTGGACATGTAAATTTACATGCTGCGACATTAATTCGCATTATACCATGTGGAAGTCGTAAATATTTTCACTTAATACTTGATTTTGGCCAAGAGCCAAATATTTTCTACCTTAAAACATTGGTTGTGCAGTGTATGTTCCAATTGTATCACCACAACACAATAAAATGGTTCTTCAAAGAAAGATGATAATATATTTTGGATATAAAACATCTTCAATCATAAGATATATTGAACCCATGATGGGTGATGTTTTTACAGCACGTTTTGCTGATTGTCATTTTAATAAAACATTGTTCCCTAGATTAGGGGGAGAAATAAAAATAAAAAATAAAATGATGCTTCATGATGTGAACATCAATTAAGGTATATTGAACTCGCACAAAAGAATGTGAAACGAAAGTTCAAAAATAATGCATATGCAAGAACTTGCAAATTAATTACTTTATGCATTTACAGATATAAAAAAGTGACTAAATCATATATACTAGCGATAAATGCTCCAGCTCGAACTGAAATTCCAAAAGCTGGCAATAATGTCACTATTGAGTCTTTGCCACGCATCAAAAGTGGAAGATCAATTGGTTCCGAAGATAAAAATCCTCGAAAAAGAAAATCAGCTGATAATGAGGTAAGAGAAAGTGTTCAAGAAGAACCACAAATCAATATTCCTTCTGCAGAGGATATTGATAAATGTAAATACTAAAATTGCGATAAATTATGCAATATTATGGAACCGAAATGAAACTAAAATCTCTATGAGATATTTTCATATAATGTTACAATGACATCATGAATAAAGATGATGATCTGGAACTAAAATCTGTCATTGAATATACAAAATGGACATGATTGAGCTCAATGGAAAGGAGCAATAAGAGCTGAATTAGAATCGCTCGATAAAACAAAAGTTTTCGGATCAATCGTTATCACTTTTAAAGATGTGAAACGTATGGGATACAAATGAATTTTTATCCGAAAAGAAATGTGCAAATGAAGTTACAAGGCAAAACTAGACTTGTAACTCAATATTTCCCACAAAGACCAGAAATGAATTAGGAGGAAAAATTATCCTCCTGTAATGGATACAATTACTTATTAGATACTTAATCAACCTGGTAGTTATTTAAATGCATCTCATGAATGTTGTTACTACTTATCTGTATGGATCACTTAATAGTGATATATATGAATATACCTAAAGGGTTAAGGTATCATAAGCATCTAATGTAAAATCCAAGGGAATATATTCCATTAAATCACAAAGATTTCTAAGTGGGTTTATACAAACGGGACGTATGTGGTATAACCGATTAAATGACTACTTGATAAAAAAAAAGGGTATAAATATAAACTTATTTTGCACGTATGTTTTATAAAAACAATGTTCGGATATGAGATCGTAGTTGTTTATGTCAATGTTCTTAACATCATATGAACAAATAAAGAGATCTATGAAATCATTCAACTTCTAAAGAATTATTTTGAAATGAAAGATCTTGAAAAAACCAAGTATTACCTTGGATTGCAAATTGAGCATATGCCTAATGGTTTACTTGTACATCAAACAACTTTTACCGAAAAGATTTTAAAACATTTTTTTAAAGACAAACTCATTGTTGTTAGATCACTCAATATTGACACTGATCTATTTCATCCCTGCGAAGATCATGAAAATTTTAACAGATCGGAAGTTCTATATTTTAGTGCAATTGAGGTTCTTATGTATCTTATAGATTATACAAGATCTGACATTTCTTTTGCAGTTAATTTGTTGACAAGGTTCAGCTCAGCCCCTACCAAAAGACATTGGAATGGGATCAAACAAATAGTTTGATACCTTCGGGGAACTACTGATTTATAATTATTTTATTCTAACAACTCGAAACAAGATTTGTTTGGTTATACAGATGCAGATTATTTATCCGATCTACATAAAGCTAAATCTCAAACTGGATATGTATTCCTAAATGGAGGCACCGCAATATCATGACGTTCTCAAAACAAACACTTATTGCAACATCATCAAATCATGCCGAAGTGATTGCATTACATGAAGCTACTCGGGAATGATTTTAGTTAAGATCAATGATACAAATCATTATTGATTCTTGTGGACTAGAACGCTATAAAAGAGTAACAACTATCTATGAAGATAATACAGCTTACATAATACAAATGAAAGAAGAGTATCAAAAATGACAGAACAAAACATAAATGCTGACGAGGCGCTAAAGCTATAAACGGTCTTAACGGTCATAAGTTTGATGGAAAAGAATGGTATATTGGTAAGGCTCAGAAAAAGACTGAAAGGGAATAGGAACTGAAACAACGGTTTGAACAAACCATGAAGGAGACTGTAGACAAATCACGAGGGCCAAACTTGTACATAAAAGATTTAGATGATACAGTTTCAGATGAAAACCTCAGATTTTTCTCATATACTCAAGATATCGTAAAAGACAACCAGATTAAAATGAGATACGTTCAATCAACAACTCTGCTGATCTTTATACCAAAGCACTGCTAACTGCTATTTTCAGAACACACGTTCATAATATTGGCATGAGGCATGTTCAGAAGATGTAACAACTCAGGCGTTGCCTACTTGAGGGGGAGTCAACTTTATGCTGCACTCTTTTTCCCTTAGCTAAAGTTTTATCCCAATGGGTTTTCTTTAGCAAGGTTTTTAACGAGGCAGTACTAGTTATTCTCTAATAAAATTGTCATCCAAGGGGGAGTGTTATAAAATATCTAGATTGGATGTTAATTTTATTATTATTATATTTCTTGCATAGTAATATTTTATGCTATAAATAGACATGTATGGTAGCCATTTAAGGTGCACCATTTCTCTTGAAATATCAATATCAATATTTCTTCTCTCCTTCTTCTCTCTTTTTCTCTCTTTGTTCTTATAACCATTAAAGGTAGTTATAAGCCTACTGAATTATAACAGAAACACTTTTATTAAAATTTTAATTGTTAAATAGACCACAACCTTTTTAAAATTTTAACACTTCAAATTATGAAAATATATATATATAGGTTATAAATTGAATTCAAAAAGTAAATATATCTTTATTAAGTTGTTAATTGTTTATATTTCTTATACAACAATATTTGAAATTTAAGTGACTTAATTAATACATTGAATAAATCAATCACTAATTGTTTAAGCATTTAATTTTTAGCGATTATGTGTCTCACGAGCTTAATGATTTAATGAACGCAATTTATCATCACTAATTTTTTAATTTATTTTTCAACACTCGTGCATCGCACAAACTGAAAACCTATGTATCGCACGAACTAAAAATCTATAAAACAAATAATAATATTGTAAATAAAGCAAAAAACAAATAATTGTTGACCACATATGTGAGAATTCATAACAACCAACAACTATAATTTACGTTTACAACATCATTGTAAATTCTGAATCAGGTATTTAAAAACAATATTATGCTTTAAACCTTTGTATATTTGGCCATAATAAGGTCTAAACTCTAAAATTAATGTAATAAACCATTTTCTTGCATACTTATAACGGAGTCAACCAAAGTCTTCTCTAATGGCGTGTAGTTCCATCCAAGATTCATTAGCTTCTTGCATGTATACACCATTTCTTGATTCGAATCAGGAAGGCTGTAATCATAGTCAATGAAAACTAGCATGATTAATTTAGAATCTCATTGTCTCCTTGAGTTTATAATGACACATTGGTCCCTATTTCAATGTCCATTACTAGATACTAGATTGCCAAGAAACTTAAATTTTTAGAAGTAAAATGTCTATTTTACCCTTTTCATCACAAGATAGTCCGGTGGTTTGGACCCTAAGTTCCTTGTAAGAGGTCTCAGGTTCGAATCTTTCCTATGACGAATATTTTGTGGTAGTCATTGATGGGTTTGGAAACAGCAAGGGAGTAACCATGCTGGCTGTATGGGGTTAGATTACTCGCCCTCTCGAGTAGCCCGAACAAGAGGAACTAAAAACCGTCTACCTTGTATGAAAATGTTAATGGCTAAAAGGTAAAATATGATAGTTTACCTTTTGAACCGGACATTTTTGACAAACTTAAAAAAATGAACATTTAATTTGAGACGAAAGATTATAAGTTGGAATAGAAGCCTTACTCAGTAGGATAGTTGTACTGTGGAAACAAATTCTTCAATAACTTTGCCAAATCCATAGTTTTCAGCACGTTCGAAGAACATAGATACCTCCCTTCTGCTTCTGGCTTTTCATAGACTAGGAGTAACGCGTTTGCACAATCGCGAACATCCACAATAGGAACATCCATATCTTGTTCGACTTTATCAACCTCAACGAGTGAGTACTCACCTTTGAGGAGCTTCAAAAGAACTGTGTTTGTGGCGCACAATATCGATTGAAGCATTGGCCCAAATACTACTGACGGACAAACTGTTACCACGTTAATGTTGTTCTTCTTTCCGAAGTCTATACATTCTTGCTCCGCAATAGTTTTTGCTGCTGAATACCACTTTTCGTTACTCATGCAAAATTCAGCATCACTCCAACATGTTTCATCCATCGCTTGACCCTTTGGCCAACTAGGGTTTGATAGAATCGCAACAAAAGATGAAACAACCACAACCTTTTTTACTTTGTTCTTCAAACACGCATTCATTACGTTTCGTGTTCCTATTATAGCAGGTTGAAGAATTTCTGCCTGCTTAATAATGTGTCAAAGTTACTGAACTAGCAAAGTAATTTATCTTCATATTTTGTTTATCATATACTGGTACTGCCCTTGAATGAAAGTGTTGCATTTTTTATTTAGTTAGTTCTTGCGGGTACAGCCTAAAACCTAACATTGCAATTGTTATATCCAGTTACATTTGACCTCTCTGTTTACCTAGCGTTTTATAAGTTCAAGTTCTGTTTAGGACAAGGATGTTTGCAGGTATTGTGAATGCGTTAGCCATTGCGTTTATTATAGTTCAAGTTCTGTTTAAGAAATGTTATTTTCACGTTGTACTTTTTATTTACTTGCAGTTACCTATTATTTTTACTTATTTTTCTGTGTTACGTGGATAAAAGTAAGGGTATACAAGAACATTACCACAATATTTGGGTATATAAGACCGTTTTTACTGTTCATCCCCAAATATGCCGCTAGTGAGTTTTGAAACTTAGACCTCATTAGTACCTTAAAGATTAAGCTATCTTGGAATGGTCAATAATATAATAAAATAAAGAAAATTAGAAACTCGCCAGAGGATCAGCAACTTTCCCTGCAGGAACAGGGGTAGCAACATGCATAACTCCTATACATCCATCGATGGCGATACAAAGACTTGCATAATCTAGCAAATCTGCCTTGAAGTGACGCAGTCTCTCATTAGCGTGCTTCAATTTCTTTAGATGGCCATTTTTCTTCTCATCGTCTAAATAAAGAACCAGGATATCAAATTAATATAATGAAAAACCATCCCATAAAAAAGTGTTATTAAACTCATAACACAATACGTATATGATTTAAGATAGAACCAACTTAATGTTTAAATTAGTACGGAGTAGTATAAGACATACCAATGTTTCTAACAGTTGCATGAACAACATACCCTTTAGCCAATAATTCCTTGACTACCCATGATGCAAGAAAGCCTCCTGCACCTGTTACACATACACTCTCCATTCTTATCTCTTTGAATTATTTATATATGTTAATTTATTAATAATTAATATAACTTGAACAAGAACAACCACAAGTAAGAAACTTGAGACGTGAACTATCTTAAACCTTAAAAGACAAGTATTTAAACCAATTTTATGATGTTTTCGATGGTCTTGCTTTAGCTTTAAATTATATTATTATTATTACTACATTACTATTATTTTGTTGATTTCATGGAACTAGTACTTCATATACGGAGTACTACTATATTGGATATATGGTCATTCCTTATTTGTCGTATATGGTTGTATTATGGGATTTCTAGAAGATTCATACAGTCTTAGCTAGTATCATTGACTTGGTTTGATGTCGCGTCTTTTGTTTGTTATGTAACACTTACAATCACACACATGAATACAAATGCAAGCCTAGCCGGCTTGACCTCACACAATTTCATAGATACATACGATGATAAATGATCAACGATAAATGGTGATGTGTGTAATATATATAATTTAATACTCAATCCGTCTTATATTTTTTTTTTTTTTTTTTTTTTTTTTTTTGAAAGGCAAGGTAAAACTTTATTACTTTAGCAAAATATTACAATGGTGAGGCAAAATAAGCCTCATTACAACCAAAACCACAACTACACTACATAACGGTTTGTAAAGATAACAAACCGGAGCACGAACCTATACAATCTATTACATTTTAAGGTACACACTAGGGTTGTTTAGCCATGTTAGCCAATCGAATTTCTTTCCACGAGCTCGATGAGATATCCAATCATACGACTTGACTTGAATCTCATTGAAGACCACCGGTACATTCCATTTTTCGCCATGAAATACCATTTTTTTCCTACTCCATCAAATCAGATAAGCGCACACCCACTCAACCGCCTGCCACACCTTCTTTCCCAGACTTGACGTTGTAATTGGACAATTTCCTCGAAGTAATTCATTGATGCTAAGATTTGACATATATCCAAACCCCCACCAACGAAATACCCGATTCCAAAGGTCCAAAACGTTTTTTGCAAAAAATAAGAGAATGTTCCACGGTTTCTACGTCGTCATCACAAATCGGACATCGAACACTATGCAAATCAATGCCCCTTTTATCGAGTTCAATCCTTGTAGGTAAACGTTTTTTAATCGTTCGCCAAGCAAAGATTTCTATTTTTTTAGGGACAAAATTATTGCGTAAAGTCTCGAAGGGAGGAGTAATGCTCGACCTGCTTTTCTCTTCAATTATAGAACACAATTTTTTAACAGTAAACTTCTTGCTATTCGACAAACTCCAATACCAGGAATCCGATGTTACTTGCGAAAATTGGAAACCTGCAATTAAATTGGAAACCGTCTTATATTAATAGTCCAATATTTTTTTGCGATGTTTATGTTAATCTACTTTCAGAAATAGATACGAATAATAAGAAAAAGTTATTTTATACCTTTACTTTATGCATGTAAAAGAAAAAGAAACGTAAACTAAAAGATAAAACTGTAAAATGAACAAAAAGTACGATGTGATAATTACATTTCTTAAACTATGTGTCTTTTTCCGAAGACTATTAAATTAAGACGGAGGAGTAAGGTGAGTCCGAGTCAAATCCGAAAATTGTAAGATCACTCCTAGAGAAGCTTGAGGTTGTCGAGGTCGGACTTTGTGTCTAACTATAAGAACGTGTTTATGTGAGAAGGGAATTTTAGATGAGAAGGCAATACTCGGACATGACATCAATATATTCTATTAAAACTTTGATCATGACACGTGTGCTTTTTTTTTTTTATTTCATTTGAGCGGGTCTCGTTGGTTGTAGACTCGGTTGATTTATGTCGTTACTCGTTAAATGTCGTGGGTTGTTTGGGAATCGTTTCCATTTAGGTTGTTGCTTCATTGGTCGTTTTAAGTTGTTCAATTCATGTTTCGTATATTATCCAGCTTCTTGCTATATTTATCAGAAAATGACTACAAAATACAAAAATTTCAGCATCATTTTTATGAATTAATAAGCAAGTGTTACAAAGCTGGAGTTTATTCACAGACAAAAACTAGTAATATGATTGACAATAAAGAAGGCTTGTTAAAGAAAACAACTTAAAATCAGTTTCAGGCCATGTCATAATTTAATTGGGATAGTATTTGGTCGAGGGTCAAACCAGTATTTGGCCCAAACACCCAAGATACTTTTGTCTCACCCAACTGCCTAAAGGCCCAAACACACTTAAAAATCTGAACCCCTTTAAAAACGGCAAAAAAGAACACAATTAAAGACATGGGGTGTTAAATATCTAGTTTATGGGTAAGCGAGTAAACCGTTTTTAAATATCCATGATGAATTGTTACATGGATGATGTAGATGTTAACTGACCAAAAACTTCGTAAACATTTAGTGATCAAAAACCTTCATAAAGAATGCACCATTCAGAAGGCATTTGGTCCAATCCGCAAAGATAAGTCAATAATACCCACAAAAATTAATTGGTATATTGTGAACTACGACGGAGAAAACGTACAGTTTTAATAGATGCTTCAGAATTAGCAAGTGGAGAAGGGATTGGAACGCCATTTGTATAGGCAATACCGAAAACACTTTAATATAATTACAAAAGATCCTCTTTTGCTTTCCTAAAAAAAAAATTACAAAACCTCAAAAGTAACATAACAACTAAAATATTACCCAATAAACAAACCACTTAAGAACACATTTTTTTACAGTATTAGGTGACAATAATGTTGAGCGTTTTTAAAACAGCTATTACAACAACACCACTTTTGCTGCCATAATCTACTTTTAAACCAATCATTTACTTTCTTAGTTGCAATAATAATTATGTTAAAAGAAATTCGCAATTTTTGCTCAAAGCCTCAAATTAAGTAGTCAATGTATAAAGATATTGATTGATCCCCGACTACATATCGATACCTCTTATCCTTTTTTACTTTTTTAACTTTAGACCACTATATATTCTCAAATGGAAAAAGGAAAATGTGGTATGACTTAGGAAAATGTGGACGGTTATGATGGGAATTGGGATACGAATTGGATTTTTGACCGTTGGTTGTGGGTCATGTTTTTGTTTACCAATCTAGAACCGTTGGTTTTGGAGTAGGGTTTTTGATGGTGATTTATTTTGTTTTAGGAATTTAGAATATTATAAATTGTAACGATGTTGTTAATGGTGACCATCAAAGTAGAGAGAGAGAGAGAGAGAGAGAGAGAGAGAGAGAGAGAGAGAGAGAGAGAGAGAGAGAGAGAGAGAGAGAGAGAGAATATTTTTATCTTCATGATTCTAATTTTGTATGTCATATTATTATCAGATGTAAATTTAAATTTACAGTTTAACTTTATACTTATAGTAATTGTATAACTAAAATATTACTCCTAGTAATTGTATAACTAAAATATTACTCCGTACATGTATTTATAAATACATCTATAGTTAATATTAAAATTCTATAAAGATGATGTCATTATTAGGTTAATTCATTAGTCAAGAAAAAATTAAAAAGAAAAAGAAAAAAATCTAAGCATAGTGGGTGATGTCATTAATCTAAATATTTTTAAATTAAAATTAAATCTTATTAATTAATTATTATTATTAAATCTTATTAATAATTATTTTAATTATTAAAATTAAATAATTTTGAATTATTTTAATTAATTATTTTGGATTGATTACGAGAAGGTATAAAAGCTAGGCAGAAGGAAACTAATATAAATTTATATTTTAATTTACACTATTAAAATAAACTAACAATCAATATTATCTCTTATGATTGGATGTGGATTGTTTAATATGCATTTTAGGTATTTGATGAAATGTTCAACTGACGAGTTTCTTAGTCGAACTATGTGGTTTCACGGGTCATTAAACTAAATAACTTTAGCATTTACGTCCACTTAATACCTGTAACGACCCAACCCGTTAACCATCCGAAATTCGTGCCACAAATTTTTTTTTTTCTGAAACAGTTGATCTGGACGGCGTCCAAAAGCTTGGACGGCGTCCAGCTCTTAAGACTGGGACGGCGTCCAGACATCTGGGACGGCGTCCAGATGTACTAAAACATTCTGATCAGTTTTTCGAACTCACGCTGGCGAAAACCCGCTTCCCGACACTTTTAAACCAAAACACTTTCACAATATATTACAATAGTTTAAACTAAGAGTTTTTCACAATAAAAACCGAGTTTTACGACACCGGGCCCACATCGACCCAAAATACCATAAGTGACTATTTCGACCCATTAGTTTATACAAAAACATAGACCGAGCATGGGATTGGGGACACGCTATCCAATCCTAATAAAATCCAAAAGCAAGTCTTCTAAAGCAACTACGCAAGTCCACTAGTCCCCGCGCTTACCCGAGCCACCGCATCCGTGCAATCTATAAAAATATAAACAACGAGAGGGTAAGCTAACGCTTAGTGAATGATAATAAACTACACACATATATATGTATAAGATAGACACGCCACACAAATATCAAATACCGCATACCAAAGCATCCAAGTATAAGGCAAGCTAAGCTAAGCATACCGTAGTCACTAAGCAACAAGCTATAGATACATCAACCAATATAAGTTCACCAACGACGATGTGAACAACGCCAAGAAGCTACACCCGGAGGGTTAGCTACATCACGACAATAAAACAATATATATATATATATATATATATATATATATATATATATATATATATATATATATATATATATATATATATATATATATATATATATATATATATATATAACAATATATAAACGAATAAGGTTAACCCCTTAACCCATTACCGAATACCAAACACCACAATGAAGATTGGCCGAACAACCCGAGCCTTAGTGAATTCGCACAACCCGATATTCACTTCTTCACCAATTCAACAACCGAGGTTGGCCGAACTACCCGATCCTTAGTGAATTCGCACAACCCGAGATTCACTACCTCATCACAAGATGACCGAACAACCCGAGTCATCATGAATCCGCACTACCCGAGATTCACTTCTCAACATCAAACCCACGGTCACGGGATTATAAAATCCACCACATCGGGGTTATCCACGTCACAACAATATCAACCCTTCGCCTTTGGGGTTATAACATCCAAATCACAACCACGTGTGATAACATACACACAACGTGTACCTCGCCAAAGGTAAACAACCAAAACGCACAACCGTGCCAATTGGACCTATACACAAGTCCATCAAATCCACCTATATGTGAAGTGAGCTCTATAACCGAGAACCACTTCACCCGACCCGCACCCATCCTACACATACATATGCACATAGGATATTAACACTCACCTAGTCGTCTTGATGAATGCTTCCAAGTAAACCGCAACGCGCCAAATGGAAAGTACATATTCCATCATCACAAACACAACAACACAATTAGGGTTGACTTACGAACCAACCCAATTGACACCTAGTGCAAATTCGACCCATTTGCACTTCCAAGCACGAAACGCGCCCAAACTAACCAATAATCACCAACACGAGTGAAAATGGTCCTAACACGCCAATTAAACCCGAACACAAGTGTTAAACACGTGTCATACCCATTTTGACACCAAAACCCTAATTTTGACCCATTTCAAATTTAGTTAGCCAAACTCACCCAAAAGAGTTTCAACACTTCCATAATCACTAAACCTAGTGATTAAACTCAAGATCAAACCCTAATCAAGGCTAAAACGTCAACCAACCCAAAACCCGCCAAGTGACAAGATTAACAAGTCACCATGAACCTACTTCATCATCTAAAAGGGTTTCACAACAATCTATCTCAAAACCCTAACTTGAACATCAAATCTAACAAATGAAATTCGGAGTTTGAGCTTACCAATACCACCACAACGTAGCTAGGAGCGAGATGAGCAACTTTAGAACCCGAGCTTTTGCGAGAATCCGACTCCTTCTTCTCCAAATCCACCTCTCTCTCTCTAGAACTTCTCCTCTCTCTCTAAATAATGTTGGGAGTGTTTGTGAAGATGAAATATGATCCACAAATGACCAAGGAACCAGCCTTGAAGGCTCCAAACCGGCATCCAAGTGATTTTACCATTTTACCCCTTTTAAAATAATTAAAACAGCTGGCTCGACAGACCGTTTGGACGGCGTCCCAAACTTTGGACGGCGTCCCACCTTTTGTTGCTGGACGGCGTCCCCCCTATCGGGACGACGTCCCACCTTTTGTTGCTGGACGGCGTCCCCCTTATCGGGACGGCGTCCCGACCTACTGCAAAATCAGAAACAAAAACAGGGTGTTACAACTCTCCCCCACTTAGAATCGATCACGTCCTCGTGATCCTCGTCACTTAACCAAACGGACCACACTCCACGGTCCTCAACATAAGTCCCAATCCGACTTTCCTAGTCAACTCTTCCCAAGGAATCACCTTTAACAACTAGAATCGTCTCCCGCGATTTATCAAACCCACTATCCGAGCACTAAAACCCTGCTCACTCCCTATCATCGGGAAAACTCAACCAATCTCGGACCGAGATATCAACCCTTCAGCGTACCATTATAGGTACAATGCTAGAAGCAACCAAGTCAACCTAGGGTCAACCTCACGAAACGATGGAGATCGAACCAGACGAATCCTTACGGATAACACCAATCACTTAACATCCCTTGTAGTGCGCAATACGACCCATACGCAACTACCGTAACATCATAACAAACGGTTAAAACCGATAGCGCCCAAAACGACTATGGCAATGCTAATCCAAAGGTGTACCAAAATCGACAATTCGTCACACCTGTAACAACATGTGAGCGAAGCACGGCTATCGCATCACTAATCCTACAACATGGTTCTCACGACCCCACCATCGGTGTATAAATCAACCGATAGTTCACACAACATGGTCCTTACGATCCCACCATTGGTGCATAAAACAACCAATAGGTCAAACCAAACGGTCCTTACGACCCCACCATCGGCGTATAAAACAGCCGATAGATCACAACTCAACATGGCCGAAACAACCCAAGCCTGAACACATATGGAGGATGGTCGAAACAACCCGAACCTTAGTGAATTCGCACAACCCGAAATTCACCTACCCAATTCATATATCTCACAACGAAATGACCGCACAACCCGAGTCATCGTGAATACGCGCAACCCGATATTCACTACCACCACCACATAGTATAACCGAGGATGGCCGTACAACCCGAGCCTTAGTGAATCCGAACTACCCGACATTCACTACCTCAAACTATGAGTCCAACCAACAGGGACAATCGTACTACCCGAAATATTGTGAATACGAACAACCCGATATTCACGTCCCGCAACACAACTCAGGAATGGTACTCGCATTTCCCACCGGTACTCGCATTTCCCGATAATGTTACACCATACGACATAACACTACTCCCTTGATGAAGTCAGCGGACCCCGATGGTCATGCTCCACCAATCTCAACACCGGATGAAGTCAGCGGACCCCGAAGGTCATGCTTCACCGATATCACACCTCGCTCATGATGAAGTCAGCGGACTCCGAAAGTCATGCTTCATCAATCAACAATACCATGATGAAGTCAGTGGACTCCGAAAGTCATGCTTCATCAATCAACACCCTTTTGGCCTCGAACGACGAGTAGCGTAACATCGCGCTCTGTTACGCCATAGTGAATCTTAGCGGATACCACTAACCATTCACACACTCGAGCAAGAACCACCTATATCAAACATAGGCACAAGACAATAATTCTCTAGAAGAGAATCCGACACACACCTCCCTTAACCGAAGGATTTCACCTTACTCACCAAACACGTCCATTATCTCTCAACGAGATTTACCACATTACCACCTCGGTGATAATTCAAATCCAAACTATAAGTACAATTTATCCGAAATTGTAATCTACCACAAATCGACCAAACTAGGTCCCAACACAATTTTCGGATCTTACTAAAACGTCATCCGAAATCTCACACTAAAACTTCCTCGGGCGGGAGTGTAACTCCCCCACTTGGAACTACATCACATAACCTCATCTCTTACAACCGTACCATGCTACCAAAGGTAGACTTTACCAACAATTGGGCTCTCACAACCCATCACCACAGCTTACTCCAACCGAGAGCACACGAAGGATTTAAATCAATCCTCAAACACTTCGAACGAAAAGTGTACTACAATTACACAAACCACACCCTCGCAATCATCCAATTGCTCTAGTTTGTCAATCTCCACCTAGTCACTCATGTACCTAAGGGTTTCACTTCGGTACCCTAAGTACAATGTAACCGCAACAAAATCGGAGTTGAACACCACGCTAGTAGGTATAAAAGAGGTACCTAATGTCGCGTCATATAAACTCCATTACCAACATACATCGAGATTCAAAACACTCGATTTCCAAGGGTTCCAACCACCCGACGAACCTCATAGTTCATCAACTTCCACATACAAGCGAACACGCGCTTAACAATCGAACACCAAAACCCATTTCCATGGCTTGGTAGAAACATTTCCCAAATACTAAGGAATGCTTGGTTACACCAAGTCTTACGCCCTTCGTCCAAAAATCAATCATTACCATAGGGTACTTCCATTAGGAACGTCACCGTTAACAATAACATGCACAACACAATGCAATAACAAATCCGAACTTAAACGCCACATAAATAAATATTCAAATGACATATTTATTAAAATGAAACGTACCTCAACGTCTCCTTGCGGCATTCGCCGCCAACTCGGGACAATCCGGCTTGCGATGCCCCTCCTTATGACAATAGTAGCACATCCCGTCATCACTTCTCGGCATTGTGCACTCCCACAACTTGTGGCCCCTAATACCACAATTGAAACATCTAGGTACACGAGAATCCACCGTGCCTTTTTCCACATTACCCGTACTCGCACTTGCACCCTTATTTTTCTTACCCGGGGCGCCGTACTAATCAACCCTCCTCTTACTTGAAGGTTCACACATCTTTGATCGCGTATACGACTCGAAACCTCTAGCCAAGTTGAATAATTCCGCAAACAATTTTGCTTGACCCCGACTAATTTTACTTTTCAAGTCATCATTCATGGTCCGATAGAAATCCCCCATTAACAAACGATCATTCCCCAAATACTCCGGGCAAAAACGAGCCTTCGCCATAAAGGTCGTCTTGAGAGTATTCAAATCCATAGATCCTTGCCGCAAATTTCGCAACTCATTGCGCAATTCCCACAAATCGGCCGAAGTCCGGAACTCCTCGAAGAATTCCTCCTTAAACTCGTTCCACGATAAGGCCATAAACGTTTCGCCACCGACAAGATCGATCTTACCATCCAACTAATCCCTTGCCCTGCCCCGCAACAGACTAGTAGCGAGTCTCGTCTTTTTCTCGGGAGGGCAATCAATAGTACGAAAACACCCTTCGACATCCGAAATCCAAGTTGTGCTTACCAAAGGATCCGGTTTCCCGTCATACTGAAATGTCCCGTTCTTATTGATTAAAAACGTTCCATATTAATTGATTTCGTTGCGAGGTTTTGACCTCTATATGAGACGTTTTTCAAAGACTACATTCATTTTAAAACAAACCATAACCTTTATTTCATCAATAAAGGTTTAAAAAGCTTTACGTAGATTATCAAATAATGATAATCTAAAATATCCTGTTTACACACGACCATTACATAATGGTTTACAATACAAATATGTTACAACAAAATAAGTTTCTTGAATGCAGTTTTTACATAATGTCATACAAGCATGGACTCCAAATCTCGTCCTTATTTAAGTATGCGACAGCGGAAGCTCTTAATAATCACCTGAGAATAAACATGCTTTAAACGTCAACAAAAATGTTGGTGAGTTATAGGTTTAACCTATATATATCAAATCATAATAATAGACCACAAGATTTCATATTTCAATACACATCCCATACATAGAGATAAAAATCATTCATATGGTGAACACCTGGTAACCGACATTAACAAAATGCATATATAAGAATATCCCCATCATTCCGGGACACCCTTCGGATATGATATAAATTTCGAAGTACTAAAGCATCCGGTACTTTGGATGGGGCTTGTTGGGCCCGATAGATCTATCTTTAGGATTCGCGTCAATTAGGGAGTCTGTTCCCTAATTCTTAGATTACCAGACTTAATAAAAAGGGGCATATTCGATTTCGATAATTCAACCATAGAATGTAGTTTCACGTACTTGTGTCTATTTTGTAAATCATTTATAAAACCTGCATGTATTCTCATCCCAAAAATATTAGATTTTAAAAGTGGGACTATAACTCACTTTCACAGATTTTTACTTCGTCGGGAAGTAAGACTTGGCCACTGGTTGATTCACGAACCTATAACAATATATACATATATATCAAAGTATGTTCAAAATATATTTACAACACTTTTAATATATTTTGATGTTTTAAGTTTATTAAGTCAGCTGTCCTCGTTAGTAACCTACAACTAGTTGTCCACAGTTAGATGTACAGAAATAAATCGATAAATATTATCTTGAATCAATCCACGACCCAGTGTATACGTATCTCAGTATTGATCACAACTCAAACTATATATATTTTGGAATCAACCTCAACCCTGTATAGCTAACTCCAACATTCACATATAGAGTGTCTATGGTTGTTCCGAAATATATATAGATGTGTCGACATGATAGGTCGAAACATTGTATACGTGTCTATGGTATCTCAAGATTACATAATATACAATACAAGTTGATTAAGTTATGGTTGGAATAGATTTGTTACCAATTTTCACGTAGCTAAAATGAGAAAAATTATCCAATCTTGTTTTACCCATAACTTCTTCATTTTAAATCCGTTTTGAGTGAATCAAATTGCTATGGTTTCATATTGAACTCTATTTTATGAATCTAAACAGAAAAAGTATAGGTTTATAGTCGGAAAAATAAGTTACAAGTCGTTTTTGTAAAGGTAGTCATTTCAGTCGAAAGAACGACGTCTAGATGACCATTTTAGAAAACATACTTCCACTTTGAGTTTAACCATAATTTTTGGATATAGTTTCATGTTCATAATAAAAATCATTTTCTCAGAATAACAACTTTTAAATCAAAGTTTATCATAGTTTTTAATTAACTAACCCAAAACAGCCCGCGGTGTTACTACGACGGCGTAAATCCGGTTTTACGGTGTTTTTCGTGTTTACAGGTTTTAAATCATTAAGTTAGCATATAATATAGATATAGAACATGTGTTTAGTTGATTTTAAAAGTCAAGTTAGAAGGATTAACTTTTGTTTGCGAACAAGTTTAGAATTAACTAAACTATGTTCTAGTGATTACAAGTTTAAACCTTCGAATAAGATAGCTTTATATGTATGAATCGAATGATGTTATGAACATCATTACTACCTTAAGTTCCTTGGATGAACCTACTGGAAAAGAAAAAAATGGATTTAGCTTCAACGGATCCTTGGATGGCTCGAAGTTCTTGAAGCAGAATCATGACACGAAAACAAGTTCAAGTAAGATCATCACTTGAAATAAGATTGTTATAGTTATAGAAATTGAACCAAAGTTTGAATATGATTATTACCTTGTATTAGAATGATAACCTACTGTAAGAAACAAAGATTTCTTGAGGTTGGATGATCACCTTACAAGATTGGAAGTGAGCTAGCAAACTTGAAAGTATTCTTGATTTTATGTAACTAGAACTTGTAAAATATATGAAGAACACTTAGAACTTGAAGATAGAACTTGAGAGAGATCAATTAGATGAAGAAAATTGAAGAATGAAAGTGTTTGTAGGTGTTTTTGGTCGTTGGTGTATGGATTAGATATAAAGGATATGTAATTTTGTTTTCATGTAAATAAGTCATGAATGATTACTCATATTTTTGTAATTTTATCAGATATTTCATGCTAGTTGCCAAATGATGGTTCCCACATGTGTTAGGTGACTCACATGGGCTGCTAAGAGCTGATAATTGGAGTGTATATACCAATAGTACATACATCTAAAAGCTGTGTATTGTACGAGTACGAATACGGGTGCATACGAGTAGAATTGTTGATGAAACTGAACGAGGATGTAATTGTAAGCATTTTTGTTAAGTAGAAGTATTTTGATAAGTGTCTTGAAGTCTTTCAAAAGTGTATGAATACATATTAAAACACTACATGTATATACAT
Organism: Rutidosis leptorrhynchoides; assembly: GCF_046630445.1. Taxonomy (NCBI): domain Eukaryota; kingdom Viridiplantae; phylum Streptophyta; class Magnoliopsida; order Asterales; family Asteraceae; genus Rutidosis; species Rutidosis leptorrhynchoides. The sequence continues at coordinate 585,023,957 of NC_092334.1, read as the reverse complement.
TTTAACTGAGTCGTTAAGTCATCGTTAGTCGTTACATGTAAATGTTGTTTTGAAACCTTTAGGTTAACGATCTTGTTGAATGTTGTTAACCCATTGTTTATTATAAAAAATGAGATGTTAAATTATTATATTATCATGATATTATGATATATAATATATCTTAGTATGATGTATATACAGTTAAATGTCGTTACAACGATAATCGTTACATATATGTCTCGTTTCGAAATCATTAAGTTAGTAGTCTTATTTTTACATATGTATTTCATTGTTAATACACTTAATAATATATTTACTTATCATTTAACATAATTAACCAAGTGTATCAATATCTTAATATGATTCATATGTACCTAGTAAGACGTTGTTATAACGATAATCGTTATATATATCGTTTTCGAGTTTCTTAAATTAATAGTCTCATTTTTATGTATATAACTCATTGTTAAAATACCTAATGAGATACATACTTATAATAAAAACATGTTAACTATATATATAACCATATATATGTCATCGTATAGTTTTTATAAGTTTTAACGTTCGTGAATCACCGGTCAACTTGGGTGGTCAATTGTCTATATGAAACATATTTCAATTAATCAAGTCTTAACAAGTTTGATTGCTTAACATGTTGGAAACATTTAATCATGTAAATATCAATCTCAATTAATATATATAAACATGGAAAAGTTCGGGTCACTACAGTACCTACCCGTTAAATAAATTTCGTCCCGAAATTTTAAGCTGTTGAAGGTGTTGACGAATCTTCTGGAAATAGATGCGGGTATTTCTTCTTCATCTGATCTTCACGCTCCCAGGTGAACTCGGGTCCTCTACGAGCATTCCATCGAACCTTAACAATTGGTATCTTGTTTTGCTTAAGTCTTTTAACCTCACGATCCATTATTTCGACGGGTTCTTCGATGAATTGAAGTTTTTCGTTGATTTGGATTTCATCTAACGGAATAGTGAGATCTTCTTTAGCAAAACATTTCTTTAAATTCGAGACGTGGAAAGTGTTATGTACAGCCGCGAGTTGTTGAGGTAACTCTAGTCGGTAAGCTACTGGTCCGACACGATCAATAATCTTGAATGGTCCAATATACCTTGGATTTAATTTCCCTCGTTTACCAAATCGAACAACGCCTTTCCAAGGTGCAACTTTAAGCATGACCATCTCTCCAATTTCAAATTCTATATCTTTTCTTTTAATGTCAGCGTAGCTCTTTTGTCGACTTTGGGCGGTTTTCAACCGTTGTTGAATTTGGATGATCTTCTCGGTAGTTTCTTGTATAATCTCCGGACCCGTAATCTGTCCCTCCCCCACTTCACTCCAACAAATCGGAGACCTGCACTTTCTACCATAAAGTGCTTCAAACGGCGCCATCTCAATGCTTGAATGGTAGCTGTTGTTGTAGGAAAATTCTGCTAATGGTAGATGTCGATCCCAACTGTTTCCGAAATCAATAACATATGCTCGTAGCATGTCTTCAAGCGTTTGTATCGTCCTTTCGCTCTGACCATCAGTTTGTGGATGATAGGCAGTACTCATGTCTAGACGAGTTCCTAATGCTTGCTGTAATGTCTGCCAGAATCTTGAAATAAATCTGCCATCCCTATCAGAGATAATAGAGATTGGTATTCCATGTCTGGAGACGACTTCCTTCAAATACAGTCGTGCTAACTTCTCCATCTTGTCATCTTCTCTTATTGGCAGGAAGTGTGCTGATTTGGTGAGACGATCAACTATTACCCAAATAGTATCAAAACCACTTGCAGTCCTTGGCAATTTAGTGATGAAATCCATGGTAATGTTTTCCCATTTCCATTCTGGGATTTCGGGTTGTTGAAGTAGACCTGATGGTTTCTGATGCTCAGCTTTGACCTTAGAACACGTCAAACATTCTCCTACGTATTTAGCAACATCGGCTTTCATACCCGGCCACCAAAAATGTTTCTTGAGATCCTTGTACATCTTCCCCGTTCCAGGATGTATTGAGTATCTGGTTTTATGAGCTTCTCTAAGTACCATTTCTCTCATATCTCCAAATTTTGGTACCCAAATCCTTTCAGCCCTATACCGGGTTCCGTCTTCCCGAATATTAAGATGCTTCTCCGATCCTTTGGGTATTTCATCCTTTAAATTTCCCTCTTTTAAAACTTCTTGTTGCGCCTCCTTTATTTGAGTAGTAAGGTTATTATGAATCATTATATTCATAGATTTTACTCGAATGGGTTCTCTGTCCTTCCTGCTCAAGGCATCGGCTACCACATTTGCCTTCCCCGGGTGGTAACGAATCTCAAAGTCGTAATCATTCAATAATTCAATCCACCTACGCTGCCTCATATTCAGTTGTTTCTGATTAAATATGTGTTGAAGACTTTTGTGATCGGTATATATAATACTTTTGACCCCATATAAGTAGTGCCTCCAAGTCTTTAATGCAAAAACAACCGCGCCTAATTCCAAATCATGCGTCGTATAATTTTGTTCGTGAATCTTCAATTGTCTAGACGCATAAGCAATCACCTTCGTTCGTTGCATTAATACACAACCGAGACCTTGCTTTGATGCGTCACAATAAATCACAAAATCATCATTCCCTTCAGGCAATGACAATATAGGTGCCGTAGTTAGCTTTTTCTTCAATAACTGAAACGCTTTCTCTTGTTCATCATTCCATTCAAATTTCTTCCCTTTATGCGTTAATGCAGTCAAGGGTTTTGCTATTCTGGAAAAGTCTTGGATGAACCTTCTGTAGTAACCAGCTAGTCCTAAAAACTGGCGTATGTGTTTCGGAGTTTTCGGGGTTTCCCACTTTTCAACAGTTTCTATCTTTGCCGGATCCACCTTAATACCTTCTTTGTTCACTATGTGACCGAGGAATTGAACTTCTTCCAACCAAAATGCACACTTTGAAAACTTAGCGTACAATTCTTCCTTCCTCAATACTTCTAACACCTTTCTCAAATGTTCACCGTGTTCTTGGTCATTCTTTGAGTAAATAAGTATGTCATCAATGAAAACAATGACAAACTTGTCAAGGTATGGTCCACACACTCGGTTCATAAGGTCCATGAACACAGCTGGTGCATTAGTTAAACCAAACGGCATGACCATAAACTCATAATGACCGTAACGTGTTCTGAAAGCAGTCTTTGGAATATCATCTTCTTTCACCCGCATTTGATGATACCCGGAACGTAAGTCAATCTTTGAATAAACAGACGAGCCTTGTAGTTGATCAAATAAGTCATCGATTCTCGGTAGTGGGTAGCGGTTCTTGATGGTAAGTTTGTTCAACTCTCGCTAGTCGATACACAACCTGAATGTACCATCTTTCTTCTTGACAAACAAAACAGGAGCTCCCCACGGTGATGTGCTTGGTCGAATGAAACCACGCTCTAAAAGTTCTTGTAATTGGCTTTGCAGTTCTTTCATCTCGCTGGGTGCGAGTCTGTAAGGAGCACGAGCTATTGGTGCAGCTCCTGGTACAAGATCTATTTGAAATTCAACGGATCGATGTGGGGGTAATCCCGGTAATTCTTTCGGAAATACATCGGGAAATTCTTTTGCAATGGGAACATCATTGATGCTCTTTTCTTCAGTTTGTACTTTCTCGACGTGTGCTAGAACAGCATAGCAACCTTTTCTTATTAGTTTTTGTGCCTTCAAATTACTAATAAGATGTAGCTTCGTGTTGCCCTTTTCTCCGTACACCATTAAGGGTTTTCCTTTTTCTCGTATAATGCGAATTGCATTTTTGTAACAAACGATCTCTGCTTTCACTTCTTTCAACCAGTCCATACCGATTATCACATCAAAACTCCCTAACTCTACTGGTATCAAGTCAATCTTAAATGTTTCGCTAACCAGTTTAATTTCTCGATTCCGACATATATTATCTGCTGAAATTAATTTACCATTTGCTAATTCGAGTAAAAATTTACTATCCAAAGGCGTCAATGGACAACTTAATTTAGCACAAAAATCTCTACTCATATAGCTTCTATCCGCACCCGAATCAAATAAAACGTAAGCAGATTTATTGTCAATAAGAAACGTACCCGTAACAAGCTCCGGGTCTTCTTGTGCCTCTGCCGCATTAATATTGAAAACTCTTCCGCGGCCTTGTCCATTCGTGTTCTCCTGGTTCGGGAAATTTCTAATAATGTGGCCCGGTTTTCCACATTTATAACAAACTACATTGGCATAACTTGCTCCGACACTACTTGCTCCGCCATTACTCGTTCCGACACCATTTGTTCCTTTCGTTCTATTAACCCCTGGTCCGTAGACCTCACACTTCGCCGCGCTATGACCATTTCTTTTACACTTGTTGCAAAATTTGGTGCAGAACCCCGAGTGATTCTTTTCACACCTTTGGCATAGCTGCTTCTGATTGTTGTTGTTGTTGCGGTTATTATTGTTGTTGGGATGATTGTTGTAGTTGTTGTTGTTGTTGTTGTTGTTGGGCCGTTTGTTGTAGTTGCGATTGATGTTGCGATTGTTGGGATAATTGTTGCGATTATTGTTGTAATTGCTGTTGTTGTTGTATTGGTGATTCTTATCACCGTTTTCCTCCCACTTTCTTTTGACTTGCTTCACATTGGCCTCTTCAGCAGTCTGTTCTTTAATTCTTTCTTCAATCTGGTTCACTAGTTTGTGAGCCATTCTACATGCCTGTTGTATGGAGGCGGGCTCGTGTGAACTTATATCTTCTTGGATTCTTTCCGGTAATCCTTTCACAAATGCGTCGATCTTCTCTTCCTCATCTTCGAATGCTCCCGGACACAATAGGCACAATTCTGTGAATCGTCTTTCGTACGTGGTAATATCAAATCCTTGGGTTCGTAACCCTCTAAGTTCTGTCTTGAGCTTATTGACCTCGGTTCTGGGTCGGTACTTCTCGTTCATCAAGTGCTTGAATGCTGACCACGGTAGTGCGTACGCATCGTCTTGTCCCACTTGCTCTAGATAGGTATTCCACCATGTTAACGCAGAACCTGTGAAGGTATGCGTAGCGTACTTCACTTTGTCCTCTTCAGTACACTTACTTATGGCAAACACCGATTCGACCTTCTCGGTCCACCGTTTCAATCCGATCGGTCCTTCGGTTCCATCAAATTCCAAAGGTTTGCAGGCAGTGAATTCTTTGTAGGTGCATCCTACACGATTTCCTGTACTGCTAGATCCAAGGTTATTGTTGGTATGTAGCGCAGCCTGTACTGCGGCTATGTTTGAAGCTAGAAAAGTACGGAATTCCTCTTCATTCATATTCACGGTGTGTCGAGTAGTCGGTGCCATTTCCTTCAAAATAGTCAAATGGAACAAGTTAATCATACAGAATATTAAGAGTAGTTAATAGTATTTCGTAGCATAATATGAACTCATTTATAAAAGCTTTTTCTTCATATTAGCGTTTTATAAGTTTAAATTCGGGTAGTACCTACCCGTTAAGTTCATACTTAGTAGCTAATATACAATTCAACTACTACAATTCTATATGAAAAACTGATTATAATAATATTTCGCGTTCAAACTTTTATACAATATTTTACAAACTTACAATACCGCTTATTTTACATAAAGCTTGAAATATAGCACACAATAACTTTGATACAAGATAGTTGTGAAGATAATTCTAGCTAGTACACAAGTCGTTCAGCAAAGGCAATAAAGACACGTAATTCATACGTCCAGAAACAAGTCATGCATTCTGGTTTTACTAGGACTACTTCCCATCCTTGGTCTTGTGCAACATAACCGTTATGGCCGTTTATAAGACAGCGTGTTGTAACGTCGTCAAAGGGACGAGGGTTACGTAATGTCCAACAGTCCCGTAATAATCTAAAAACCTCATTTCTTACCCCAATTACCGACTCTGTCACTTGTGGAAACGTTTTGTTTAATAGTTGTAGCCCGATGTTCTTGTTCTCACTTTGGTGAGAAGCGAACATTACTAATCCGTAAGCATAACATGCTTCTTTATGTTGCATGTTAGCCGCTTTTTCTAAATCACGAAGTCCAATATTCGGATATATTGAGTCAAAATAATTTCTTAACCCGTTGCGTAAAATAGCATTTGGGTTCCCCGCAATATATGTGTCAAAGTAAACACATCGTAACTTATGGGTTTCCCAATGTGATATCCCCCATCTTTCAAACGAAAGTCTCTTATAAACCAAGACATTCTTGGAACGTTCTTCGAATGTCTTACAAACTGATCTCGCCTTAAATAGTTGTGCCGAGGAATTCTGGCCGACTCTAGACAAGATTTCATCAATCATGTCTCCGGGTAGGTCTCTTAAAATATTGGGTTGTCTATCCATTTTGTGTTTTTAAACTGTAAAATAGACAAGAGTTAGATTCATAAAAAAAATACTTATTAATACAAGCAATTTTTACATATATCATAAAGCATAAGAACACTATATTACATATATTACACCACACGAATACAACTATCTTATTCCGACTCGCTCGTTTCTTCTTCTTCGGTTTTGGTTCGTTTTGCCAAGTTTCTAGGGATATATGATGTTCCCCTAATACGAGCCGTCGTTGTCCACATTGGTTTAGAAAAACCTGGTGGTTTAGAGGTTCCCGGGTCATTGTTACAACTTAAGGATTCGGGCGTTGACGATACATATAAAGTTCATCGGGGTTGGAATTAGATTTCTCTATTTTTATGCCCTTTCCCTTATTATTTTCTTTTGCCTTTTTAAATTCAGTTGGGGTAATTTCTATAACATCATCGGAATTCTCGTCGGAATCCGATTCATCGGAGAATTGGTAATCCTCCCAATATTTTGCTTCCTTGGCGGAAACACCATTGACCATAATTAACCTTGGTCGGTTGGTTGAGGATTTTCTTTTACTTAACCGTTTTATTATTTCTCCCACCGGTTCTATTTCTTCATCCGGTTCCGATTCTTCTTCCGGTTCCGATTCTTCTTCCAGTTCCGACTCTTCTTCCGGTTCCTCTTCGGGAACTTGTGAATCAGTCCACGAATCATTCCAATTTACATTTGACTCTTCATTATTATTAGGTGAGTCAATGGGACTTGTTCTAGAGGTAGACATCTATCACATAATATCAAACGCGTTAAGAGATTAATATATCACATAATATTCACATGTTAAAAATATATAGTTTCCAACAAAATTTGTTAAGCAATCATTTTTCAACTAAACACGGTCGAAGTCCAGACTCACTAATGCATCCTAACAAACTCGATAAGACACACTAATGCAAAATTCTGGTTCTCTAAGACCAACGCTCGGATACCAACTGAAATGTCCCGTTCTTATTGATTAAAAACGTTCCATATTAATTGATTTCGTTGCGAGGTTTTGACCTCTATATGAGACGTTTTTCAAAGACTGTATTCATTTTAAAACAAACAATAACCTTTATTTCATCAATAAAGGTTTAAAAAGCTTTACGTAGATTATCAAATAATGATAATCTAAAATATCCTGTTTACACACGACCATTACATAATGGTTTACAATACAAATATGTTACAACAAAATAAGTTTCTTGAATGCAGTTTTTACATAATATCATACAAGCATGGACTCCAAATCTCGTCCTTATTTAAGTATGCGACAGCGGAAGCTCTTAATAATCACCTGAGAATAAACATGCTTAAAACGTCAACAAAAATGTTGGTGAGTTATAGGTTTAACCTATATATATCAAATCATAATAATAGACCACAAGATTTCATATTTCAATACACATCCCATACATAGAGATAAAAATCATTCATATGGTGAACACCTGGTAACCGACATTAACAAAATGCATATATAAGAATATCCCCATCATTCCGGGACACCCTTCGAATATGATATAAATTTCGAAGTACTAAAGCATCCGGTACTTTGGATGGGGCTTGTTGGGCCCGATAGATCTATCTTTAGGATTCGCGTCAATTAGGGAGTCTGTTCCCTAATTCTTAGATTACCAGACTTAATAAAAAGGGGCATATTCGATTTCGATAATTCAACCATAGAATGTAGTTTCACGTACTTGTGTCTATTTTGTAAATCATTTATAAAACCTGCATGTATTCTCATCCCAAAAATATTAGATTTTAAAAGTGGGACTATAACTCACTTTCACAGATTTTTACTTCGTCGGGAAGTAAGACTTGGCCACTGGTTGATTCACGAACCTATAACAATATATACATATATATCAAAGTATGTTCAAAATATATTTACAACACTTTTAATATATTTTGATGTTTTAAGTTTATTAAGTCAGCTGTCCTCGTTAGTAACCTACAACTAGTTGTCCACAGTTAGATGTACAGAAATAAATCGATAAATATTATCTTGAATCAATCCACGACCCAGTGTATACGTATCTCAGTATTGATCACAACTCAAACTATATATATTTTGGAATCAACCTCAACCCTGTATAGCTAACTCCAACATTCACATATAGAGTGTCTATGGTTGTTCCGAAATATATATAGATGTGTCGACATGATAGGTCGAAACATTGTATACGTGTCTATGGTATCTCAAGATTACATAATATACAATACAAGTTGATTAAGTTATGGTTGGAATAGATTTGTTACCAATTTTCACGTAGCTAAAATGAGAAAAATTATCCAATCTTGTTTTACCCATAACTTCTTCATTTTAAATCCGTTTTGAGTGAATCAAATTGCTATGGTTTCATATTGAACTCTATTTTATGAATCTAAACAGAAAAAGTATAGGTTTATAGTCGGAAAAATAAGTTACAAGTCGTTTTTGTAAAGGTAGTCATTTCAGTCGAAAGAACGACGTCTAGATGACCATTTTAGAAAACATACTTCCACTTTGAGTTTAACCATAATTTTTGGATATAGTTTCATGTTCATAATAAAAATCATTTTCTCAGAATAACAACTTTTAAATCAAAGTTTATCATAGTTTTTAATTAACTAACCCAAAACAGCCCGCGGTGTTACTACGACGGCGTAAATCCGGTTTTACGGTGTTTTTCGTGTTTCCAGGTTTTAAATCATTAAGTTAGCATATCATATAGATATATAACATGTGTTTAGTTGATTTTAAAAGTCAAGTTAGAAGGATTAACTTTTGTTTGCGAACAAGTTTAGAATTAACTAAACTATGTTCTAGTGATTACAAGTTTAAACCTTCGAATAAGATAGCTTTATATGTATGAATCGAATGATGTTATGAACATCATTACTACCTTAAGTTCCTTGGATGAACCTACTGGAAAAGAGAAAAATGGATTTAGCTTCAACGGATCCTTGGATGGCTCGAAGTTCTTGAAGCAGAATCATGACACGAAAACAAGTTCAAGTAAGATCATCACTTGAAATAAGATTGTTATAGTTATAGAAATTGAACCAAAGTTTGAATATGATTATTACCTTGTATTAGAATGATAACCTACTATAAGAAACAAAGATTTCTTGAGGTTGGATGATCACCTTACAAGATTGGAAGTGAGCTAGCAAACTTGAAAGTATTCTTGATTTTATGTAACTAGAACTTGTAAAATATATGAAGAACACTTAGAACTTGAAGATAGAACTTGAGAGAGATCAATTAGATGAATAAAATTGAAGAATTAAAGTGTTTGTAGGTGTTTTTGGTCGTTGGTGTATGGATTAGATATAAAGGATATGTAATTTTGTTTTCATGTAAATAAGTCATGAATGATTACTCATATTTTTGTAATTTTATGAGATATTTCATGCTAGTTGCCAAATGATGGTTCTCACATGTGTTAGGTGACTCACATGGGCTGCTAAGAGCTGATAATTGGAGTGTATATACCAATAGTACATACATCTAAAAGCTGTGTATTGTACGAGTACGAATACGGGTGCATACGAGTAGAATTGTTGATGAAACTGAACGAGGATGTAATTGTAAGCGTTTTTGTTAAGTAGAAGTATTTTGATAAGTGTCTTGAAGTCTTTCAAAAGTGTATGAATACATATTAAAACACTACATGTATATACATTTTAACTGAGTCGTTAAGTCATCGTTAGTCGTTACATGTAAATGTTGTTTTGAAACCTTTAGGTTAACGATCTTGTTGAATGTTGTTAACCCATTGTTTATTATAAAAAATGAGATGTTAAATTATTATATTATCATGATATTATGATATATAATATATCTTAGTATGATGTATATACAGTTAAATGTCGTTACAACGATAATCGTTACATATATGTCTCGTTTCGAAATCATTAAGTTAGTAGTCTTATTTTTACATATGTATTTCATTGTTAATACACTTAATAATATATTTACTTATCATTTAACATAATTAACCAAGTGTATCAATATCTTAATATGATTCATATGTACCTAGTAAGACGTTGTTATAACGATAATCGTTATATATATCGTTTTCGAGTTTCTTAAATTAATAGTCTCATTTTTATGTATATAACTCATTGTTAAAATACCTAATGAGATACATACTTATAATAAAAACATGTTAACTATATATATAACCATATATATGTCATCGTATAGTTTTTATAAGTTTTAACGTTCGTGAATCACCGGTCAACTTGGGTGGTCAATTGTCTATATGAAACATATTTCAATTAATCAAGTCTTAACAAGTTTGATTGCTTAACATGTTGGAAACATTTAATCATGTAAATATCAATCTCAATTAATATATATAAACATGGAAAAGTTCGGGTCACTACAGTACCTACCCGTTAAATAAATTTCGTCCCGAAATTTTAAGCTGTTGAAGGTGTTGACGAATCTTCTGGAAATAGATGCGGGTATTTCTTCTTCATCTGATCTTCACGCTCCCAGGTGAACTCGGGTCCTCTACGAGCATTCCATCGAACCTTAACAATTGGTATCTTGTTTTGCTTAAGTCTTTTAACCTCACGATCCATTATTTTGACGGGTTCTTCGATGAATTGAAGTTTTTCGTTGATTTGGATTTCATCTAACGGAATAGTGAGATCTTCTTTAGCAAAACATTTCTTTAAATTCGAGACGTGGAAAGTGGATTTCATAATTCGGAATAGTGGATTTCATCTGGCGAAAACCCGCTTCCCGACACTTTTAAACCAAAACACTTTCACAATATATTACAATAGTTTAAACTAAGAGTTTTTCACAATAAAAACCGAGTTTTACGACACCGGGCCCACATCGACCCAAAATACCATAAGTGACTATTTCGACCCATTAGTTTATACAAAAAATAGACCGAGCATGGGATTGGGGACACGCTATCCAATCCTAATCAAATCCAAAAGCAAGTCTTCTAAAGCAACTACGCAAGTCCACTAGTCCCCGCGCTTACCCGAGCCACCGCATCCGTGAAATCTATAAAAATGTAAACAACGAGAGGGTAAGCTAACGCTTAGTGAATGATAATAAACTACACACATATATATGTATAAAATAGACACGCCACACAAATATCAAATACCGCATACCAAAGCATCCAAGTATAAGGCAAGCTAAGCTAAGCATACCGTAGTCACTAAGCAACAAGCTATAGATACATCAACCAATATAAGTTCACCAACGACGATGTGAACAACGCCAAGAAGCTACACCCGGAGGGTTAGCTACATCACGACAATAAAACAATATATATATATATAACAATATATAAACGAATAAGGTTAATCCCTTAACCCATTATCGAATACCAAACACCACAATGAAGATTGGCCGAACAACCCGAGCCTTAGTGAATTCGCACAACCCGATATTCACTTCTTCACCAATTCAACAACCGAGGTTGGCCGAACTACCCGAGCCTTAGTGAATTCGCACAACCCGAGATTCACTACCTCATCACAAGATGACCGAACAACCCGAGTCATCATGAATCCGCACTACCCGAGATTCACTTCTCAACATCAAACCCACGGTCACGGGATTATAAAATCCACCACATCGGGGTTATCCACGTCACAACAATATCAACCCTTCGCCTTTGGGGTTATAACATCCAAATCACAACCACGTGTGATAACGTACACACAACGTATACCTCGCCAAAGGTAAACAACCAAAACGCACAACCGTGCCAATTGGACCTATACACAAGTCCATCAAATCCACCTATATGTGAAGTGAGCTCTATAACCGAGAACCACTTCACCCGACCCGCACCCATCCTACACATACATATGCACATAGGATATTAACACTCACCTAGTCGTCTTGATGAATGCTTCCAAGTAAACCGCAACGCGCCAAACGGAAAGTACCTATTCCATTATCACAAACACAACAACACAATTAGGGTTGACTTACAAACCAACCCAATTGACACCTAGTGCAAATTCGACCCATTTGCACTTCCAAGCACGAAACGCGCCCAAACTAACCAATAATCACCAACACGAGTGAAAATGGTCCTAACACGCCAATTAAACCCGAACACAAGTGTTAAACACGTGTCATACCCATTTTGACACCAAAACCCTAATTTTGACCCATTTCAAATTTAGTTAGCCAAACTCACCCAAAAGAGTTTCAACACTTCCATAATCACTAAACCTAGTGATTAAACTCAAGATCAAACCCTAATCAAGGCTAAAACGTCAACCAACCCAAAACCCGCCAAGTGACAAGATTAACAAGTCACCATGAACCTACTTCATCATCTAAAAGGGTTTCACAACAATCTAGCTCAAAACCCTAACTTGAACATCAAATCTAACAAATGAAATTCGGAGTTTGAGCTTACCAATACCACCACAACGTAGCTAGGAGTGAGATGATCAACTTTAGAACCCGAGCTTTTGCGAGAATCCGACTCCTTCTTCTCCAAATCCACCTCTCTCTCTCTAGAACTCCTCCTCTCTCTCTAAATAATGTTGGGAGTGTTTGTGAAGATGAAATATGATCCAAAAATGACCAAGGAACCAGCCTTGAAGGCTCCAAACCGGCATCCAAGTGATTTTACCATTTTACCCCTTTTAAAATAATTAAAACAGCTGGCTCGACAGACCGTTTGGACGGCGTCCCAAACTTTGGACGGCGTCCCACCTTTTGTTGCTGGACGGCGTCCCCCCTATCGGGACGGCGTCCCACCTTTGTTGCTGGACGGCGTCCCCCTTATCGGGATGACGTCCCGACCTACTGCAAAATCAGAAACAAAAACAGGGTGTTACAATACCTAAAACATACCATTAAACTGTTTCGTTTAAAAAAGCATGTGGTTCCACGGGTCATTTCACTAGTTTGGTAACTATTACTTTATTTTTAGATATATACAAAATCATTGTCGTCATTAAATTCATAAGTCAACAAACTTACAACATTTACCCGTCGTTGACAGTTACGTCCTAAACCTAATTTTTTTATGTCTTTGTAATTTTAAACTTACACCTACTTCCAAATCTGGTGTAAATCTTTTGTTTTTATCTTGTCAACTATAGTTTATATATATATATATATATATATATATATATATATATATATATTTTTTTTGTGTTTAAAATTTTGATGTTTTCACTATTTGTTGCTTTATTTATCACGTCTATTTCACAACTATCACTTATATCATTACCATTAACAAGTTATTAGGAATATAGTTTTTTTATATAAACAATTATATGATAAAATACCCGCGAATGCGCGGGTTATAAACTAACATTAATGGTAAGAAAAAAATTGTAGTCAGTAATTTACTAACACTACTCAAAATCACTTTTAAAATTTGTCAACACCACGAACTCTTAAACTCAAAAGAACTTTTAAAATTCGTCAACACCATTTGTCAACACCACGGGCTCTTAAATAATTCTTATATTTTTTCTATTTTTTTAGTATCACTATTTGCATACCAATATTAACTCCAAATTACATTTTTTGCACGATTTTTTACACACCGTGCAACGCACGGGGTTCAAAAACCTAGTATATATTATAAATTATAAATAAATAATATATTACAGGGTATATATTATAATTTATTTATGAGTCCCGCGAATTCGCAGGTCTTAACCCAGTAAGATAAGATTAAGATAAGAGTATAAATATATAATTGATAAAATTTGACGATATCTCATATATTGACAAATATATCATTAAAGTTTGATCTAGTGACTTTCATTCAAAGTTACTTTTTATTTAAGGGTTACTCTTTTGTCATGTAATTTTTTGATAAGATGATTTTGCTAATATTATGTAGAAGAGATTATTATTATTATTATTTAATTTATTCATATTAACTAGTGAAATGACCTGTAAAATCACGGATTTGTTTAAACGAAATAATTTAATGACATGTTTTATATATTAAGTGAATGTAAATGCTAAAGTCATTTATTTTAATGACCCGTTTGACTAAGAAACTTGTCGTTGTTTTTACAAATATATAGAGACGTGTATTTTCGCATGCATATGTAACGTAATTAATTTCGTAAAAAGAATTCATATTTGAATATTAATAATATAATAATTATAATTATGATTATTATATTAAAAGTAAATAATAATAATAAAGTTCGCTCAAAGTCGAGTATTTATATTTCAAATAATAATAATAATAATAATAATAATAATAATAATAATAATAATAGTAATTAGTAATAATAATGCCTTTTAAATTTTTTTAGAAAATTAAAATTACAATTTAAGAGAGATTAATATTTCCTTTTATAAAATATTTCGTATTATTTTTTTAATTAAATTAATATATAATTATGACATCATTATTATGAAAATTAAAGAGTAATTAGCTTAATGATAATATCATCATTTTAGAGCTTTATATGACTACTAGTGAAATGACTCGTGAAATTACGGGTTTGTTTAAATTAAATAGTTTAATGATATATTTTAGATATTAAGTGAAATTAAACGCTAAAGTCATTTAATTTAATGACCCGGCGGATTCCGACTAAAAAACTTGTCGTTGTTTTTACAAACACATTGATGTACTTAACTTGGTCGGAATAAATGAACTACGTTTATTCTCTCACCAGCATCTTCTAATTTTCATCACAATTACTATTTTCCTTTTCATAAAAGTCTATATTAGAACCTTTTATTGAGTCGTGTATTTCACACACATATATAACGTAATTAATCTCGTAAAGAGAACTCATATTTGAATAATAAAAATACCCTTTTTGAATATAATAATATCGTAAACATTAAAGTGATGTGTTGTATTGATGTTGGTATAATATAATACTACGTAATAATTAATAATTGATGAGAACGATATTTTTTTCAAAAACCATGAAATAAATAAATAAGTAGATTTAATTTAATTAATCATTAATTAGATTAATGACATCATCTTAAGGCTTATATTTTTTTTCTTTTTCTTTTTAATTTTTTTAATAAAAAAATTAGCTTAATAATGACATCATCATTATAGAAACTATATATATAAATACATATAGATAGATAGATAGACAGATTACTGTTACTGTATTAATTATTAATTATTATACTATATACTAAATATGGACAACGTCACCCAATTAAATCCCGCCACATCATCAAAATTGCTACAGTATAACAGTACCCTCACTTTACTGTTATACTGTAGGATTTTTTTTCTTTTTTTTTTCCCTAAACCTCTTCTACACTCTTCTACAACTTACCTTCTTCATATCCACCCATTCCTCTCCCTCTACCTCTCACAAAACATACGCATAGCACCGTCAGATGGGAAATTAAGGTTTCGTCAGTGGTAGTGTTTCAAGAAGAGATGGAATTCCCAAATCCTCACAGATCTCGCACCTTCTTCCCAATCGTTGGTCAGCCGATTTGGTAAACAAAAAAAATTAGGGTTTACGCGGTCTCAATCGGTAGAAGGTATTACTTTTCTAACAATTTTCTCTCATTGTATCTTTGATTATTTGTTTTTTTTAAGATTGATTGAAGACTTGGGTTTGTTATTAGGGTTTGATGGGATTCAAATCAATTCGTTGCCATCATTCCTTTGCAAAGGAGTTGTCAAAAAGCAAATGAAGGATATACATGATATGAGTGATTTAGAGTTGCTGTGATATTATCTTGGGATAGAAGTCCAACAAAAATGAAGACATGTTCATGATAAATCAAAACGGGTATACCAAGATGTTGTTAATAGCAGGTAAGGTGGATGTAAATGTATTGTTATCTTTTTATTTTTGCTTTATAAATGTGTTGATAAGCTATGTTGTTGTACAAATATGTGGTTTTATCATTTTGTCAATTTGATTAAAATGATTGTTTCTGCCTTGAAAGTGGCTGATTTTAGTAGCTTTTATTTGTTATTAAGTATCTACATCCATTTGAAGGTCATATTTTGTCGATCTATTTATATGGCCCACCACATACTCGATAAAATGTCTGAATAAGTAGTGTTAATGGTTTATCATTGCTGCTCCACGTGATAGGTTATACGATGATTTATGGTTATATTATTACGAATTTGGTGTATATAGGCTATGTTAGTAGTGCTCAGACCTTCAAATATGTCTTATTAAAATATCCACATTTAGGTTCATTTTGTATGTGTTTTCATTTTTTTAGCTTAAGTTGTAATTTTTTTTAGATTGTTCATTAGGTTTGCAAATTCATATTTGATGCGTGCGTGTTCTTATAAGCTTATAAAAACAAAACAATTAGTATTTGCTCATCCTACTGTTTAATAGTTTCAGGGATCATCTACTGTACTTGCTATGAAATATATTGAGGTGAGCATATAAATAATAGACTTATTAACATATACTCCCTATTATGTATGTTTTTCTTATATTTTATTTTTGTAGAGATAGATTGTAGGGAATTTTTTCATCTCTATTGATGTGGTTCTAGGTAGTTGTTTAAGGCTACACTTTCACTATGTTTATTTAACCTCAGTTTTCGATTAAAGGAAATCCATTTTATACAATAAATAATAATTAAGAATGGGCAAAGAAAATCTTACGACAACGATGCCAAACAATAACTTTAATTTCCGCCATGAATCTTCAGTCGATTGAACAAAATTGGAAAAAGGAAAGGATTAAAATCTTATGACAATCGAAGTGGCAGAAATCGACTGAAGGAGAACATGAAACCATAATTTCCAGCGTAAATCTTCAATCAATTTGAATGAATCGGCACCAAAACGCACCATCACTGTTGTAAACCTTTTTCGAATATCTACTTTTAGCAGGTACACTTTTTTCGTGTTGAATGTCTTGCTAGAATCAATTTTGAAGTACCTGTTGACAAATTGTGTGTCTTTAGACCTCAGTTGTGGAATCTCCACAGGTAAAAAAATCATAAAATTATAGCCTTTTACGGTTGTTACATTTGGTATGTGTTATGTTCACACGGAATTATGTGCATATTTTAGGCGTAGGTGCTACTTTGTATGTCGCAGAACCGAAAATGGTTCATTAGAATGTACCTTTTTATTACATTTTTGCAATCTTCACATGATTGTCTCTTCATTATCGTTTGTATTTTCTAAGTTATGGTTTCATACATTATCTTATATGTGTAGTTTATATGTACTTTTGTTATTTGAGATTTTGAATTTTTGAGAATCTTTGATATTCTTTGGTTTATTTGCAATTTTAGTTTTGCAGATTTTACGCATTCCTAACAGGATATGGGTGATTGTAATTGTGCTTGCCGTTATTGTGGAGTTGTTTTTTGTTATGAAGAGCGCATGTGATCGAATTCTAAGGGTCTCGATTATCATCATTGTTGCGAAGATTGGCGTGAAAACTATAACAATTGTTATGTTCAGGTGCATGATATTTTGATTTTAAGCGTTAACTAATACAATAGAACTACATAAGTTTGGTACTAAATTACATCGTGTTTTGGTTAGTTAAACAACATATATTCCTTTGTGTTACATGAGTGGATGATTCAACAAAATGCCAACGGTATTACTGTGATTTTCCATATTTGTTGTCATCGGACAATAAACAATAACTGTTTTTTACATGTTGTTTAATGCAGATGTCGGATTGTATATGTTCTTTTATGTGTAGCACAGTAGCAGTACTGAAATGGGTCGGCTGGGCTGGTAGTATGACACCTCAAAATCGCTAATAATTCATCGAAATATGGTGGGTGTGGTTTGGCTGACCTGAAACAATCATTGTTTTCCATTTTTTGTGTGAAGTCTTAGTACACAATTTAGTTTATAATAGTTGGTGTGTCAAAGTAATGTGATATAGTGTCTGCATTCTAAGTGGTCTGCAAGGAAGTACATTTCAGTTCGAAGGTGTTTTAAAAATTGTTTCGAATAGATTTCAACCTGATCCATATTGTTAAAATGATATGCGTTGTATGATTGCAGGACTATGGTGACGCATCTTAAATGCGAGGATGTGATAACAAAAACTTATAAATTGAGCCTTGCAATGGGAATTAATCGGATCATATCTTGGCATGGCAACTTACGAGTTGCAGCCATGACGATCTAATGTATGTAACGATGGGAGTTATTTGCACTGATGTTGGACCTGTTACTACATCCTTTCCTGGTCAGCACTTGACTTCATCATCCATTGTCCAAAGCAGGTTGTAGCTGCATCTTTCAGCTTGACATTGCAGTTGCTATTCCTGGAGAATTATTTTATTTTCAGGAAAGGTAATTACTTGATGCTTATAATGCAATTTTCAACAATTACGTAGTCAGTACATAATTGTAGATTGATCTTATATCTATGTGAAATTAGTTTGAACTGTATCGTCATCGGTTAATCTGTGAGCTTAAAACTACAATTGTGGTTAAATTTGTTAAGTATTAAGTGAGTTGATATATTTGCAGATTATGTAATAAAAGGAGGATGCACATATCAATGAAACTATTGATACTGATAAAAAAAATCATCAACATACGAAAGAAAAATTACGTAAGTCGTGTGCATATATTTGTATTAGTAATCACATTTTTTTGTTATCTTTAATGAAAAAGAATTCGTTATTATAATGTCTGGGCACACATATATTAGATTGTTGCTAGCAAAAGTTCAACGGTTGTGTGGCTAAATTAGTCTAATATTAAAACATTAATAACATTGTCATTTGTAATGTTTTTAGTGGAACATATTGTTTTTCTATAATATGTTTTGCATAAAGTAGAAATTATGGATAATTGATTTTCTATTATCATCAGTTATGATTATAAATAATGTGGACATTATTGTTTGTTTAGTAAGTGTTTTTTATTTGCACCTAATATTACACTAAATTGAATGGCAGAAATTAATTTTTCTGCTGCTTTTGTAGCTGAAGTTTTGTGAACCTGGTCAAGTGGTTTGAATGTTTAAACTATAAACCGTAAAAGAAGCATGAAGCCCGCGAAAGTGAAGGCTCCAGCAGTTTCACGCCATCGCAATAGGATTATGTAACAACATATCCTACCAACACAGTGGCACTTTAACGATCCAGGTAATTTTCAACAGCACCTTTTAAATGAAGGCTTGAAAAAATAACTCACATACACATACCTCTCCATATACACATATACACAGGAACACCAATTCAAGAAGAAAAAAGAGTGAACCAGTCATCTTTTTGAGTACAATATGCTATATTATGTAGTACCGTTTTTGTAATCATTTAACAATATACTATCCTTTTGTATTTATATGTAGTAACACAAGACATATGTGGCAATATGTACTCCAGTTACCCTTTTGAAAACATGTAGTCACGAACAACGTATTATATATGTAAGGTAAAAATGTTCAACTCTCATTGTTCAGCACAAATCGCAGCAACGCGCGGACCCGCAACCTAGTTTAAAACAAATAAAGAACTCTTGTGCAAGATAAAACCCTTTCTTTATAAACCCTATAGGTCGTCTCAAAAATTAAGCTACCTGCGACTCCTAAACACCTTTTTTTAAATTTTAGGGCTGTGTTAAAACTTTAATTGTGTGTCAATGGTGGGAGCTGCCTCTTCTTCGTCCTCCAAATTGATCCCCACCACTGGTGTTCGCATCGTCGTCGCCGGTGACCGTGGCACCGGTAAGTCCAGCTTGATTTTCACCGCCAGTGCTGATTTCTTTCCGACGAATGTTCGGCCGGTGCTGCCGCCTTCTTGGTTGCCGGTAGATATGTTTCCTGACGACCGTGTCCCGGTTACTGTCATTGATACTTGTTCTAGGTACCAATTCTGTTATTGATATACACACACACACTTGCAAAAAAATTTGGAATTGGAAACATCAATTATATTGGATGTGTTTGGTAAATAATTTTTCTAATTTTATGAATTTTGTTTTCTAGTTTGGAGAATAGAGGTAAACTTGATGATGAACTGAAGCGAGCTGATGTAGTTGTTCTTACATATGCGTGTGACCAGCCTTCTTCACTTGATCAATTGACTACTTTTTGGCTTCCTGAACTTCGACGATTAAATGTACGTGGCCTATTATGAAAATAAGTTCGTATATCGTTTGTTAGAACCTTGAGCTACTTTAAAGTTTCTAACTTTTTATGTTTTTGGCTGTTGTACATGTTGATGTATCTTTATTGCAAGTTTTTAACCGCTTGTATATAGTGGCGATTAAGCTTGATAAGCTTTTCCCTTTCATGAAAATGTGTATTATATGCTTAGATTTGTATATGTATATACCCACACATACGTTGATAGTTGTACATAAACACAATCAAACATGCACATGCACGTACATACTAATTACAAATACGTGTAAGGATGACATGATGGCTTGGTTATTTCAATTTAGTGTATCAGTGTATAGCAACACTACTAGAAAATGGACATTTTGTGATGACACTTGTTGGGAGGACACCAATGTCCTCACAAAAAAGCAGCTAGACGACAAAAATATGGGCTGGAGTTGATTTTTTAATTTGACTAACACTATTGTGAGGACATGTCGTCACAATAGGTGTTATTTATTTTATTTTCGATTTTCTTTTTCCAGTCAAAGAAGAAAACATAAGGAAACGTTGAATTTTTTTTTTTTGACCAGACCTATTGTAAGGACATGTTCTCACAATAGAGAATTAATAAATCAATTTTAATAAAAACGAATTGCATTTAAATTTTCAGTTTCCTCAAAATAAATAAATAAACACAGGTAACCTATCGAGAGGACTTGTTCTCACAATCGGTAATTAAATTTTTTAAAATAAATATTTTTTTATTAAAATGAATTAAATTTAAATTTTCAGTTCCCTCTAAATTAAAATAAAAACCCGTGCAACCTATTGCGAGAACGTGTCCTCACAATAGGAAATTAAATTCATTTTCTTAATAAATTTTTGTTAAAACTAATTATATTAACGTATGCATGTATAATGTATGTATGTGTATATTAACACGTATTGCTAGTACTTGTTCTCACAATAGGTAATAATAAATTTTAAATACATATTTATTAAAATTATTATATTTGATCTTTGAAAGATTTTTTGTTAACTTTTTTAATAAGTTTAATAAATATATGTATATATGTAAATATGTATAATGAATATGTGTATATATAATTATGTATGATGTATTTATGCATGTACGTATATATATATTCATGGATGGATGTTTTGTGTGTGTATATATACACAATATACTTTTATAATGTATGCATGTGTAATGTATGCATGTATACTGTATGTTTGTATCTTCATATACATTATATATGTATTTGTATGTATATATATATCATATATTGTATAGATATATAACAAACGTATGAATGTATATATGTACATATAATGTATGTATGTATCTATGATGTATATGTGTAATGTCATATACATTACAGATGTAAAATAAATGAATGTGTGTATATATGTGTAATGTCATATACCCCGAAAACAAGGAATTTTGTCTCGAGCACACGAGCTGCCAAGATGATCTAAACAGGCTGCCATTTGGCTCTACACGGGCTGCCAGAAAATTCCACGGGCTGCCAGTTGATTAACAAAATGGGTGGTCTCCACGGGCAAAGTTTGTGCACGGGCTCCCAAAACGGGCAGTGTGCACGGACTACCCATTTTACACGGGCTTCCAGGCCGAGTTCAATCTATAAATAAGCCCAAAATGTTGGCATTCAAACACACTTCACAATTCATTTCCTTATTTCTCACTATAAATTAGCTTCTCTCACTAGAAAGCTAGATACTTTCGAAGCCTTCTTACCTCCGAGCGAAAATTTTAGTACCTGGAGACGAATGTCGGAGATAGTACTAGGAGCGGTCTAGAGAATGTCAACACTTGTAACGGTTAAGACTACATTTGTATACGGTGAATATTTTCCTTAATTTAATGATATGGTTTGTTATCTTAAATTACTTTCACTATATGCATTTGTTTATCCGTTATAATTGTTCAGTTTGTTGATTATCTGTCTGAAACTTGTGTTGTAGTTATGCTGAAACGTTGTCGGACTTGGGAGTATAATTTAAGGATCACCCTTTCCAATTACTCACGTGGCTATAACCTAGTGCTAGGACTTGATCAATCTTAGAATACAGGGTAAGTAGTTATCTGTGTTAAACATCACAATAAGGTTTAGTACTGATCAAGCATAGAATAAATGAGTCGGGTTCAGTCCATGCTTGACATCAATAGAGGGGGATTTAAGGGTCGATTGATTTTAACTCTCCGGTCCGGAGTACAGTGAATAACCCCTTACGAGATGAGGATCTCAGTAGGGGTGGTTAAACATAGACCCACCATCGACGGGTTACCCGGTTTGTGATGGCTCGCGCTAAGTTATAGGGTTTATGTTCATAGAACGTTACCTGTTGATCAAGGGTAAGTCTAGTGAAGTGTTGTGAGTCCGGTAGCGCGGGTAGAACTGCGCTATATGATAAGCGCTATTGTTTTTTATGCTAAAAATAGTATATGTGTGAATGTCGAATGGATGTCTAGTTTCTTCTGTTGTGGATTGAGTCCTTTATTTATAAGGTAAACCTTTTTGTCTTCAATCGCCACATAATAGAGCTAAAAGGATCGTGGCCTGCCAATAGTACCTCCTTGTGTGAGCTGGCCCGACAAAAGTAAAAAGTGTTTTGTCAGATTCTTGTCTGCGTCTTCTGCCAACTACAGCTTCCCCTGACATGCATACGTACCCTCAGCGCTAGAAAACGTGCGCGCTACACGTGATACGCAAGAGCGCCATGCGTGTAGGTACGCGTATCATTAGTAAGCGGTGCTCAACCTCAATTATCTGATTGATTATGTATGTATGTATATTGTTTGCATGTCTAATAAACGTATGTACGTAATTAAGTAAATGACTATATGTATGCGGGATTGGGTATTGTTATCGTAGTATAACGAATGTATGTATGTGATTGAGTATGTATGGATGTATATTGTCAGAGGCGGAGACAGGGGGATGTTTAGGGATGCTTTGCATCCCCCAACTCTTCAAATAAGCGAAATATATTGTGTTAAAAATTGTATATTAGTTGAAAATATCCCCCAACAAATAAACATAAGCATCCCTTAATTCATCCCCTATCCGTAAATCATTAAATTTTGCCACAAAACCTACATATTTTGCCCAAAATCATCAAATTTTGCTCAAAAATCTCCAAATTTACCCCAAAAACTTCATAATTTGCCTAAAAACCTCAATTTTCCCCCCCCAAAACCTCCATATTTTGCCCAAAACAATTGCTAGGTTTTTTTTGCCCCCGATGAAAAAAAAATTATTGCTTCCGCCACTGTTCGTAAGCATCCCCTATTCTGTATTCCTGGCTTCGCCTCTGTATATTGTATGCATGTTTAGTTTATATATGTATGTCAAATATACATTATGTATACTGTATATTGTATGCATGTCTAGTGGAATGATATGATAGAACACTATGAATGTATGTATAATGAATGTATGTATGTGATTGATTATGTATGTATGTATATTATATGCATGTCTAGTATATGTATGTATGTAATTAAGTATGTATGTATAATGAATGACTATATGTGTGCGGGATTTGGTATTATTATTGTTATATAATGAATGTATGTAAATGATTGAGTATGTATGGATGTATTTTGTATGCATGTCTAGTGTATGTATGTATGTCAAATATACATTGTGCATGATATATATATATATATATATATATATATATATATATATATATATATATATATATATATATATATTGGTGGATTCATATATAATATGTATTTATATATAGATATAATTTTATAATTAAATCTAATAAAATAGATTAATAGTATGCATTTAATCTATATTATTTAAAAATTAAAATTAATAAAGTAAAAATTCATTTGTGAGGACATGTCCTCAGAGTAGGTATTATTAAAATAGCTATTGTTAGAACTTGTCTTTCCAATAAGTTACCCGGCTTTTTTTCGTTTTAGTGGGAAACAAAAATTTCGAAACCTAAGTAAGTAAATTAAAAAATATATATTGTGAGGACATGTCCTCACAATAGGTGTTCTCACAATAGGTATCTAAATAAACATAGATTTAGGAACTTAGTTGCTTCACTTTCTCACCTACACACCAAACCTCCATCTCCACCTACTGTCGAAAAAGAACACTCCAAAAGCTTTATTTCTTCACCAATAATCATGAATAAGATCATAATCTTAAGCCATTTCGTTCCGTGATCACTTATATCCATTCAAATCGCATTTTAAACCACAAATATTGAGGTAATTACTAACTTTTGTCAATTTTATTTATTATTGGTTTGTGGCTTAATCTTGCTAATTTCTTTGTTAAACCGAATCATTTTTGTTGCTACATATGTTATAGATGACTATAAGTGTATTGTATAGAACCTATGCACTTGATTTCACAGGGAATTGTAAAAATCATTCGGTTAGAATTTGTTGACTTTTGTTCTTTGCCGAAAATTATGAATATTTTCCCTAACATTGTTTATATAACGATTGTTTAATGGTTACAGGAAGCTTTGCAATGTTAAAATATTGCAAAGTTCTTAAATTAATGGCTGATTATTAAAACTTGAGTTGTACTTTCACTTTTTGATGAATTGTTTATTTTGACCATTATAATTGTTAGGCTAGATGCTAATTGAACATCATATTCATTCTATTATGTTATATTATTGTTAGGTTAGTAAGGTTATACAATTGAAGTAGTAAAGCA
Organism: Rutidosis leptorrhynchoides; assembly: GCF_046630445.1. NCBI lineage: Eukaryota > Viridiplantae > Streptophyta > Magnoliopsida > Asterales > Asteraceae > Rutidosis > Rutidosis leptorrhynchoides. The sequence goes on along the minus strand of NC_092334.1, from coordinate 584,998,875 downwards.
AGCGCTAACAAAACAATATGGAACAACATTAGAAACCAACGGTTTGCTTCAATAGTCATTATTACTTATTTCATTTTTAAATTTCATGTCAGAAGTTGAAATTAGAATTAAGTTTACAAGAATGGTCTTGATAGATTGCAATTAGTGTGTGCATGAATATTGTCTCAGGTAGTTGTTCTTATAACGTAGCATTATTAAAATAATATTTGTTTGATTAGAGTTGAACGATGAGTAATTTGCATTGTATTTGTTTTTATAATGCTATTACACCCTATTTGGTTTTATGTTGTTTTTTTATGGATATACTTTTAGTTTATAAATGCAATGTGCACGTTTGTTTGTCATTATGCAGGAGCTGAGAAGAATCAACATAAAGCTAGGAAGCAGAGGAGGCAGCAGAAACGCACCTGCCTTTGTTTCTTTTGAACATCTCATCGAACACTAGCAGTGAAGAGCGTCAGGACTCACTCTAATTTGATAATATAGGCATAAGGGTCGACCCGTTTGTTTTTAACAAGTACATATTCATTTTTGATAGCATGAGAGCACGAGAGTGTGTTCCATCTTCATTGATGGTCGGTTCAATCAATACTCGCGATATCGAACTATTCCGTTGAAGGTGGTGACTCAACTACAAGACGTAAGTAATTCTTTTAACTTAGAACACAAAATATAATAAAAGGTCCTCTCATTGTGTGTGTGTGTTACTTACAGATATTTATACCTATGTAGGTAAAGTCATTGCTTGGGAAAATTAATATCGTCAAGAGAAGAAAACTAACTTCGTATAATGGGAAAGGCTTTGAAGGCACAAGGACGAGGACTAGAAAGTTTAATGTATTGTTTAGAGGTTGTTATTTTATTTTATTTAGCTCTTTTAGTTTTTGTATTAAAAGTTTTAAACTTGTTATATTTAACGTGTTAAACTATATATTGTATTTAATGGTATAGATCGTTATTTATTTGGTTATTGATATTGATATTGTTGATATTATTAATATTGTATTGTTTGTAATCTAGAAATCATGAAACTGGAAAAACAACCCGGAAAATCAGGATAGAAGCTACAAATACAGCAGTTTTCTGCTTTATTTGCAGCTTAGTACCTATTGTGAGGACAAGTCCTGGCAATAGGTATATTGTGAGGACACGATATCCATTTTAAAAAACAAATTAATTAACCTATTGTGAGGACATGTCCCCACTGAAAGTTTTTTGTATTTATGTATTTATGTTTGTATATGTAAGTATGTATGTATTTATGTTTGTATTTATGTATTTTTGTAAATGAAAGTTTTTTTTAATTATTTATCTATTGTGAGGACTTTGTCCTCACAATAGGTATTTATCGTTTCATTTTCATTTTTCTTTTAAAAATGTTATTGCGTGAACATTGTCGTCACAATTAACCTATTGCGTCGGGGCTATAGCGAGGACTCTATTGTGAAGACATGTTCTCACAATAAACCTATTGCGAGGACTTTTGCACCTACTGTGAGGACTTTTGTCCTCCTTAAAGAGTCATATTCTTGTAGTGCAAGGTTGTAAAAGACGCGAGTAGGAGACGCGTTGCATCGGTCGGGACCTTGGAGGGACGAGTCAGTCGACGTTGACCAACGTTGATTTTTTAAAATAGTTTATTAAATATATATTTATATTTAATATTATATAGAAATTTAATCTTAAAATATAAACTTCATTTACAATAAACATGAACAATTAACAATATTACAATTTTTATATTATATATAGAAATTGACCGACTTTGACAATCTTTGACTGACTTTGACCGATTTTTTCCCGACTTTAACCGACTTTGACTGCTTTTTTACCGTTGACTGACTGTTTAACGCTGATGCGTCGGTCATGCCTAAAAAACGACGCGTCGACTTAGGTGTTAAATGTTATATATGATATAATAATGGGAGATTTAGTTTATAAGTTCGATAATGTGGTTAGCATTTTATTTATACTGTATATAAGTTTGCATACTCATGTTGTTTTTATTGTTTGGTAGCTTTTGAAAGATGCAATTATCTAAGTTCCATTTTTGTAGTAAGATTTAGTATGATTCTCTATCATAGATGTTAATTCTGCTATGGCTGAATTCCATAAAGATGGAATAGTTATAATCTAACTATACTGAAGAAAAAAAAAAAAAAAAAAAAAAAAAAAAAACTAGTTGGATGCAGTTTAACGCAGTTGTTAATTGTGGTCATCAAAGTTAATGTATCTAATATGATATATGGACACATGTACAGGTAAGGGTTCCTGTTATAGTGTCCGGTTGTAAGTTGGATTTAATGCATGAGAAGCAAAAAGCAATTAGCTTGGAGCAGGTGATGTCACCTATATTGCAACAGTTTCCAGAGATTGAAACTTGTCTTGAGTGTTCAGCATATAAACATATTCAGGTGACATGTCGTTTCGATGTGCTTTTTTAGTTGCAAGTATTTGTTAATGATTAAAGTTGCACGTAACATCTATCCCTCTTTACCTTTATGTTGTGGGTACCTTTTTCTTTTTTTTTAGATTCCTGAGGTATTTTTCTATGCTCAAAAGGCTGCGATCCATCCAACAGCACCACTGTTTGACAAGGAAGCAAAAACGTTGAAACCTCGATGTGTCGAGGCCTTAGAGAGAATCTTTGATATCTGTGATCATGATATAGATGGTGCTTTAAGTGATGCAGAGTTGAATGATTTCCAGGTTTAGATTCTTTCAGCACTTGACTATACTTATGTGTTAATCGCTTACATTAGAGGTGGCAAAGTAGGCGGGGCATGTAATGGGCAAACCTTGGTAGTTTGGGTTGGACTGGGGTTGACATGAAACACTTCTCCCACTGATGTAGTTATCAATGCCTATAAACACTTATTACTTAAAAGTAGCATTTAAGTTCACATCAGTTGACTTTCGAATGGATTAAGCCGTCCCGATTTGACCCATTCAAGTAAATTGGTTGAAATTGACACCTTTAAGTTATATACAAAGGTAGAAGGTTTTCCCTGATGTACGCAGCCCAGCATGATTACCCTCTCGTTGTTTCCCACCCTTCCCTGACCACCACTAAATATTCGTCCCAGATGGGATTTGAACTTGAGACCTCTAGCAAGGAACTCAGGGCCCAACCATTGGGCTATCTAGTGATGGTTCTCAAGTTATAAGTTACACTAATAAGTTTTCTGTGTATGGTTGTCTATTTTGTTCCTACACATTGGACATTTTTAGAACCCAGGCCACATTTTTTTAACATATATATATATATATATATATATATATATATATATATTTTTTTTTTTTTTTTTTTTTGAAAGGCAAGGTTAGTTGTTAGTTGTTAGACTCGAACTTGGGTCACTCTCGAATCCATGAAACATAACATATAATTCTCAACAGGTCAAATGTTTCGGTTATCCATTGCAACCCTCAGAAGTAGTTGGTGTAAAAAGAGTTGTGCAAGAAAAACTGCCTGAAGGAGTGAATGAGAATGGTCTAACATTAAGCGGCTTTCTTTTTCTCCACACGTTATTCATTGAGACAGGTCTTGTAGAGAAAACATGGACTGTTTTAAGAAAGTTCGGTTACAATAATGATATAAGGCTTGTGGATGATGATGATGATGATGATGATGATCAGCTATTGCCTCCAATTAAACGCACTCCTCATCAGTTAGTTTTAATGGTCATGAAATGTTTGTCTTGGTGTTTTGTAGACCGTGACTAGTGAAGCTGTGGAGTTTCTCAAAGGAGTTTTTACTTGTTATTATTATTATCATTATATTATTTATTATTATTATTATCTCTAGATACTAATTTTAAAAGTGCCTACTCTTTCGGTTGGTCTTACTGTTCCCTTTGGACTGGTTTTTCCTTTCACATATTTTTGGTGGGTATTTTGGTCATTTTTATTCCTTTTCACTCTTATATTTGAGGTTTCTAGGGTTTTGTTTCATCACAATCTACACTTTCATCTTCCTGATAGTTTTGGTGGTGCTTATTATCAAAGGGTTTCATCCCTCTTGCGTAGCCACTCCGTCTACTTTGATAACTAAAATGCAAAGTAAAAGCATATACGCTTAAAAACCTTTTTCAAGTGGGTCCACGTTACAATATTTTGGGCCCAACACCGACAACTTTGTCTCTTAACCCAACTTGTTACTGCTATTTCAAATAATGATTTTGTAGTTTCGAATAATTAGTTATTAAATTTTTAAATAATGGTTATGTAATTTTGAACGATGGCCATGCAATTTCAAATAATAGTTATGTAATTTCGAATAAAGCCTACACAATATCAGATAATGACTATGTAATTTCAGATAATGTCTATCAAATATCAAATAATGGTTATTTAATCTCAAATAATGGCTATCAGTTTCTAATACTACCTCTGTCATATCTCAAATGTCCACCTTTTCATTTTGGGTTGTCCTATTTCAAGTGTTTAATTGATATTTCAACCAATCAAAAGAGATTATTCTGGAGAGTTAAGATTTTTGATTGGTGGAGAATGAAGTTAGTGAAATTTCTTAAAACTTTCTGCAAAAAGTAAGTGAACATTTGTAATGAGACAGAGGAAGTAATAGTTATGCAATTTCAAGTAATGATTAGGTAGTTTAAAATCGAATAATCAATTAAAAATTTCATGGTCATTATGTCATTATTGTTATAAAAGTAATAATTGGATGATAATTTTATTATTATTATAGATATTGCATAGTATATTTTTTTGAGTATAAATAGGTGTGTTGAGTTAGAGTTTATTGTATGTATTTTTTGGTTAACAAAAACACTCTCTCTCTCTAGATTCCAAATGCCACCAAACTCTCATTGTACATTTTTCTATAAATAAAAAACCAATTACTCATACCTTTTGTTCAACCTTTGTTTTCTCCGTTTTACAGTATCTCTATCTCTATATACCTTCTACAGTCAAGAACCACTAAAGGTAGTTATAAGCCTACTGAATTATAACACGTTATCAGCACGATTATCTCAACATTTATACTAAATATGGTTGGCTCTGCCACCTAACTAATATATGGTCGGTTATACCACCTAAATGATATATGGTCGACACTGTCGCCTAATTTACATTTATGTTATCTAACATTTATTTATGTATACTAACATTTACATTTATGTTATCTAACATTTATTTATGTATACTAACATTTACAATTATGTTCACTAACATTTATATTTATGTTATTTAAGTTATATATGGTCGGTTATACCACCTGAATTATATTTTCTGTAATCTAACTCTTATTAACTTCACTAACATTTATATTTATGTTATTTAAGTTATATATGGTCGGTTATACCGCCTGAATTATATTTTCTGTAATCTAACTCTTATTAACTTCACTAACATTTATATTTATGTTAATAAGACCTCATGATTGTACGCAACACGTCATTTGACAACACGGTACTTTATATACGCAACACGTCATTTGACAACACGGTACCATGGGTCGAGATTAATTCCGATCAATACGAATACGATGGGGTCTTTATATGTTATCTAACATTTATGATTACTTATGCAATTAATCATTATTTATTTCATGCATACTAATGTTTATTCTTAAATTTATAATCTTAAAAGTTAAAATAAAAAAAGTAGTTTGTATTTTTATTAAAAGTAAATCTTAAAAGTTAAAATAGAAAAAGTAGTTTGTATTTTTATTAAAAGTAAATCTTAAAAGTTAAAATAAAAAAAGTAGTTTGTATTTTTATTAAAAGTAAATCTTAAAAGTTAAAATAGAAAAAATAGTTTGTATTTTTATTAAAAGTAAATCTTAAAAGTTAAAATAAAATAAAAATAGTTTGTATTTTTATTAAAAGTAAATCTTAAAAGTTAAAATAAGAAAAGTAGTTTGTATTTTTATTAAAAGTAAATCTTAAAGGTTAAAATAAGAAAAATATATTATAATAATATATATTATAACTTAATATATATTATAATAATATCATTAATAATATAATATAATATGAACCTATATTCCCTTATGATTTTATTATTTGTAATCATACCATTATTCCTTTGTTTACTACTTATGAATCTAAACTAATTCTAATTGCATGTTGTTATTTATCTACGAAAAAAAAAAAATATTATGATTATGATTATGATTATGAATTATGTTGTTCATCTTTCTGAAAATAGAAAATGTCAAACTTATCAAAGCTTGAGTTTGATGCCTTAGACGTATCGGGAACAAACTACACATCATGGGTTATGGACGTAGAAATAAATCTTCGATCATTGGGTATTCTAGAAACTTTAAAAGAAAATAATACTTGTTCCGATCAAGATAAATTAAAATCAATTGCTTTTATTCGCAAACATATTGATATCACCTTAAAACATATGTTTCTCACTATCAAAGATCCACATGTTTTATGGGAAAGTATCAAGAGTAGATTCGATAATCAAAAGGAAATATTACTTCCAGCTGCGAGGGAAGAATGGAGAAATCTAAGGTTCCAAGATTTCAAAAAGGTAAGTGAATACAGCTCGGCCATGTTCAAGATCCGTTCAAAGCTTCAATTCTGTGGTCAAGAAATAAGTGATGCTGATATGATGGAGAAAACTTTCTCCACAATGCATTCTGCAAATATAACTGTGCAAGAAAATTTAAGATTGCAGAATTATAAAACTTTTTCCAAACTTCAAACTTATCTCTTAGTTGCAGAAGTTAATAAAGAATTACTGATGAAAAATCAAGAATCTCGTCCTACCGGTGCGCTAGCATTTCCTGAAGCTAATGCTATTAACAATAATAATAATAATAAAAAAGAAGAAATGCACATGGACGAGGGCGTGGAAGAGGTCGTAGCCATATTGGCCAAAACCATCATCATGGAAATTACCATAACAATAATAAAAATCATAACTATGTTCGAAATCACCCTTATGGTAATGGTCGTGGTGGTGGTCGTGGTCGTGGTGGTCGTGGTTGTGGACAAAGAAATAATAATCCACAAAATTATAAAATCCAAACACCATACAATCCCACAAATCACAATGTTGAAGAAGGCTCTTCAAAGAATGTTGAAGATTCTTGTTACCGATGTGGTAAAATTGGCCACTGGTCTAAAAACTGCCGAACAAATCAGCATTCTGTTAATCGGTATCAAGAATCCCTAAAGGGAAAAGGAAAAGAAGCAAATCTTGTGGATGACCTTGATACAAAAATCACTGAGCCAACTTGTGACTACTTTAATGAATAAATTTCTAATATCTATATATATATATATATATATATATATATATATATATATATATATATATATATATATATATATATATATATATATATATATATATATATATATATATATAGATATCCTATTATATGTTCTCGTTAAATAAATGGTTGTAGATTTTCAATCTACACCATATCTAGTTTACTACATATTTCCTTATTATGTGCTATCGTTTGTAACATGTTTTGAATGTAATATATTGATGAATTATATACTCATTATTTATTTCGCATATTTTTTTTTTGAAGTTCATGATGTATACTGCTGGAGTAAAAAATCAGTCAATTGGTGGAGATATTTGTATTGCAGACAGTGGTGCCACTCACACCATACTCAAATCTAAAAAATATTTCACAGACTTGAAAGCAACGGAAGGAACTATACATACTATATCAGGTCCTGTGGACTTAATAAAAGGAATGGGAAAGGCAAAATTCATGTTACCAAATGGTACGAATTTTCTGATAAATAATGCCTTATTTTCTCCCATGTCAAAGAGAAATTTGTTAAGTTTCTCTGACATATACCAAAATGGATATGATTATCAGTCAGTGACAACAGAAAATGAAAAATATTTAAGTATCACTGATAAGAATCGTGTAATTGAAAAACTACCAAGACTTCATTCTGGTTTACATTATACACATATAAATGTACCTGAAGTAAATGTGGTAGTTAAAGAAAAATTATGTGATCCTGTAATGATCAGTTTGTGGCATGAGAGATTAGGTCACCCAGGATCAACAATGATGAAAAGAATAATACAAAATACACATGGACATCCATTGGCGGATCAAAGGATCCCTCATGATGCACTTATCCCATGTACATCATGCTCACTTGGAAAGTTGATAATAAGACCATCACCTCTTAAGGTTGAAAAAGAATCACCAATGTTTCTTGAAAGAATTCAAGGTGATATATGTGGACCAATTCATCCACCATGTGGACCATTTAGATATTTTATGGTTCTAATAGACGCATCTAGTAGATGGTCTCATGTTTGTCTATTATCAAGTCGAAATATGGCATTTGCAAAATTTCTTGCTCAAATTATTAAATTGAGAGTACATTTCCCTGATTATACTATTAAAAGGGTGAGACTAGATAATGCCGATGAGTTTACGTCTCAAGCATTTAATAACTTTTGCATGTCTATTGGGATTATTGTTGAACATCCCGTTGCCCATGTGCATACACAAAATGGTTTAGCTGAATCATTAATTAAACGATTGCAGCTAATAGCTAGACCATTGATAATGCGAACAAAACTCCCAATATCTGTATGGGGCCATGCAATTTTGCATGCTGCATCATTGATTCGCATTAGACCAAGCGCAAGTCATACATATTCTCCTTTGCAACTTGCTTTTGGTCATCAGCCAAATATTTCCCACCTTAGAACATTTGGTTGTGCGGTTTATGTCCCTATCGCACCACCACAACGCACTAAAATGGGTCCTCAAAGAAGGATGGGAATATATGTTGGATATGAAACATCTTCAATAATAAGATATATTGAACCCATGACGGGTGATGTTTTTACAGCACGTTTTGCTGATTGTCACTTTAATGAAACATTATTCCCTAGATTAGGGGGAGAAATAAAAAATAAAGAAAATGATGTTTCATGGTGTGAACCTCAATTAATGTATCTTGATCCTCGCACAAAAGAATGCGAGATCGAAGTTCAAAAAATAATGCATATGCAAGAACTTGCAAATAAATTGCCTGATGCATTTACAGATACAAAAAGAGTGACTAAATCATATATACCAGCAGCAAATGCTCCAGCTCGAATTGAAATTCCAAAAACTGGTAATAATGTTATTCTTGAGTCTTTGCCACGCCAGAAACGTGGGAGACCAATTGGTTCCAAAGATAAAAATCCTCGAAAAAGAAAATCAGCTGATAATGAGGTAAAAGAAAGTGTTCAAGAAGAACTACAAATCAATACTCCTTCTGCAGAGGAGATTGATGATGTCAATACGGAATTTTCAATCAATTACGCACATTCAAAAATATTATGGAATCGAAATGAAATGAAAAATCTTGATGAGATATTTTCATATAATGTTGCATATGACATCATGAATGATGATGATGATCCAGAACCAAAATCTGTCATGGAATGTCAAAATAGACATGATTGGGATCATTGGAAAGGAGCAATACGAGCTGAATTTGAATCACTCAATAAAAGAAAAGTTTTCGGATCTATCATTCTCACACCTAAAGATGTGAAACCTGTGGGATATAGATGGGTTTTTGTGCGAAAAAGAAATGAGAAAAATGAAGTTACAAGGTATAAAGCTAGACTTGTAGCTCAAGGTTTTTCTCAAAGACCGGGAATTGATTATGAGGAAACTTATTCTCCTGTTATGGATGCAATTACTTTTAGATACTTAATCAGCCTGGCAGTTTCTGAAAATTTAGAAATGCATCTCATGGATGTTGTGACTGCTTATCTTTATGGATCACTTGATAGTGATATATATATGAAGATACCTGAAGGATTTAAGGTATCAGAAGCAACCAATGCAAAACCCAAAGAAATGTACTCAATCAAGTTACAAAGGTCTTTATATGGGTTGAAACAATCGGGTCGCATGTGGTATAAACGATTAAGTGATTACTTGATAAGCAAAGGGTATACCAATAATCTTATTTGCCCATGTGTTTTCATTAAGAAAACAACATCCGGATATGTGATCATAGCTGTTTATGTTGATGATCTTAATATCATAGGTACAAATAAAGAGATCCATGAAGCCATTCAACTTCTAAAGAAAGAATTTGAAATGAAAGATCTCGGAAAAACCAAGTATTGCCTTGGTTTACAAATTGAACATATGCCTAATGGTTTACTTGTACATCAAACAACATATACTTGAAAAGATTTTAAAACATTTTAATATGGACAAGGCAAAACCATTAAGTACTCCTATGGTTGTTAGATCACTTAATGTTGACACTGATCCATTTCGTCCCTGTGAAGATCATGAAGATATCCTGGGACCAGAAGTACCATATCTTAGTGCAATTGGAGCTCTTATGTATCTTACAAATTGTACAAGACCTGACATTTCTTTTGCAGTTAATTTGTTGGCAAGGTTCAGCTCAGCTCCTACCAAAAGACACTGGAATGGGATCAAACACATATTTCGATACCTTCGAGGAACTACTGATTTAGGATTATTTTATTCTAACGAATCAAAACAAGATTTGGTTGGTTATGCAGATGCAGGTTATTTATCTGATCCACATAAAGCTAAATCTCAAAATGGATATGTATTCCTAAATGGAGGTACCGCAATATCATGGCGTTCTCAAAAACAAACACTTGTTGCAACATCATCAAATCATGCCGAAGTAATTGCATTACATGAAGCCAGTCGGGAATGTTTTTGGTTGAGATCAATGACACAACTCATTACTGATTCTTGTGGACTAGAACGCAATAAAAGTTCAACAACTATCTATGAAGATAATGTAGCTTGCATAACACAGATGAAAGAAGGGTATATCAAAAGTGACCGAACAAAACACATACCCCCTAGATTCTTCTCATACACTCAAAATCTCATTAAGGACAACCAGATTGAAATGAGATATGTTCAGTCCAGCAAAAACTCTGCTGACCTTTTCACCAAAGCACTTCCGACTGCTATTTTCAGAACACACGTTCATAATATTGGCATGAGGCATGTTCAGAAGATGTAACAACTCAGGCGTTGCCTACTTGAGGGGGAGTCAACTCTATGCTGCACTCTTTTTCCCTTAGCTAAAGTTTTATCCCAAAGGGTTTTCTTTAGCAAGGTTTTTAACGAGGCAGTACTAGTTATTCACTAATAAAATTATCATCCAAGGGGGAGTGTTATAAAAGTAATAATTGGATGATAATTTTATTATTATTATAGATATTGCATAGTATATTTTTTTGAGTATAAATAGGTGTGTTGAGTTAGAGTTTATTGTATGTATTTTTTGGTTAACAAAAACACACTCTCTCTCTAGATTCCAAATGCCACCAAACTCTCATTGTACATTTTTCTATAAATAAAAAACCAATTACTCATACCTTTTGTTCAACCTTTGTTTTCTCCGTTTTACAGTATCTCTATCTCTATATACCTTCTACAGTCAAGAACCACTAAAGGTAGTTATAAGCCTACTGAATTATAACAATTATTTGAAATTTCAAATTATTCCTCACCTATGTAAAAATATTATTTTACATATTTCTCTATAATAATTTTTTATCCATTTTGATCGCTTCGCTAAAATACCTATACAATTCTGTCGCATCACACACACGTTTTACTAGCTCTTTTCTAAATTTCTAGTACATGCTAAACTTAACACTTACTAAGAACAAAACTAGCACTATCAAAGCTTGGCTAGAGTGATATGGGGTGAGATCCTACTTAGGGTACTATCAACCAGGGTTCAATTCTCACTCCAAGCAGGGAGTTTCCAGCCTTTGATGGTACTGCCAACATTAATGTGATTTGAGAAGGTCTATGTGGGGGTTTTCCCAACCTTTGATGGTACTGCCAACATCGGCGTAAATTGGGTTTCTACCTAACGCGTGTGTGGGTGATAAATGAGAGCATTTGATGTCGATATCGCCGTTAAAAAAAAGAACAAAACTAGCAGATACATGGAATTTTACAAGGGGTTCAACTGTTTTTACCACAAAATAATTCTCATTCAACCATTTCACTACATTTTTTTTGAAAAAATCACATAAACTCGTATAGAAACAAAAACATTAAAAAAAAAAATGTTCTTTACCAGAAGTTATAAAAGGATATCATAAAAGCTCGAACCGGCCTAGAAAGCGTGAAAAATAAAATCAATACTATCTATTTATCACCGAACCTTAAACTATGCAAGGAAAACACCGCGCAACAAACAAAACTAGCATCTAAACAAAAGGGAGGTGATCCTCACACACATTTTTTTGATCCGTAAACTTAGTATCATATTCTTATGTATACTTAAAATAATAATATAAGTTCGACTCCCTAGATTAATCTAGGACTATAATTGTAAATTATAATACTAAAGTATTTATGAATTGAAAAATTGATGTGTGAATATCACGTTCATAAACAAAACTTAAAGAATGAACCAAAGATTTTTACTACAACCAAATCATTTCACTAACTATATACTTCGTACTATATACAATTATTAGGGTACCTCAATGTATAACCAAAGCCTTAATCGTCAAATTTATGTTGCAAAAGTGGGCTGAATACTAAAAGTCCGGAAGATAATATTTCCACTTTAAATTTTAATAAATCCACTCATATTTATGATTAACAGTTTGTAGCGTACAACTGAAAGATGCATTATTTTAGTAGATTTATCAAAAATTTAAGTGGAAATATCAATCCTCCTACCAAAAGGCTTACCCTCAAAACAATATCCTCATTAAGATATTTTGAATGATATCCTCATTAAAATATTTTGAATGATTGGTTGTAGGTATTGTAAACTTGGTCAAACATATCGATCCGTTGAAGGAAGCCAAAAATGTTAATTTTTTATTTTTGTTTTTTTAATTAGTACATTACTAATATATTATCATTTATGTGAAATGATAAACGTAGCCTTAAAATTACGTTTAAACATACAAAATATAGATTGATTCTAACATTGAGTTGTGGCTCAATTGGTAATGACCTGCTTCTCTTAGCGAGAGGTCAGAAGTTCGACTCCGCTGGACTGTAACATTGCACTCAATGTTATCCCTGACCTGAAGTATCCACCTAGATCGCCTTTCGCTTAGTGCGGGCAGCGGGTTATGCAACTACGAGAGATGAACGCGTAGGTGGTTTAGTCCCTCCTAAGTGATCCCAAATGATGTCCATAAAAAAATAAAAAATTATATATTGATTCTATATTTATAAGAGTTGCCATAAATAACAATCAGATCAAAATTATTTAAGTGTTATAAAAGTCAATAATGTCTGCCAATTTTGTGGGTACAACTATTCTACCTAATTGCTCAGTGATCTATTTTGTACTATAAATATATGAAGTGTAGTTTGCAGAAGATGCACTTGAGAATATAGATATTTTCATATACATATACTCTCTCCCTTTTTCTTTCTATTATTCTCTAATTGGAGACTACATTACTAAAGGTAGTTATAAACTCCTAAATTATAACACGTTATCAGCACGAAGTGCTCCGTATAATCAAGGTTTATCTAAGCAAGCACAAGTTACTAATCAAGAAAATGTCAAACTTATCAAAGCTTGAGTTTGATGCCCTTGACGTATCGGAAACAAACTACACATCATGGGTCATGGATGTAGAAAAAAATCTTGGATCATTGGGTATTCTAGAAACTTTAAAAGAAAACAATACTTGTTCAGATCAAGATAAATTAAAATCAATTGCTTTTATTCACAAACATATTGATATCACCTTAAAACATATGTATCTCACTATCAAAGATCCACATGTTTTATGAGAAAGTATCAAGAGTAGATTCGATAATCAAAAGGAAATATTACTCTCAGCTGCGAGGGAAGAATGGAGAAATCTAAGGTTCCAAGATTTTAAAAAGGTAAGTGAATACAGCTCGGCTATGTTCAAGATCCGTTCAAAGCTTCAATTCTGTGGTCAAGAAATAAGTGATGCTGATATGATGGAGAAAACTTTCTCCACAATGCATTCTGCAAATATAACTATACAAGAAAATTTGAGATTGCAGAATTACAAAACTTTTTCCAAACTTCAAACTTATCTCTTAGTTGCAGAAGTGAATAAAGAATTACTGATGAAGAATCAAGAATCTCGTCCTACGGGTGCGCTAGCATTCCCTGAAGCTAATGCTATTAACAATAATAATAATAAAAAAAGAAATGCACCTGGACGTGGACGTGGGCGAGGTTGTGGTCATATTGGCCAAAACCATCATCATGGAAATTACCATAACAATAATAAAAATCATAACTATGTTCGAAATCACCCTTATGGTAATGGTCGTGGTAGTAATCGTGGTCGTAACGGTTACGGTGGTCGTGATCGTGGACAAAGAAATAATAATCCACAAAATTATAAAATCCAACCACCATACAATCCCACAAATCATAGTGTTGAAGGAAGCTCTTCAAATAATATTGAAGATTCTTGTTATCGACGTGGTAAAATTGGTCATTGGTTTAAAAACTGTCGAACAAATCAATATTCTGTTAATCAATATCAGGAATCCCTAAAAGGAAAAGGAAAAGAGGCAAACCTTGTGGATAACCTTGATACAAAAATCACTGAGCCAACAAGTGACTATTTTAATGAATAAATTTCCTATTATATGTCCATATCAAATAAATGGATGTAGATTTACGATCTATACCATATCTACTTTACTATATGTTTCCTTATTATGTACTTTCGTTTATAACATATTTTGAATGTAATATATTGATGAATTATATACTCATTATTTGTTTCCCATATTTTGAAGTTCATGATGTACACTACTGGAGTGCAAAATCAGTCAAATGGTGGGGATCTTTGTATTGCAGACAGTGGTACCACACACACTATAATCAAATCTAAAAAATATTTCACTGATTTTAAAGCAACAGAGGGAATGGTACATACTATATCAGGTCCTGCGAATTTAATAAAAGGAATGGGAAAGGCAAAATTCATGTTACCAAATGGTACAAATTTTCTAATAAAAAATGCCTTATTTCTCCCATGTCAAAGAGAAATTTGTTAAGCTTCTCTGACATATACCAAAATGGATATGATTATCAGTCAGTGACTACAGAAAATGATAAATATTTAAGTATCACTGAGAAGAATCATGTGATTGAAAAACTACCAAGACTTAGTTCTGGTTTACATTATATATATATAAATGTACCAGAAGCGCATATGGTAGTAAATGAAAAGGCATGTGATCCTGTAATGATCAATCTGTGGCATGAAAGATTAGGCCACCCAGGATCAACAATGATGAAAAGAATAATTCAAAATACACATGGACATCCATTGACGGATCAAAAGATCCCTCATGATGCACTTATTTCATGTACATCATGCTCACTTGGAAAATTGATAATAAGACCATCACCTCTTAAGGTTGAAAAAGAATCACCAATGTTTCTTGAAAGAATTCAAGGTGATATATGTGGACCAATTCATCCACCATGTGAACCATTTAGATATTTCATGGTCCTAATAGACGTATCTAGTAGATGGTCTCATGTTTTTCTATTATCAAGTCGAAATGTTGCATTTGCAAAATTTCTTGCTCAAATTATTAAATTGAGAGCACATTTCCGTGATTATAATATTAAAAGGGTGAGATTGGATAATGCTGGTGAGTTTACATCTCAAGCATTTAATGATTTTTCCATGTCTATTGGGATTGTTGTTGAACATCCTGTTGCCCATGTGCATACACAAAATGGTTTAGCCGAATCACTAATCAAACGATTGCAGTTAATAGCTAGACCATTGATAATGAGAGAAAAACTCCCAGTATCTGTATGGAGTCATGCAATTTTACATGCTGCATCATTAATTCGCATTAGACCAAGTGCAAGTCATACATATTATCCTTTGCAACTTGTTTTTGGCCATCAATCAAATATTTCCCACCTTAGAACATTTGGTTGTGCGGTTTATGTTCCTATCGCACCACCACAACGCACTAAAATGGGTTATCAAAGAAGGATGGGAATATATGTTGGATATGAAACATCTTCAATCATAAGATATATTGAACCCATGACGGGTGATGTTTTTACAGCACGTTTTGCTGATTGTCACTTTAATGAAACATTGTTCCCAAGATTAGGGGGAGAAATAAAAAATAAAGAAAATGATGTTTCATGGTGTGAACCTCAATTAATGTATCTTGATCCTCGTACAAAAGAATGCGAGACTGAAGTTCAAAAAATAATGCATATGCAAGAACTTGCGAATAAATTGCCTGATGCATTTACAGATACAAAAAGAGTGAGTAAATCAGATATACCAGCAGCAAATGCTCCAGCTCGAATTGAAATTCCAAAAGCTGACAATAATGTCGCTCTTGAGTCTTTGCCACGCCAGAAACGTAGGAGACCAATTGGTTCCAAAGATAAAAATCCTCGAAAAAGAAAATCAGCTGATAATGAGGTAAAAGAAAGTGTTCAAGAAGAACCACAAATCAATACTCCTTCTGCAGAGGAGATTGATGATATCAATACAGAATTTTCAATCAATTATGCACATTCAAAAATATTATGGAACCGAAATGAAATGAAAAATCTTGATGAGATATTTTCATATAATGTTGCATATGACATCATGAATGATGATGATGATCCGGAACCAAAATCTGTCATGGAATGTCAAAATAGACATGATTGGGATCATTGAAAAGGAGCAATACGAGCTGAATTTGAATCGCTCAATAAAAGAAAAGTTTTCGAATCTATCATTCTCACACCTAAAGATGTGAAACCTGTGGGGTATAGATGGGTTTTTGTGCGGAAAAGAAATGAAAAAAATGAAGTTACAAGGTATAAAGCTAGACTTGTAGCTCAAGGTTTTTCTCAAAGACCAGGAATTGATTATGAGGAAACTTATTCTCCTGTTATAGATGCAATTACTTTTAGATACTTAATCAGCCTGGCAGTTTCTAAAAATTTAGAAATGCATCTCATGGATGTTGTGACTACTTATGTATATGGATCACTTGATAGTCATATATATATGAAGATACCTGAAGGATTTAAGGTATCAGAAGAAACTAATGCAAAACCCAAAGAAATGTACTCAATCAAGTTACAAAGGTCTTTATATGGGTTAAAACAATCGGATCGCATGTGGTATAAACGATTAAGTGATTACTTGATAAGCAAAGGGTATACCAATAATCTTATTTGCCCATGTGTATTCATTAAGAAAACAACATCTGAATATGTGATCATAGCCGTTTATGTCGATGATCTTAACATCATAGGTACAAATAAAGAGATCCATGAAGTCATTCAACTTCTAAAGAAAGAATTTGAAATGAAAGATCTCGGAAAAACTAAGTATTGTCTTGGTTTGCAGATTGAGCATATGTCTAATGGTTTACTTGTACATCAAACAACTTATACGAAAAAGATTTTAAAACGTTTCAATATGGACAATGAAAAACCGTTAAGTACTCCTTTAGTTGTTAGATCACTTAATGTTGACACTGATCCATTTCGTTCATGTGAAGATCATGAAGATATCCTGGGACCAGAAGTACCATATCTTAGTGTAATTGGAGCTCTTATGTATCTTACAAATTGTACAAGACCTGACATTTCTTTTGCAGTTAATTTGTTGCCAAGGTTCTGCTCAGCTCCTACCAAAAGACACTGGAATGGGATCAAACACATATTTCGATACCTTAGAGGAAGTACCGATTTAGGAGTATTTTATTCTAATGATTCAAAACAAGATTTGGTTGGTTATGCAGATGCAGGTTATTTATCTGATCCACATAAAGCTAAATCTCAAACTGGATATGTATTCCTAAATGGAGGTACCGCAATATCATGGCGTTCTCAAAAATAAACACTTGTTGCAACATCATCAAATCATGCCGAAGTGATTGCATTACATGAAGCTACTCGGGAATGTTTTTGGTTGAGATCCATGACACAACTCATTACTGATTCTTGTGGACTAGAACGCAATAAAATTCCAACAATTATATATGAAGATAATGCAGCTTGCATAGCGCAGATGAAAGAAGGGTATATCAAAAGTGACCGAACAAAACACATACCTCCTAGATTCTTCTCATATACTCAACATCTCATTAAAGATAACCAGATTGAAATGAGACATGTTCAATTCAGTAACAACTCTGCCGATATTTTCACCAAAGCACTCCCAACTGCTACTTTCAGAAAACACGTTCACGATATTGGTATGCGGCGTGTTCAAAAGATGTAACAACTCAGCGACGTCTACTTGAGGGGGAGTCAACTCTATGCTGCACTCTTTTTCCCTAAGCTAAAGTTTTTTTTTTCCCACTGGGTTTTCTTTAGCAAGGTTTTTAACGAGGCAGTAACTTGTAGTTGATCTTGATGAAACAAAAATTGTCATCCAAGGGGAGTGTTATAAAAGTCAATAATGTCTGCCAATTTTGTGAGTACAGCTATTCTACCTAATTGCACAGTGATCTATTTTGTACTATAAATATATGAAGTGTAGTTTGCAGAAGATGCACTTGAGAATATAGATATTTTCATATACATATACTCTCTCCCTTTTTCTTTCTATTATTCTCTAATTGGAGACTACATTACTAAAGGTAGTTATAAACTCCTAAATTATAACATTAAGGAAATTGTCGGTAATATTTATACTTTTATTATAATTCAACAGAGTTTTAAGAGTTATATATGGTATATTAAGCATATACGCATAACAAATAGTAATAGGTACACCAAAACTATAACAAATTATTTATACAATACAATAACTTAATATCTATTTTGGAGGTAACTTTTAAAAATAATGGCGCATATTTAGTCGCTTAATGAGTTCACAAAACAACAAGCTTAAGCTTTTGTTAATTTAATCTTATAACTTTTCATCTAATAAATAGTTTGTACTAATTGTTGTTACAATTACATGCATTATAATTATTAACTACACAAACATTTAAATTATATATACCCAAACCATGTATTTTTGCTAATGAGTTCACGAAACAACAAGCTTAAGCTTTTGTTAATTTATATATACATATACATACATACATACATACATATATAAATGCAAATGAGAATCACAAAAAAGCGAGAACTGCAATAACTTTTTAATTTCTTAGTTTCTATGCATTTAAATGCAAAATATTACATGCAAATATTAATTAATGCTCATATCATTAACAAACATATGTTAATTTTCACAAATTACATGTTAAATTGTTAATTATATGAAAGGTTCATATATATGTTTACAAACAAATATGTACATGTGAACGACATAATATATATTTGATTATGTAGGTAAAATATAAGTTTTTTAAACTATTTAATGTCCATTTTTACTCTCCATCAACATTTATATGTGATTCAATCTACACACATCTGAAAATTTTTATAAATTAAAAGTTCTCGCCATTTTTGTGTTTCTCGTTTGAACTTTTGACTATGTATATATATATATATATATATATATATATATATATATATATATATATATATATATATATACAACATGGGAAGCGGTTAAATGGATATGTTGTTATTCGATTTGGAAGGCTAGAAACAACAAAATCTTCAAGCACTACTAGAATAATGATTTTTCCGGACAGGTATTTTCCGGACGACAAAAGTCGTCCGCAAAAAGTCACAAACCGACAAAAATTTCTGCTTTTTCGTTCACTTTTTGCTGAATGCTTTGACCAGCTTTTCCCGGACGACCCAATGTCGTCCGGAAAAATACACACCAATTATTGTACTGGCAAAAAATTGGCTCCAAAAAAGGAAAAATTTCGCGCGTTTTTTCTCCGGACGACAAGTCATCCGGAATTCCTTTAGGGGCGACTTGTCGTCTGGAAAACCTTTAGGGACGACAAGTCGATTTGCTTACTTATACTTCATCCTCAACACACTAACATTACATATATTTTAACCCTCATACACACATCATATACAACGAAAATGGTAACCGTTCCGCCGATGATTGTCTCTTTCGATGTGTATTACGGAAGTAGATTCCGTAATCAAATGAGAGACTACGATTATACGAATAGTTTGAAATCTACGTTCGAAGAAATTGATGTTCGCGACGTAGGTTTAGAGGACCTTCTTTACTTTTTGAACGAAATGGTTCCGTTCGAACACACGGACGTCTTGTATTACGAAGATGACTGTGTTCCGTAATTGTCTGCTACATATCTCCGAACAGAGGATCAGTGGAACGGTATAAAAGAAACCTTGAGTTGGCGTTCTAATCGCATTTCTCTATATTTAGTGTTGGAAGATGAGTAAAGTTGTTTTAATTTCCGTCAACTAAACTGTTAAGTTTAGTTAAGTTTAATGTTAATCGTATAGTTTTTATTTTAGTATTAATTGTATCGTTTTTATTTTAGTGTTAATTGTATCGTTTTTATGTTAGTATTAATTGTATCGTTTTTATTTTAGTGTTAATTGTATCGTTTTTATTTTGGTATAAATTGTATCGTTTTGTTAGTATTAATTGTATCGTTTTTATTTGTTATGTTGAATAACAATTGTCATTTAAATTACAGTTCAATTTAATCCATAATTAATACTGAATGAATAAAGACTCTGATAATGCTAAAAACGAACATATATTTCACAGCATTATTCCTCAAGAAAGACAAGCTTTTAGTTGCAATTGTTCTATTTACAAGTGATATTCGTTTAAATAATAAAAGGTGAAGACAAAAGACAGATTCGACGAATTGAAGACGCAAACGACCAAAAAGCTCAAAAGTACAAAAGACAATCAAAGAGATTCCAATTATTGATAAGAAACGTCTCGAAATTACAAGAGTACAAGATTCAAAACGTAAAGTACAAGATATTAAATTGTACGCAAGGACGTTCGAAAATCCGGAACCGGGACCAGAGTCAACTCTCAACGCTCGACGCAACGGACTAAAAATTACAAGTCAACTATGCACATAAATATAATATAATATTTAAATAATTCTTATAATTATTTATATATTATATAAATAAAAAAATCCGTCGGCAAGAAAGACTCCAAAATGGAGTGAGCTGTAATTTCAAACTTCGTGACTCGCGGAGTTTGAAGGCAAAAAATGCAGCGAGTCGCGGAGACCCAAATTCTGAAAGTCCCTATAAAGCCAACCGAATTCTGATCATTTTTATCATCCTTTTTCTTCTTCTCTCATAAAACGTATTATATATATATATATATATATATATATATATATATATATATATATATATATATATATATATATATATATATATATATATAATTTTAATTTTAATTTTAATTTTAATTATAATTCTAATAATAAGGGTATGTTAGCAAATGTTGTAAGGGTGTAAGTCGAAATTCTGTCCGTGTAACGCTACGCTATTTTTAATCATTGTAAGTTATGTTCAACCTTTTTAATTTAATGTCTCGTAGCTAAGTTATTATTATGCTTATTTAATCCGAAGTAATCATGATGTTGGGCTAATTACTAAAATTAGGTAATTGGGCTTTGTACCATAATTGGGGTTTGGACAAAGGAACGGCACTTGTGGAAATTAGACTATGGGCTATTAATGGGCTTTATATTTGTTTAACTAAATGATAGTTTGTTAATGTCAATATAAAGATTTACAATTGGGCGTCCCTATAAATTACCATATACACTCAATCGGACACGATGGGCGGGGTATTTATATGTACGAATAATCGTTCATTTAACCGGACACGGGAATGGATTAATAGCCACTAGAATAATTAAAACATAGGTGAAATTATGTACACGGACACTTGGTATAATTGATAACAAAATATTAAAACCTTGGGTTACACTCAGTCGACATCCTGGTGTAATTATTAAACAAAGTATTAAAATCTTGTTATAGTTTAAGTCCCCAATTAGTTGGAATATTTAACTTCGAGTATAAGGATAATTTGACGAGGATACTCGCACTTTATATTTATGACTGATGGACTGTTATGGACAAAAACCAGACGGACATATTAAATAATCCAGGACAAAGGACAATTAACCCATGGGCATAAAACTAAAATCAACACGTCAAACATCATGATTACGAAAGTTTAAATAAGCATAATTCTTTTATTTCATATTTAATTTCCTTTATTTTATATTTAATTGCACTTCTAATTATCGCATTTTTATTGTTATTATATTTAATTGCACTTTTAATTATCGTACTTTTTAATTATCGCAAGTTTACTTTATCGCACTTTTATTAATCGCAATTTCATTATCGTTATTTACTTTACGCTTAAAATTAAGTCTTGTATTTATTTATTATTTTACATTTGGTTTTAACCGCGACTAAAGTTTTAAAATCGACAAACCGGTCATTGAACGGTAAAAACCCCCCTTTATAATAATAATATTACTTATATATATATTTGTATTTTTATAAAAAGTAAACTAATATAGCGTTAAGCTTTGTTTAAAGATTTCCCTGTGGAACGAACCGGACTTACTAAAAACTACACTACTGTACGATTAGGTACACTGCCTATAAGTGTTGTAGCAAGGTTTAAGTATATCCATTCTCTAAATAAATAAATATCTTGTGTAAAATTGTATCGTATTTAATAGTATTTTCTTGTAAAAATTAATAGTATTTCGTATACCCCGCTGCACACATCAAGTTATTTTTGGCGCCGCTGCCGGGGACTTGTTAAACGCCGGAAGCGCAACGCTAATATAAAAAAAAAAAAGATTTTTAGTTTACTTTTATTAAAATTCATTTTTATAAAAATACATTTTAAATATTCGAAAATATAAATATAAAAAGAAAAAAAACAAAAATATAAGTATTTTTAAGATTTTGTTAAATATTTAAGTTTTATAAAGTTTCTTTATTTTTATATAAGTTTTATTTAAGTATTTTGTTTTTATTTAAAACATATAAAAAAATATATATATAAATCTAGCTTTAAGATTTTTATTTTTAAATTTATAAAATAGTTCTATTTTTATTTAAGTTTTTAAATATAAGTTTTTATTATATAAATATTTAGATTTTAAAACAGAAAAAAAAGTCAAATTTTAAACTGTTCCAGAATTGAAAACTGGAACCCCGCGACTCGCGGGGTTTGTTGCTTGGAATACCGCGACTCGCGGAGTTTCTCTGACACCGACAGAAACCCTAAACTGCATTAATTACGGGTAATTATTAATTATTATTATTATAAACCCTAATTACCTATTATTATTATAATTAGTTTTATTTTAAAAGTTTCTTTTTATTTAATTTGTTTTATTTAGTTAAATTAGTTTAATTAAATTGTAAAATTAGTAGTTTTAATAAATAATTAATATAAAAATAATATTTTTATAAAAATTGTAATTTTTACAACTTTTTGTATATTTTTATATTTTGTCCCTTTTTAATCGTTTTAGCGTAATATTTGTATTTTTAGCTCATATTTAGTTTTAAACTTAATTTTTGCCATAGTTATTTTTACTTCTAGATTTTTAGGCTTTGCCGTAGAATCCCTTAAGTGCTTTTTCTTTAGACTAAGATTTAAGTGCTTTAGAATTTTGCGACGTGTAAGACCCTAATATTTATTATACGGAAGTGTAATTATGCTACATAAAGTGCAGGAAGCATTGTGTAATTAAACAAAGCTCAGATTCTGCCCAGACATGGGTGCGCGCCGCGCACGAGCCCAGCGATAGAATTCTGTTTTTTCTATTTTGGGTTTAATGAGGGACTTTTTGGTCTTTTCACTTGAGGCCGGATGTGAAGCCATATCAGCTGGTTAGATTCAATTTTGGATCACATTTCACATCCATTAACACTCTCAAATCATTCTAGAGAGAGAGGGAGATTTCTAGAGAGAGATTTGGGGTTTTGGAGAAGAAGGAGCTTGAATTGATCAAAGTCTCGGGTTTTAAAGTTGTTCACTTCATTCCTAGCTACGTTTTGGTGGTTGTGGTAAGTTCTAACTCCGAATTTCATTGTTTGATTTTGATAATCAAGTAGGGTTTGAACTTAAATTGATGAGAAACCCATTTAAACTCTTGGAGTGAGTTTAGTGATGCTAGTAATCGGGTTTGTTGTTATTGTTGGTGGATTTTAGGTTGGTGAACTAATTGACCATGATTAGTACTTGAAATTGGGTTCAATCACTTAAATTAGTGATTATGGAAGTATTGAAACCCATTTAGGGTTATTTGGTTGACTAGTTTTGACTTTGGGTTAAAATTAGGGTTTAGTGATGATTATGACCCAATTGGCGATTTAATGAGGTTTATAAACTTAAAATGGATTAAGTTGAAGTATAAAACCGAGTTAAAGGTGTTTCGGTGTCAAAACTTGTAAATGGTGAGATTTTGACCTTATGGGTCAAAATTAGGGTTTATGGGCAATTTGGAGATTTGTAAGTGTTTAACACTTGTGTTCGGGTTTAATTGGCGTGTTAGGACCATTCTCACTTGTGTTAGTGATTATTGGTTAATTTTGGGCGCGGTTTGTACTTGGAAGTACATTTGGGTCGAATTTGCATTAAGTGTCAAATTGGTTTGGTTTGTAAATCCAATCTAAGTGTGTTGTTGAATTTGTGATAATGGAATAGGTACTTTCCATTGGCGAGTTGCGGTTTACTTGGAAGCATTCATCAAGGCGACAAGGTGAGTGTTAATATCCTATGTGCATATGTATGTGTAGGATGGGTGCGGGTCGGGTGAAGTGGTGGTTATAGAGCTCACTTCACATATAGGTGGATTCGATGGACTTTGATATGAGTCCAATTGGCACGGTTGTGCGTTTTGGTTGACCTCCTTTTGGCAAGGTGTACACTTGTGTGTACGTTATCACATGTATTGTGATGTGGTTGTGGATAACCCCGATGTGGTGGATTTTATAATCCCGTGACCGTGGGTTTGAGTTAGAGAAGTGAATCGCGTGTAGTTCAGATTCACGACGACGCGTGTAGTTCGGTCATCTTATCAAAATGAATCTCGTGTAGTTCGGATTCATGGTGACTCGTGTAGTTCGGTCATCTTATTGAGGTAGTAATCTCGTGTGGTTTCGGATTACTAAGGCTCGTGTAGTTCGGCCAACCTCGATGTTGTGAAGATAGTAATCTCGTGTGGTTTCGGATTACTAAGGCTCGTGTAGTTCGGCCAATCTTCATTGTGGTATTTGATTCTCGGTATTGGGTTAAGGTGTTAACCTTGTTCGTTTATATTGTTATATATTAATGTATTGTTGTGTTGTAGCTAACCCTCCGGGTGTAGCTATTTGGCGTGGTTCACATCGTCGTTGGTGAACTTATATTTTTGTTGTTGTATCTTAGCTCGTGCTTAGTGTTTGTACGGTACGCCTAGACTAGCTTGCCTTTATGTTTGGTTGTTCGGTATGTGGTATTTGATATTTGTGTGGCGTATTCATTTTATACATATATATATATGTAGTATATTATCATTCACTAAGCGTTAGCTTACCCTCTCGTTGTTGACTCTTTTTATAGATTGCATGCGGATGGTGGCTCGGGTAAGCGCGAGGATTAGAGGACTTGCATAGTTGCTTTAGAAGATCTTGCTTTTCGATTGATTAGGATTGGGTAGCGTATCCCCAATCGCCATGCTCGGTCTTTATTTTGTGTTAAAAATCATGTGGTCGAAACTTGTATTTTGTACGAAAGTCGTATAACGGCCGATGTGGGCCCGGTCTCGTAAAACTCATTTTATTATTGGAACGTGTTAGTTTTAACTAATATAAATTGTTGTGAAAAGCGTTTGGTCTAAAAGTGTCGGGAAGTCGAAGATCTTTTCGCGAAAAATGGACATTTTGATCAGAACTGTCTCAGGCCCTGTGCGCGCCGCGCACAGGCAGTGGTGCGCGCCGCGCACCGTCCAGATCAGTTTTAAATTTTTTTTTTTATTTCCGCGTTTTTGGTTGGTTAACGGGTTGGGTTGTTACAAGTGGTATCAGAGCATGGTCTAAGGGATTTAGGTGACTTGAGATAGGTGCCTAGACTTAGACTTTTGTGTGCGCTTAATTATTGCGGGACTTGTAGGATTAAGGGTCGGAATGAGTTATAGTTAGTGCCTTGATTGTAGGTGGACTAACGTTTATATTAGTAATGTGGATATTATTAATATATTATTTGTGTTGTGGTGTAATTCTCGCGTGTGTTTATATCGCGTAGAATTCTGTTTGTGTTTGTTTATATCATCGAACGAGGCGGTTGTTGTACTAACGAGTTGATGCGGCGTGTGTGCGTAATAAGGACTTGCAAACCTTATTACGGGTGCAAATCGTGTCTAACAAGTGATGTACGACGAGTGTTTAGCAAGATGGGCCGGTGTTGTGTGTGTGGTTTTATACGTTCGTGATCTAATCGCTTTGCATTCCTTAGAATGGCGACGGGAAGTGGGATCGAGACGAACGATTTGGAGTTTAACGCTAGAGTTGCGGCCGCCGTTGCGGAGCAAATGAGTGCGTTTCGAGAAGAAATGGATAGGAAGTATTCCGAACTTCAAAGTAGTAGCGAAATGGAGCGTTGTCTTAAGAGCTTCATGAGGACTAAACCCCCGATGTACGATGAAAATCCGGATCCTTTGGTAAGCACAACTTGGATTTCGGACGTCGAAGGGTGTTTCTGTACTATTGATTGCCCTCCCGAGAGAAAGACGAGACTCGCTACTAGTTTGTTGCGGGGTAGGGCAATGGATTGGTTGGATGGTAAGATTGATCTTGTCGGTGGCGAGACGTTTATGGCTTTATCGTGGGATGACTTTAAGGAGGAATTCTTCGAGGAGTTCCGGAGTTCGGCCGATTTGTGGGAATTGCGTAATGAGTTGCGAAATTTGCGACAAGGATCTATGGATTTGAGTACTCTCAAGACGACCTTTATGGCGAAGGCTCGTTTTTGTCCGGAGTATTTGGGGAATGATCGTTTGTTGATGGGGGATTTCTATCGGACCTTGAATGATGACTTGAAAAGTAAAATTAGTCGGGGTCAAGCGAAATCGTTTTCGGAATTATTCGACTTGGCTAGAGGTTTCGAGTCGTATTCACGATCGAAAAAGGGTGAACCTTCAAGTGAGCGAAGGGTCGTTTCGTATGGTGCTCCGAGTAAGAGGGCTAAGGGTCCGAATGTGAGCACGGGTGGTACGCGAGCGGGTATGTCAGATTCTAGTGCGGCTAGATGTTACAATTGTGGCGTGAGGGGTCACAAGTCTTGGGAATGTTCGGTACCAAAGGGTGATGGTATGGTGTGCTTCAATTGCCAAAAAGAAGGACATCGTAAGTCGGGATGTCCCAAGTTAGCGGGGACGGGTGTGGCCAGGAGACGTTAAGGTACGTTTAATTTTGATAAATATGTCTTCTGATTATTTATCAAATGCGGTTTGAGTTTGAGTTGCGTGCCTTTGTTGTGCATGTTATGCTATGGGTGACGTTCCTAATGGAAGTACCCTATGTTGATGATTGATTGACGGGCGAAGGGCGTAATACTTGGTGCAACCAAGCATTCCTTAGTATTTGGGAAACGTTTCTACCTAGCCACGGAAATGGTTTTGGTGTTTGGTTGTTAAGCGCGTGTTCGCTTTGATGTTGAAGTGACGAATCATGTGGTTCGTCGGTTGGTTGGAACCCTTGAGATCGAGTGTTTTAAATCTCGATGTGTGTTGGTAATGGAGTCTTTATGACGCGACATTAGGTGCCTCTTTTATACCTACTAGCATGGTGTTCGACTCCGATTAGGTTGTGGTTACATTGTACTTAGGGTACCTGGAGAAACCCTTAGGTACATGAGTGACTAGGTGAAATTTGACAAACTAAAGCAATTGGATGATTGCGAGGGTATGGTTTGTGAAATCATAGTACACTTTTCGTTCGAAGTGTTTAAGGATGGTTTGAAATCCATCGTGTGCTCAAGGTTGGAGCAAGATGTGGTGATGGGTCGTGTGTACCCAATTGTTGGTAAAGTCTACCTTGGTAACATTGTACGGGTGTACAAGTTGTGGTATCGGAACGTGGTTCCAAGTGGGGGAGTTACACTCCCGCACGAGGAAGATTTAGTGTGAGATTTCGGATGATGTTTTTGGTAGATCTGGAAATTTTGTCGAGACCTAGTTCTGGTCGATTTGTGGTAGAGTACGATTTCGGATAAATTGTACTTATGGTTTGGATTGGAAATTTCCACCGAGGTGGTAATGTGGTAAATCTCGTTGAGAGATAATTGACGTGTTTGGTGAGCAAGGTGAAATCCTTCGGTTAAGGGAGGTGTGTCGGATTCTCTTCTAGAGAATTATTGTTTGGTACCTATGTTTGGTATAGGTGGTTCTTGCTCGATTATGGATGGTTAGTGGTCCGCTAGGGTTCACTGTAGTGTAGCAGAATGCGATGTTGCACGACTCGGTGATTGAGGCCGAAAGTGCGTATGTGATAGATGAAGCATGACCTTCGGGGTCCGCTGACTTCATCGTGGGATTGTTGATTGATGAAGCATGACTTTCGGGTCCGCTGACTTCATTCGGTGTTGAGATTGGTGAAGCATGATCTTCGGGTCCGCTGACTTCATCATGGTTGTGGATCGCGTGTGTTTTCGGATTCACGATGACGCGTGTAGTTCGGTCATCTTATCGGAATGAATCTCGTGTAGTTCGGATTCATGGTGACTCGTGTAGTTCGGTCATCTTATTGAGGTAGTAATCTCGTGTGGTTTCGGATTACTAAGGCTCGTGTAGTTCGGCCAACCTCGATGTTGTGGAAGTGAATCTCGTGTAGTTCGGATTCACAAATGACTCGTGTGGTTTCGGTCATTGTATTGAGGAGTGAGTCTCGTGTAGTTCGGATTCACAAATGACTCGTGTAGTTCGGTCATTCCTCTGGGATAGTGACTCTCGTGTAGTTCGGATTCACTATGGCGCGTGTAGTTCGGCCATTCCCGATTGTGTTGTGGTGAAGGTAGTGAGTCGCGTGTAGTTCGGATTCACTAAGGCGCGTGTGTTTTCGGCCAGCCTTCGTGTGGTGTGATCTATTGGTTGTTTTATGCACCAATGGTGGGGTCGTAAGGACCATGTTGTGGGAACTATCGGTTGTTTATACACCGATGGTGGGGTCGTGAGGACCATGTTGTATGATTTAGTGATGCGATAGCCGTGTAAACACATGTTGTTACGGGTGTGACGATAGTCGATTTTGTACACCTTGGGATCTAGCGTTGCCATGATCGTTTTGGGCGCTATCGGTTTTAACCGTTTGTTATGATGTTACGGTAGTTGCGTATTGGTCGTATTGCGCACTACAAGGGATGTTTAGTGATTGGTGTTATCCGTAAGGATTCGTTTGGTTCGGTCTTCATCGTTTCGGGTTGTTGACCTTAGGTTGAGACTTGGTTGCTTTTAGCGTTGTACTCGGTAAGGGTACGCTGAGGGATTGATATCTCGGCACGAGATTGGTTGAATTCTCCCGATATTGGGGAATGAGCATGGTTTTAGTGCTCGGATTGGTGGATTTGATAAATCGCGGGTGACGATTTAGTTTTTAAAGGCGATTCATTGGGAAGAATTGCCTAGGAAGGTCGGTTGGGACTTATGTTTGAGGACCGTGGAGTGTGGTCCGTTTGGTTAAGTGACGAGGATCACGAGGACGTGATCGATTCTAAGTGGGGGAGAGTTGTAAGACCCTAATATTTATTATACGGAAGTGTAATTATGCTACATAAAGTGCAGGAAGCATTGTGTAATTAAACAAAGCTCAGATTCTGCCCAGACATGGGTGCGCGCCGCACACACCCATGGGTGCGCGCCGCGCACGAGCCCAGCGACAGAATTCTGTTTTTTCTATTTTGGGTTTAATGAGGGACTTTTTGGTCTTTTCACTTGAGGCCGGATGTGAAGCCATATCAGCTGGTTAGATTCAATTTTGGATCACATTTCACATCCATTAACACTCTCAAATCATTCTAGAGAGAGGGGGAGATTTCTAGAGAGAGATTTGGGGTTTTGGAGAAGAATGAGCTTGAATTGATCAAAGTCTCGGGTTTTAAAGTTGTTCACTTCGTTCCTAGCTACCTTTTGGTGGTTGTGGTAAGTTCTAACTCTGAATTTCATTGTTTGATTTTGATAATCAAGTAGGGTTTGAACTTAAATTGATGAGAAACCCATTTAAACTCTTGGAGTGAGTTTAGTGATGCTAGTAATCGGGTTTGTTGTTATTGTTGGTGGATTTTGGGTTGGTGAACTAATTGACCATGATTAGTACTTGAAATTGGGTTCAATCACTTAAATTAGTGATTATGGAAGTATTGAAACCCATTTAGGGTTATTTGGTTGACTAGTTTTGACTTTGGGTTAAAATTAGGGTTTAGTGATGATTATGACCCAATTGGCGATTTAATGAGGTTTATAAACTTAAAATGGATTAAGTTGAAGTATAAAACCGAGTTAAAGGTGTTTTGGTGTCAAAACTTGTAAATGGTGAGATTTTGACCTTATGGGTCAAAATTAGGGTTTATGGGCAATTTGGAGATTTGTAAGTGTTTAACACTTGTGTTCGGGTTTAATTGGCGTGTTAGGACCATTCTCACTTGTGTTAGTGATTATTGGTTAATTTTGGGCGCGGTTTGTACTTGGAAGTGCATTTGGGTCGAATTTGCATTAAGTGTCAAATTGATTCGATTTGTAAATCCAATCTAAGTGTGTTGTTGAATTTGTGATAATGGAATAGGTACTTTCCATTGGCGAGTTGCGGTTTACTTGGAAGCATTCATCAAGGCGACAAGGTGAGTGTTAATATCCTATGTGCATATGTATGTGTAGGATGGGTGCGGGTCGGGTGAAGTGGTGGTTATAGAGCTCACTTCACATATAGGTGGATTCGATGGACTTTGATATGAGTCCAATTGGCACGGTTGTGCGTTTTGGTTGACCTCCTTTTGGCAAGGTGTACACTTGTGTGTACGTTATCACATGTATTGTGATGTGGTTGTGGATAACCCTGATGTGGTGGATTTTATAATCCCGTGACCGTGGGTTTGAGTTAGAGAAGTGAATCGCGTGTAGTTCGGATTCACGATGACGCGTGTAGTTCGGTCATCTTATCAAAATGAATCTCGTGTAGTTCGGATTCATGGTGACTCGTGTAGTTTGGTCATCTTATTGAGGTAGTATTCTCGTGTGGTTTCGGATTACTAAGGCTCGTGTAGTTCGGCCAACGTCGATGTTGTGAAGATAGTAATCTCGTGTGGTTTCGGATTACTAAGGCTCGTGTAGTTCGGCCAATCTTCATTGTGGTATTTGATTCTCGGTATTGGGTTAAGGTGTTAACCTTGTTCGTTTATATTGTTATATATTAATGTATTGTTGTGTTGTAGCTAACCCTCCGGGTGTAGCTATTTGGCGTGGTTCACATCGTCGTTGGTGAACTTATATTTTTGTTGTTGTATCTTAGCTCGTGCTTAGTGTTTGTACGGTACGCCTAGACTAGCTTGCCTTTATGTTTGGTTGTTCGGTATGAGGTATTTGATATTTGTGTGGCGTATTCATTTTATACATATATATGTATGTAGTATATTATCATTTACTAAGCGTTAGCTTACCCTCTCGTTGTTGACTCTTTTTATAGATTGCATGCGGATGGTGGCTCGGGTAAGCGCGAGGATTAGAGGACTTGCATAGTTGCTTTAGAAGATCTTGCTTTTGGATTGATTAGGATTGGGTAGCGTATCCCCAATCGCCATGCTCGGTCTTTATTTTGTGTTAAAAATCATGTGGTCGAAACTTGTATTTTGTACGAAAGTCGTATAACGGCCGATGTGGGCCCGGTCTCGTAAAACTCATTTTATTATTGGAACGTGTTAGTTTTAACTAATATAAATTGTTGTGAAAAGCGTTTGGTCTAAAAGTGTCGGGAAGTCGAAGATCTTTTCGCGAAAAATGGACATTTTGATCAGAACTGTCTCAGGCCCTGTGCGCGCCGCGCACAGGCAGTGGTGCGCGCCGCGCACCCTCCAGATCAGTTTTAAATTTTTTTTTTATTTCCGCGTTTTTGGTTGATTAACGGGTTGGGTTGTTACACGACGCCTTTTTAAGTTTTAGTTTCTTTTTAAGTTATTTCCATTTGGGATTTAGTTTTTCCTGTAAGCTTTAATATTTTTAGACACCTTTTACCTATGTATCAATTATCATTCCAATTAGTAATCTCAATTTGCGATTATAATTTTAAGTTAGTTGTAGTAATAAGGTTAGGTTAGTCAAGTGTTTTTAAGTTTTATAAGTTTCTTTTATTTTTCCGTCACCTTTTATTTTTTCAACCATTTTTCTTTTTCGACCTTTTTCGACGAACTCTTTTTCTTTCTTATTTCTCGCTATTCTAGTTTTAGGACATAGATTTTTATTATACTTCTTATCTAAATTTCTTAAAATTACGAAAATTTATTTTAAGTGGTTAAATTGATAGACATCAAAATTTTCTGGTTCGTAGTAATAGTTGGATTTGTACGTGGACCGGGTTATTGGAGCCAAACAGTCCTCAATTATATTGAGACCAAACGAATCCTGCCCCTCTGCTGCATCTTTTGGCTATTCGAAACGTGGGCAAAATCAGAAAAGTCTATTGATTGGATAACTTATTATAATTTTTCTTTCCTTTTAAAAACTAATAGGATATTCAGTGAATGCACCGAGCAAGACGTTCACCACCTTTTGTACGTTCACCACCTGTAACTAGATCAAGACATTTAGCAAATATTACTGCCGTTGATTTTTCTTTAGAATCGTCATCCAGTCGACCAAGTACTCCAGTTCAAATTTCCGATAATCCATTTTTTGAACCCGACCTCACAATTGAGAATCCGGAGAATATTCAGGAACGATTCGTAGATCCTGAACCACTAAACTTTCCTCCGGAACCACCAATCATACAAACAGAGATTGTTGAGGAACGAACCATTAAATCAGAATCCTCTAGTGATTCCGATTCAACAAATTCAATTATGGAGAATCTGGAACCTTTAAGTATGGAAGACCGAATGAGAGCTAAATGCACTGGCCAAGGTCACGCAATTACTCATCCAGACATTAATGCGCCAGATTATGAAATCAAAGGAAAAATTCTACACATAGTGACTAATCAATGCCAATTTAGTGGTGCGCCGAAGGAAGATCCAAATGAACATTTACGTACCTTTAATAGGATCTGTACACTATTTAAAATCCGAGAAGTGGAGGATGAACAGATATATCTCATGTTATTTCCCTGGACTTTAAAGGGAGAAGCCAAAGATTGGTTGGAATCGTTACCTGAAGGGGTGATTGATACATGGGATGTTTTAGGTGAAAAATTTCTTAAACAATTCTTTCCTGCATCTAAAGCCGTAAGACTTCAAGCAGAAATTGTTACGTTTACACAGAAGCCAAATGAAACTCTATATGAGGCGTGGACAAGATATGGAAAGTTATTAAGAGGATGTCCGCAACATGGTTTAGACACCTGTCAAATAGTACAAATATTTTACCAAGGATGCGACATCACTACAAGGAAAGACATAGATATAGCAGCTGGTGGTTCTATTATGAAGAAAACTGAAACTGATGCTTACAAAATTATTGATAACACTGCTTCCCACTCACACGAGTGGCACCAAGAAAAAGATATCGTTAGATCATTTAAAGCAGCTAGAGCCGATTCTAGCCATGACTTAGATTCCATTTCCGCAAAGATAGATGCTGTGGAGAGACGAATGGAAAAGATGACTAAAGATATTCACTCAATACGAATTAGTTGTGAGCAGTGTGGAGGACCACATTTGACAAAAGATTGTCTCAGTATTGAATTAACAATGGAACAAAGAGAGAATATTTCATACATAAACCAAAGGCCTGGAAATAATTATCAGAATAATTATCAACCGCCAAGACCAATTTACAATCAAAACCAGAACTATAACCGAAATATTCCATACAACAACCAACAAGGTCCTAGCAATCAACAAGTATCCAATAATACTTACAATCAGCAAAGACCTAATTTTCAAAACAAACCACCACAACAAACCGATGATAAAAAGCCGAATTTAGAAGATATGATGACGAAGCTAGTTGAAACTCAAACGCAATTTTTCACATCTCAGAAACAAACCAATGAACAAAATGCTCAAGCATTTAGAAATCAACAAGCTTCTATTCAAAATCTGGAACAAGAAGTAAGTAACCTAGCAAGGTTAATAGGTGAAAGAAAACCGGGAAGTTTACCTAGTGATACAAATGCTAACCCCCGGAATGAAACAGCTAAAGCCATTACCACAAGAAGTGGTACAACACTTAAACCACCTGAAATACCTGTAACTTCTGATGAAGCTATTCCTACTCCACAAGAACCACAACCAAATCAAGATAAGGAAAAAGAACCGGTAGTTGAAAAGGTTAACGAAGATAACACAGTTAAGGCTAAACCTTATGTTAAACCATACCAACCACCACTTCCTTACCCGAGTAAAATGAAGAAAGAGAAACTTGAAGCCGAGCAATCCAAATTCTTGGATATGTTTAAACAGATAAATGTAAATCTTCCTTTCATTGATGTGATTTCAAGAATGCCTAGATATGCTAAATTCTTGAAAGATCTAATCTCAAATAGAAAGAAAATGGAAGAACTCTCGGCTGTTACTATGAATGCTAATTGTTCAGCAGTGCTGTTGAATAAGATACCAGAAAAATTATCTGATCCAGGAAGTTTCACAATTCCATGTTTTCTGGGTAGTCTTAGTTCAATAGAAGCATTGGCAGACTTAGGTGCTAGTATAAATCTAATGCCGTATTCACTATACGCTAAACTAGACCTTGGAGAATTAAAACCAACCAGAATAAGCATACAACTAGCCGATAGATCAATAAAATATCCTAGAGGGATAATGGAGAACATGCTAGTTAAAGTTGGTACTTTAGTATTTCCAGTAGATTTTGTTGTTCTGGACATGGAAGAAGATTCTCAAGTTCCTCTCATATTAGGAAGACCATTCTTAAACACGGCTAAAGCAATGATAGACGTGTTCGGTAAGAAATTGACCCTAAGTATAGAGGACGAGAGTGTTACCTTTTCAGTTGATAGAGCAATGCAATAACCACAATCTGCAGATGATACATGTTATTATATTCAAACCATAGATGCACATGCAGAATTATTAGAAGAATTTCCAGAATTACAAGGAACAGGAGAATGTTCTTTAGGAGAAGGTAATGAACCAATTGATGAAGCTGAAATGTTAGCTACACTTATAGCTAATGGATATGAACCAACAACAGAAGAAATTCAAATGCTAAAAGAAGAAGACAGATATCGATACAAATCATCAATAGAAGAACCTCCGAAATTAGAGTTAAAGCCACTTCCAAACCATTTGGAATACGCTTATTTACATGGTGAATCTGAATTACCTGTAATAATATCGCCTTCTCTTACTGAAAATGAGAAATCACAACTCATTTCTGTGTTGAAAGCTCATAAACCAGCCATTGCATGGAAGATTCATGATATTAAAGGAATAAGTCCTTCGTATTGCACACATAAAATCCTTATGGAAGAAGGTCATAAAACGTATGTGCAACGCCAACGAAGACTAAATCCTAATATGCAAGATGTAGTTAAGAAAGAGATTATTAAACTGCTAGATGCAGGTCTAATTTATCCAATTTCTGATAGTCCATGGGTAAGCCCAGTTCAATGCGTGCCTAAGAAGGGTGGCATGACTGTCATTACAAATGAGAAAAATGAGCTTATTCCTACTAGGACTGTAACAGGATGGCGTGTATGTATTGATTATAGAAAATTAAATGACGCCACCAGAAAAGATCACTTTCCCTTACCTTTCATAGATCAAATGTTGGAAAGATTAGCCAGAAATAGTTACTATTGTTTTCTAGATGGATTTTCCGGATATTTTCAAATTCCAATAGCACCCGAGGACCAAGAGAAAACCACGTTCACGTGCCCTTATGGTACTTTTGCTTACAAACGCATGCCATTTGGACTTTGCAACGCCCCTGCAACCTATCAAAGGTGCATGATGGTTATTTTTCACGACATGATAGAAGAATGCATGGAAGTTTTCATGGATGACTTTTCAGTCTTCGGTGATACATTTTAATCATGTCTAGTTAATCTGGAACGAATGCTTATTAGATGCGAACAATCAAATCTAGTTCTTAATTGGGAGAAATGCCATTTTATGGTTAGAGAAGGTATCGTTCTTGGACATAAAATTTCAAAAGAAGGAATTGAAGTGGATAGAGCTAAAGTAGATGTAATTGCTAAACTTCCACATCCCACCAATGTAAGAGGAGTTAGGAGTTTTCTAGAGCATGCCAGTTTTTACCGACGTTTCATAAAAGATTTTTCTAAAATTGCCACTCCTATGAATAAACTCCTAGAAAAGGATGCTCCATTCATCTTTTCAGATGAGTGTATCAAATCTTTTAATATTCTTAAAGAGAAACTCACTAATGCGCCGATCATGATAACACCAAATTGGAATCTACCATTTGAACTAATGTGCGATGCAAGTGATTTTGCAATGGGAGCCGTTTTAGGACAAAGGATTGAAAAACGATTTCAACCTATATATTATGCTAGTAAGACGTTACAAGGAGCACAAACGAACGATACAACTACTGAAAAAGAACTCCTTGCTATTGTCTTTGCTTTTGACAAATTTTGATTATATCTCGTTCTAGCAAAAACGGTGGTCTATACCGACCATTCTGCTCTTAGATACCTATTTTCAAAACAAGATGCTAAACCAAGATTAATCCGTCGGATCTTACTCTTACAAGAGTTTGATATTGAAATCCGAGATAAAAGAGGAGCAGAAAATCTCGCCGCTGATCATCTTTCTCGTCTTGAAAATCCCGAATTAGAAGTTCTAAATGAATCAGCCATACAAGACAACTTTCCTGATGAATATCTATTAAAGATAGATTATAAAGAAATTCCATGGTTTGCAGACTATGCAAACTATTTAGTATGTGGATTCCTTGAAAAAGGATTATCGTACCAAAGACGAAAGAAATTCTTCAGTAATATAAAACACTATTTTTGGGAAGATCCACATCTGTTTAAAAGTTGTCCCGATGGAATAATACGCCGATGTGTATTTGGAAATGAAGCTAGTAAAATATTAAACCATTGTCACACAGGACCAACAGGAGGGCATTATGGGCCTCAACTAACAGCAAGAAAAGTTTATGATGCTGGATTCTATTGGCCTACAATTTACAAAGACGCACACCTTCTTTGCAAATCCTGTGATGCTTGTTAAAGGGCCGGAAAAATAAGTCAACGTGATGAAATGCCACAAAATGTCATTCAAGTATGTGAAGTATTTGACATTTGGGGTATTGACTTTTTGGGTCCATTTCCAAAATCTCATAATAATCTATATATACTCGTAGCCATTGATTATGTATCTAAATGGGGGGAAGCACAAGCTCTCCCAACTAACGATGCACGAGTTGTAGTCAACTTTTTAAAACGTCTTTTTGCAAGGTTTGGAACACCGAAAGCTTTAATAAGTGATCGGGGTACTCATTTCTGTAATAATCAACTTGAGAAAGTTCTTAAAAGATATGGAGTAACTCATAAAATCTCCACCGCATATCATCCACAAACAAGTGGACAAGTTGAAAATACCAACCGAGCTTTAAAACGAATTCTAGAGAAAACCGTAGGATCAAATCCGAAGGAATGGTCCATTAAATTGGAGGATGCACTCTGGGCTTTTAGAACAGCCTACAAAACTCCAATTGGAACCACACCTTTTAGACTTGTTTATGGAAAAGCATGTCATCTTCCAGTAGAAATTGAACACAAAGCATTTTGGGCTTTGAAGACATGTAATCTTGATTTACATGAAGCCGGACGTCTACGATTAAGTCAACTAAACGAATTAGAAGAATTAAGACATGAAGCATACGATAATTCGTTAATCTATAAGGAAAGAACGAAGAAAGGGCATGATAAAAGAATCAGAAGTTCAAAAGAATTTAAAGAAGGAGACAGAGTTCTTCTTTTCAATTCACGATTCAAGCTATTTCCTGGAAAATTGAAATCAAGATGGTTTGGACCATTCATAGTTAAAAGAGTTTTCCCATACGGAACGATAGAATTAATAAATTCAAATGGGATTGAATTTAAAGTTAATGGTCACAGAGTTAAACACTACATAGATAGTCCGAAGGAAGTCGACAACGAAGTTAATCACAATTTCGACACCACAGCTAACTAAGTATGGGGAGAATCAAGTCTTTAAAGGATAATATGTATTTCTATTAGAGTTAGATTGTCTGTTTTCGTGTAGTTCTCGAAAATGGAACCCGAATGGTCTTTCCCTAGCAGACCCTAAAGAACTAGTCTTCTCCCCCCATTCTGAATTTTTATTTTTTTTAGGTTTTTACAAAATGAAGACTGCCTGTGAACTAAACCATGGTCTAATGCTACACGCTTTGATCACTAAACGTAATAATGACACACTTCCGGGTGAAATAGTATCAGTAATCAGAGAAAGAATGGACGGAGTAAGAAAAGAATCCAGATGCGAAGATAATAAGTTACAATTTGGTAAAGGAAAATCAAAATCCGCAGCGAAAAGAAGAGCACGACACCTAGAAAGATGTCACAAATGCGGAAAATGATCACATGGAGGTAAATGTTCAAATAATCAAACGTATTCAAATACCGAATTTGTTACTTTATGCAGAGACGGACCGTTCATATGTTTAGAAGAAAAGACACTGAATGCTCGAGGTTACGCCTATGTAGCTATGGAAAACCAATTAAACCGACTATCTTATGAATGGGATAGATCATATAACTAAGAATACTATCTCATAGGTAAGTCTGTACAGTCTTTATTTTTATTTTTATTTTTAACCTTTTGATAATAAACGCTAATTTATTCGCTATAAAGTATTAAATTGGTATTGAATAAAATTAGGTTTGGCGACCGAAATTATTGATATCATTCAAACATTTATTACATCACTGCGAAATTTAACGTTTATTCTTAAGGTATAAATATCTTTAAACAATCAACCCAAAATATTTCAAAAATTCGTCATGAGTTAAATTAGGTCTTGGAACCGAAATTACTTTACCGAAAAGAGGAGAGCATATTTTTGATAATATTTGATTGATTAAAGTGGGATAAAAAGCCAAAAAGATTTTTAATTTTATTTTTACCATGTTTTTAAAATTAATATATAAATCTTAAATTAATATTGTAAACTTTGTAAAAACAATATATTTAAAATTGTAAATATTTGAAAAATTAATATAAGTTTGGTGTGAATTTATAATATGAATTTTTAAATTAAGTTTGGTGTGAATTTTTTTATTTTTTAAAAAATATGAATTTTTAATGCATTTCAAATTTTAAGTTTGGTGTGAATTTTTAATATTAATTTTGAATTTTATATTTAAATTGTGTGAATTTAAAAACAAAAATTTACTTTATCTCATTAAGTTAAAAATATGATTTTTAAAATTCGTCGTAAGTTGAAGACTAGGTCGTTGAATCGAAATTGCTTTACCCGAGGGAGGGACGAGAACTTTTATTATCATTATTTTTTTTTACTTATTGAATTAAAGTATGCCAAAAACATAAAAAAAAAAAAAAAAACCAAAAATCTTAGCTTTTAAAACAATCGCTACAAAAAGACAAATTTTAAAATTTTGTCGAGGGACGGACTAGGACATCGATCCGAAACGATCTCGTCCTAAATAACAAGGGAAACAAAATTTTAAAATTAATTACTTAATTGTTTTAATTAGTATAAGATGTTATAAAAAAAAAAAAACTCCGCGAGTCGCGGAGTTTGAAGGGTCCAAATACCGCAAGTCGCGGAGGGACCAAATTACAGAAAAAAAAAATAAAGCTAAACGAACTGATCAGTTTCAAACCACACACCACAGAAAAAAAAAAACTGCGAAAATAACCCTCGAAAAAACACGCAAAAACACCTCCAAAATCACAATTTTTAACCTTTAATCATCAAATCTTTTACTAAAATCATGTTGAGAAGGATGCTATCAAGGAATTACTCAAGAAAAACGGTAAATTTCTACACCTAAACACCATTTAATCCAAAATTAGTGTTCTTGAGCAATTTTTTTCCCCAATTTGATCTTGATGCTTTTTAGTGTAATTATGCTTAAATTGTTTATGTATTATTCTTGTATAACCTAGATTGATGCTATTTAACATGATTAGAAGCCTTAAACTTCAAATTTTGAGTAATCTAGGGTTTGTGTTCTTGAGCAAATTTGGGGCTTTTTGATATAAACAGGTTATGGCCGATTTTTGTCATGAATTGTTGTTAAATTAAGTAGTGTAACATGTTTAGGTAGTTAAATGATCCAAACTTTGAGCCTAAACATGATTTTGAGAATTAAAGTGGACTTTTTCAAGTCTAAAATTCATGAACTTGATTTTTGAGAGATAATGCCATTTGAAACTTGTTTAATTGCTAGTAATGATTATTTTGACATGTTATTTGAGTTGAATGCTTATGAACTTGGCGAACATTTTCGTATATGCTTATTTGAAAAAGTGTAGATTTGATAAAAATGTGAAAATGAGCTTAAGTTTGATATAAATTGATCATGTCATTGTAATTATTTTGATTGATGATTTTTTTTTGACACTAATGCATATTTGGATGCACAAAAATTGTGTTTGATGTGTTTTGCAGACTGAAAGGGGTGAATCTTCATCCCAAGCTCGCAATGCTCCTGCTGAGAATGCGGAACAACAGGAGGTGGATAGCTACTACAAGCAAGATATACCTCATCCAGTCATGACATTTTCTGATATGCACTTGGAAGATTTGCACCCGAACCTGAGATTTGACAGACTTTGGATAGATTATCCAAAATACCAAAGGGGTTTGCATACTCTTCATTCTAAGGTTGTTGAGGTACCTAGGGTCATAGAATGGGGACCATTAGAAGCTGTAGAATTGGCCGGGCCAATTAGGGAATCACTTGTACAGAGGTATGGTAATTCTACTTTTAATGACTGGGTACGTTTATTCACCATGCGTAGACCTGTATATAAAGTATGGTGTGAAGAATTATTGTGTAGTATAGAATTAAATGATCGGGTAGCTAGTTTAACCGATCGATCTTTTATTAGATTTTTGTTAGGAGGTTCGATGCGCCACATGTCTTTACTAGACATGGCTCAGGCTTTACGTATATATACGCCTGAGGAGTTAGTATTTGCCGATTGTAGAGGGTTGATACTAAATGGTAGAAAGATAGATGAAAATTTTGATACACATGGTGT
Organism: Rutidosis leptorrhynchoides; assembly: GCF_046630445.1. Lineage (NCBI taxonomy): Eukaryota > Viridiplantae > Streptophyta > Magnoliopsida > Asterales > Asteraceae > Rutidosis > Rutidosis leptorrhynchoides. The sequence goes on along the minus strand of NC_092334.1, from coordinate 584,957,577 downwards.
ATGGAGTCAAATGACAAGCCATCACCTATTCAAAGGGGGAAATTACTCTTATTTGGATATAGATAGAGCTGAATTAAGAGTGATTCATTGGTTTTTAGCTAATTCAATTACACAAAGAGGTAAGAACAAGGAAAAGGTAAATGAACAGGATTTGTTTTACCATATGTGTATTCGAGACCCACAAAGCGCTGTAAGTATACCTTATTGTGTGGGTTATTATTTATCAGCTATGGTTAGGGGGATGAGACCGCATAGCATAATAGGAGGTGGTATTTTTATTACTTTGATTGCTGAATATCTCGGTGTGGATATAAGTCGGGGGGATTATTAGTCGAAGAACCAGAACCCTGCGATACTATAGGTTTAAATGTATACCATGGTGCGAAAGTTTTGAAGAGGCGAAATAACGCCGCAGTACAATACCATGGTAGACATCCACAGGTTGAGAGAAACCAACAGCAAGGTAATGTAGGAGGGGGAAATGAAATGCAAGAAATGCAAAGGTTTATAGCTTCACAGGAGTACAAAAATGCTAGACAGAGAGCATTTGAAGATTGGCAAGTTCATCAAAACCAAATCATAGCTCATTGCCAACATATAGGTAGAAACTATATTCCTACACCAAAACCCTTATTCCCTCCCTGGTCTATAGAGATGCAACCACCGTATCCTACGTATAACCCTGTCGAAGCATTTTATAGCACCTATGGTTATGCATGGAACCCCTATTGGTACCAGTATCATCCCTAGTCTACTTAGTTTTATTTATTTTGTAATTTGTAATATTGATACGTTTAATACTTATGTTAATATTGTAATAGTTTTTATAATTTTCTAACTTTTATTCTTAGATTTTAATAATTTTTGAATGTGGGGTAATATACCAAACTTCAAAAATATGTATATATGTTTGCAGTTTATCTTATGTACACAACAGGGTAAAACAACGCATTTTCAAAGACTGGCATTAAGTTCAGCAAAAGCAACTAATTTTGATGACAAGATGCAAAATATATGTGAAATAACAACAAGACGGAATGAACAAATGATGTGCACCATTTATCATTCAGCAAACAAACGCCAATATATTTGGAAACTTTGGTAAAAATTTAATCATTTTCACACAAATCACCCTCAATAATTTAAATTGTTACTGATTTCTTGCAAATGAGGGCATTGCAAGATCTTAAGTGTGAGAAGGGGTTAAATTCTTTCGGATTTTAAAATTTTTATCTTAAACACTGGGTTACCATTAAAAATACTAGTAAAGCAGTAGTTGTATTAGAATCTAGTGCTCTCTGATAATAAAGAACAGCCCTAGTCTTATATACTGACTACCCAATACTGGTAAAATTTTTCAAAATTTTTAATTAAATGAACTCAAAATCATGTTTATACATATTTATGAACGATAAAACTAGGTGTTAACACCGAAATTATTGTTACCTCGGAAAGGACATAAATTGAGAAACAAACCAAAATGTTAAAATTCATTTAAAATGGAATAGAGAACAATAAAAAAGGAAAATAAAAGCCAAGTGTGGGAAAAATTGCCAAGTTATCTTAAACATATGTCACATATTTCTGTAACAAATAACTGAAAATACTTTTGCTTTGGACTAAACTAAACTATTTTACCCGATGAAAGAAAAGAAGAGATGGATCTACACGATGAATCAATTCCATCATTAAAAGGAAGTAAAGTCTTCCGAAAAAGAAACGCGCTTCTTGATTTAGGTCATGAAGTTGTCGTCCAGACCAGCTGTAGGTTGACGAAAAATCTAGAAAAGTCATCACTAAAATCAGCAGAAAATCCACGGACCTCAGCATCAAACAGGGTCGCCAAGTGGTCAGATTTATCCTAACCATGAGAAGGATTTATCTCGTACAATGGGGGGGCACCATGCAAATTAGCTGGATAAGACTAATGAATCAGATCCCCAGAAAGGATAATCTCCTTAAAGATTAAAAATCAGCTTTTAAGACTGATATTACTCAATCCTTGAGATTGACCTTAAAGATTGAGAATTCAAACTCATGGAATTCAATGATATCTAAACTCGAGCTTGAACAAGAAAATATTTTGATAAAAAATAAAACCGATTTGTTTTCTGAAAACCCTATTTTCAATGCGTTCACTACCATTGAACGTAAAATCCTAGGAATTCACCTGGAATTCATTAGGTCACCTGAACTAAATCGGGTGTCAACCGTAAGAACGGTGGTTGCATAGCATGGTCAAAGACAGGACCTTGTGCCAGACCGAAAAATTATAAGGATGAGCTTTACTATTGCTCCTACCAAGGATAGTAATTGCGTCCGACACGTTATAGACCATAATTAAAAGCATGTCAGGGGACATTGCCTTAACAGTTGCTTGTTCAACGCTTTCCTTTACAACCGGACGGTAGTTTACCGAAAGGTAATATAAGGGACAAGTAAACTGGACGTGTTGCTTTCCAAATACAAGGTTAGCAAGTGGGTGACACAAAACCATAAGTTTTGAGCTAAAATTTTCAAATCTGAAACCCACTAAACCCACAAAAATATTTTGCAAACACCGGTAAAGGGTTATTCCGAAAAACTTATCTAGGGTAAAAACTAGATTTAATTTTCAAAAGATCAAATGTTTTCATAAAGATCCAATTTCCTTAATGGATCTAAATTTTTATAGTCATGTGGGACTGTAAACCATATCGTTACTACCATTGTTTATACCGCCGTATAGAAATCACTGATGTACAAAGTGTGAAGAATAAAGAAGTGATTCTAGTATTTCAAGACGATATTGCTTGAGGACAAGCAACGCTCAAGTGTGGGAATATTTGATAATGCTAAAAACGAATATATATTTCATAGCATTATTCCTCAAGAAAGACAAGCTTTTAGTTGCAATTGTTCTATTTACAAGTGATATTCGTTTAAATAATAAAAGGTGAAGACAAAAGACAGATTCGACGAATTGAAGACGCAAACGACCAAAAATCTCAAAAGTACAAAAGACAATCAAAGAGATTCCAATTATTGATAAGAAACGTCTCGAAATTACAAGAGTACAAGATTCAAAACGCAAAGTACAAGATATTAAATTGTACGCAAGGACGTTCGAAAATCCGGAACCGGGACCAGAGTCAACTCTCAATGCTCGACGCAACGGACTAAAAATTACAAGTCAACTATGCACATAAATATAATATAATATTTAAATAATTCTTATAATTATTTATATATTATATAAATAAAAAAATCCGTCGGCAAGAAAGACTCCAAAATGGAGTGACCTGTAATTTCAAACTCCGCGACTCGCGGAGTTTGAAGGTAAAAAATGCCGCGAGTCGCGGAGACCCAAATTCTGAAAGTCCCTATAAAGCCAACCGAATTCTGATCATTTTTATCATCCTTTTTCTTCTTCTCTCATAAAACGTATTATATATATATAATTTTAATTTTAATTTTAATTTTAATTATAATTCTAATAATAAGGGTATGTTAGCAAATGTTGTAAGGGTGTAAGCCGAAATTCTGTCCGTGTAACGCTACGCTATTTTTAATCATTGTAAGTTATGTTCAACCTTTTTAATTTAATGTCTCGTAGCTAAGTTATTATTATGCTTATTTAATCCGAAGTAATCATGATGTTGGGCTAATTACTAAAATTGGGTAATTGGGCTTTGTACCATAATTGGGGTTTGGACAAAGGAACGACACTTGTGGAAATTAGACTATGGGCTATTAATGGGCTTTATATTTGTTTAACTAAATGATAGTTTGTTAATGTCAATATAAAGATTTACAATTGGGCGTCCCTATAAATTACCATGTACACTCAATCGGACACGATGGGCGGGGTATTTATATGTACGAATAATCGTTCATTTAACCGAACACGGGAATGGATTAATAGCCACTAGAATAATTAAAACAGAGGTGAAATTATGTACAAGGACACTTGGTATAATTGATAACAAAATATTAAAACCTTGGGTTACACTCAGTCGACATCCTGGTGTAATTATTAAACAAAGTATTAAAATCTTGTTATAGTTTAAGTCCCCAATTAGTTGGAATATTTAACTTCGGGTATAAAGATAATTTGACGAGGATACTCGCACTTTATATTTATGACTGATGGACTGTTATGGACAAAAACCAGACGGACATATTAAATAATCCAGGACAAAGGACAATTAACCCATGGGCATAAAACTAAAATCAACACGTCAAACATCATGATTACGGAAGTTTAAATAAGCATAATTCTTTTATTTCATATTTAATTTCCTTTATTTTATATTTAATTGCACTTCTAATTATCGCATTTTTATTGTTATTATATTTAATTGCACTTTTAATTATCGTACTTTTTAATTATCGCAAGTTTATTTTATCACACTTTTATTAATCGCAATTTCATTATCGTTATTTACTTTACGCTTAAAATTAAGTCTTGTATTTATTTATTATTTTACATTTGGTTTTAACTGCGACTAAAGTTTTAAAATCGACAAACCGGTCATTAAACGGTAAAAACCCCCCTTTATAATAATAATATTACTTATATATATATTTGTATTTTTATAAAAAGTAAACTAATATAGCGTTAAGCTTTGTTTAAAGATTTCCCTGTGGAACGAACAGGACTTACTAAAAACTACACTACTGTACGATTAGGTACACTGCCTATAAGTGTTGTAGCAAGGTTTAAGTATATCCATTCTCTAAATAAATAAATATCTTGTGTAAAATTGTATCGTATTTAATAGTATTTTCTTATAAAAATTAATAGTATTTCGTATACCCCGCTGCACACATCAGACTCCATAATAATAATAATAATAATAATAATAATAATAATAATAATAATAATAATAATTATTATTATTATTATTATTTATTTTTTTTTACTAATCATAAAAGATTATTTTTTTTAACATCACTTTTATTAAAAACCAAACACGGTTACATTTTTTTTAAACTAAACACAAACATAGCTAAACACAAATACATTACTGGTATTGAAACACACTAATAACGTCGACGAGGATGACTACGAGCATCCGATTGAGTGGACGAACTTTCAGAACCTGAGCTTGATGCTGCCGATGTTTCAGAAACGAAGGACCGATCGATAGGTAACGTGGTTATCGGATGTCGTCTTACCAGACCTTCAACCACACCAATACTAGTAAATAGACGGTTCAGAAATTCTCCGTACGGAAGATGAGGTCTTGTTTCTGCATAATGAAGTTGATTCATTCGGAAAGCGACCAAATGAGCAATATTTACTTGGATGTTGTGAGTTATGCACCAGTGAAGACATGCTCCGGTCATTGACAATCGAGTGACGTTTGGTTCGCGGTGGTACATGTTATTCCTAATAAGTGCATTTCTTATAGCAATATTTCCCGGACGAAGATATTCGTCAAGGATGCCTGAACGTTCTATGGTTTTGAATGGAACCGCAGTACGACATACAAGTATGGCCATGTCATATTTTGGAATATCCTGAGGAAGAGATTCGAGGTCTTCACTAGGAAAATAGATATTTTTACCTTCAAATGGTATGCCCAATAGCATACCAAATTGTTCAAGAGTATACTCGTGTTGCCTGTCATAGATTTGAAACCTCACCAATTGATCATTAGTGAATTCAAAGTTGGAATAGAATTGATGCACGAGAGCAGGAAAAAAAACTTATCAAGTAAAAGGAAAGGAAGCCAACCCATTCTTCTGAATTCACGATCGATCTCTGGAAAATCTTGTAGTCTGACTTGTCGACCTTCACTAATAGGTCTATTATTTGTTGGTTGATTCATAGTGTGATTGTAGAGATAGAGATAGAGAGACTTGTGAAGCGACCCGTCCTAATCCTCCTGGACGGAGTCTTCAACATTTGGTCCCATTGCGAGGTACTGACCTAAATACACCATGAATGACCCAAGTAATATCTTTAAAATGAGTAAATGCACAGCGGAAGATTTCTTTCGTACCTGAGAATAAACATGCTTAAAAGTGTCAACCAAAAGGTTGGTGAGTTCATAGGTTTATCATAAACAATATCATTCATAATTTTGATAGACCACAAGATTTCAGTTTCATGAATATATGTACGCTCGCAAGTATATAAAAATATTCTATAAGTTGTTGAGCGCTTCGGTAACCATACTTAACGATTAATGTGGCATATTCCATTTATTATGAAATCTCCCTACAATGTACCTAGTGTAGTAAAAACGAAGTACTATGCAACCGTTTACGATACTAGAGCGACTAGCCCGGTTGGGGTGGTCAAACCCGATAGATCTATCAATAGGATTCGCGCTTACATGTTCTTCCAACATGTAAATATTAGTTACCAAGCTATTAGGGAAGATATGCAAAGTGGTACAACTCAACGTAGAATATATTTTAAGTACTTGTGTCTATTTCGTCAAACATAAAAGCAGCGCATGTATTCTCAGCCCAAAAATATATATTGCAAAAACAATTAAAAAGGGAGCAAATGAAACTCACAATACGATATTTTGTAGTAAAAATATTTATACGACGGAACTGAATAATGCTGGATTGGCCTCGGATTCACGAACCTATATCAGTTATGTATATTAAAACATGTAATCGCAATCCAACAACTTATATATATATATATATATATATATATATATATATATATATATATATATATATATATATATATATATATCCAATATATACTATATTACTTATTTTATTTTAGTAATATAATTGTTAATCCAAATGTTATATATATAGATATTGTGTTATATTATTATAAATAATAACAATTAACAGAATAGTAGGTAATATTAATATAGTTGTATGTAAAATATATATTTTTATATAAATATCATTTGTTTGTTAAAAGATAATTATAATACTACTAAAATAATGATAATAATAATGATAAAAATGATAATAATATCACTAAAAATAATACTACTAATAATAAGAATAATAATAATAATTCTAATAATAATACTAATGATAGTTTTAAAAAAAATGATAATTTTTAATAGTCATGATAATAATAATACTTATACTTATAATGATAATAATGTTAATGGTAATAATAATACTCATCTTTAATAATAATAATCAATAATAATAATAATAATAATAATAATAATAATAATAATAATAATAATAATAATAATAATAATAATAATAATAATAAGAAATAATAATAGAAATAAATTGCTACCTCAAAAGTGTTTAGAATGGCTTTTAAAAAGTATATGCCCCTGCCCAGGCTCGAACCCACGACCTCTCGCTTAACCCAACACTCACTTAAACCACTCGACTGGATCCATTTTTCTGAATTTATACACAATCAGATTTTTATTTAACTCCTTACCTCCTGTTTCTAATTTCCTCCATTCAGCCTTTATAAAAAAAATGCACCATATAGGGCTCGAACTCGCGACCACATGTTTAACAGCTCCCTCCCTAACCATCCTTCCATTTACGTCTTTCTGATATAAATTAGATACCAAATGTATTTAACCTCTCAGCCCATCAGAAAAATTAGAAGCCTAACAAGATATACGGTGGCCCAACAGAAAATAATATGGAATTACGGCCCAACTTGCAAAACCTTTGTAGTCCATAAAAAAAATAGATCCAGTAAATAAATTTATAGGTGTGTGTGTACTTGGTTTCGTCTGCAACAAAAAAAAAATAGCAGTAACCCTAGCTCGAAGATTGAATAGCAAAACGAAATAATTTCGGTTGGGATTGAGCAGCAACATCAGGGTTTTTGTTTTGATGGTTTCGAACGACAAGACAACCGTACAACGGCTCAGTTCATCATCATAATTTTAATCATCATCGCCATTATCGGGGAAATCATCATCATATAATCTTGACATCCATATTACATCATCATCGAATTTACTGTTCTTCTTCTCCTTCATCGTCAAACTTTATTACTCATCATCACATCATCCTCTTCTTCGTTGTTAAGTCCCAACAGAAATAGTAACAGCTACAGTGAGAGAGACAGAAGTAAACCGATGGTGTTGGTTGGTTGGTTGGCTTCCATACAGCAACAGACTAGGTATACGCATAGTAGAAGCATGAAACAACAATTTTAATTGGTGTTTGGTTGTAGGTTTTCACGATAGAGAGAAAAGAAGAAAAAAAAATATGAAAAGGTTAGGGTTGTGGTGCTTAATGGTGGAAGGTAGTTGAAGATTGAAGGTGATAGGATGGTGGAGGTGTTGTGTGATTCCCGGCAGTTTTTCTGCAGCAAACGATTACGAAGGAAGAAAGAAAGTGCATCAGTTTTTGAGGAGGGTTTAATGGTGGTAGGGTGATGTTCCTATGGTAGTTCCCGATGTCGGCTAAGGGTGATGATGTGTTGATCGAATGGGTGTTTCTGGGTTGTTTGCACGAGTATCAACTGGGTATTGTTCTTCGTTTCTAGTAATCCCACCAAGAAAGGTGGTGTGATATTAACATATATATAATACTATATAGATGTAATGATAAGTTAATAAACAACGTGCAATTATAATATAATAAAAATTATTAGCAACCTTTCATTTAACCATATGTGCCGACACTTCTATCCGGACCGGTTTTCGTACTCCGTTGTTGATTAGTGGCGGATAAAAGTTCACAGAAAAATCTCAAAATTTTAAATTAACTATATTTATTTATTTTCGTCATTATGGTATAAAATTCGAGCATTAACTATTAAATAAAAATTACATTAATTATTCACTCCCAACCCTAAGTAAAATATAAAAAGTTTTAAAATTCAACAAATAGTTCCTAAATGCATTTTAAATAAGCCTATAATTTGTAAAACTCATTTTCGGCTAACCGTTTATTTTAAAATCACATAAGTTTCTTTTTAACTCGTTTGCTATCAATCAAATGACAATTGAGTGTTACTTTCGTTTACTAAATAACTTCGAAATCACAAAATATATATTCTATATACTTTATTTATAAATATATTGATATGGCCGAAACGGACGGTTTTTAATTGCGCGGTGTCGTCAGGCCGCGGCTCGCCAGGATCAGCCACTCGTGGGAGAGGGTACTATTTTAAATTTATATTTAGCGGGGCCTAAATCTTACTACTCCTTATAAGTAAGGGAAGTATGACCTAGAGTCATATTTTTGAGATATCAGTAACATCGAACCTATATTTTAGCCTAAGATAGTTAGGGAGTAGTGAATGTTTATTTTGGGATTTTCTAGTTTATAAGACAGGTAAAGTAAATGCGATAAAATTTGTAATTCATATAAGGTTAAAGTAAGTGCATACTATGATTTCGTCAGTTATGTTGCCGAGATTATGGAATGTTGGCTCATGAATAGGCAGAGGCCTTGTATTCATTACACTAGTATTAAACGCCCCTGTCATAAGACATGTCACTAGGTACTGCGTTAGGCTTGAAGATTCTGAATAGACAGCAACGCCCCTTACCCCCGACGCCCGTGCAGTCTGACTACAGGCATACACGTTCAGACGGCTCATCCAATTGAGCGACTCGGTTGGGTGACGTATTAACATTCCAAAATGGTCTTAACTTTCTTAAGCATAATAGAATACATGGTTTACCATATCCGAGAGACGTGATGTGTTTCAATGCTTTCGTTAATGATTGGTAAAGATAGTTAGGCCCTTAAAAAGAGTTCAACCATAAAGAATACCATGGCCAAGTCAAGTTGACTTCCATGAACACGTTCGGTTATCCTAACGGTCCAATCCTTTATGTATCTAAACAAACATTTCCTTAATTAACTAAGAATCCCTCAAGCGGGGTGCAATGCTTGAGACTGCGTTATGGTGCAGTGTACTGGTCAACACTAACCGTGTTCCATGGCCTTACTTAGCAGAGGTACAGCTTACAACAACCGCTGTGTTTCAGCGTGCACGTACGAAGTTTATATGCTTGGTGACTACACTAGCATGGTCTAGGACCGACAATGTACTAAGGGTCTAGTCAGATGTTTCACTACGAAAGAGTCCTCAGTCGGAATCCAAAGCTCGATAGACTTACTACAACCGGTGTGCTTCGGTCGATCTTACGTTGTATCCGATAGACTTCTCTTACCAAGGGGTGACACAGATAGTGTACTCTGAATCGGTGTTCGCGACTTCCCAATAACAGAGCCTATAACTACATTCTATTATTTGGAAAAGCAATTGAGTTTAAAGCATAATCGGAAAGCATTTCGACAGCATACACAAACCATAATATTATTTCGGCATTATAACTGCTTACATCATTGCATACACTAAAGATAACTACTCGCTAATCATGGAAACAATATCATAAAACATTATATAAGATAAAGGATAGTAGTACCAGTAGATTAAATGAGTTTCGAATACAAAAGTGACAACTTCAAGACTCCAGACCGCTCCTAATACAATCTTCAGCCTTCTTCTCCGGGTACTAGGTTTCCCGCACGGAGTCGAAGGCCTTGAGAGTATGACTAATATTGTACAAGAGAGAGAAAGAAGTGAATTGAAGTATGTGTTGTGTCATAACCCGTCCTTAACCATAAGAATGCGTTAGATAACGTATGATTTCATTGCGAGGTATTGACCTCTATATGAGACATTTTTGAAAGAAAACTGCATATATTATACATTACAAACCATAACCATTATTTTTGTTACAAGCTTAAGACAATAAAAAGAAGATTAACGTTTAGCGATAATCTTCGACTTACAAACTTTACAAATGATGACAACAACACGGTTTCTAGCATATTTTACAATACAACATCTTGGATATGCAGTTTTATTTTTGACACAAACATGCGTACGCAAGATCCTGGTTAGATCCAACATGATGCAGCGGAAGCTTTAGAAATCACCTGAGAATAGACATGTTTTAAAAAGGTCAACATAAAGTTGGTGAGATATAGGTTTAATGCCGGCAGCAATATATATATAGACCACAAGATTTCGTATATAAACAGTTTAATAAAAGTATTCTAAGTGGTTGAGCACTTGGTAACCATACTTAACATTTTCACGTCGCATATTCCCTTTAATATGAAATCTTACTACACCGTACCAAGTGTAGTCACAAAACGAAGTACTGTGCAACCGTTGAATACTGGTCGTCCAGTCCGGTTGGGGTTGTCAGGCCCGATAGATCTATCAACAGGATTCGCGTTTACAATACCGCTGTAAATATTAGTTACCAAGCTACAGGGAAGTATGCCAGTGGTACAACTCAACGTAGAACATATTTTTCAGTTACTTGTGTCCATATCGTAAAACATAAAATACATGTATTCTCATCCCGAAATATTTAGAGTTTAAAAGTGGGACTATATACTCACTCTTGTCTTGATGATATATATAATTTGACTCGGTCTTCCGGTTGATATCACGAACCTATCCATATATAATATATCAATATGTTTTCATTTTAAAACAAACGTTATATATATATACTTGTTATACTTTTAATACTTAGAATAATTCCTTAGTCCGTAGTTAGCATTTCTTTGTTAATAACTCAATTTTAATGGTTCATTTTTAGATGTTTAATATACCCGCAATGAAATAAACCAAACCCCCAACGAAATAAATAAAACCCCAACGTATATGAATTGGTCGAGATTAATCTTGACCCACGGTACCGGTGTTGTCAAATGACGTATTGCGTACATAAAGTACCGGTGTTGTCAAATGACGTGTTGCGTACAAACATGGGATCTTATGATTAATCTTCTCGTGTTGCTTACGGGTGATCCTGAACCATATGAAATTGAATTATGAGTACATATATAATAAATATCATGTTATCTTATAAAGATGTGATTTTATGTAAATTTTTCCAATGAATCCCGAAGTCAATTAAGTCTTGGATAACCAATTTTGTTTCGGTCATAGTTTCTTCGTTACAAGTCCGTTTTCGTTGATTCAAATTGCCATCTTCTTGGATCGAGTTCTTCTTTAAGACTATGAACTGTAAATACCTTGGTTTGTATTCAAAATCATACGGCATAGGTGAAAGTTTAGTGAAACATATGAAGTTAAACATTTTTGTTACAACAAAATCATTTAATGACCATTTTTCCAAAAATACTTATACTTTGAAAAACCAAGTTTTACCTTGTTAAATTAACATATAAATAAGTTATGTTACATGTCTTGAAGTATTTTAAAAGTTAAGTTAGAAGGATCTATTTAGTTTGCAAACAAGTTTGAAAACATTCAAACTATGTTCTTGTTGTTAAACTTTTGTACCACAAAATAAGATAGCTATATATATATGAATCGAATAAGGTTATGAACATAGATTCTACCTCAAGTTCCTTGGATAAGTTTGCTGTAAAAGAGGAGTAAGAAGCTAGAATCAAAAGGGTGATAGAAGTGGATGAAAGTTTGGAAGTAAGTTGGTGTTCTTGGAGGGTTTTCTTGAAGTGTTTTTGTATGGTTTTCTTATGGTGTTTTAGTATGGTTTTTGAAGCTAGATCTTCTTGAAAACTTTGCTGAATTGATTAAGGGTTTTAAGGCTTCAAAGTATGTGTGTGTTTTGCTAGAGAATTTGAGATAAAATGAATCAAAATGATGGAGTACTCATACTCCTTAAAAACGTGGGAATGGGGGGACAAGGACAAAAATTTCAAGTTATGATTTCATGTATCTAGCCTTATTTGTGTCCAAGTTCAATTACCTAGCTCTAAGGGCAGTAACAAGAGTAGGTTTGGTGGTGATTTGATGTGTATTTACTATTAGTAAATACGTATAGAAGCTAGGTATGATACGAGTATAAATACTCTAGGTATACGTATAGAAATTTTGTGAAAAATGGAATGAGAATTCAAATATAGCTATCTTTTGTGAATACACTTATATGGTTTTATGTATTTAAGTCTTTAAAAGTGATTAAATACATTACTTATACAATATATGTATAAACATTATATGTCTTAAGTATTTATGTCAAATAACGTTACGTATAGTTATCGTTTTGAAAACTTAAGTTAGTAGTTTCAAAATACACATATAACTTGTTGTTATTAATATAAAATGAGGTATTAAAACATTCTTTAATCATGCTAAATATGTATATATACATATATATACACAAACGTATAATTATCACATATTGTATGGTTCGTGATATCATCGGTCAAACTAGACGGTCAAACGTTGTGTAAAACTCTTTTCGGAAATATCAGTCTCGACAATTTGGATTGCTTATCATGTTGGCAAGGTTTAATTTATGTAAATATTAATCTTATAAGTATAGAATGATCGAAAAAAAATGCGGGTCGTTACATTACCTCCCCGTTAAATAAATTTCGTCCCGAAATTTTAAAATTGTACCTATTTTGCGTCATCGAGAAACAAGTGTGGATACTTTTGCTTCATCTGATCCTCTCGTTCCCACGTAAACTCGGGACCTCTTCTAGCATTCCAACGAACCTTAACAATCGGTATATTGCTCTGTTTGAGCTGTTTAACTTCACGGTCCATGATTTCGATTGGTTCTTCGACGAATTGTAGTTTCTCGTCGACATGGATTTCTTCAAGAGGAATGGTGAGGTCTTCCTTTGCAAGACACTTCTTAAGGTTTGTGACGTGAAAGGTATTATGTACTCCGGCGAGTTGTTGCGGTAACTCGAGTCGATAAGCTACCGGTCCAATGCGTTCGATGATCTTGAACGGGCCTACGTACCTTGGGTTCAGTTTACCCCTTTTGCCGAAACGTATTACACCTTTCTAAGGTGACACCTTTAGCATAACCATGTCCCCGACTTGAAACTCTAATGGTTTCCTTCGGACATCGGCGTAGCTCTTTTGGCGACTACGGGCTGTTTTCAATCTCTCCTTGATTTGCACTATCTTCTCAGTCGTTTCATGTATGATCTCGGGACCAGTTAAATGTCGATCTCCTACTTCATTCCAACAGATAGGAGATCTACACTTCCTTCCATACAATGCTTCGAATGGCGCAGCTCCAATGCTCGCATGATAACTATTATTATACGAGAATTCTGCTAACGGTAGATATTTATCCCATCCGTTTCCAAAATCGATCACACATGCCCTGAGCATGTCTTCAAGAGTCTGAATTGTTCTTTCACTCTGCCCGTCGGTCTGCGGATGATATGCGGTACTCATATCCAAACGAGTTCCTAGTGCCTCCTGTAGTGATTGCCAAAACTTTGAGGTAAATCTACTATCACGATCGGATATAATGGAAATAGGTATTCCATGCCTTGAAACAACTTCCTTTATATACAATCGTAATAGTTTCTCCATTCTATCTGTTTCCTTTATAGGCAAGAAATGTGCAGACTTGGTGAGACGATCAACAATCACCCAAATGGTGTCGTATCCCCAGGCAGTCTTTGGTAACTTCGTGATGAAATCCATGGTAATACCATCCCATTTCCATTCTGGGATTTCTGGTTGTTGAAGTAACCCTGACGGCTTTTGATGTTCTGCTTTGACTTTGGAACAAGTCAAACATTCCCCAACATATGTTGCAACGTCGGTCTTTAAGTTAGGCCACCAATAATGTGTCTTAAGATCTTGGTACATCTTTCCAACTCCAGGATGTATCGAGTATCTTGTCTTATGTGCCTCATTTAATATCAACTTCCTTAATCCACCCAACTTCGGTACCCAAATACGATTTGCAAAATATCGAATTCCATCTTCCCGCATAACGAGTTGCTTCTCATACTTCTTCATTATTTCATTTCCTATATTTTCTTTAGTAAGTGCTTCTCGTTGAACTTCTTTGATTTGTGAGTTGAGATTCATACGAATTTTTATGTTCATTGCTCGAACTCGAATTGGTTCTCGTTCTTTTCTGCTTAAAGCATCAGCCACCACGTTTGCCTTCCCGGGATGATAACGAATTTCACAATCATAGTCGTTTATTAACTCGACCCACCTACGTTGCCTCATGTTCAATTGTTTCTGATCAAAAATATGTTGAAGGCTTTTATGATCAGTAAACACAGTGAATTTAACCCCATACAAGTAGTGTCTCCACATCTTCAATGCAAACACGACTGCTCCCAATTCTAGATCATGCGTCGTATAATTTCGCTCGTGAATCTTCAATTGTCGGGATGCGAATGCAATAACTTTCTTCCGTTGCATAAGAACACAACCAAAACCTTGTCGCGAAGCGTCACAATATATTTCAAAATCATCGTTCCCTTCTGGTAACGATAAAATAGGCGCCGTAGTTAACTTCTTCTTTAGTAATTGAAATGCACTCTCCTGCTCAGAAGTCCATTCATATTTCTTCCCTTTTTGCGTTAACGCTGTCAACGGCTTAGCTATTCGGGAAAAATCTTGAATAAACCTTCTATAATAACCGGCTAAACCCAAAAATTGGCGTATCTGTGTTGGTGTCTTAGGAGTCTCCCATTTTTCAATAGCTTCAGTTTTTGCTGGATCAACCTGAATTCCTTCGCTATTAACAACATGGCCAAGAAATTGCACTTCTTTCAACCAAAAAGCACACTTAGAAAATTTAGCATATAGCTGTTCTTTTCTTAACAACTCCAATATCAACCTTAAATGCTCTTCATGCTCTTGCTCACTCTTGGAATAGATAAGAATATCATCAATGAAAACGATAACAAACTTATCTAAATACGGACTACAAACTCGATTCATGAGGTCCATGAATACAGCTGGCGCATTCGTCAATCCAAACGGCATAACCAAAAATTCGTAATGACCATAACGTGTCCGAAAAGCAGTTTTCGGAATATCTTCTTCTTTGACGCGTAGTTGATGATAGCCCGATCTTAAGTCGATTTTTGAATAAACACATGATCCTTGCAATTGATCAAATAAGTCATCAATTCTCGGTAGTGGATACCGATTCTTGATAGTTAACTTATTTAATTCACGATAGTCTATACACATCCTAAAAGATCCATCTTTCTTCTTAACAAACAAAATTGGAGCTCCCCACGGTGAAGTACTCGGTCGTATGAATCCACGGTCCAGTAATTCTTTTAACTGACTTTGAAGTTCTTTTAACTCGGACGGTGCAAGTCTATATGGAGCACGAGCCACTGGTGCAGCTCCTGGTACTAAATCTATTTGAAATTCTACCGATCTAAATGGAGGTAATCCCGGCAACTCTTCCGGAAAAACTTCAGGAAAATCTCTTGCCACAGGCACGTCGTTGATACACTTTTCTTTCTTTTCGACTTTATTAACATGTGCTAAAATAGCGTAACATCCCTTTTCTAAACACTTCTTGGCTTTCAAACAGCTAATGAGTTTTAGCTTTGAATTACCCTTCTCTCCATAAATCATCACCGGCATTTTATCCTTACCAGGAATACGAATTGCCTTCTTAGCACAAACAACTTCCGCTCCTATTTTGGACATCCAGTCCATGCCGACTATTACATCAAAACCTCCTAATTCTACGGGTATTAAGTCGATTTTAAACGTTTCTCCGGCTAGATTTATTTCACAACCACGACAAATTTTATCGGCTTTAATTAGTTTACCATTAGCTAACTCAATCAAGTACTTAGCATCTAGAGGTAATGATGAACAATTCAATTTAGTGTAAAAATTTCTACACACATAACTTCTATCGGCGCCAGTATCAAATAAAATAGATGCTGATAAGTTATTAATGGTAAACGTACCCGTAACAAGCTCCGGGTCTTCTCGTGCCTCTCTAGCATTAATAACAAACGCTCTTCCACGTGCAGGTCCGCCATTCTTTTCTGGATTCGGGCACTGACTCTTATAATGACCTTGTTTTCCACACCCAAAACAAGTAATGTTAGCCAAAGCAGTTCTATTTGCGTTGGTGGCAGGAGTCTTGTTACCATTTGCATTTGTAACAAGAGCCTTACAATCTTCAGCAAGATGTCCCTGTCTATTGCATTTAGTGCACAACACACTACAGTAACCAAAGTGATGTTTGTGACAACGGTTGCATAAAGGACTTTGTCCTTTGTAACCAAAACCTGAACCACTACCCGCACCTTTCGTGGTTTCTTGTTTCTTATAAGATTGCTGTTGGTAACCTCGATCATAATTTCCGTTCCACTTACTTTTGTTACTCAATACCTTCACCTCAGTAGTGAATGCTTTCTTATCCAGAATGACCTGATCCATTAACTCGTTCGCCATGGTTATAGCTTCATGAATTGTCTTAGGTTTCGACGCCATAACGTTTGCCTTGACCTTTCTGGGCAAACCACCTTTGTACATTTCAATCTTCCGTGCTTCGGTTGGAACCAATTCAGGACATAGTAAAACCAATTCCATGAATCGCTGATTGTAGTTGGTGATTTCAGTACCAACCACCTTCAAACTTCGTAACTCATCTTCTAACTTAATAACCTCATTCCTTGGACAATACTCGGTGATTATCATTGCTTTGAATTCTTCCCATGGAGTATCATAAGCTACATCTCCTCCTACCGCCTTCACATAATTCTTCCACCATGTGAGTGCACTATCTTGTAAAGTGCACGATGCAAACTTGGTCATGTCTTTTTCAACACAACCACTGATTTTAAACACAGTCTCCATCTTTTCTATCCACCGGGTTAAACCGATTGGTCCTTCTGTTCCACTGAATGATGAGGGCTTGCAAGCTTGAAAAGTTTTGTAAGTGCACCCCACACGAGGATTTGGGTTAACTGCAGCACCTCTTGCAGCCTCGACCCATAACATTCTGTCGTTCACTCGCTGATTGATGAGTTCCTGGATTTCTTGTTCCGTCATTCGATTCAATCGCGCCATTTCCTAATGAAAGAAAATAATTATTCACATGGAATATTATAGATGTAGTGTGTATTTATAGTACATTTATAGCTTGTTAATAATATGAACCAGGTATTATTATAAAAGCCTTTTCTTCTTATTAGCGTTTTATAATTATATCTAGGGTAGTACCTACCCGTTAATGTCCATACTTAATAGCTTAGTACAGAATCAATTACTACCATCTAAATAATACTTAACCATGGAAAATTATTGCATTTCACACTTCACTATTTTACATATGCTTACATCAAACTTTAAACAAACCACACTAATAATATTATACAAAACATTATATGATTCCATGGTTTAATTTGGCAGCGCATCGTTTGGTCTATTTCCCAAAACATTTATGTCCAGGGAATCCCCCAACGCGAATCCTAGCTGTCTCCCTACGTTTTGGCTGAGGAGCCGAAGAACTAGATGCCGGGATAGCACTAATAGGAATAGCGGGGATAGGGGTGGTAGTGTTTAGTGGAATTGGTGCCACTTCATTCTCATTAAACTCAGGATTTGAATTTTCTAATTCATTAGCCTTTCGTTTCTTTCCTAGTTCGAACTCGTCTTTTGTAATTTCCTGTATTTCTTCCTCGGGTTCACTTTCCTCCTCGGGTTCACTTTCCTCCTCGGGTTCACTTTCCTCCTCGGGTTCACTTTCCGGGTTCTCTATAGTTGGTTCATCCGGAATTTGTGAGTCTTCCCCAAAGATATCATTTTCGTCATCGGATAGGTTAATGACTGGAACACCATCTGAAGATTCTGATTCGGAGTCGCTGAATGTGATAACAAGTTTTGAGCCCGACATCTATCATACAACAACTAACCCATTAGTACTACATAATATTTACATATAAATTTTAACCAACAATGATAAGCAATGGTTTTTTTTAAATCAGACCCGGTCAAAGTCCAGACTTACTAATGTATCCTAACGACTTCTTGGTTAGACACACTAATGCAAACCTGGTTCGCTAAGACCAACGCTCTGATACCACATGTCATAACCCGTCCTTAACCATAAGAACGCGTTAGATAACGTATGATTTCATTGCGAGGTATTGACCTCTATATGAGACATTTTTGAAAGAAAACTGCATATATTATACATTACAAACCATAACCATTATTTTTGTTACAAGCTTAAGACAATAAAAAGAAGATTAACGTTTAGCGATAATCTTCGACTTACAAACTTTACAAATGATGACAACAACACGGTTTCTAGCATATTTTACAATACAACATCTTGGATATGCAGTTTTATTTTTGACACAAACATGCGTACGCAAGATCCTGGTTAGATCCAACATGATGCAGCGGAAGCTTTAGAAATCACCTGAGAATAGACATGTTTTAAAAAGGTCAACATAAAGTTGGTGAGATATAGGTTTAATACCGGCAGCAATATATATATAGACCACAAGATTTCGTATATAAACAGTTTAATAAAAGTATTCTAAGTGGTTGAGCACTTGGTAACCATACTTAACATTTTCACGTCGCATATTCCCTTTAATATGAAATCTTACTACACCGTACCAAGTGTAGTCACAAAACGAAGTACTGTGCAACCGTTGAATACTGGTCGTCCAGTCCGGTTGGGGTTGTCAGGCCCGATAGATCTATCAACAGGATTCGCGTTTACAATACCGCTGTAAATATTAGTTACCAAGCTACAGGGAAGTATGCCAGTGGTACAACTCAACGTAGAACATATTTTTCAGTTACTTGTGTCCATATCGTAAAACATAAAATACATGTATTCTCATCCCGAAATATTTAGAGTTTAAAAGTGGGACTATATACTCACTCTTGTCTTGATGATATATATAATTTGACTCGGTCTTCCGGTTGATATCACGAACCTATCCATATATAATATATCAATATGTTTTCATTTTAAAACAAACGTTATATATATATATACTTGTTATACTTTTAATACTTAGAATAATTCCTTAGTCCGTAGTTAGCATTTCTTTGTTAATAACTCAATTTTAATGGTTCATTTTTAGATGTTTAATATACCCGCAATGAAATAAACCAAACCCCCAACGAAATAAATAAAACCCCAACGTATATGAATTGGTCGAGATTAATCTTGACCCACGGTACCGGTGTTGTCAAATGACGTATTGCGTACATAAAGTACCGGTGTTGTCAAATGACGTGTTGCGTACAAACATGGGATCTTATGATTAATCTTCTCGTATTGCTTACGGGTGATCCTGAACCATATGAAATTGAATTATGAGTACATATATAATAAATATCATGTTATCTTATAAAGATGTGATTTTATGTAAATTTTTCCAATGAATCCCGAAGTCAATTAAGTCTTGGATAACCAATTTTGTTTCGGTCATAGTTTCTTCGTTACAAGTCCGTTTTCGTTGATTCAAATTGCCATCTTCTTGGATCGAGTTCTTCTTTAAGACTATGAACTGTAAATACCTTGGTTTGTATTCAAAATCATACGGCATAGGTGAAAGTTTAGTGAAACATATGAAGTTAAACATTTTTGTTACAACAAAATCATTTAATGACCATTTTTCCAAAAATACTTATACTTTGAAAAACCAAGTTTTACCTTGTTAAATTAACATATAAATAAGTTATGTTACATGTCTTGAAGTATTTTAAAAGTTAAGTTAGAAGGATCTATTTAGTTTGCAAACAAGTTTGAAAACATTCAAACTATGTTCTTGTTGTTAAACTTTTGTACCACAAAATAAGATAGCTATATATATATGAATCGAATAAGGTTATGAACATAGATTCTACCTCAAGTTCCTTGGATAAGTTTGCTGTAAAAGAGGAGTAAGAAGCTAGAATCAAAAGGGTGATAGAAGTGGATGAAAGTTTGGAAGTAAGTTGGTGTTCTTGGAGGGTTTTCTTGAAGTGTTTTTGTATGGTTTTCTTATGGTGTTTTAGTATGGTTTTTGAAGCTAGATCTTCTTGAAAACTTTGCTGAATTGATTAAGGGTTTTAAGGCTTCAAAGTATGTGTGTGTTTTGCTAGAGAATTTGAGATAAAATGAATCAAAATGATGGAGTACTCATACTCCTTAAAAACGTGGGAATGGGGGGACAAGGACAAAAATTTCAAGTTATGATTTCATGTATCTAGCCTTATTTGTGTCCAAGTTCAATTACCTAGCTCTAAGGGCAGTAACAAGAGTAGGTTTGGTGGTGATTTGATGTGTATTTACTATTAGTAAATACGTATAGAAGCTAGGTATGATACGAGTATAAATACTCTAGGTATACGTATAGAAATTTTGTGAAAAATGGAATGAGAATTCAAATATAGCTATCTTTTGTGAATACACTTATATGGTTTTATGTATTTAAGTCTTTAAAAGTGATTAAATACATTACTTATACAATATATGTATAAACATTATATGTCTTAAGTATTTATGTCAAATAACGTTACGTATAGTTATCGTTTTGAAAACTTAAGTTAGTAGTTTCAAAATACACATATAACTTGTTGTTATTAATATAAAATGAGGTATTAAAACATTCTTTAATCATGTTAAATATGTATATATACATATATATACACAAACGTATAATTATCACATATTGTATGGTTCGTGATATCATCGGTCAAACTAGACGGTCAAACGTTGTGTAAAACTCTTTTCGGAAATATCAGTCTCGACAATTTGGATTGCTTATCATGTTGGCAAGGTTTAATTTATGTAAATATTAATCTTATAAGTATAGAATGATCGAAAAAAAATGCGGGTCGTTACATGTTGGAATGAATGACAAAGACCCTTTAAATAGACTTTGAATATGCCAGAATACGCCTGGCAGGCCGTATGGTGGGGCGTATTTGGTAGGCCGTATTGCTGGCAGACCGCATAGTGGGCCGTGTGTTGGGGCGTATTTGGCAGGCCGTATCCATACAGGCAGGCCGTATGGCAGCCCATATGGTAGGCCGGATTTGATGCTGGTCAGCCTTGATTCCCTGGATCGTAACTTGATTTCTTGTCTTTCACCGTTTTTGCTCTAGAATCTTCGTTTTAGCTCCGATTCTCTTGATTCTTTTTGCACCGCCTTCGTAATTACTTGTTCTTCAATTAACCGACAAAGTGGGTATTTTACCGAAAAAGTTCTAATCTTTCTTGTTTTTAGGCCTTAATACCGGGGTGAAAACGTGACTTTTTAGCCGATATCAAATATCCCACACTTAGACTTTGCTTGTCCTCAAGCAAACTCTCATTTTTTTAAGAATCTTTTCGGTGTTTCTTTTCTAATAGCCTAAGCGGTTTGCTTTTATTATAAGAGCAAAAGGATAAGGTGAGTCATCTATGTTAGGATTGAAATTATCTCTGCAAGCATGCGAGGAGGTTACATGACATAGGCTAGCTTTCACGGGTCACTCAAATCACTCAAGTGTTTAGGGTTCCCTATAGATCTAAGAAATGAATACACTCATAGCCAGTCATGCTGCACCCATCATCATAGGCTTGATAAAGACTCAAATCCTTGCTGCTAATGCGAGAACGGTAGTAATCTCTGCTTAATAGGTCATTTGTCAATGATGGGAAAGAAATTTTGGAGTGGTAGTGAAGTTGTTTTTAAAGGGTGAGATAAAAGGATAATGTAGTCTTTACACAGACTTTTATTCGGATAGGAGTGCAGAAGTATTTTGAGAAGCACTTTTGAACTTTTTTTTCATTTGATAATCATTTTCGGTCGAGTTCTCTTCGACATTTCTCTTATTTAGTTCTGTTCCTTTTTTCAGAACTTGAAAATATCATCGTTTTTTTTGGAGACTTCATCTCGAGAAACTTTTTGCCGGTAAACGTTTTAAAGACCTTTGCCATGATACTTGAAAGGTTTATAACATCGAGTTTTCGGAAGGAATCTCATTTTCTGGATTTTTCGAGAGATGGTAAAGGTGATATGGATGTGGTGGTGGAGTAGAAGTAATGGAGGTACGGAAGGTTTATGTTTGACAAATGGCTAGCTATTTTGAGTACAATCGAACCACGTTTCACTGCTTGGAGATGTAGATCTAAAGCAAGTTCTGATTCTGAGCACAGACATCAGCACTATCAACGGAAAATAGTGAAGCATTAAAGATGAATGCTGGTCTTATTTGGGGTGCCTCACCATAATCAATTTAGGTCGATAATGCCTTAGTCATGCAATGCTCTATTAGAGATTTCAATCTAACAAGGATTCTACCTTACTTAAGCCTTATTTTTATTGACAAACGTTTTAAGTTTTCAAAAATACTCTTTCAAAAAGGGTTTCTTTTTGCAAAATTTTTTGAAATTTGGCTTAAGGACTTGGAATCTTCATAATGGTTTATTATAATATAATATAAAAAGATACCAACAACCCACACTTAGACGAACATTGTCCTCAATGTTCCTAGTGTATCCCACACTTAGGAGTTTAAGTTGAAGATTTAGGAGTATTTGTCTAGTGTTTTAGTTGGGTGTTATCCCACACTTAGTGAAAAGCTAGGATGTGGCATAGTTTGAATCTTGAGCTAGTAGCGAAAAGAAAGAAATACCCCTAGCAGATGCGGCTGGCTTTCTTGCTTCTTTATCGGCTCATTTGTCATCCTTTATTCTTCTACTCTACTTTATTGCACGGGTTGCCTCCCGAGAAGCGCTTTTGTTTAAGATCGTTGGCTCGACCGTAGTGATGCTTCAAAAAGCAAATATTCCTCGCTGATGGTTGTGATCTTGGTCTTCTCGAGGGAATGTGAATCTTGGTGGATAAATCCTGAGAAAGTGTCGGACCAATAGTGGTAACAGGTCCGGTACTTCTTTTGAAGATCTTCTGAAAGATAAGTAGTGCGCAGTTTCGGCTCTTGATAAATCTTGAAGTCCGATGAGAATATGATCCACAGCCCTGCTGTTTGACCCATGAATGTCAATCATAGAAGCAGTGCTGGTGTTGATGATTTCTCTGATGGGATGCTCATTTCGGAGGTCTTCAAATAATTTCAGAAACTGTATCTTTAGAATTTCGAAGTCTTCAGAACGGTGATCTCCATAGTAGGAGTCGGTTGCTTTGCACAGATTAGTTAAGAGACGAAGCTAGAAAGAAGTGAACAGCAATCCTGATCCGACTATTAATTTCACCGTCTTTGAGTATATCTCCCGACATCCAGCTTTAAATGTGAAACTAGGATCTGTGGACTCGTGGAAGATACGTGATAGTTGCTTCGTAACATGGGTGGCAATGTTGACTCGATCTGGTTCAAGATGAGAGAACGGATTGTTTCGCCTTGCTTCCTCCATAACAGCATCTTGTAACTCTTTGATAATCAGATCAGCGTGGTGATCAATTGTTACGTAAATCACTAGTCTGTCTGGTGTGCTTTTGAAATTATCTCTATCCAGAAGAGCTAAAAGACTGTGAATATCCTCGACCATTTGCAAATCAGAGTGATAAGTCGGGCGCCCGGTGGAAAGATCCATATGCTTCCGGATGAGAGTCAGTAGTGCTCGTTGGTTTCGTGAGAAAGGAAGTGTAGATCCGACTAAGGCGTTATAAACCCTAGAGTAAATGATCTTCTGATCTCGACAGAATCTTGTTTCAAGAATAGTGCCAACCACTGAATTATGCTCTCGTTGCCTTTCTTCGTGATATATATGATCATGAAGAGAATTGATAAAGTCTTGAATGCGTTCTTCTAGGATTTCAACATCATTGTCTTCTCTTCGGAGATAGAGGTGGTGTTCTTCTCTGATAGCCATAATTCGTTTTGTTAAGCGTAGCGAAAAATCAATGGTTGACTTCCGGATGGCTTCGAGAATGTCTTCAAATTCATCGGTATCATTGATGAAGGTGATCATGTCTGCATGTGTGGATATAACGGAATTCGATCTGAAGAAGAGTCCGGCTCCCCTTGATCTGGTTCGGTTGGAGAGTGTGAGTTATTCAGAATGTCTTCATGTTGCTCTTCCTCATCATCATCGGTATCTGGTTCCTCTGAGGATGCGTCTGATGAACGGGTTTCTTCAGTATTCTGATTCTCCACTTTGATACTTACAAGATCAATTTCTATATCCTTAACCTCAGCCTTGTCGGTCTTCTTCTTGAAGTGAATGATTAAACTGTGATCTTCTGTCTCAAGCCTCATTATTTCTTCATGACGCTCAGTGTTGGAACGGGTATTGTCGCAGTTTCTTTTACGTCTTCCATTTCCTCTTCCTCCTAAGATTCCTCCTCTTCCTCTATTTCTTCACTGGGATCCTCTTCTTCTTTTCTGGGTCGTTTACAGACTGTGATTTGACACCCATCTCGACATCGTCGGCTGGTGGTAAAGACTCATCATCGGAAGTGATCCGTCTGGTGGAAATAGCAAACATCTCTGCCTGTCCAGAAAGATCGGTTGGTCGGTCAATTTTGAAGGTAACGCTCTCCCTATGTGATCGTAAGATCAATGTTTGATTGTACACATCAATGACAGTCCTAGCCATATTCATAAAAGGTCTTCCTTACACTCCTGGGGTGTGTAGGTCTTCCTTGATATCCATTACTATGAAATCCGTAGGGTACAAGAATTTGTCGACTTTCACCAAGACGTTCTCAACTATGCCCTTAGGATACCGAATTGTATGATCGGCAAGTTGGATTATCATTTTGGTTGGTGACAAGTCTCCTAACTCTAATCTCTTGTAGAGAGAGTAGGGGATTAGGTTGATACTTGCTCCTAAATCTGCTAGCGCATGAATGGTTCCAGATTGGTAGATTGAACAAGGGAAAACGAATCGGCCCGTATCTCCTAGCTTAGGTGGTAGAGAGTTTCTGAGTAATGCAGAGCATTCTTCACTCAGTGGAATTTTGTTAGAGTCTGGTATCCTCTCCTTTGTAGAAAGAAGCCTTCGGATGTATCTCTTCTGGTTGGGAACTTTGGACATGGTGTCCAGGAATCTACCATCCAGTTTGAAGGAATCAAGCTTGAATGGTTCTCCTTGTAGCCTTCCAAGATAAGGTACGCGAACTGGAGTTTCAGGGGTCAGCTTCTGAGTATATATAGATTTGTTCTTGAGCCTAGTTGACCGTCTCCGTGGTTCTTCCTCTGGGATTACGAAATCCATTTGCTTTGCCTCTTCTATGTGGGGATTTTGGATAGTATTACTTGGCAATCTTCCCTGCGGTCGGGTTTCAAGGCGTTGTGATAACTGCCCGAGCTGCGTTTCCAAACTTTTGAGCAGAGCCAATTGATTTCTCATTAGTATCTCCGTCTGATCTTGTCTGGCTGCAGTTTTCTGATTTAGCTG
This sequence comes from Rutidosis leptorrhynchoides, assembly GCF_046630445.1. Classification (NCBI taxonomy): domain Eukaryota; kingdom Viridiplantae; phylum Streptophyta; class Magnoliopsida; order Asterales; family Asteraceae; genus Rutidosis; species Rutidosis leptorrhynchoides. The sequence goes on along the minus strand of NC_092334.1, from coordinate 584,931,532 downwards.
TTGTTGTCCTTGGATGAACTGAGTTAACTGATCATCAGCTCCGAGAGTGGGGTTAGCTGCTTTTGTAATCTGGGTGGTAGGGGAATTTTCCTCAGCTGGGGGACCAGTGAGTGGAAGTGGTTGATCGTAAGTCAATTGAGATTGTTGGGCTAGGTAAGGTGGATAGCGATAGCGGAAAGGTTGATTGCTTCGCTGAAATTGATTAACCCTAGGTGGTTGATTGAATTCGGGATTTGGTGGACGAGCTGGGTATTGGACGTAACAGACTAAACCGTCGAGGTTTTTGTACTCAACTTGATATTCTTCAGTAGGTTGCGGATTGGTACAATTAACACAAGCCTGAGCTTGGTTAACCTGCTGCGGCTGCGTCTTCAATTCTCCGAGTTGTTTAGCAAGAGATTCCATCTTGTCCGTGAGGGATTTGATGGCCTCCGTTTGATTGTTAAATGCATAGAGTGGGGCAGATGATGAAGTTGTTTCACCACTGTTCCAGTCATGATGATGTATCGTCATGTTTTTGAGCAATTCCCATGCTTCGTCTGCGGTTTGGTTCATCAGATTCCCTTGAGCTGCTGCATCGATCGTCGTCCTATGATTTACCGTAAGACCATTGTTGAAGGTGCAGATTTGGGCTGATCGTTCTAGCTGGTGATTAGGGCATTTCTTCAGCAGGGTTTTGAAACGCTCCCATGCAGTGTAAAGAGATTCATCATAACTTTGTTTGAAGTTAATGATGTCATTCTTCAGCTTGGTTTGTTTAGAAGGAGGGAAATATTTGGTTAGGAATTTAGTAGCCATCTCCGTCCATGACGTGATGGAATCTTTTTCCAGTCCTTTGAACCAAGTTTGAGCATGATGAGTGAGAGAATAGGGGAACAGGTATAGCCGGACAATATCTTGTCCTATCCCTGGCTATTTGTAGGAGTTCGAAAGAGATATGAATTTATCAAGGTGAGAATTAGGATCGTCATTCGGTAATCCATGAAACTGACAGCTATTCTGAATGAGCTGCATGATGTGATGTTTTAACTCGAACGAGTGTCCTTGAATCTCTGGAAATCTGATTGGTCCTCCTCGACCTTCAATCGAGGGTTTGGTATTTTCTGCTAAAGTAACGCGTAACGCCATTTGGTTTCTGATTCGTGCTTCCTTGCGTGCTTTAGAGATTATTGCGTCTGGATCAGGTACGAATAACAACAGCCCTGGTCTAGATCGGGTTTGGGTCATACACTGGGTATGCCTTTTTGTTTTTAATTTTTCGTAGATAAGCTAAATTATAATAAGCTAAACTAAACTAATTTAATTCTACGGTAATCTAATTTGATCTAATTGTAACCTAAGTTAATCTAAGGTAATCTAATATAAGGTAGTCTAAGGTAATCTAAAGTTCTTTAACTAATTAACTAACTATCCTACGGTGGAATATGTTTTTGGTTCTGACTACTGATTCCCTAGTATTTCGGTGACAGAGCTCCGTACGAACTATTCAACAAACCAAGTGGCCAGGCCGACCACGGAGAGGCAGGATCCTTTTGGTCCCAATATAATTGGCGACTGTTCGGAAAATCCAATAACCAAGTCCGTGTATAATTGTCTTTCTTAGACACCACTAAATGCTTGTGAATAAGTTTGATAGAGAGTAGTATTGTCTGATACCAGTTCCTCGGCAGCGGCGCCAAAAACTAGTAACTCTCCTGATATGGTCGAAACGGACGGTTTTTAATTGCGCGGTGTCGTCAGGCTGCGGCTCGCCAGGATCAGCCACTCGTGGGAGAGGGTACTGTTTTAAATTTATATTACCGGGGCCTAAATCTTACTACTTCTTATAAGTAAGGGAAGTATGACCTAGAGTCATATTTTTGAGATATCAGTAACATCGAACCTATATTTTAGCCTAAGATAGTTAGGGAGTAGTGAATGTTTATTTTGGGATTTTCTAGTTTATAAGACAGGTAAAGTAAATGCGATAAAATTTGTAATTCAGATAAGGTTAAAGTAAGTGCATACTATGATTTCGTCAGTTATGTTGCCGAGATTATGGAATGCTGGCTCATGAATAGGCAGAGGCCTTGTATTCATTACACTAGTCCTAAACGCCCCTGTCATAAGACATGTCATTAGGTACTGCATTAGGCTTGAAGATTCTGAATAGACAGCAACGTCCCTTACCCCCGACACCCGTGCAGTCTGACTACAGGCATACACGTTCAGACGGCTCATCCAATTGAGCAACTCGGTTGGGTGACGTATTAATATTCCAAAATGGTCTAAACTTTCTTAAGCATAATAGAATACATGGTTTACCATATCCGAGAGACGTGATGTGTTTCAATGCTTTCGTTAATGATTGGTAAAGATAGTTAGGCCCTTAAAAAGAGTTCAACCATAAAGAACACCATGGCCAAGTCAAGTTGACTTTCATGAACACGTTCGGTTATCCTAACGGTCCAATCCTTTATGTGTCTAAACAAACATTTCCTTAATTAACTCAGAATCCCTCAAGCGGGGTGCAATGCTTGAGACCGCGTTATGTTAATGGTAATAATAATACTCATCTTTAATAATACTCATAATGATAATAATGTTAATGGTAATAATAATACTCATCTTTAATAATAATAATAATAATAATAATAATAATAATAATAATAATAAATAATAAATAATAATAATAATAATAATAATAATAATAATAATAATAATAATAATAATAATAATAATAATAATAATAATAATAATAATAATAATAATAATAATAGAAATAAATTGCTACCTCAAAAGTGTTTAGAATGGCTTTTAAAAAGTATATGCCCCTGCCCAGGCTCGAACCCACGACCTCTCGCTTAACCCAACACTCACTTAAACCACTCGAATGGATCCGTTTTTCTGAATTTATACACAACCAGATTTTTATTTAACTCCTTACCTCCTGTTTCTAATTTCCTCCATTCAGCCTTTATAAAAAAAATTCACCATGTAGGGCTCGAACTCGCGACCACATGTTTAACATCTCCCTCCCTAACCATCCTTCTATTTACGTCTTTCTGATATAAATTAGATACCAAATGTATTTTACCTCTCGGCCCAACAGAAAAATTAGAAGCCCAACAACATATACGGTGGCCCAACAGAAAATAATATGGAATTACGGCCCAACTTGCAAAACCTTTGTAGTCCATAAAAAAATAGATCTAGTAAAAAAATTTATAGGTGTTTGTGTACTTGGTTTCGTCTGCAACAAAAAATATAGAAGTAACCCTAGCTCGAAGATTGAATAGCAAAACGAAATAATTTCGGTTGGGATTGAGCGGCAACATCCGGGTTTTTGTTTTGATGGTTTCGAACGACAAGACAACCGTACAACGGCTCGGTTCATCATCATAATTTTAATCATCATCGCCATTATCAGGGAAATCATCATCATATGATCTTGACATCCATATTACATCATCATCGAATTAACTGTTCTTCTTCTCCTTCATTGTCAAACTTTATTACTCATCATCACATCATCCTCTTCTTCGTTGTTAAGTCCCAACAGAAATAATAATAGCTACAGTGAGAGATACAGAAGTAAACTGATGGTGTTGGTTGGTTGGTTGGCTTCCATACAGCAACAGAAAAGGTATACGCATAGTAGAAGCATGAAACAACAATTTTAAATGGTCTTTGGTTGTAGGTTTTCACGATAGAGAGAAAAGAAGAAAAAAAAATATATGAAAAGGTTAGGGTGGTGGTGCTTAATGGTTGAAGGTGGTTGAAGATTGAAGGTGATAGGATGGTGGAGGTGTTGTGTGATTCCCGACAATTTTCTGCAGCAAACGATTACGAAGGAAGAAAGAAAGTGCATCAGTTTTTGAGGAGGGTTTAATGGTGGTAGGGTGATGTTTCTATGGAAGTTCCCGGTGTCGGCTAAGGGTGATGATGTGTTGATCGAATGGGTGTTTCTGGGTTGTTTGCACGAGTATCAACTGGGTATTGTTCTCCGTTTCTAGTAATCCCACCAAGAAAGGTGGTGTGATATTAACATATATATAATACAATATAGATGTAATGATAAGTTAATAAACAACGTGCAATTATAATATAATAAAAATTATTAGCAGCCTTTCATTTAACCATATGTGCCGACACTTCTATCCGGGCCGGGTTTCGTACTCCGTTGTTGATTAGTGGCGGATAAAAGTTCGCAGAAAAATTCCAAAATTTTAAATTAACTATATTTATTTATTTTGGTCATTATGGTATAAAATTCGAGCATTAACTATTAAATAAAAATTACATTAATTATTCACTCCCAACCCCAAGTAAAATATAAAAAGTTTTAAAATTCAACAAATAGTTCCTAAATGCATTTTTAATAAGCCTATAATTTGTAAAACTCATTTTCGGCTAACCGTTTATTTAAAATCACATAAGTTTCTTTTTAACTCGTTTACTATCAATCAAATGACAATTGAGTGTTACTTTCGTTTACTAAATAACTTCGAAATCAGAAAATATATATTCTATATACTTTATTTATAAATATATACTCTTTAAATAATAATTATTATATATTATTATTATTTTACAACATTAATTATAACAATTACAATATATAATATTTCATATTATTATATATTAGATATATGCATTCTTTTTACAAGTAATCGTATCGTGGATCGTCGGAAATGGTCAGATGTTAAATGAATTCATTAAAACAGTTCAAAAATTTGGAGACTCAATATTACAGACTTTGCTTATCGTCTCGAACCCATATAAAGATTAAGTTTAAATTTGGTCGGAAATTTCCGGGTCATGACAAATTGAATGGGTAGATATGGATGAAAAGAGTGTGTATGGCTACTCTTTAAGTAGATCCACAAACTGCCACTGCACCAAGAATTCCAGCACAAATGTTTCCCTCCCAAAATTTTTCCCGCCCTAGTGTAACGGTGTTTATGTGTTGGTGTACGTAACGGTATAATGTAACATTGTTATGTAACGGTGTATTGTAACAGTGTTATGCATGTGTCGGTGTATTGTAATGGTGTATTGTTATTATTAAATTTATTAAGACCTTATTAAAATTTTCATACTATTACAAATATATATCACTATTTTTTAACGTCACTTTTATTAAAACAACATCACGGTTACAATTTTTTGAAACTACAGATTTGTGACGACCCGAAAATTTCTGACCAAATTTAAACTTTATCTTTAAATGATTTAATATTTTCGACACGATAAGCAAAGTCTGTAATGTTGAGTCTCAAGTTTTGGAACTATATTCATGTAATCAATTATTTTTTGACTGTTCTCGACGATTCACGAACAATATATATATAACTTAATGTGCATATATATATATATATATATATATATATATATATATATATATATATATATATATATATATATATATATATATGATTTCAAGTTATTTAGTAAACGATAGTAACATTCGATTATTGATTCGATTAATATTTAGATAAGTTAACTAAAACGTTTAAGATGAACCACTAAAACACTAATTTGCTACAGTATTTTCGAATTGCTACAGTACCCGAAAAGCTACAGTGTTTTCGAAAATCACTATTTGCTACAGTAAAAAAACTTTACTACAATAACTTTGCGATAGTAAAACACTATTTCGAAATAAAAATGTATATATGTATATGTATATACTACGAGACGATGATTTATAGAAGCAAATCACCAAAACACTTAATTGATTAAAGCTACACTTCGAGTGACATAGTTTATCAATAATTAAGTTTAATTTTTGATAAAGGTACACGTCGCGTAACGAAAAGTACTAGTTTTCTAAGCGTACGAAAATGCATTCGAGAAACCGGAACTGGGACATAAGTCGAGTGACAACGTACGAGTCAACGGACCAAAAATTACAAGTCAACTATGCACGTGAATATAATATAATATATAATTAATTATATAAATTAAATATATTATATATTATATTTAAATATGTCGACAAGCAAGAAAACAAAACGATGGGTGCTGGACAGCTAGGCCATGCGATCGCATGGCCAAATGCCCTACAACCCATGCGATCGCATGGCAGGGGATTTCAGGAATTGCCTATAAAAGCTCGATCATTTCTGGCTTATAACATACACATATACTTCCTCCGTATGCATTATTATTTATATTATAATTATTATTATTATTATTAAGATTAATATTATTATTATTAATCTTATTATTATTAGTAGTATTATACATAAAATACTACGATGAGGTTATGAGCGTGTCACTTTCAAAATGGGTTTTCAAATGGGATAGAGCTAAGAAAACTATGAGTTATAGCTATGGAGGTTATGGGAAATGTTCGTGGGTATTATTTGCAAGTCAAACCTAGTGTTTATCATCTCTGTTACGTCTACGTACTTTCCTTTAATATTGAATCACAATATTGATACGTGAGCATTCATATCTTATCTTTCATATATTAATAGTGTATCTATGTCTAGTGCTCGAGTATATATATTTATGCATGTTTGTATGCTAAATTTCATTATTAAATAGTTTATGATGAATCACGAATTTAATACATATATTACTGATAAAACGTATATGATATGCATGTTTTTGGAAAGCTGGCGAAAAATCAATAACTTTTCATTTAGAAATCGCGTAATTTCGATGAACGAATTAAATGATATGGTCAACTGAATTATGATTAACGTTAATTGAAATTACTTTTGAATCTGCAATTAAGATTTAAACAACTTGTTTATAAGATTGATTAATTGGATTTTCAAATATTACTAATCGAGTAAATGAATTTTTATATAAGGCACGTCTCGTCTTGTTGAGCAATTGTCAAAATTGATTGTTTTATCATATTTTAAAGCCTTATAAAAACTATAGTTTAATTTTACAAAAATTAGGAAACTATGTGAAATCTTAAAATGTTTCGATTGCCATGAACATTCAACTATTGTATTGAGTCAGATTGACTTTTTGAAATGAATTTTGATAACTTTTGTATGTCGATCTCGAGCATTAGGATTGTGATACACTATGACCTGACCTAACTTGATAGACAATTATTGACCAACATATGTTCTCTAGGTTGAGATCGACGGTTATTTGGTATTCCAAGTTTCGATCACATTTCGGTGAACGACTTTATGTGCTGCTAAGGTGAGTTTCATTTGCTCTCTTTTTAATTGTTTTTGCAATCTATATTTTTGGGCTGAGAATACATGCACTTTATTTTAAACGCAATGGATACAAGTACATACTAAATTATACACTGAGTTTGAACCGAAAATCCCTTAGCTTTGGTAACTAGTAACTGCTAGTTATAAGAACTGGTGGGCGCGAGTAGTTGTATATGGATCCATAGGGCTTGACATCCCCGTCTGTTCCAGGTTTAGAAACCCTAGCCTGAACTATTAAACAGACGTATGCTATTTGAGTTTAGTACACGTTGGTTTGCGTGTATTGTACATGTTAGTTGCATGTATGTTAAAACAGGGGTGCTTATTATAATGTTAAAACTTAGTTACCAGGGTGCTCAATCTTGTAGAATATTTTGATAAACGTTTCTGGATGAAACAACTTAAATCTTGTGATCCACCTTTATGTACAGATTATGCAAAACATTAAAATTATGAACTCACCAACCTTTGTGTTGACACTTGTTAGCATGTTTATTCTCAGGTTCCCTAGAAGTCTTCCACTGTTTGCTTATATGTTAGACAAGCTATGTGCATGGAGTATTACATGGCATATTTTTCAAGGAAATGTTGCATTCACTAAATCATCACCATGTATCTTATTTTGACTGCATTGTCAACGGAAGTACTATTGTAAACTATTATATTACAGTGATTGTCTATATGTAAAAATCATCAGATGTCGAAAACCTTTGATTTAAATATTCATTTATGGTGTGCCTTTTCAAAAGAATGCAATACTTACAAAACGTATCATATAGAGGTCAAATACCTCGCAATGAAATCGATAAATGACGTGTTCATCCATATGGATTTGGAGCGATCGTCACAGTTGGTATCAGAGCATTGGTTCTAGCGAACCAGGTGTTTCATGAGTGTGTCTAACTGATAGTTGTTAAGATGCATTAGTAAGTCTGGACTTCGACCGTGTCTGCATGTTAAAAGTTTTGCTTATCATTTCTTATCGGAAATTACATGCTTATCATTCTTAAGTCTAGACACGTTTTCCTGCATTTATTGCATAAATAGTGTATAGACAAAAATTCATATCTTAGCGTATCTGTTACTGTAAACTTTTCCTGACATCTTCCGAAAATTTCTCCGTGATTTATGGAATTTGGTATTATATATACATATATAAATTAGGTATTGAAGAATACCAAACTAAATTCTATAATCTAATTCATATCAAAAATCATCTCCCTAATTATACAAGATGGATCCCGTATCTAGTTCAAATTCCTTAAACTCTGACAGCTATTCCGATATGGATATGCACCTGAATTCCGAAGACAGTGTAACCGGAATGGATCAACCAATCGGCCATCACCTATTTTGGATGAATTGGGGATGGGTTCGTAGCCTACTTAATCATTGGAGACAAGAAGAAGGTGATCCCTTCCATCCACCACATTCCCCTCTTGGCGAAGAACCTGAAGCACTTACCGGCGAACCTGTTCGAGATACCATTTTCTCTCTCATTTCCAGAGTATCTCGTCACAATAATATACTACCTCAAATTCTGAATCTTATTCATCCACTCGTTCGAACCAACATGTGACAACCCAGGAATTTTCGACCAAATTTAAATTTAATCTTATTATGATTCCGAAACGATAAGCAAAGTATGTAATGTTGAGTCTCAGAATTTGTGAACTGTTTACAAGGATATCATTTAACCTTTGACCAAACCCGACGATTCATGAACATTAGTTTGTAAATAAATATGTACATATAAATATAAATATATGTATACATACAATATTTTGAATCAATAAAGTATACTTTAAACATTAGAATCAAAAATGTAAAGTATGATACAAAAACAATTATGCTGTTATTAAAATGAATTTATGTATATATATATATATATATATATATATATATATATATATATATATATATATATATATATAATTTTCGTACACAATTAAGATACTATGTATATTGTATTAAATATTCGAACATGTTATATGAATATTACATAATTAATAATAGGTAATGTAATATATTAAATGTAATTACAAGTTAAACATATAATATTAATATTATTACTTCCATTACTATCAATAATATCAATATGAATATTAAAAATGAGTGTTAGTCATATTATTATTTTCAATAGATAATATGGGAAAGTCGATACATATAAATTGTTATGATATTATTGTTATCATTAATAATATTATTATTATATTATAATGAGTAATAAAAGTTTGATTAAGATTATTATTATTATTATTTTTGTATCATTAAAATCATTACTATCATTATGGATATTATTAGAAAATAATACAAATTATTATTTGTATCATTAATATTATTATTATTATTATTATTATTATTATTATTATTATTATTATTTACTCATTATACTTATTAATAGTATTATTTTATTATTAGTATTATATTATTATGATATTTATTAAAAGAATAATCATAATCTATAAATATAAAAAATAATTATCTAAATAAAAGAGAAATATAAATAAAAATATAAATACAGATATAGAAAATTGGTTATATATAATTACACATATATATAAATAACAGATATATATTATTATATAAATGTTTATACAAATAAATATATACATATACGAATAAACATTGTTATATACATGTATAAATACAAATAAATACGTAACATACTCATAGGATCCTAATATTAACTTTAAATCCTTGTAAACTGCATCTGATTTTTGTTTGAGTCTTCAGAATTCGTTACCCATTCCAATCAAAGGTACAGAGTTGTTAAAAATCAATATAATTCTAATTTTTTTAATTAGATACTTTGTGTACGATTGATCCTTCCTGTCGAGCTCCATTATTTCAAAACTCATTTAATTCCAGTGTATATTATATCAATTGACTTACCTTATCAATTTTCAATCACTTCCACCCTTGAATATCCATTTTCTTCTCTTATTTCTTGCTTCCTGTCCGTGACCCAACACCAGCCTCCAACCTCAAACCATCAGGAATAATCACTAGCAATTACCACACAACCCCATCGATTTCTTGTAGACTTTCTATCAATGATCCACCATCAAAGGAATGCTACAAAACTCACTGATTCTGTTTTTCTATCGAACACAACCCGAAGCCAAAAACTTTAGTCACCACCGAATACTACCACCACCTTGAGATAACCACTCTCACCAAGAGTAACGAACCACCTCATCTCTCTCTATCTCCCTCTTTACCTTCGAACCTAGGTACTACTCGATGTCTTGCTCGAACCACTGTAATACGCGTTTGTCTTCGGTTCACTATCAAAATCAAACCACACCATCAACACAACCAACCATCACCTCCTCATACGGTCTAAATGTCTTTTGTTCCTGTTTTTCGAACTATCACCAACTGCCACATACACCCACTCTTTCTCCTCAGCTACAACTGCTATTCGTTTTTAATGCTGCTACTTCTATTATGTGATGCTTCAACTGCATTTATTTGTTATAACCGAGACACACAAACTTAAACCACCCACCCATCGAAGTCTAATACTTCTTTATTTTTTTACTTGAAAAAGGAATAAAGAGAGAAAGAAACCCTTCATTCCTATTTGTAAGTGTTTGCTTTACTTTGTGGTTGATTGAATTTATCACATACGTACAAATATATATACATATTTTAGGCTATCTTTTGGGACAATTTAAGAAGTATTGGCAGACAATGTGGGAAAGTAATTAACTATGAATGGGCCGTGAGAATTAAATAAATAAAAAGGTGGTTCATTGATCAAAGTATTGGGTTTCTAACAGATTAAAGTTGATATAGTCAATGAAGGTAAATTAGATTAAGAGTAGTGGAATGTTGAGTTGGTGGTGGGACAGAAAATAGAAAACAAGCTGCCATTTCATTTTTGGTTGGGACACCAATTACACTTGAGGGACAACTTAAATTAATATGGTTAACAAGAGATAACATTATATATACTTCTTTTATTCGAGATTAGATGGTGGATGATGATAACAATGATAATGCTCGGTTATATGATTATGATATATATTAGGATGACGATGGTAGCCATAATATACAAGTGTAATAATCATAAGTTGTCGATTAAGCTAAAAAGCAAATCAAGTTCATATTGTAGCTGGGTCGTATATTTTTTCTGTTGGGTTTACAATTTGGGCCGTTTGAGTTGTTGGGCCAAGATATAGTTGTGTCTTCTATTAAAACGAACGAAAATTGGTGATAGTTTGAATTTAAAACAATGATAATTATTTCAGTTTAAAAAGATGTTGATGGTACATGGTGATATCAAATGAAAGGATAATAGATTGATAATTAGTTGATGGATAATGAAATAAGCTTAAGAATGATGACGAATATGGGTTAAAAGGAATTATCCCATGAACTAAAGCAGAAAGTAATGGGCAGAGCAACTGGGTAGGCGTGTGGGTTTAAACGAGAGGTCTTGAGTTCGAAACTAGGCTGTGGCATATTCATTTTTATTAAAAAGAAGAAGTAGAACAGACAGAGATATAGGTTAAATAAAATATAGTTAAGTGTTATAACAGAAAAGAAGCTACAGCGTATTGGTTAAGGGATGTTTCGGGTTAGCGGGAGGTCGCGGGTTCAAACCGGACTTGGGCATTTTTAAGGGTTACTTCTCTGAGGTAGTATTACTAATATTATGATTATTATTATTACCATTATTATTATTATTATTATTATTATTATTATTATTATTATTATTATTATTATTATTATTATTATTATTATTATTATTATTATTATTATTATTATTATTATTATGATTATTATTATTATCATTATTATTTTTATTATTATCATTTTAGATATTAAAATAAATATTAGTATTATTATTTGTAAAATCATTATTTTTATAGTTATTAGTATTAGTAGTATTATTATAATTATAATCAAAAACAACTTTTATTACTATTATTGATATTATGTTACCAAATAAACATTTCGTATATAAAAATATACTTTTAGTAATATTACATATTAGAAGGTATTTTTATATAGATATTCATATATAACAAATTAAGTATTTTTAATATAATATTAACCAAATATATATTAATATAACTATATAAATATTAGTCATTATAAATGTATATCCACAAATTAAATATATATAATATATAAAATAAGTTGTAATATATGAAATTGTTCAATTACGATTATATTTATTAATATATATATAAATGATATAGGTTCGTGAATCCGAGGCCAACCTTGCATTTGTTCAGTTCTGTCGTATGCATATTTTTACAACAAAATATCATATTGTGAGTTCATTTGCTCCCTTTTACTCTTTACATTTTTGGAACTGAGAATACATGCGCTGTTTTTATAACTGCTTTATTAAATGCTTTTAAAATATATTTTGAACTGCGAATACATGAAATGCTTTTATAAATGTTTGACGAGATAGACACAAGCAAAACATTCCTCGAATGAATTATTATGCAGATAGAAGTTCTGTGGATTATTATTGAATTAGTTGGACGTTATAATTGCCACTAATTGTTGTGAATATTTCCCCTGATTATTATTTCTTGGTAACCTAAGAATTAGAATCGGGTATGGCCCTAATTCACGCGAATCCTATAGGTAGCTACCGGGTTTAACACCCCCACCCAGAATGTTTACTAGATGGAAGGGCTAGTGGGCGTGGTGTTTAGTACTTCGAAGTTTATATGATTATTATACAGACGAGATGTTCTGTTTTGGGGATATTATTTATGCGCATTATATGTTAAGGTCGGTTACCAAGCCAAGCTATGAGAGCAATGAAAAGTAAATGTTATGTATCAAGGGAATGATTTTATACACATTTTATGTGTATGTTATTTTTGTGCACGAGATATGTGTACGGTTACTAAGATTTATGAAAGATGATTTCGTACACGAGAAAGGTGTACTGTATTTAAAAGATATCGCATGTACATTACAGGTGGGTATAGGATTCGGGTCCATTTGTACCATGCAACATTTAAATCTTGTGGTCTATCAAAATGATGAATTTTATTGTTTTATGATAAACCTATGAACTCACCAACCTTTTGGTTAACACTTGAAAGCATGTTTATTCTCAGGTATGAAAGAAATCTTCTGCTATGAATTTGCTCATATTAGAGATATTACTTGGAGTCATTCATGACATATTTCAAAAGACGTTGCATTCGAGTCATCGATTTCATCAAGATTATTATTAAGTCAATTATAGTTGGAAGAATTATGAAATAGTATGCTTGCCGTCAACTTTCGATGTAAAGAAAGTTTATCTTTTAAAAATGAATGCAATGTTTGTAAAATGTATCATATAGAGGTCAATTACCTCGCGATGTAATCAACTATTGTGAATCATTTATATTGTATATGAACGGGGCATTTCACAACAATCATCCCGGTGTAATAGAAGAAGTCAACGAGCTTCGCGCTCGGGTATTGGCTTTGGAGAATATGGTGCAAAGGTTACCAGCACCAGCAGCATCACCGGCATCAATAGTACCACCGACAATAACACCAACAGTACCATTACCACCACCAACAACAACCGCACCGCAAACCTCAACTTCACAATCTATCCCACGAGCATCAACGTCATACGCCCTATAGATACCAAGGAATATCAACAACAACAAACGATGAAGTATTGATTCATAACTTCATCGAAGAAATATTCTGCAGAGAATATGTAGTTTCTAAAAGTTTTAGAGATTATATATTGTAAATTAGTAGTGGGCGGATAGAAATAATAAAGTAAAACCTTGACAAGAATAGTGCGCGATTTACAAGCTAGACTTGTTATACAAGCAGCATCAACAGTACCGTCAGCATCACCATCACGTCAGTACTATCAGCATCGTCAGCACTAGTAGCACCTATAACATCACGATTTCCACCAGTTCCATAATCACCAACATCATCACAAATCAACAATGCATATATTGTATCAACGAGTTATGAAGTATTAACTCATTTTCCTTGAAGAAATTATATGTATATTTTATATATATATGTGTGAAATTTGAAATCAAAATAAATCTTTTCGTACTAAGCTATTACATGTGAATCATAACTGGTAGGTACTACTCGGTTAGTTCATGTTACTAATATGCTATACATCCTTCGTTAATGACTTAACAATCGTTAACTATAATCTATGCTTTGACTTAATAGATTCCATTTCATAATAAATCAAGTGTATTATTCAAATACATGATTGATTTTACACTTTCATTTTCGATGTACTTGAAACTTTCCAGAAAACATCATCTGTGCCTTGTAAGGTTCACAAAAAATTCCACGAGCAACAACATCCTTCACCAAGGAATATCAATAAGAATAAATAATGAAGTATTGATTTCATTAGTGAAATATTCCGCGAAGATTATATAATGTTTTAGAGATTTTTCATTTCTAATTCAAGCCAAAAATCAAATGAGCTTAATATAATATTAACTCATTAAATCTGTATTACATCTGAATAAAATATACATACATATATTTTCATAAAGATTGTAATGAAAATTCTTTTGTACAAAATATTACTTGTGAAATCTTTAACAGGTAGGTAATACTCGGGAAGTATATAAGTTCACAATTAATATGTAATTCAATTATATATTCTGACAGAACGGAATCCAAGTCAAGTTTTAATAAGTGACATCATTCTTAGATCTATACATCTTTCAAAGCTATACTTTGACTTCAAAACTGTGCAAGATCCTGTAGCATTGTTATTACCAAAAATAATCTTGCAATTCCTTTTCAAAGTATCCAGTTTTATCACACTTCCAACCAGTCAACTTTGACTTTTCAGATTAGCCTTATTGTAAGCTTAACATATACGTTTTTGTTACTGGAGAACCTTTCATGTTCCACCACATTAACAGTAAACGTACCAGCAAATTCATTAATCTTCGAATTTTGAAAAAATGCTGATGAAGCAGCAAAAATTGTAAACGACCTTAATAGCCAAAAGTTTGATGATAAAGAATAGTATGTTGGCAAAGCTCAGAAAAAGAGAAGGTTTGAAACTGGAAAACAGATTGAGCAGACCATGAAGGAGACTGAGGACAAATCACAAAGACTAAACCTGCCTTCAAAGAATCCAATTGATTCAGTGTCTGCTGAAGTCATTAACGAATACCTTGCTCCTGACTCTAAACCTTTACGAACAAATCTTCTTCATCATCCTTCAATATTAGAAATTCTAAGATATCATCGTATCTTTCATTTTAAATATCTTCGATATTCCTGAAGATATTTTCACAACTATTCTTATCAGAAATCATTTATCTCTTTGCGTTATCTGTATTACATCATAAAAGAAACTATTTTAGTTTCTAAATCCTGAAAATTTTGAAAAATGGATGTTTTTGAAGTAGTGTTGGGATGAAGCATGAGTTAGTATAATATAATGACACTTGATCAACGTGATTATATTATAGTAAGTCATGCTGAGTTTCTAATGGAACGTGATAAAGATTCATGGATCATACCCTCATCATGAACTATGTTACATAACTCTTTCATTCTATTTATCCTCTAAATATATCAAGAAAATATTTTTCTTGATGATTCGGTCTTTTTCGGATATTCTGGTAATTTGACAAATCAAGATCGTGCCATTACAATTTATTTCTTAGAACATTGACTATGTTCATTTCGAAATGCATAACTACGAATTCTGGACCATTATCCGCTTGACTTAAGGTTGGGAAGAGAAAACAAAAGCATGAAGCTCCGAAATATAATGGAGAATAAAAAGCTCGATAAAAACCCCGAAATTACAAACCGTGTATATCAATGCGTATAGCAATATAAAGACACGGGAGAATGAAAAACACTATAATCCCAAGGTAATAGTAGAAGAAAATAACCTCCTCTGGTGGCAGATGAAAAAGAAGAATGAAGGATACGATAGCCAAGAAAATATCAAGAATCAGAACTCGATTAAGCATTTTCACAATCTATTAGGAAGTATGAAATAAGGAAGAAGCTTATAGGAGTGGTGAAAATAAATAAAACGGAAGAGGTCAATTTATAGTGAAATATTAGACATTGCAATCGAGGCAGATTACTCATTTAATTAAAGAAGATCTTAATCTCCTTAATTCCCAAAGAATCAAATCTTATTTAGAATATGAAGATTTTCTATTCCTTAAATTCCGAAAATCAATCGTTACTACGTCAAAAATTAAGACGAATCTCTATTCCTTCATTTCACTCTTTTACGATAATTTCTCTCATACGATTCGAGTAATTGGATTGTTTTATCCATATTATTCAACGGTGATAAAACTCTAATTATCAACTCATATTCGTCATGAAAACATTTTTATTGTTAGCCATGACGACCTCACTCAAATTTCGGGACGAAATTTCTTTAACGGGTAGGTACTGTGACGACCCGGAAATTTTTGACCAATTTAAACTTTATCTTTAAATGATTTAATGTTTTCGACACGATAAGCAAAGTCTGTAATGTTGAGTCTCAAGTTTTGGAACTATATTCATGTAATCAATTATTCTTTGACTGTTCTCGACGATTCACGAACAATATATATAACTTAATGTGCATATATATATATATATATATATATATATATATATATATATATATATATATATATATATATATATATATATATATATATATATATATATATATATATATGATTTCAAGTTATTTAGTAAACGATAGTAACATTCGATTATTGATTCGATTAATATTTAGATAAGTTAACTAAAATGTTTAAGATGAACCAGTAAAACACTAATTTGCTACAGTATTTTCGAATTGCTACAGTACCCGAAAAGCTACAGTGTTTTCGAAAATCACTATTTGCTACAGTAACTTGCTATAGTAAAACACTATTTCAAAATGAAAATGTATATATGTATATGTATATACTACGAGCCGATGATTTATAGAAGCAAATAACCAAAATACTTAATTGATTAAAGCTACACTTCGAGTGACATAGTTTATCAATGATAAAGTTTAAATTTTGATAAAGGTACACGTCACGTAACGAAAAGTACTAGTTTTCTAAGCGTACGAAAATGCATTCGAGAAACTGGAACTGGGACATAAGTCGAGTGACAACGTACGAGTCAACGGACCAAAAATTACAAGTCAGCTATTCACTTGAATATAAAATAATATATAATTAATTATATAAATTAAATATATTATATATTATATTTAAATATGTCGACAAGCAAGAAAACAAAACGATGGGTGCTGGACAGCTAGGCCATGCGATCGCATCGATCGCATGGCCAAATGCCCTACAACCCATGCGATCGCATGGCAGGGGATTTCAGGAATTGCCTATAAAAGCTCGATCATTTCTGGCTTATAACACACACATATACTTCCTCCGTATGCATTATTATTTATATTATAATTATAATTATTATAATTATAATTATTATTATTATTATTATTATTATTATTATTATTATTATTATTATTATTATTATTATTATTATTATTATTATTATAATTATTATTATTATTATTAAGATTATTAAGATTAATATTATTATTATTATTATTAATCTTATTATTATTAGTAGTATTATACATAAAACACTACGACGAGGTTATGAGCGTGGTTTTCAAATGGGATAGAGCTAAGAAAACTATGAGTTATAGCTATGGAGATTATGGGTAATGTTCGTGGGTATTATTTGCAAGTCAAACCTAGTGTTTATCATCTCTGTTGCGTCTACGTACTTTCCTGCAATATTGAATCATAATATTGATACGTGAGCATTCATATCTTATCTTTCATATATTAATAGTGTATCTATGTCTAGTGCTCGAGTATATATATTTATGCATGTTTGTATGCTAAATTTTATTGTTAAACAGTTTATGATGAATCACAAATTTAATACATATATTACTGATAAAAGGTATATGATATGCATGTTTTTGGAAAGCTGGAGAAAAATCAATAACTTTTCATTTAGAAATCGCGTAATTTGGATGAACGAATTAAAAGATATGGTCAGCTGAATTATGATTAACGTTAATTGAAATTAATTTTGAATCTGCAATTAAGATTTAAACAACTTGTTTATAAGATTGATTAATTAGATTTTCAAATATTACTAATCGAGTAAATGAATTTCTATATAAGGCACGTCTCGTCTTGTTGAGCAATTGTCAAAATTGATTGTTTTATCATATTTTAAAGCCTTATAAAAACTATAGTTTAATTTTACAAAAATTAGGAAACTATGTGAAATGTTAAAATGTTTCGATTGCCATGATCATTCAACTATTGTATTGAGTCAGACTGACTTTTTGAAATGACTTTTGATAACTTTTGTATGTCGATCTCGAGCATTAGGATTGTGATACACTATGACCTGACCTAGCTTGATAGACAATTATTGACCAACATATGTTCTCTAGGTTGAGATCTACGGTTATTTGGTATTCAAAGTTTTGGTCACATTTCGGTGAACGACTTTATGTGCTGCTAAGGTGAGTTTCATTTGCTCCCTTTTTAATTGCTTTTGCAATCTATATTTTTGGGCTGAGAATACATGTACTTTATTTTAAACGCAATGGATACAAGAACATACTAAATTCTACACTGAGTTTGAACCGAAAATTCCTTAGCTTTGGTAGCTAGTAACTGCCAGTTATAAGAACTGGTGGGTGCGAGTAGTTGTATATAGATCCATAGGGCTTGACATCCCCATCTATTCCAGGTTTAGAAACCCTAGCCTGAACTATTAAACAGACGTATGCTATTTGAGTTTAGTACATGTTGGTTTGCGTGTATTGTACATGTTGGTTGCATGTATGTTAAAACAGGGGTACTTATTATAATGTTAAAGCTTAGTTACCAGGGTGCTTAATCTTGTAGAATATTTTGATAAACGTTTCTGGATGAAACAACTGAAATCTTGTGATCCACCTTTATGTACAGATTATGCAAAACATTAAAATTATGAACTCATCAACCTTTGTGTTGACACTTGTTAGCATGTTTATTCTCAGGTTCCCTAGAAGTCTTCCAATGTTTGCTTATATGTTAGACAAGCTATGTGCATGGAGTCTTACATGGCATATTTTTCAAGAAACATTGCGTTCACCAAATCATCACCATGTATCTTATTTTGACTGCATTGTCACGGAAGTACTATTGTAAACTATTATATTATGGTGATTGTTTATATGTAGAAATCATCAGATGTCGAAAACCTTTGATTTAAATATTCATTTATGGTGTGCCTTTTCAAAAGAATGCAATATTTACAAAATGTATCATATAGAGGTCAAATACCTCGCAATGAAATCGATGAATAACGTGTTCGTCCATATGGATTTGGAGCGATCATCACAAGATTAAACACAATAAAAACGAAAGCTAAACAATGATAATAAACAACGATAATACAACAAAACATTTAGAAATCATTGAGATCAGGAGAATCAGACGAATAAAATTTGCCATTAGTGTCGTACTGTGGCCCGGAGGGCATGTAGTCCTCTTCATCAGACACAATGTTTTCGCTCTCATCCCGAAACTCGATATACAACTTGATGATTTCGTTGCTGGTCACTGCTCGACCCACAAGCCTGGTCCAGTCTTCTTCATCTTTAAGAAGACTGGCTGGAACAGTGGGTTCCTTGAAGAACCACACTTGTGAGAATGCAAGAGGTATGTCCTCTTTGAGAAAATTAAGTAGTTCAGACAATGGGTAATTTCCGACATTCATGCAATACTCCCTCTGTTCAGAATTGACGGTGGAGTAATTCTGGACCTCGCGGTCGAATTCCCCACCATAGTTAACTTGACGCATAACATTCATCTGAGATATTTTGAACTTATAAATTCTAGATTTAGTAGAGAGATAAGTGTTTGAGGTGTGGTTTGTTAACAATTGAGGGGTTGTATTTATAGGGGATTGAAGCACTTGTTTGTCATGATTTAAAATCACATGTTGAATACAGCTTTATGCAGAGCATCTCTGCTCAACACAGCTTTATGCAGAGCATCTCTGCTCAACACAGCTTTATGCAGAGCATCTCTGCTCAACACAGCTTTATGCAGAGCATCTCTGCTCAACACAGCTTTATGCAGAGCATCTCTGCTCAACACAACTTTATGCAGAACATCTCTGCTCAACACAACTTTATTATACGAATTCAATGTTAAAATTACACTATTTATTGAATTGATTGATGATGATGGAAGGCTGACGTCAATATCAACCATGAAGATGCATTGAAATAGTAGAACTGAAATACTAGAAACTGAAATTAATTATGAAACTACAAATTAATTCTGAAACTGAAATACTAGAAACTGAAATACTAGAAACTGAAATTAATTCTGAAACTACAAACTACAACACAATACTTCCAAAGGAGATTACATCGGTTAGTCGGTTTTGAGTGAACGTTCTAGATCTTTTTTGGACATTAACAATTCTGGTATCACCTCAAGTGCCCTATCAGACCAGAGTGGATCAATCCAAATTTGTCGCTTTCTACAAAGTGAAGACATCAAGGTGCCGAACCTACCACCACAACCATAATATCGTCGACCGTATAGGTACTCATCAGTCAAGCAAGTTTTGAGAACCATCTTTGAACCACAAGATCGACAAAATTTCACAGGCAAAGTTTCCACTAGACCATAATGGTAATTATCAGCCATATTGTTGCAGTCATCTAGTGTTGTGATTAGTGGGGTAGTTATATAGAAGAATTTTCCCGCACAAAAATCCATCATATGTTTTCCCGCCAAAAATTTCCCACCAAATGTTTCCCGCCAAAAATTTGACGTCACATGTGACGAGACGATGACGATGATTACGATGATGATGATGATGATGATGACGATGATGATGACGATGATGATGATGATGATGATGACGATGATGATGATAATGATTGCGGTGATATACGACGATGATGATAACGGATTAATTTAACGATGACGATGACGATGACGACGACGACGATGATGATGATGACGATGACGATGATGATAATTAGGTTTTAATTAGGATTTAATTTATAAGTAATTAAAAAATTATTTAAGTGATTAAAATTAATTTTTAATTAAATAAAAGTAATTTTTTAATTAATTAAGAGTAATTTTTTAATTAATTAAAAGTAATTTTAAAAGTAATTAAATGTAACTTTTTAAGTAATTTTATAATTTAAAAGTAACTAAAAATAATATTTAAGTAATTAAAAATTATTTATTAGTAATTTTTAATTAAATACTTAAGTAATTATATAGATTTTATTAATAAATAATTAATAAATTGAAATTAATTAATTATTTAAAAATTTCACGAAAAAATTGGCAGTCCACTTTTGTTTCCCTCCACTTGACCTTCCCAGACGACTAGTCATCCAGAAAGGGTCGTCCGGACAAAAATTAGGCCAAAAAAGCTGAACCAGGCTTCGGTCGTCATTTTAAAAAAAAAAAAACTCCCAAACTCTTAAAATACTCCAGCGATTTTGAGGTATTTCGAACCAAATCCAACTCTATAACACAAACAAACGTATGTTCTTCATTTATTTTTGTTAAATCCGATTTTTTTTGCTTATTTTAGTTAAATCCGAATTTTTATGAACCAATTTGAGTTATTGCTATTAAATCCGAAATTTGTGTTTATGTTTTGAAGATTGTTGTGTGTTATTATGTTTATGCTCATGAAGAACATGTTTTGAGTTATTGCTATTAATTAAATCCGAATTTTGCTTATGTATGTTGATTATGTTTGTTATATAGGTTGAAAATTAATATTTTTTAATTAATATAAACTGAAAATTAAGTTATGTTTAGTTATGCATGTTGATTATGTTTAGTTATGTATTTTTTTAATTAGAAAATTAAGTATTCATGTTGATTATGTTTAGTTATGTATTTTTAATTAGAAAATTAAGTATTTATTTAGTTAGTAAATTGATGGGTTTGATGATGAAAGTTGTATGTTTAGTTTGTATAAGTATAAGTATAAGTGTAAATGTTATTGTTTATGTTTATGTTTATGGTTATTGTTTTATGAACATTGTTAGGTTTAGTGGTTAATTTTGGAATAGTTGTACCTTAGGTTCGAAATTAATCAATCCTATAGAATACCCATCCAAGGTTAATTTATTAGAAATTAACTTTGGAAGGTCCCCTTTTTAGGACTGCTTTCTGTGTGTTTTGTTTCTTTTAGGATGTGGATGCGTATAACTTATTTACTAGTTACAAAAATTTTAGTACACATTTTCCCTTTACTCCTACAAATATGCGTTTAATACGACATATTTGGGGAGTTTAGGGGAAATGCTGCCGAATTTTTGCTAACTATTAAATTAGTTGTGCGCATCCATAGTTGAGACAAAACATTCGGAGAGTGGGTTAGGTTGCCTTCCATAATTGGACCACCCGGCTTTGATTATACATATATTAAGTGTTTTTAATTTTAAAGTTTTTGATGTTTTAAACTTGATTTAATTAGGGAATATCTATGACGATTGATAGGAGGTGGACTACTATATGACATACATTTAATCCTGACTTTATTAAAGGTCTTAATGCATTTATTGAGAGGTGTAAAAACTATTTGGATTCGCACGGTAAGTGTAGTTGCCCATGTAAACATTGTGGTCATACGGTTTTTCTTAAACCTAAACATATAAAAGACCATATAATTAAAAATGGGTTTGAACCCTCTTTTACCATGTGGCGGCATCACAGTGAACTACCACAACCACCCGAAGTACACAACACAACGGACCCTTTAAGAAATTTCTTGCACGATATTCAGTTGGAGGAAGTTCCTAATTTTGAGGAGGAAGGTCCAATTGACGATGAGACTATGAATGACACGACCGTAACTACTCTTGAGGATTTAATTGACTCCACCCAAACCGAGCTATATCCCGGTAGCAAGTTGTCCTCATTAGAGTTTTTAGCCAAGTTAACACACATTAAGGTCTTGAACAAATGGACGAATACTTCATTCGACCAATTGTTAGAATTACTCATACAATCACATCCCCCAAATAACACAATTCCGAAATCATTTTACGAAACTAAGAAGTGGATGAGAAAGATCGGTTTAGGGTATCAAGCGATACGTGCTTGTAAGAATGATTGTTGTTTGTTTTATAAAGAATACCAGGATTTGGAAAACTGTCCAATATGTAACGAGAGTAGATGAAAAGATGAACGCACAACAGGAAAAAATTTCCTAATAAAGTTTTGCGTTATTTTCCAATTACTCCAAGACTAAAACGTTTGTACAGTTCCATATACACTGCAAAGGATATGACTTGGCATGCTATTGGGTGGTGCAATGAAGAGGGTAAGATGCCTCATCCGGTAGATGGTCGAGCTTGGAAAGAAATTGACAAAAGATATCCGGATTTTGCACGTGAACACAGAAACGTTCGACTATGTAACGACCCGACTTTTTCGACTTATTTTTGTGCTTGTTACTTTCTGCAAAACTGCGTATTTGTGCGTATTGTGTTGGTTTATATTCTGGGATCTTATTCATGTTAATTACTTTCGTTAATACCTTACAACGTGCCATTAAGTACTTAGTTACTTAACTTGATCCCCGAATGCTTTTATGACCGTTAGTGTCACTTGACGTTTAGAACGAGCTATATGTTTTGGTACACGTTTAATTTTTGTTGTAATTGGAATATTACGACTACGTAATACTAATTGTTATTTCCTAATGATAATTACTTGGGTTATTGGTTGCTTAATTACGCTTAGTAATTTACTTATGCTCACTAGTTAGTCTTGTTGGACTTTCTACCTTATTGGACTTTAGCCCACCCTACTCTATCTAATGGACCATTTAATTAGCCCAATTTTAATAAGTTAATGACCCACTAACATGAAAGATAAATACCCATTAATAAGAGCCAACATACTAGCATTTTTGTTCACCATAATTACAATTGTTGCATGGGATCCTAACAATAAGCACCACCTTTAGACCACCACTAACCAAAAAGAAAAAAGGTGTCCCCCTTGTCCCCCCTAAACCCCACGGCTACCACCACCCCAATCCACTATAAATACCAAGCAAATCTCATCCATTTCACACTTGATCTCATTCACATTTTACACACACTTACTCTCTTATTTTCTCTCTAGTCTTTCTCACTCTAAAAAGTGTAAGTTTTAAATTTTCTCCTTCTTCTTTTCTTCTTCATAGAATCGACATCATCATCATCATGCAAGGATCAAGCTTTTTAGCTTCTTGATCTTGTTATATCTTGAAGATTCAAACTTTGATTTGAATCCTTCAAGAACATGAAAGATTCAAGCTTTCTATCTTTGAATCTTCATTACTTTTGTTGGATCTAAGTTTTCTAGCTTATGATCCCTTTATTTTGTTAAAAAGATCAAAACTTGTGTTTATGATCTTCATGTAACTTGAAGATCTAGCCTTTTGCTTTAAGGATATTCAAGAAAATTAAAGATCCAAGCTTTCTAGCTTAGGGTTTCATTATTTTGTTAAAGATCTTAGCTTTTTAACTTATGGTCTCATTACTTTCACTAGATCTTAACTTTCTAGCTTATGGTCTCATTCATCTTGTAAAGATCCAAGCTTTCTAGCTTAGGGTTTCTTAATACTTGAAGATCTAAGTTATTATTGTAGATCTCACTTGCTTGGAACCTTTTTATGATTTTTATGGTGATAAAAACAAGTCTTCATCATCTCATATGATGAAGATGCATAAACTTGTGTCAAAAGGACAAAGGTTGAAGCTTTATTGTGTTTATGCAATAAAGAGACAACCTTGATGTTCAAAACTTGTAGAATTTTAGCTTTTACTCTTAGTTATGTGTTGATGGTTGAAACTTGTTCAAAGTGATGCTAAAAAATCAAAGATTTGTACACTTGAAGCTTACACGCATCAAGGATGAGAAACGTGATGAGCATCAAGCACCAAGAAACCCACTGGAGCACTTGTTTGCTGTTTTTGGGGGTCTGATCAGACTCCTAGGACTTCTTGAAAATTGATTTTCAGATAGTTCGTTTTGAGTATATGACTTTTCATTTAGGACTCGCCTAAATCCGATATACGATTTAGGATTTATAGCCTTCCGAAAGTCACTACGCCATTGTAACGACGTGCTGAAAAATTCTGACATACTCGCGCTTGAACCGTCGCCACGGTCAAACAACATCGTGTTAGGATCTGAAAATTGGACAGCGGTTAGAGGACTCACATACGGAGCCTTGGCCACTGACAACACATCTTTACGTTTTGTATAGAGGTCGTAGCAGCTGTCTGAAGTCAGCCTTTTGTTTCGATCTCTATTCTTGTTGAAAACTTACTTTAGGTTTTACAAATGATGATGATGATGATGATACTTAAGACTTAATTTATTCACTTTTAAACTTTTGGGGATAATATACTGACTTAGTGACCTTTGACTTAGGTTGACGACCTTTCGGACCGACTTACTACTTGCATACTTTTCATATCGACTTTTACTGCTTATTCACTGTGAGTTATAGCTTCCCTTTTTTACTTTAACTATTTTAGGACTGAGAATACATGCGCTTTTTATGTTTTACATACTAGACACGAGTACTTAAACTTCACATATGTGTGGGTGACATAACGGCACAAAGATTCCCCTTAGCTCGGTAACGTTTAGTCATTGGTTTATGAACCGGTGAACGCGAATCTTAGATATGGATCCATAGGGTTTGACATCCCCACTCGGGCTAGTTGCGCTAGCGTTCTAATGTTATGCGAGGTGTAGTACGAAATACTATTATTGTTTATTACGAAATACGACAAAATTACACAAGTTTTATTTATTTATTTATGGGATATACCTAAACCTTACTACAACACTATAGGCAGTGTACCTAATCGTAAAGTAGTGTAGTTTTTAGTAAGTCCAGTTCGTTCCACAGGGAGCTAGTGATTACGTACTATATTTTTAACAACTATATTTGTGTATATATATATATATATATATATATATATATATATATATATATATATATATATATATATATATATAAGTAGTAATATTATTATAAAAGGGGGGTTTACTGTTTAATGACCGGTTTGTCGATTTTATATTTTAAGCGTAAAGATAAATAACGATAATATAAATGACAGAATTTAAATTGCGATAAAGTAAATTGGAGTAATTAAAATGACAGTAAATAAAGGTACGATGAAATATGAAATAAAAGTATTATGCTTATTTAAACTTCCGTAATCATTATGTTTGACGTTTTGATTTTAATTTATTACCCTGGGTTAATTGTCCTTTGTCCTGGATTATTTGATACCTATCTGGTTTTTTTCCATAATAGTCCATCGGTCATAATTATAAAATGCTCGTCAAATTAACCTTATTCCCGAAGTCAAATATTCCAACTAATTAGGGATTCGAACTGTAACAAGGTTTTAATACTTTGTTAATAATTACACCAGGTTATCGACTGCGTGTAATCCAAGGTTTTAATACTTTGTTAACAATTACATCAATTATCCTTGTATGTAATCCACCCCTGTTTTAATTAGTCCATGATATATTAATTTATCCACTTGGCCAAAATGAATAATCAATTACCCAATCCAATTGATTAATTAAAGATTGTAAACGATGTCGTATAAACGTCACTAAATAGGACATTCGTAATCAATTTAATAATTATTAGATTAACTAATTTGAAGATAGGTTCGACAGGTTCCAATGAGTTGTCATTCAATTAGACAATACCCCCTACCTATTAATAGTCAATAGTCCAATGTTCACAAGTGTCGGTCTTTTGTCCAAACCCTAATTATGGTACAAAATCCAATAACCCCGTCTTAATATTTAGCCCAATATCATGATTACTTTGTGATGACCCGGGAATTTCTGACCAAATTTAAACATAATCTTATATGATTCGACTCGATAAGCAAAGTCTATTAAACCGAGTCTCATTATGTTTGAACTATTTCATGATAACATTTAACCTTTAACTATTTCCGACGATTCACGAACCTTTAATTGTAACTAAGAATGTAAATATAAATAATTATATATAAAACTAATTATATTAGTATTAATGAACTATTAAGTAATTTTGTTATTATAAAAGATAACATTTAATAACTAAAGATTTTCATTTTGAATATATATAGTATATTGTATATAAATGATTCAAACATATTTTACCAACGTTATCAAAATATTAAATGTACAATGTTATACTTTGTAGTTAATTGTTTAATATACATAATTAATCATCTACTCAACATTTAAAACATGATTTTATATATATGGTAGTATACATATATACATAAATATAACTATATATATATGATTTTATACATAATTATTATATTATGTATATGTAGAAATTTATAATATATCTATGATGAAATAATGTACTATTTTAATAAATATATATAATACTTACATATATAAAACATTTATATTTTTCATAATTACATACATAAGTATAATATAATTAGTATGTAAATAAATATTATAATATATTTATATTAAAATGCATAAATATATAATATTCAGTATATGT
Source organism: Rutidosis leptorrhynchoides (assembly GCF_046630445.1). Taxonomy (NCBI): domain Eukaryota; kingdom Viridiplantae; phylum Streptophyta; class Magnoliopsida; order Asterales; family Asteraceae; genus Rutidosis; species Rutidosis leptorrhynchoides. Next base: position 584,903,774 of record NC_092334.1, on the reverse strand, counting down.
TACAATACATATTACATAATTATTAAATATTACATAATAATAGATGATATTAATAAATTAAATTTAAATACAAATATAGTTGTTGTAGTAATGTTATTTGTATCGTCAAATATCAATATTTGTATTCATAATATCACTTTATATCATATAAAGATGAAATTGGATGTATATATTAGATTATTATTACTAATATTATTATTATCGATAAAATATTAATATTATCATAATTAGTATGGTATTATTATTATTATTATTATTATTATTATTATCATTTTTTACAATTATTATTATCATTAATATTATATTTATCATTATTATTAATTTTATTAATATTATTAGATATTAATAGTATTTTTATTATATATTATTATTATTAATTAAAAAAAAACAGTAGGGATCTATATTATACGCGTGACCTCTGTATCCTTTATCTCTATTATTTTTTTTTGTTTCTTTCCTGCTCCCAACTCGTGAACGTGTGTTGACATTTTCTCCATTTTTATCAACCGATCTCTATTATTACAACATGATTATGTATAATTGCAAATCAAATAAAAAGGAAATCCAATGGGATTAAAAAGCACATCGATATTTTTTTTTTCTTCTTCTCTGCACGCTCCAATTTTTTTTTCTCTTAATTCAATTTCGAATAAAGTTTCAAAATCTAAAAATGCAGAAAGGTTAGAAATCTTTCTTTGAATCTATCTGCAAAATCTCAACTCTCAAATCTTTATATCGATCTTGAATTTTGAAGTCAAATTTAGTTTAAAAAAAGTCAACAATTGTTCTTGAGACAAATTCGCGTTCGTGTATATGTTTCTGATCAAATTGATGATTCCAGTAGTTTTTATACATGTTTAGAAAACTATTTCGTGTTATAAACATTATCTATAATGTTATCTATTACGAAATCAATTTTTTTTTGTTCCAAGAACCGACGCTGCAGTAGGCCTTTAGTATATATATTTTTTTTATTTTAGAACCCAAATTATTTTTTTTTCTGTAATGTTTTGAAGCTTTAAAGGGAACCCCGATTTTGTTTTTTTTTTTGGTTATTGATGTTTTGTTGAATCCATGAGACTTGTGGAGAAGAAGAGGAATAGAAGAAAAACAGTTTATATATAAAATTTAAATTCGATATTAGTACAGAGAATCAGAGTTGGTGGGATGGTCGAGAGTGTTTGCGTGTGAGCATGTGGTCACGAGATCGAGTCCAGAGGACGGCAGTTTCTTTTTTTTTTTGAAACTCTTTTCATGTGAGGTAGTTTTCTTTTCTAATTTTATTATTGTTATTATATATTAATTATTATTAGTATTATTATTATTAGTGTGATTGTTTTGATTGTTATTGTTATTGTTATTATTAGTATCATACTTGTTATCATATTTGAAAGTATTATAGACATTACTATTATTATTATGATAGGTATTAATAATATTATTATTAGTAATAAACTTATCATTTTAGTATTTTAGCATCATTAGGATTATGATTATGATTATCATTATTATTATTATGATGGAAATAAAAATATATTATTATCATCAATATTAGAATTTGTACCGGTTTATAAATAATAGTATCATCAGTACATTTACAATTAATAATATCATATTTATCAGTATCATCATTAATATTTACTAGTATTATTATGATTATCATTTATCATTTTATAAATATTAGAACCCTTATTATTAACATAAGTATGGTATTAGTATTAATATTATTTTAGAGTTATTATTATTAGTATCATTAACAGTTATCATTTTCATTTTTTTTGCTATTAGTATTATCATTATTAATAAAATTATTATTATTATTAGTAAATCATTATTATCTAAATTATTATTTTAACAAATAAATCTTTTGTACACTATATATATACTTATGGTATATACTAGGATTGTATTAATAATTCACATAACAAACTAATAAAATTTCATAAATACAATACTAACCACAAATATATGTATATAAATATATTAATGTCACTATTTATATAAACATAAATCATTATAGATATATATACATAAAATCGATATATATATATATATATAATATAACTTAAAATATAATATAAGTATACGTTTTAAAATAAACGTTAGAATAAATTCTACAAAACTATAATATATAAATAATACATATTAATAAATGAAATTTTGTAACTTACATTATACGTATTAATATATACACAATTGATATAGGTTCGTGAATCCGAGGCTAACCCTGCATTGTTCAATGACGTCATATATATTTTTACTACAAAATACAGTATCGTGAGTTTCATTTGCCTTTTTACCCTTTATATTTTGGGCTGAATTTTATAACTGTTTTACGAAATTGACACAAGTACGTGAAACTACATTCTATGGTTGGATTATCGAAGTCGAATATGCCCCTTTTTATTAAGTCTGGTAATCTAAGAATTAGGGAACAGACACCCTAATTGACGCGAATCCTAAAGATAGATCTATCGGGCCCAACAAGCCCCATCCAAAGTACCGGATGTTTTAGTACTTCGAAATTTATATCATGTCCGAAGGAGGATCCCGGAATGATGGGGATATTCTTATATATGCATATTGTTAATGTCGATTACCAGGTGTTCAATCCATATGAATGATATTTTTGTCTCTATGCATGGGACGTATGTTTATGAGAAATGGAAATCTGAAATCTTGTGGTCTATTAAAATGATGGAAACGATTGTTTAAGTTAAACTAATGAACTCACCAACCTTTTGGTTGACACTTTAAAGCATGTTTATTCTCAGGTACGAAAGAAATCTTCCGCTGTATATTTGCTCATTTTATAGATATTACTTGGAGTCATTCATGGCATATTTCAAAAGACGTTGCATTCGAGTCGTCGAGTTCATCAAGATTATTATCAAGTTAATTATAGTTGGATATATTATGAAATGGTATGCATGCCTGTCAACTTTCGATGTAATGAAAGTTTGTCTTTTCAAAAACGAATGCAATGTTTGTAAAATGTATCATATAGAGGTCAAGTACCTCGCGATGTAATCAACTGTTGTGAATCGTTTATAATCGATATGGACTTCGTCCGGATGGATTAGGACGGGTCTTCACAGTTGGTATCAGAGCGGTGGTCTTAGCGAACCAGGTCTTGCATTAGTGAGTCTAACTGATAGTCGTTAGAATGCATTAATGAGTCTGGACTTCGACCGTGTCTGCATGTCAAAAGTTTTGCTTATCATTTAGTGTCGAAAAATTATTTGCTTATCATCCTTAAAGTCTAAGACACGTCTTACTGCCTTTATTGCATAGACAGTGTATAGTTAAATTCATATCTTAGCGTATCTGTTATTGTTACCTTTGCGTGACAGCTTCCGTAGATTCCTCCGTAGCTTATGGGATTTTAGTATTATATATGCATATGTAAATTATGTATTGCAGGGTACTAATCTACATCCTATAATCTATTTCTTATCGAAAATCCTTCATCTGATCGTACGAGATGAATCCCTCAACCAGTTCGAGTCCATCAGATTTCGATAGCTATTTCGATAGTTATTCCGACAGCTATTTCGATATGGATTTCCACTCGAGCTCCGAAAGCAGAGTAACCGGAATGAATCAATCAATTAGCCATCATCTATTCTGAATGAAATGGAGATGGGTTCGTAGTCGACTTAATCAATGGAAACGCGAAGAAGGCGATCATTTCCACTAACCAAATTCACCTCTTGACAATGAACCTAAAACGTTTACCGGAGAACCTATTCGAGACACCATTTTCTCTCTCATTTCCAAAGTATCTCATCACGATCATATACTATCTCAGATTCTAAACCTCATTCATCCGCTCGTCCGAACCGACAATCATCCCGGTGTAATAGAAGAAGTTAATGAACTTCGCGCATAAGTTGTAGTCTTGGAAAATATGGTGCAAAACGTACCAGCTTCATCCAAATCACCGGCACCAACAGTACCACCAACAACCCAAATTTCATTATCACATGCCTCAACATCTCAATCTATACCTCGAGTATAATCATCATTCTACATGACGTTCTACATCAGTTATCTTCGTTCGACATGGTGATTATGTAATCTCTAATGTTTTAGAGATTATTTATTCTAGTTCCAACTGAAAACTAAATGAGTTTAATATCATGTTAACTCATTAAATTCATGATTACATCTGAAGAAAATATATATGTATATATGTTTTCATAAAGATTGTAATTAAAAATTCTTTTGTACAAACTGTTAATAATAAAAATATTTTAACGGGTAGGTAATACCCGAGGAATATTTAAATTTCACATTAATAAGTTACACTGTATATTCTTCGAATCTGATTCAACAGTTATTCACTATCCTATTTACAACCACCGGGATACTTATCCGTTCACCAAAGAATAATATTTTCATTCAAATTCAATTTCATATTTGGATTTTGACCTATCAGAATCCAACAAGTGACATAATGAAGAAATAATGGACACAATAAAAATTGATTAGAAACAGACTAATTAACAATATTAAATTTTATCAAGAAACCACGCTAACAAAATTCTAGCTAACAGTTCCTAGCTAACTGTTAATTCCGTATTACATTTTATTTATCGCAATTTATTTATCGCAATTTATTTTATCGCAATTTATATTCTTGCAATTTTATTTATTGTCATTTAATTTCTGTTATTTACTTTACGCACTTTATTTATCGTCATTTAATTTATGTTATTTATTTTACGCACTTTAAATATCGGGACACGTATACAAGGTTTTGACATATCATATCGACACATCTATATATATTATTTGGAATCACCATAGACACTCTATATGCAGTAATGATCGAGTTCTCTATACAGGGTTGAGGTTGATTCTATAATAATATATATACTTTGAGTTGTGATCGAGTCTGAGACATGTACACGGGTCAAGATACGTATTAATTAATTCAAATATTATATATTAAACTATATATGAATGATTGCACTGTCAACTGTGGACTATCGACTGTGGACTAATAACATTGGACAATTAAAATGAATTAAAATATTGAATATAACATATGAAACTAAACAATTCTTCAAGTTTGCCACTTGATTTCGTCTTAAACCTCATTTGTATCTTCACGATTACATTCTGCGTTCAAACCTTTTATGATTCTTGAAAACATCTCAATCGATAGGATGAATCAACCGCACTTCATCTACGGAAGGAAAGATTTATGCATATAGTTATGCACCTGAGAAACTCTCGGCAATTGAGTAAAAGTTCAACACGTAGCCGCGTCAGATCCTTTGGCATTTATTAACAAAAACAACTTTGCGATCCCTTTTCAAAATTAGCCAATTTTGTCACAGCTCCAACAAGTCAACTTTGACTTTTCGTACGAAACAACCTTATTATAACGTTTATATATACGCGTGCTCTTTTATTGTTACCAGGTAACCTTTCATATTCCATCATATTACCATCAGCGTTTAATCATCTAAAAACACAATTCTCCTGAAACCACCTCGGATTAATAACCGATGATTCAGATATCATAGCATTAAATGCATAGGAAACAGAAAAATGGTAGATGGTCTAAACGGACAAAAGTTTGATGATAAAGAAAGGAGTGTTAGGAACGCTCGATAGAAAATTGGGTATTGAAAAACAGATTGAGTTACCCATGAAGGAGACCAAGGACAAATACAAGGACCAAATCCTATATTCAAAGGATTCAGGTAATTCTGGATCCGTTGAAATCTTTAGAGAATATCTTGCTCCGAAGTCATGTTAAAATCTTGCAGAAAATCTTTCTCCATCAACCGTCGACCTTAGAAATTCCAAAATATCATCATCAATATCTTTGATATTTTTGAGGATATTTTCATAAATATTCTCGTCCGAAATTATATACCTCTTCGTGCTTCCTGTGTATCAATATATTGGAAACATTCAATAGAAAATATAGTACCGAAAAGCAGATTATGCGAAACTATGAAGAAAGCCGTGGATAAATCACAAAGAATAAGTTTGACTTCAAAGAATTCAATGTCTGCTAAAGTCTATAGTGAATAACTTGCTCCTTACTCTAAACCCTTGCAGACAATAGTTTCTATCATCCTCTGATCTTAGATATTCTGAGATATTATCGTACCTTTCATTATAAATATCCTCCATATTTCTGGAGATATTTTTATAATTATTGTTATCTGAAATCATTAATCTTTTCGTGCTATCGGTATTACATCATATAGAAACTGTTAGTTTCTATATTCTGTAAATTTTCAAGCTTAAAATATGAATGTTATTGAAGTAATGATGGGAACTGATGCATGAGTTAGTATAATATAATGACACTTGATCAACGTGATTATATTACAGTAAGTCATGCTGAGTTTCTAAATGAAACGTGATGATTCACAGATCATAACGTCATCATGTGCCATGTTACATAACTCTTTCATCCTACTTAACTCCGTAACAAATCAATAAAATGTATTCTTGATGGTTCTATCTTCCGTGATGTTGATTAATTTGAAAATCAAATCGTGCTATCACGTTCCTTCATGCTTAGAACATTATAATCATTCAAAACTCTATATCTATAAATTCTGGACCATTATTCGCTTGACTTGAAGTCGGGAAGAGAAAACAAAAGCATAGAGCTTTGAAATATAAGGGAGAATATAAAGTCCGATAACAACACATAAATTACAAACCGTGTATATCAATGTTTATCGCAACATAAAGACACGGGAGAATTAAAAACATTATAATCCCGAGGGCGAAGTAGAAGAAAGCAGATTCCTCTGGTGGAAGTTGGAAAAGGAGAATGATTGTTGCGATAGTAAGGATGAGGACAAGGATCAGAACTGGATTAATCATTTTCAGAATCTTTTGGATGTATGAACTAAGAAAGAAAGTATAAGAATGGTGAGAATAATGGAAAGGAAGAGCTTAATTTATACTGGAAATATCAGACGTAGTAATCCGGGCAGATCACCGTATTTAATTAAAGAGATCTTAATTTCCATAAAACCCGAAGAATCAGATTTTATAGATCTTCAAGATTTTCTTTAAATCCCTTAAATTCCGGAATTCAACCAAGGCAATGTCAAAAGTTAAGACGCGCCTTATTTTCTAAATTCAAACCTGACTACGTCAAAAGTTAAAAACAAATCTTAGTTTCTCATTTCATCCTTTTGTGAATAGCTTCATTCGCACTCTTCGAATAATCGAATTATTTTTATCCATATTACTCAATGATGATAAAACTCAAGTTATCAACTCATATTCGTCAGGAAAACATATTTATTGTTAGCTATGACGACCTCACTCAAATTTCGGGACGAAATTTCTTTAACGGGTAGGTACTGTGATGACCCGGGAATTTCTGACCAAATTTAAACATAATCTTATATGATTCGACTCGATAATCAAAGTCTATTAAACCGAGTCTCATTATGTTTGAACTATTTCATGATAACATTTGACCTTTAACTATTTCCGACGATTCACGAACCTTTAATTGTAACTAAGAATGTAAATATAAATAATTATATATAAAACTAATTATATTAGTATTAATGAACTATTAAGTAATTTTGTTATTATAAAAGATAACATTTAATAACTAAAGATTTTCATTTTGAATATATATAGTATATTGTATATAAATGATTCAAACATATTTTACCAACGTTATCAAAATATTAAATGTACAATGTTATACTTTGTAGTTAATTGTTTAATATACATAATTAATCATCTACTCAACATTTAAAACATGATTTTATATATATGGTAGTATACATATATACATAAATATAACTATATATATATATGATTTTATACATAATTATTATATTATGTATATGTAGAAATTTATAATATATCTATGATGAAATAATGCAATATTTTAATAAATATATATAATACTTACATATATAAAACATTTATATTTTTCATAATTACATACATAAGTATAATATAATTAGTATGTAAATAAATATTATAATATATTTATATTAAAATGCATAAATATATAATATTCAGTATATGTTACAATACATATTACATAATTATTAAATATTACATAATAATAGATGATATTAATAAATTAAATTTAAATACAAATATAGTTGTTGTAGTAATGTTATTTGTATCGTCAAATATCAATATTTGTATTCATAATATCACTTTATATCATATAAAGATGAAATTGGATGTATATATTAGATTATTATTACTAATATTATTATTATCGATAAAATATTAATATTATCATAATTAGTATGGTATTATTATTATTATTATTATTATTATTATTATCATTTTTACAATTATTATTATCATTAATATTATATTTATCATTATTATTAATTTTATTAATATTATTAGATATTAATAGTATTTTTATTATATATTATTATTATTAATTAAAAAAAAACAGTAGGGATCTATATTATACGCGTGACCTCTGTATCCTTTATCTCTATTATTTTTTTTTTGTTTCTTTCCTGCTCCCAACTCGTGAACCTATGTTGACATTTTCTCCATTTTTATCAACCGATCTCTATTATTACAACATGATTATCTATAATTGCAAATCAAATAAAAAGGAAATCCAATGGGATTAAAAAGCACATCGATATTTTTTTTCTTCTTCTCTGCACGCTCCAATTTTTTTTTCTCTTAATTCAATTTCGAATAAAGTTTCAAAATCTAAAAATGCAGAAAGGTTAGAAATCTTTCTTTGAATCTATCTGCAAAATCTCAACTCTCAAATCTTTATATCGATCTTGAATTTTGAAGTCAAATTTAGTTTAAAAAAAGTCAACAATTATTCTTGAGACAAATTCGCGTTCGTGTATATGTTTCTGATCAAATTGACGATTCCAGTAGTTTTTATACATGTTTAGAAAACTATTTCGTGTTATAAACATTATCTATAATGTTATCTATTACGAAATCAATTTTTTTTGTTCCAAGAACCGACGCTGCAGTAGGCCTTTAGTATATATTTTTTTTTTATTTTAGAACCCAAATTATTTTTTTTTCTGTAATGTTTTGAAGCTTTAAAGGGAACCCCGATTTTGTTTTTTTTTTTTTTGGTTATTGATGTTTTGTTGAATCCATGAGACTTGTGGAGAAGAAGAGGAATAGAAGAAAAACAGTTTATATATTAAATTTAAATTCGATATTAGTACAGAGAATCAGAGTTGGTGGGATGGTCGAGAGTGTTTGCGTGTGAGCATGTGGTCACGAGATCGAGTCCAGAGGACGGTAGTTTCTTTTTTTTTTTTTGAAACTCTTTTCATGTGAGGTAGTTTTCTTTTCTAATTTTATTATTGTTATTATATATTAATTATTATTAGTATTATTATTATTATTAGTGTGATTGTTTTGATTGTTATTGTTATTGTTATTATTAGTATCATACTTGTTATCATATTTGAAAGTATTATAGACATTATTATTATTATTATGATAGGTATTAATAATATTATTATTAGTAATAAACTTATCATTTTAGTATTTTAGCATCATTAGGATTATGATTATGATTATCATTATTATTATTATGAAGGAAATAAAAATATATTATTATCATCAATATTAGAATTTGTACCGGTTTATAAATAATAGTATCATCAGTACATTTACAATTAATAATATCATATTTATCAGTATCATCATTAATATTTACTAGTATTATTATGATTATCATTTATCATTTTATAAATATTAGAACCCTTATTATTAACATAAGTATGGTATTAGTATTAATATTATTTTAGAGTTATTATTATTAGTATCATTAACAGTTATCATTTTCATTTTTTTTGCTATTAGTATTATCATTATTAATAAAATTATTATTATTATTAGTAAATCATTATTATCTAAATTATTATTTTAACAAATAAATCTTTTGTACACTATATATATACTTATGGTATATACTAGGATTGTATTAATAATTCACATAACAAACTAATAAAATTTCATAAATACAATACTAACCACAAATATATGTATATAAATATATTAATGTCACTATTTATATAAACGTAAATCATTATAGATATATATACATAAAATCGATATATATATATATAATATAACTTAAAATATAATATAAGTATACGTTTTAAAATAAACGTTAGAATAAATTCTACAAAACTATAATATATAAATAATACATATTAATAAATGAAATTTTGTAACTTAAATTATACGTATTAATATATACACAATTGATATAGGTTCGTGAATCCGAGGCTAACCCTGCATTGTTCAATGACGTCATATATATTTTTACTACAAAATACAGTATCGTGAGTTTCATTTGCCTTTTTACCCTTTATATTTTTGGGCTGACTTTTATAACTGTTTTACGAAATTGACACAAGTATGTGAAACTACATTCTATGGTTGGATTATCGAAGTCGAATATGCCCCTTTTTATTAAGTCTGGTAATCTAAGAATTAGGGAACAGACACCCTAATTGACGCGAATCCTAAAGATAGATCTATCGGGCCCAACAAGCCCCATCCAAAGTACCGGATGTTTTAGTACTTCGAAATTTATATCATGTCCGAAGGAGGATCCCGGAATGATGGGGATATTCTTATATATGCATATTGTTAATGTCGGTTACCAGGTGTTCAATCTATATGAATGATATTTTTGTCTCTATGCATGGGACGTATGTTTATGAGAAATGGAAATCTGAAATCTTGTGGTCTATTAAAATGATGGAAACGATTGTTTAAGTTAAACTAATGAACTCACCAACCTTTTGGTTGACACTTTAAAGCATGTTTATTCTCAGGTATGAAAGAAATCTTCCGCTGTGTATTTGCTCATTTTATAGATATTACTTGGAGTCATTCATGGCATATTTCAAAAGACGTTGCATTCGAGTCGTCGAGTTCATCAAGATTATTATCAAGTCAATTATAGTTGGATATATTATGAAATGGTATGCATGCCGGTCAACTTTCGATGTAATGAAAGTTTGTCTTTTCAAAAACGAATGCAATATTTGTAAAATGTATCATATAGAGGTCAAGTACCTCGCGATGTAATCAACTGTTGTGAATCGTTTATAATCGATATGGACTTCGTCCGGATGGATTAGGACGGGTCTTCACATACTTCGGCTCAAATAAGCATAATAATAACTTAGTTACGATACATTAATTGAAAAAGGAAGAACATAGCTTACAGTGATTATTTATCGCGTAGCGTTACAGGGACAGAACTCCGACTTTAAAACCCGTAAAACATTCCTTACAATAACCCAATTATTATTAACTTAATATTAAAATTAATATTATAATTATAAATATATATTATGTTTACATAGAGAAAGAAAGAAGAAAAGGTGTAAGGAAATCGATCAGAATGCGCGGCCTTTTATAGGCCCACTTTGAACTGTACAGCTCCGCGAGTGCGGAGGTTTTGTGCTTCACAGCTCCGCGAGTGCGGAGCTTCGGATTCCAGCTCACCAAATGAATTAAACGTGGGTTGCTTTGATTAAAATAATATAATATATATATATATATATATATATATATATATATATATATATATATATATATATATATATATATATAATTAATTATATATAATATTTTATTCTTGTGCATAGTTGACTTGTAATTTTAGCTCCGTTGAGTCGCACGTTGATAGTTGGTTCATGTCTCGGTTCCGGATTTTCGAACGCCTTTTCGTATAATTTAATATCTTGTACTTTGCGTTTTGCGGCTTGTACTCTTGTAATTTCTAGACGTTTCTCATCAATAATTTGAACCACTTGGATTGTACTTTGTACTTTTTAGCTTTTTGGTCGTTTGCATCTTCAAATCGTCGTTTTCTTCTTTTGTCTTTGCACTTATTTATTTAAACGATTATTACATAAAAATAGATCAATAGCAACTAAAAGCTTTACATATTGGAAGGATATTGATACTAAATATATGTTCCTTTTTAGCATTATCAAATATCCCCACACTTGAACGTTGCTTGTCCTCAAGCAATACATAACTTGAAATTAAATCACACTTTACTCGAATCATTTTTTTATTCTCACACTTTATACATCAGTGATTTTAATACGGTGGTATAAACAATGATAGTCACGATGTGGTTTACAGTCCCACATGACTATGAAAATGTAGATCCTTTAAGGAAATTGGATCTTTATGAAAACATTTGATCTTTTGAAAATTCATTCTAGCTTTTACCCTAGATAAGTTTTCCGGAATAACCCTTCACCGGTGTTTGCAAAATATTTTTGTGGGTTGCGTGGGTTTCATATTTTACGTTTTTAGCTCAAAACTTGTGGTTTTGTGTCACCCACTTTCTAACCTTGTATTAGGAAAGCACACGTCCAGTTTACTTGCTCCGTATATTACCTTTCGATAAACTACCATCTGGTTGTAAAGGAAAGCGATGAACAAGCATCTGTTAAGGCAATGTCTAATGACATGCAGATGTTCATGGTCCAAAAACGTGTCGGATGCAATTACTATCCTTTGTAGGAGCAATAGTAAATATCACCCTATAATTTTTTGGTCTGGCACAAGGTCCTATCTTCGACCATACTATGCAACCACTGTTCTTACGGTTGACACCCGATTTGGTTCAGGTGACCTAATGAATTCCGGTGAATTCTTAGGATTTACGTTCAATGGTAATGAACGCACTGAAAATAGGTTTTCAGAAAACAAATCGGTTTGTAATTTGATCAAAATATTTTCTCGTTCAAGCTTGAGTTTAGATATCATTGAATTCCATGAGTTTGTAATTCTCAATCTTTAAGGTCAATCCCAAGGATTGAGTAATATCAGGCTTAAAAGCTGATTTTTGATCTTTTAAGGAGATTATCCTTTCTGGGGGTCTGATTCATTAGTCTTATCAAGCTAATTTGCACGGCGCCCTCCCTATTTTACGAGATAGATCCTCTCATGGTTAGGATAAGTCTGACCACTTGGCGACCCTGTTTGATGTTGAGGTCCGTGGATTTCCTGCTGATTTTAGAGATGACTTTTCTAGATTTTGTAGAAAAATGAGTGTGATTAGTGTAGAAAAATGATTAAAAATTATTCATGAGGGTGATTAGTGTAGAAAAATGATTAAAAATACAGAGTTTGCAAACATATTGTTTTATATCACATTTGATATTTTATGTCTTGTCGTTAAAATTAGTAGCTTTTGCTGAACTTTAATGTCAGTCTTTGAAAATGCGCTGTTTTACCTTGTTTTGTACATAAGATAAACTACAAACATATAATATATATATATATATATATATATATATATATATATATATATATATATATATATATATATATATATATATATATATATATATATATATATATATATATATATATATATATATATATATATAACCTTTATTTATTAAAACAATTTAAATGAATAATTTTTTTTTAAAATTTTGTTTCCTTTTACTTTAGGTAGTTTCGGTATGTTTATGAAATGTCCCGTTCTTATTGATTAAAAACGTTCCATATTAATTGATTTCGTTGCGAGGTTTTGACCTCTATATGAGACGTTTTTCAAAGACTGCATTCATTTTTAAACAAACCATAACCTTTATTTCATCAATAAAGGTTTAAAAAGCTTTACGTAGATTATCAAATAATGATAATCTAATATATCCTGTTTACACACGACCATTACATAATGGTTTACAATACAAATATGTTACAACAAAATAAGTTTCTTGAATGCAGTTTTTACACAATATCATACAAGCATGGACTCCAAATCTTGTCCTTATTTAAGTATGCGACAGCGGAAGCTCTTAATAATCACCTGAGAATAAACATGCTTAAAACGTCAACAAAAATGTTGGTGAGTTATAGGTTTAACCTATATATATCAAATCGTAACAATAGACCACAAGATTTCATATTTCAATACACATCCCATACATAGAGATAAAAATCATTCATATGGTGAACACCTGGTAACCGACAATAACAAGATGCATATATAAGAATATCCCCATCATTCCGGGACACCCTTCGGATATGATATAAATTTCGAAGTACTAAAGCATCCGGTACTTTGGATGGGGTTTGTTAGGCCCAATAGATCTATCTTTAGGATTCGCGTCAATTAGGGTGTCTGTTCCCTAATTCTTAGATTACCAGACTTAATAAAAAGGGGCATATTCGATTTTGATAATTCAACCATAGAATGTAGTTTCACGTACTTGTGTCTATTTTGTAAATCATTTATAAAACCTGCATGTATTCTCATCCCAAAAATATTAGATTTTAAAAGTGGGACTATAACTCACTTTCACAGATTTTTACTTCGTCGGGAAGTAAGACTTGGCCACTGGTTGATTCACGAACCTATAACAATATATACATATATATCAAAGTATGTTCAAAATATATTTACAACACTTTTAATATATTTTGATGTTTTAAGTTTATTAAGTCAGCTGTCCTCGTTAGTAACCTACAACTAGTTGTCCACAGTTAGATGTACAGAAATAAATCGATAAATATTATCTTGAATCAATCCACGACCCAGTGTATACGTATCTCAGTTTTGATCACAACTCAAACTATATATATTTTGGAATCAACCTCAACCCTGTATAGCTAACTCCAACATTCACATATAGAGTGTCTATGGTTGTTCCGAAATATATATAGATGTGTCGACATGATAGGTCGAAACATTGTATACGTGTCTATGGTATCTCAAGATTACATAATATATAATACAAGTTGATTAAGTTATGGTTGGAATAGATTTGTTACCAATTTTCACGTAGCTAAAATGAGAAAAATTATCCAATCTTGTTTTACCCATAACTTCTTCATTTTAAATCCGTTTTGAGTGAATCAAATTGCTATGGTTTCATATTGAACTCTATTTTATGAATCTAAACAAAAAAAGTATAGGTTTCTAGTCGGAAAAATAAGTTACAAGTCGTTTTTGTAAAGGTAGTCATTTCAGTCGAAAGAACGACGTCTAGATGACCATTTTAGAAAACATACTTTCACTTTGAGTTTAACCATAATTTTTGGATATAGTTTCATGTTCATAATAAAAATCATTTTCTCAGAATAACAACTTTTAAATCAAAGTTTATCATAGTTTTTAACTAACTAACCCAAAACAGCCCGCGGTGTTACTACGACGGCGTAAATCCGGTTTTACGGTGTTTTTCGTGTTTCCAGGTTTTAAATCATTAAGTTAGCATATCATATAGATATAGAACATGTGTTTAGTTGATTTTAAAAGTCAAGTTATAAGGATTAACTTTTGTTTGCGAACAAGTTTAGAATTAACTAAACTATGTTCTAGTGATTACAAGTTTAAACCTTCAAATAAGATAGCTTTATATGTATGAATCGAATGATGTTATGAACATCATTACTACCTTAAGTTCCTTGGATGAACCTACTAGAAAAGAGAAAAATGGATCTAGCTTCAATGGATCCTTGGATGGCTCAAAGTTCTTGAAGCAAAATCATGACACGAAA
This sequence comes from Rutidosis leptorrhynchoides, assembly GCF_046630445.1. Taxonomy (NCBI): domain Eukaryota; kingdom Viridiplantae; phylum Streptophyta; class Magnoliopsida; order Asterales; family Asteraceae; genus Rutidosis; species Rutidosis leptorrhynchoides. Next base: position 584,888,249 of record NC_092334.1, on the reverse strand, counting down.
ACAAGTTCAAGTAAGATCATCACTTGAAATAAGATTGTTATAGTTATAGAAATTGAACCAAAGTTTGAATATGATTATTACCTTGTATTAGAATGATAACCTACTGTAAGAAACAAAGATTTCTTGAGGTTGGATGATCACCTTACAAGATTGGAAGTGAGCTAGCAAACTTGAAAGTATTCTTGATTTTATGAAACTAGAACTTTTGGAATTTATGAAGAACACTTAGAACTTGAAGATAGAACTTGAGAGAGTTCAATTAGATGAAGAAAATTGAAGAATGAAAGTGTTTGTAGGTGTTTTTGGTCGTTGGTGTATGGATTAGATATAAAGGATATGTAATTTTGTTTTCATGTAAATAAGTCATGAATGATTACTCATATTTTTGTAATCTTATGAGATATTTCATGCTAGTTGCCAAATGATGGTTCCCACATGTGTTAGGTGACTCACATGGGCTGCTAAGAGCTGATCATTGGAGTGTATATACCAATAGTACATACATCTAAAAGCTGTGTATTGTACGAGTACGAATACGGGTGCATACGAGTAGAATTGTTGATGAAACTGAACGAGAATGTAATTGTAAGCATTTTTGTTAAGTAGAAGTATTTTGATAAGTGTATTGAAGTCTTTCAAAAGTGTATAAATACATATTAAAACACTACATGTATATACATTTTAACTGAGTCGTTAAGTCATCGTTAGTCGTTACATGTAAGTGTTGTTTTGAAACCTTTAGGTTAACGATCTTGTTAAATGTTGTTAACCCAATGTTTATAATAACAAAAGAGATTTTAAATTATTATATTATCATGATATTATGATGTACGAATATCTCTTAATATGATATATATACATTAAATGTCGTTACAACGATAAACGTTACATATATGTCTCGTTTCAAAATCATTAAGTTAGTAGTCTTGTTTTTACATATGTAGTTCATTGTTAATATAATTAATGATATGTTTACTTATCATAATATCATGTTAACTATATATATAACCATATATATATCATCATATAGTTTTTTTTACAAGTTTTAACGTTCGTGAATCACCGGTCAACTTGGGTGGTCAATTGTCTATATGAAACCTATTTCAATTAATCAAGTCTTAACAAGTTTGATTGCTTAACATGTTGGAAACATTTAATCATGTAAACATCAATCTCAATTAATATATATAAACATGGAAAAGTTCGGGTCACTACAGTACCTACCCGTTAAATAAATTTCGTCCCGAAATTTTAAGCTGTTGAAGGTGTTGACGAATCTTCTGGAAATAGATGCGGGTATTTCTTCTTCATCTGATCTTCACGCTCCCAGGTGAACTCGGGTCCTCTACGAGCATTCCATCGAACCTTAACAATTGGTATCTTGTTTTGCTTAAGTCTTTTAACCTCACGATCCATTATTTCGACGGGTTCTTCGATGAATTGGAGTTTTTCGTTGATTTGGATTTCATCTAACGGAATAGTGAGATCTTCTTTAGCAAAACATTTCTTCAAATTCGAGACGTGGAAAGTGTTATGTACAGCCGCGAGTTGTTGAGGTAACTCAAGTCGGTAAGCTACTGGTCCGACACGATCAATAATCTTGAATGGTCCAATATACCTTGGATTTAATTTCCCTCGTTTACCAAATCGAACAACGCCTTTCCAAGGTGAAACTTTAAGCATGACCATCTCTCCAATTTCAAATTCTATATCTTTTCTTTTAATGTCAGCGTAGCTCTTTTGTCGACTTTGGGCGGTTTTCAACCGTTGTTGAATTTGGATGATCTTCTCGGTAGTTTCTTGTATAATCTCCGGACCCGTAATCTGTCTATCCCCCACCTCACTCCAACAAATCGGAGACCTGCACTTTCTACCATAAAGTGCTTCAAACGGCGCCATCTCAATGCTTGAATGGTAGCTGTTGTTGTAGGAAAATTCTGCTAACGGTAGATGTCGATCCCAACTGTTTCCGAAATCAATAACACATGCTCGTAGCATGTCTTCAAGCGTTTGTATCGTCCTTTCGCTCTGCCCATCAGTTTGTGGATGATAGGCAGTACTCATGTCTAGACGAGTTCCTAATGCTTGCTGTAATGTCTGCCAGAATCTTGAAATAAATCTGCCATCCCTATCAGAGATAATAGAGATTGGTATTCCATGTCTGGAGACGACTTCCTTCAAATACAGTCGTGCTAACTTCTCCATCTTGTCATCTTCTCTTATTGGTAGGAAGTGTGCTGATTTGGTGAGACGATCAACTATTACCCAAATAGTATCAAAACCACTTGCAGTCCTTGGCAATTTAGTGATGAAATCCATGGTAATGTTTTCCCATTTCCATTCCGGGATTTCGGGTTGTTGAAGTAGACCTGATGGTTTCTGATGCTCAGCTTTGACCTTAGAACACGTCAAACATTCTCCTACGTATTTAGCAACATCGGCTTTCATACCCGGCCACCAAAAATGTTTCTTGAGATCCTTGTACATCTTTCCCGTTCCAGGATGTATTGAGTATCTGGTTTTATGAGCTTCTCTAAGTACCATTTCTCTCATATCTCCAAATTTTGGTACCCAAATCCTTTCAGCCCTATACCGGGTTCCGTCTTCCCGAATATTAAGATGTTTCTCCGATCCTTTGGGTATTTCATCCTTTAAATTTCCCTCTTTTAAAACTCCTTGTTGCGCCTCCTTTATTTGAGTAGTAATGTTATTATGAATCATTATATTCATAGATTTTACTCGAATGGGTTCTCTATCCTTCCTACTCAAGGCATCGGCTACCACATTTGCCTTCCCCGGGTGGTAACGAATCTCAAAATCGTAATCATTCAATAATTCAATCCACCTACGCTGCCTCATATTCAGTTGTTTCTGATTAAATATGTGTTGAAGACTTTTGTGGTCGGTATATATAATACTTTTGACCCCATATAAGTAGTGCCTCCAAGTCTTTAATGCAAAAACAACCGCGCCTAATTCCAAATCATGCGTCGTATAATTTTGTTCGTGAATCTTCAATTGTCTAGACGCATAAGCAATCACCTTCGTTCGTTGCATTAATACACAACCGAGACCTTGCTTTGATGCGTCACAATAAATCACAAAATCATCATTCCCTTCAGGCAATGACAATATAGGTGCCGTAGTTAGCTTTTTCTTCAATAACTGAAACGCTTTCTCTTGTTCATCATTCCATTCAAATTTCTTCCCTTTATGCGTTAATGCAGTCAAGGGTTTTGCTATTCTGGAAAAGTCTTGGATGAACCTTCTGTAGTAACCAGCTAGTCCTAAAAACTGGCGTATGTGTTTCGGAGTTTTCGGGGTTTCCCACTTTTCAACAGTTTCTATCTTTGCCGGATCCACCTTAATACCTTCTTTGTTCACTATGTGACCGAGGAATTGAACTTCTTCCAACCAAAATGCACACTTTGAAAACTTAGCGTACAATTCTTCCTTCCTCAATACTTCTAACACTTTTCTCAAATGTTCACCGTGTTCTTGGTCATTCTTTGAGTAAATAAGTATGTCATCAATGAAAACAATGACAAACTTGTCAAGGTATGGTCCACACACTCGGTTCATAAGGTCCATGAACACAGCTGGTGCATTAGTTAAACCAAACGGCATGACCATAAACTCGTAATGACCGTAACGTGTTCTGAAAGCAGTCTTTGGAATATCATCTTCTTTCACCCGCATTTGATGATACCCGGAACGTAAGTCAATCTTTGAATAAACAGACGAGCCTTGTAGTTGATCAAATAAGTCGTCGATTCTCGGTAGTGGGTAGCGGTTCTTGATGGTAAGTTTGTTCAAATCTCGGTAGTCGATACACAACCTGAATGTACCATCTTTCTTCTTGACAAACAAAACAGGAGCTCCCCACGGTGATGTGCTTGGTCGAATGAAACCACGCTCTAAAAGTTCTTGTAATTGGCTTTGCAGTTCTTTCATCTCGCTGGGTGCGAGTCTGTAAGGAGCACGAGCTATTGGTGCAGCTCCTGGTACAAGATCTATTTGAAATTCAACGGATCGATGTGGGGGTAATCCCGGTAATTCTTTCGGAAATACATCGGGAAATTCTTTTGCAATGGGAACATCATTGATGCTCTTTTCTTCAGTTTGTACTTTCTCGACGTGTGCTAGAACAGCATAGCAACCTTTTCTTATTAGTTTTTGTGCCTTCAAATTACTAATAAGATGTAGCTTCGTGTTGCCCTTTTCTCCGTACACCATTAAGGGTTTTCCTTTTTCTCGTATAATGCGAATTGCATTTTTGTAACAAACGATCTCCGCTTTCACTTCTTTCAACCAGTCCATACCGATTATCACATCAAAACTCCCTAACTCTACTGGTATCAAATCAATCTTAAATGTTTCGCTAACCAGTTTAATTTCTCGATTCCGACATATATTATCTGCTGAAATTAATTTACCATTTGCTAATTCGAGTAAAAATTTACTATCCAAAGGCGTCAATGGACAACTTAATTTAGCACAAAAATCTCTACTCATATAGCTTCTATCCGCACCCGAATCAAATAAAACGTAAGCAGATTTATTGTCAATAAGAAACGTACCCGTAACAAGCTCCGGGTCTTCCTGTGCCTCTACCGCATTAATATTGAAAACTCTTCCACGGCCTTGTCCATTCGTGTTCTCCTGGTTCGGGCAATTTCTAATAATGTGGCCTGGTTTTCCACATTTATAACAAACTACATTGGCATAACTTGCTCCGACACTACTTGCTCCGCCATTACTCGTTCCGACACCATTTGTTCCTTTCGTTCTATTAACCCCTGGTCCGTAGACCTCACACTTCACCGCGCTATGACCATTTCTTTTACACTTGTTGCAAAATTTGGTGCAGAACCCCGAGTGATTCTTTTCACACCTTTGGCATAGTTGCTTCTGATTGTTGTTGTTGTTGCGGTTATTATTGTTGTTGGGATGATTGTTGTAGTTGCTGTTGTTGTTGTTGTTGTTGTTGTTGTTGTTGGGCCGTTTGTTGTAGTTGCGATTGATGTTGCGATTGTTGGGATAATTGTTGCGATTATTGTTGTAATTGCTGTTGTTGTTGTATTGGTGATTCTTATCACCGTTTTCCTCCCACTTTCTTTTGACTTGCTTCACATTGGCCTCTTCAGCAGTCTGTTCTTTAATTCTTTCTTCAATCTGGTTCACTAGTTTGTGAGCCATTCTACATGCCTGTTGTATGGAGGCGGGCTCGTGTGAACTTATATCTTCTTGGATTCTTTCCGGTAATCCTTTCACAAACGCGTCGATCTTCTCTTCCTCATCTTCGAATGCTCCCGGACACAATAGGCACAATTCTGTGAATCGTCTTTCGTACGTGGTAATATCAAATCCTTGGGTTCGTAACCCTCTAAGTTCTGTCTTGAGCTTATTGACCTCGGTTCTGGGACGGTACTTCTCGTTCATCAAGTGCTTGAATGCTGACCACGGTAGTGCGTACGCATCATCTTGTCCCACTTGCTCTAGATAGGTATTCCACCATGTTAACGCAGAACCTGTGAAGGTATGCGTAGCGTACTTCACTTTGTCCTCTTCAGTACACTTACTTATGGCAAACACCGATTCAACCTTCTCGGTCCACCGTTTCAATCCGATCGGTCCTTCGGTTCCATCAAATTCCAAAGGTTTGCAGGCAGTGAATTCTTTGTAGGTGCATCCTACACGATTTCCTGTACTGCTAGATCCAAGGTTATTGTTGGTATGTAGCGCAGCCTGTACTGCGGCTATGTTTGAAGCTAGAAAAGTACGGAATTCCTCTTCATTCATATTCACGGTGTGTCGAGTAGTCGGTGCCATTTCCTTCAAAATAGTTAAATGGAACAAGTTAATCATACAGAATATTAAGAGTAGTTAATAGTATTTCGTAGCATAATATGAACTCATTTATAAAAGCTTTTTCTTCATATTAGCGTTTTATAAGTTTAAATTCGGGTAGTACCTACCCGTTAAGTTCATACTTAGTAGCTAATATACAATTCAACTACTACAATTCTATATGAAAAACTGATTATAATAATATTTCGCGTTCAAACTTTTATACAATATTTTACAAACTTACAATACCGCTTATTTTACATAAAGCATGAAATATAGCACACAATAACTTTGATACAAGATAGTTGTGAAGACAATTCTAGCTAGTACACAAGTCGTTCAGCAAAGGCAATAAATACACGTAATTCATACGTCCAGAAACAAGTCATGCATTCTGGTTTTACTAGGACTACTTCCCATCCTTGGTCTTGTGCAACATAACCGTTATGGCCGTTGATAAGACAGCGTGTTGTAACGTCATCAAAGGGACGAGGGTTACGTAATGTCCAACAGTCCCGTAATAATCTAAAAACCTCATTTCTTACCCCAATTACCGACTCCGTCACTTGTGGAAACGTTTTGTTTAATAGTTGTAGCCCGATGTTCTTGTTCTCACTTTGGTGAGAAGCGAACATTACTAATCCGTAAGCATAACATGCTTCTTTATGTTGCATGTTAGCCGCTTTTTCTAAATCACGAAGTCCAATATTCGGATATATTGAGTCAAAATAATTTCTTAACCCGTTGCGTAAAATAGCATTTGGGTTCCCCGCAATATATGCGTCAAAGTAAACACATCGTAACTTATGGGTTTCCCAATGTGATATCCCCCATCTTTCAAACGAAAGTCTCTTATAAACCAAGACATTCTTGGAACGTTCTTCGAATGTCTTACAAACTGATCTCGCCTTAAATAGTTGTGCCGAAGAATTCTGGCCGACTCTAGACAAGATTTCATCAATCATGTCTCCGGGTAGGTCTCTTAAAATATTGGGTTGTCTATCCATTTTGTATTTTTAAACTGTAAAATAGACAAGAGTTAGATTCATAAAAAAAAATACTTATTAATACAAGCAATTTTTACATATATCATAAAGCATAAGAACACTATATTCCATATATTACACCACACGAATACAACTATCTTATTCCGACTCGCTCGTTTCTTCTTCTTCAGTTTTGGTTCGTTTTGCCAAGTTTCTAGGGATATATGATGTTCCCCTAATACGAACCGTCGTTGTCCACATTGGTTTAGAAAAACCTGGTGGTTTAGAGGTTCCCGGGTCATTGTTACAACTTAAGGACTTCGGGGGTTGACGATACATATAAAGTTCATCGGGGTTGGAATTAGATTTCTCTATTTTTATGCCCTTTCCCTTATTATTTTCTTTTGCCTTTTTAAATTCAGTTGGGGTAATTTCTATAACATCATCGGAATTCTCGTCGGAATCCGATTCATCGGAGAATTGGTAATCCTCCCAATATTTTGCTTCCTTGGCGGAAACACCATTGACCATAATTAACTTTGGTCGGTTGGTTGAGGATTTTCTTTTACTTAACCGTTTTATTATTTCCCCCACCGGTTCTATTTCTTCATCCGGTTCCGATTCTTCTTCCGGTTCCGATTCTTCTTCCGGTTCCGACTCTTCTTCCGGTTCCTCTTCGGGAACTTGTGAATCAGTCCACAAATTATTCCAATTTACATTTGACTCTTCATTATTATTAGGTGAGTCAATGGGACTTGTTCTAGAGGTAGACATCTATCACATAATATCAAACACGTTAAGAGATTAATATATCACATAATATTCATATGTTAAAAATATATAGTTTCCAACAAAAATGTTAAGCAATCATTTTTAAAGAAAACACGGTCGAAGTCCAGACTCACTAATGCATCCTAACAAACTCGATAAGACACACTAATGCAAATTTTCTGGTTCTCTAAGACCAACGCTCGGATACCAACTGAAATGTCCCGTTCTTATTGATTAAAAACGTTCCATATTAATTGATTTCGTTGCGAGGTTTTGACCTCTATATGAGACGTTTTTCAAAGACTGCATTCATTTTTAAACAAACCATAACCTTTATTTCATCAATAAAGGTTTAAAAAGCTTTACGTAGATTATCAAATAATGATAATCTAATATATCCTGTTTACACACGACCATTACATAATGGTTTACAATACAAATATGTTACAACAAAATAAGTTTCTTGAATGCAGTTTTTACACAATATCATACAAGCATGGACTCCAAATCTTGTCCTTATTTAAGTATGCGACAGCGGAAGCTCTTAATAATCACCTGAGAATAAACATGCTTAAAACGTCAACAAAAATGTTGGTGAGTTATAGGTTTAACCTATATATATCAAATCGTAACAATAGACCACAAGATTTCATATTTCAATACACATCCCATACATAGAGATAAAAATCATTCATATGGTGAACACCTGGTAACCGACAATAACAAGATGCATATATAAGAATATCCCCATCATTCCGGGACACCCTTCGGATATGATATAAATTTCGAAGTACTAAAGCATCCGGTACTTTGGATGGGGTTTGTTAGGCCCAATAGATCTATCTTTAGGATTCGCGTCAATTAGGGTGTCTGTTCCCTAATTCTTAGATTACCAGACTTAATAAAAAGGGGCATATTCGATTTCGATAATTCAACCATAGAATGTAGTTTCACGTACTTGTGTCTATTTTGTAAATCATTTATAAAACCTACATGTATTCTCATCCCAAAAATATTAGATTTTAAAAGTGGGACTATAACTCACTTTCACAGATTTTTACTTCGTCGGGAAGTAAGACTTGGCCACTGGTTGATTCACGAACCTATAACAATATATACATATATATCAAAGTATGTTCAAAATATATTTACAACACTTTTAATATATTTTGATGTTTTAAGTTTATTAAGTCAGCTGTCCTCGTTAGTAACCTACAACTAGTTGTCCACAGTTAGATGTACAGAAATAAATCGATAAATATTATCTTGAATCAATCCACGACCCAGTGTATACGTATCTCAGTATTGATCACAACTCAAACTATATATATTTTGGAATCAACCTCAACCCTGTATAGCTAACTCCAACATTCACATATAGAGTGTCTATGGTTGTTCCGAAATATATATAGATGTGTCGACATGATAGGTCGAAACATTGTATACGTGTCTATGGTATCTCAAGATTACATAATATATAATACAAGTTGATTAAGTTATGGTTGGAATAGATTTGTTACCAATTTTCACGTAGCTAAAATGAGAAAAATTATCCAATCTTGTTTTACCCATAACTTCTTCATTTTAAATCCGTTTTGAGTGAATCAAATTGCTATGGTTTCATATTGAACTCTATTTTATGAATCTAAACAAAAAAAGTATAGGTTTCTAGTCGGAAAAATAAGTTACAAGTCGTTTTTGTAAAGGTAGTCATTTCAGTCGAAAGAACGACGTCTAGATGACCATTTTAGAAAACATACTTTCACTTTGAGTTTAACCATAATTTTTGGATATAGTTTCATGTTCATAATAAAAATCATTTTCTCAGAATAACAACTTTTAAATCAAAGTTTATCATAGTTTTTAACTAACTAACCCAAAACAGCCCGCGGTGTTACTACGACGGCGTAAATCCGGTTTTACGGTGTTTTTCGTGTTTCCAGGTTTTAAATCATTAAGTTAGCATATCATATAGATATAGAACATGTGTTTAGTTGATTTTAAAAGTCAAGTTATAAGGATTAACTTTTGTTTGCGAACAAGTTTAGAATTAACTAAACTATGTTCTAGTGATTACAAGTTTAAACCTTCAAATAAGATAGCTTTATATGTATGAATCGAATGATGTTATGAACATCATTACTAACTTAAGTTCCTTGGATTAACCTACTAGAAAAGAGAAAAATGGATCTAGCTTCAATGGATCCTTGGATGGCTCAAAGTTCTTGAAGCAAAATCATGACACGAAAACAAGTTCAAGTAAGATCATCACTTGAAATAAGATTGTTATAGTTATAGAAATTGAACCAAAGTTTGAATATGATTATTACCTTGTATTAGAATGATAACCTACTGTAAGAAACAAAGATTTCTTGAGGTTGGATGATCACCTTACAAGATTGGAAGTGAGCTAGCAAACTTGAAAGTATTCTTGATTTTATGAAACTAGAACTTTTGGAATTTATGAAGAACACTTAGAACTTGAAGATAGAACTTGAGAGAGTTCAATTAGATGAAGAAAATTGAAGAATGAAAGTGTTTGTAGGTGTTTTTGGTCGTTGGTGTATGGATTAGATATAAAGGATATGTAATTTTGTTTTCATGTAAATAAGTCATGAATGATTACTCATATTTTTGTAATCTTATGAGATATTTCATGCTAGTTGCCAAATGATGGTTCCCACATGTGTTAGGTGACTCACATGGGCTGCTAAGAGCTGATCATTGGAGTGTATATACCAATAGTACATACATCTAAAAGCTGTGTATTGTACGAGTACGAATACGGGTGCATACGAGTAGAATTGTTGATGAAACTGAACGAGAATGTAATTGTAAGCATTTTTGTTAAGTAGAAGTATTTTGATAAGTGTATTGAAGTCTTTCAAAAGTGTATAAATACATATTAAAACACTACATGTATATACATTTTAACTGAGTCGTTAAGTCATCGTTAGTCGTTACATGTAAGTGTTGTTTTGAAACCTTTAGGTTAACGATCTTGTTAAATGTTGTTAACCCAATGTTTATAATAACAAAAGAGATTTTAAATTATTATATTATCATGATATTATGATGTACGAATATCTCTTAATATGATATATATACATTAAATGTCGTTACAACGATAAACGTTACATATATGTCTCGTTTCAAAATCATTAAGTTAGTAGTCTTGTTTTTACATATGTAGTTCATTGTTAATATAATTAATGATATGTTTACTTATCATAATATCATGTTAACTATATATATAACCATATATATATCATCATATAGTTTTTTTTACAAGTTTTAACGTTCGTGAATCACCGGTCAACTTGGGTGGTCAATTGTCTATATGAAACCTATTTCAATTAATCAAGTCTTAACAAGTTTGATTGCTTAACATGTTGGAAACATTTAATCATGTAAACATCAATCTCAATTAATATATATAAACATGGAAAAGTTCGGGTCACTACAGTTTACCTAGTCCGTCCCTCGACAAAATTAAAAATTTGTCGTTTTTAAAGCGATTGTTTTAAAAGCAAAGATTTTTGGGTTTTTTTTAATTTTTTTGGTATACTTTAGATCAATAATATTAAAATAATGATAATAAAATTTTTCGCCTCGCCCTCGGGTAAAGCAATTTCGGTTCCATGACCTAGTCTATAAATTACGACGAATTTTAGAAATCATTTTTTTAAACTTAATGAAATAAAGTAATTTTTGTTTTTAAATTTACACAACACTTAAATTTAAAAATGCATATTAATTTCATACAAAACCTACAAAACAAAAATTAAGAATGGGGGGATTAAACTAGTTCTTTAGTGTCTGCTAGAGGAAAAGACCAATCGGATTCCATTCTCGGAACTACACGAGAACAGAACAACTAACTCTAGACAGCATTTTCTTTTCAGAACATCTGAATCTCCCCATACTTAGGTAGTTGTGGTGTCGAAATTGTGATTAACTTCATTGTCAATTTCTCTTGGACCATAATCAACTTGCATATCTGTGACTTTTGCTTTAAGCCATTGGTCGAATTCTTGTGTAATATCCACAAATTCAACTAGTTTCGCCTTTTCTTTAGGTGATAGATTGGATACTAACCAGCTACATAGCTTAAAGTTCCCCTTGGTTCTAGCATCACGAATCCGTTTAATAAGTTTCTTCATTGAACTATTAATAACGGTGCCATTTAATTTCGTATCAACAACGGGGTTCTTTGTTATCAAGTCATCATTAGGTGTTACTTCATCTTCCCCACACTTAGGCATTTTATTATTGTTAAGCACTACCGTTGGAGTTGGTAAAACAATATGGTTTTTACCAATCGTTTTTGGTTCAACGATTTTGGTTGGTGGAGATTTAGACTTTTGACTCACAAAGGTGATCGATTTTTCACCATCACTAAGTGTCATTCTACCCTCTCTTACATTAATAAACGCCTCGGTGGACGATAAGAATGGTTGTCCTAAAATTAGAGGAACGTTTGAGTCCTCTTCTATGTCAATGACAATAAATTCGACTAAAAAGGTTAAATTACCCACTTGAACGGGTAGGTTGTCAGCAATTCCAAATGGGTGCCTAATGGTTTGATCAAAGAGTCGAACACTCATCTCTGTTTGACTTAACTCACCTACTCCTAATCTCTTATATAATGAAAGAGGCATAACACTCACACTCGTACCTAAATCTGCTAGTGCATCATACATGACACAATCACTAAGTAGACAAGGAACAATAAATTCACCCGGATCACCCAACCTTGGTGGAGGTTTTGGTAGAACTGTCTTTACCGGGTTTACTTTTACGATTTTTGTTTCTTGCACTTTCTTATTCTTCTTCTTCTTCTTCTTTCCAGAGGTATCACAAACTTTATTACCTATCACTTGCTCATACTCAACTCCTTTTCTTGAAAACGGGATGTGTGGTCTGTATGGTACCACCACTGGCTTTACATACTCGGGTGGTGGTGGTGTTGTAACTTCTTCATTGTTACTCACATCTAAAACCTTCCCATTTTCTGATGATGGTTTTTTAGAATTTGTTGACACCATATTAACATTCTCATTCCGAGGATTTACTTCAGTATTACTTGGTAGCTTTCCTTGTTCCCTCTCACTCATCATGCTAGCAAGAGTACCTACGTGTTTTTCTAGATTCAAAATGGAAGCTTGTTGAGTTCTTAATGACTGATCAAACCTCTCATTCGTTGGGTTTGAGTTGCAATAAATTGTGTTTGAGATTCCATTAGCATTGCCATCATTTCTTCCAGATTTGGCTTTTTCTCTTCGTTTTGTTGTGGTGGTTTATACAAGCTAGGTCTTTGTTGATTGAAAGTGTTGTTTTGAGTTGGTTGGTTATTCGGACCTTGTTGGTTGTACGAGTTATTGTTTGGTCCATTTGGATTGTAAAGAATGTTTTGATTTCGATTAAAGTTTAGCCTTGGCAGTTGATAATTATTTCCCGGCCTTTGGTTCATATAGGAAACATTCTCTCGTTGTTCCATCGTTTGTTCGATGCGACAATCTTTCGTTAAGTGTGGTCCACCGCATTGCTCACAACTGATTCGTATTGCGTGAATATCTTTAGTCATCTTTTCCATTCGTCTTTCAAAAGCATCTATTTTTCAAAAACAGAATCAAAGTCATGGCTAGAATCGGCTCTAGCCGCTTTAGATGAACGAAAATTATCTTTTTCTTGATGCCACTCATGTGAGTGGGAGGCTGTGTTATCAATAATTTTGTGAGCTTTGGTTGCGGTTTTCTTCATAATGAAACCACCAGCTGCTGTGTCGATGTATTTTCTTGTAGCAACATCGCATCCTTGGTAGAATATTTGCACTATTTGATAAGTGTCTAAACCGTGTTGAGGACATCCTCTCAACAACTTTCCGAATCTTGTCCACGCCTCATATAATGCTTCATTTGGCTTTTGCGCGAACGTAACAATTTCTCCTTGAAGTCTCATGGCTTTAGACGCCGAAAAGAATCTTTTAAGAAAATTTTCAACTAAAACATCCCATGTATCAATCGCCCCTTCAGGTAACGATTCTAACCAATCTTTGGCTTCTCCCTTTAAAGTCCAGGGAAACAACATGAGATAGATCTGTTCATCCTCAACTTCTCTGATTTTGAATATAGTACAGATCCTATTAAAGGTTCGAAGATGTTCGTTTGGATCTTCTTTTGGTGTACCACTATATTGGCATTGATTAGTTACCATGTGTAGGATTTGTCCTTTGATTTCATAATCTGGTGCATTAATGTCTGGCTTAATAATGGCGTGACCTTGGCCAGTGCGTGTGGCTCTCATTCGGTCTTCCATACTTAGAGGTTCCATTATTTCCATATTTGAATTTGTTGAATCTGAATCACTAGAGGATTCTGATTTAATGGTTTCTTCCTCGACAATCTCTGGATGAGTAATTTGTGGTTCCGGAGGAATGATTAGTGGTTCAGGATCTCTGAATTGTCCTTGAATATCCTCCGGGTTCTCAATTGTAAGGTCGGTTTCAAAAAATGGATTATCGGAAATTTGAGTTGAAGAACTTGTTCGTCTAGATGATGATTCTAAAGAAAAATCAACGGCGATAATATTGGCTAGATGTCTTGATCAAGTTACAGGTGGTGAACGTATGAAAGGTGGTGAACGTTTTGCTCGGTGCATTCACTGAATATCCTATTAGTTATAAAGATAAAAATTATTAAAGTTATCAAATTAATAGACTTTTCTACTTTTACTCACGTTTCGAATAGCCAAAAGATGCAGCAGGGAGCCAGGATCCTTTAAGTCGGAAAATCCACAACTCAGCCACTAGCAAATCCAACTATTACTACGAAGTAGAAAATTTTGGATGTCTATCAATTTAACCGCTTAAAATAATTTTTTGTCGAAATTTAAAGAAGATAAAAATCTATGTCCTAAAAACTAGAGCGTAGAAATGAGAAAGAAAAAGAGTGCGTCGAAAAACATTGAAAAATAAAAATAAGAAAGTAGAGCGTCGAAACTTAAAAGTCTAAAAACTAAATATTAAAACTTGTGTCTAAAGGTATTAAAGCTTAAAGGAATTCTAAACGAAAAACGGCAATTACTTAAAAGGCACTAAAATCTATTAAATATTAAAGCGATAAGCGACGTCGTAAAATTCTAAAGAGCCTACATCTTAATCTAAAGAAAAAGCACTTAAGGAATTTTATGGCAAAGCCTAAAAACTAGAAATATAAAAATAACTACGGCACAAACTAAGTTTAAAACTAATTACAAACGATAAATATACAAATTACGAATTAAATGATAAAAAAAATATACAATTTATAAAAAGAAATTAAAAAATGATAAATTATTTAGTTTTATAAAAATATTATTTTTGTATTATTATTTTATAAAAGTATTAATTTTATAATTAATAAAACTAATTAAAACTTAAAAATACAAATTCAATTAAAACTAAAACTAATTAATATTTAATTAAACCCTAATTATAATTAATAATAATTAAATTATAACCCTAATTTTGTAATAAATGCAGGCTGAGTGTTTGACCTGTCAGACGGCTCCGCGAGTGCGGTGCCACGTGCCAAAAAAGCTCCGCGAGTGCGGAGTTACGCAGTCTCAGATTGATGCAGGCCAAAATATGCAGGTTCTGCGTATTTTTTTTTACACTCCATTTCTGATTTTAATATATTTAAAATATAATTTAAATAAAACTTATATTTTAAAAATTACTTATTAGTTTTATAACTAAAAAAATTACACTTCTTAATTTCGTACTTAGAAATATAGATATATATTTTTCTTTTTTATGTTCTTATATTTTTTAAAAACTTATATATATATAGCTTAAAAACTTATTTTTATATAGCGTTTCGTTTTCGGCTCCCCGGCAGTGGCGCCAAAAACTTGATGTTATGCGAGGTGTAGTACGAAATACTATTATTGTTTATTATGAAATACGACGAAATTACACAAGTTTTATTTATTTATTTATGGGATATACCTAAACCTTGCTACAACACTATAGGCAGTGTACCTAATCGTAGAGTAGTGTAGTTTTTAGTAAGTCCGGTTCGTTCCACAGGGAGCTAGCGATTACGTACTATATTTTTAACAACTGTATTTGTATATATATATATATATATATATATATATATATATATATATATATATATATATATATATATATATATATATATATAAGCAGTAATATTATTATAAAAGGGGGGTTTACCGTTTAATGACCGGTTTGTCGATTTTATATTTTAAGCGTAAAGATAAATGACAATAATATAAATGACAGAATTTAAATTGCGATAAAGTAAATTGCAGTAATTAAAATGACAGTAAATAAAGGTACGATGAAATTGGAAATAAAAGTATTATGCTTATTTAAACTTCCGTAATCATTATGTTTGACGTTTTGATTTTAATTTATTACCCTGGGTTAATTGTCCTTTGTCCTGGATTATTTGATACCTATCTAGTTTTTGTCCATAATAGTCCATCGGTCATAATTAAAAAATGCTCGTCAAATTAACCTTATTCCCGAAGTTAAATATTCCAACTAATTAGGGATTCGAACTGTAACAATGTTTTAATACCTTTTTAATAATTACACCAGGTTATCGACTGCATGTAATCCAAGGTTTTAATACTTTGTTAACAATTACATCAATTATCCTTGTATGTAATCCACCCCTATTTTAATTAGTCCATGATATATTAATTTATCCACTTGGCCAAAATGAATAATCAATTACCCAATCCAATTGATTAATTAAATGATTGTAAACAATGTCGTATAAACGTCACTAAATAGGACATTCGTAATCAATTTAATAATTTTTAGATTAACTAAATTGAAGATAGGTTCGACAGGTTCCAATGAGTTGTCATTCAATTAGACAATACCCCCTACCTATTAATAGTCAATAGTCCAATGTTCACAAGTGTCGGTCTTTTGTCCAAACCCTAATTATGGTACAAAATCCAATAACCCCGTCTTAATATTTAGCCCAATATCACGATTACTTCGGCTCAAATAAG
Organism: Rutidosis leptorrhynchoides; assembly: GCF_046630445.1. Lineage (NCBI taxonomy): Eukaryota > Viridiplantae > Streptophyta > Magnoliopsida > Asterales > Asteraceae > Rutidosis > Rutidosis leptorrhynchoides. Next base: position 584,871,606 of record NC_092334.1, on the reverse strand, counting down.
CATAATAATAACTTAGTTACGATACATTAATTGAAAAAGGATGAACATAGCTTACAGTGATTATTTATCGCGTAGCGTTACATGGATAGAACTCCGACTTTAAAACCCGTAAAACATTCCTTACAATAACCCAATTATTATTAACTTAATATTAAAATTCATATTATATATATATATATATATATATATATATATATATATATATATATATATATATATATATATATATATATATATATATATATATATATATATTATGTTTACATATAGAAAGAAAGAAGAAAAGGTGTAAGGAAATCGATCAGAATGCGCAGCCTTTTATAGGCCCACTTTGAACTGTACAGCTCTGTGAGTACGGAGGTTTTGTGCTTCACGGCTCCGCAAGTGCGGAGCTTCGGATTCCAGCTCACCAAATGAATTAAACGTGGGCTGCTTTGATTAAAATAATATATAACATATATATAATATTATATTCTTGTGCATAGTTGACTTGTAATTTTAGCTCCGTTGAGTCACACGTTGATAGTTGGTTCATGTCTCGGTTTCGGATTTTCGAACGTCTTTTCGTATAATTTAATATCTTGTACTTTGCGTTTTTCGGCTTGTACTCTTGTAATTTCTAGACGTTTCTCATCAATAATTTGAACCACTTGGATTGTACTTTGTAATTTAATACCTCTAGAAGCTATGTACTTTTTATCTTTTTATCAATAATTTGCGTCTTCAAATCATCGTTTTCTTCTTTTATCTTCGCACTTATTTATTTAAACGATTATTACATAAAAATAGAACAATAGTAAGTAAAAGCTTTACATATTGGAAGGATATTGATACTAAATATATGTTCCTTTTTAGCATTATCACATTCAACGGGTGTTTAATACTTCGTAAACAGACGCACTCGCCAAGTGTACTTTTACGGGGTAATATAACGTTAAGTTAGTTACCGGGTGCTCACAGATAAGCATATAGGTTTCATACTGTTTTGAATACAAAATCTCATGGTCTACATTACATTACTAATTACAAACAAACTATAGCTCACCAACATTCGTGTTGACCTTTTAAGCGTGTATTTCTCAGGTGCTTAGACGTTGTTGCTTCCGCTGTTAGACTTGCTGTCTTGGTGTTATAGACTTGCTATTACAGACTTGCTGTGTTAGACTCCCGCTGCATTACTTAGAGATGTCTCAATCATGGAACTTTTATTTTGCATTTGCAACTTATGTTTTCTTGAATAATGGCTTTGTAATGACCTTTGTGTCACGTTATCTTTTGTAAAACGTTATCTTTTCATGAATGCAAAACTTGTTTTAAAACAGCATGTAGTATTATACCATGTAATGGACCTGTTGTTGGCGATTCGTACATGATGGTTTTGTACGGGGCGTCACATTTGGTATCAGAGCATCGGTCGTAGGGAATTAGGTTGCATTAGTGAGTCTTGACCGAGCCAAGTAGGATTCACTAATAGGACTAATCTACAGCTTGCTCGTTTACTTGTTTCTGCGGAACTGCTGCATGCTACTGTATTATATTACTGCATGTTACTGCTATTTCCTCGCTACTATATGCTACTATCTGCCTTTGATTGCAAGTTACCTCTGTTAGTTACTGTCATGATTGCCATGCTGTGTACTGCTTGGATGCTGTAGTGCCTGATTATGTGCTTGCTATATGTCTTACTGACATGAAAAAAGTTATTTTTCCTTGTTCAGATGTCAGACATGCCGCCCATGACCTTTGACTTCGAGAGTGACTCAGATACGTCTACTACCTCGCCTACTATTGTTGCTGACTCACCGCTACTCTCCGGCGACTCTGGCGATTCGTCTTCTGGAGATAGTAGATACGCGCTAGCCCTCATGGACATCTCAGAGGGAGACGAGGATCCCGAGGAGATTTCAGCTCCACCCAGCCCTAGACTCTTGGGGCCACAGCACCATTCCGGTGGTACCGTGATTCCTGGAGGAGACGAGGATGGTCCCTTTCGTAACGAGCATGGACATTGGGTTAGACGCACCGCTGACGGACGTGTCGTACCGATTACACCTGGCAGATATCGACTTATGACCACCGGCCAGACACTTTCTCCCGCCCGTGATGTACATGCACTACCTTCAAACGGCTCAGATGGATCATCATCCTACGACACCAGCGAGGAGGATCCCGAGGAGGATTCTAAGGAGGACCCCGAGGAGGAGCCCGTGCATCCACCCTCTACCCCGCCGAAGAAGCAGTACCGCTTCGATGGTACTGTTATTCCATGTAGTGACCCGAACTTTTCCATGTTTATATATATTAATTGAGATTGATATTTACATGACTAAATGTTTCCAACGTGTTAAGCAATCAAACTTGTTAAGACTTGATTAAATGAAATAAGTTTCATATAGACAATTGATCACCCAAGTTGACCGGCGATTCACGAACGTTACAAAATTGTAAAAACTACATGTTGTGGTATATATAGACATATATATATGGTTGACATGAGATTATGATGAGTAAGTATCTCACTAAGTATATTAACAATGTGTGATATACATAAGAAATGAGATTACTAAGTTAAGAAACTCGAAATGATATATATAACGATTATCGTTATGATAACGTCTACTAAATATATATGTATCATATTAAGATATTGATACACTATATTTAACATGATAAAATGATATTTAAATATATCATTAAGTGTGCTAACAATGAACTACATATGTAAAAACAAGACTACTAACTCAAGAATTACGAAACGAGACTTATATGTAACGATTATCGTTGTAACGATATTTTAATGTATATATCATATTAAGAGATATTCATACATCATAATATCATGATAATATAATAATTTAACATCTCATTTGATATAATAAACATTGGGTTAACAACATTAATTGAGATCGTTAACTTAAAGGTTTCAAAACAAAACTTACATGTAACGACTAACGAAGACTTAACGACTCCATTAGAATGTATATACATGTTGTGTTTTGATATGTATTCTTACACTTTTGAAAGACTTCAAGACACATATCAAAGTACTTCTACTTAACAAAAATGCTTACAATTACATCATCGTTCAGTTTCATCAACAATTTTACTCGTATGCACCCGTATTCGTACTCGTACAATACACAGCTTTTAGATGTATGTACTATTGGTATATACACTACAATGATCAGTTCTTAGCAGCCCATGTGAGTCACCTAACACATGTGGGAACCATCATTTGGAAACTAGCATGAAATATCTCATAAAATTACAAAAATATTAGTAATCATTCATGACTTATTTACATGAAAACAAAATTACATATCCTTTATATCTAATCCATATACCAATGAACAAAACACCTACAAACACTTTCATTCTTCAATTTTCTTCATCTAATTGATCTCTCTCAAGTTCCATCTTCAAGTTCTAAGTGTTCTTCATAAATTCCATAAGTATGGTTTCATAAAAATCAAGAATACTTCCAAGTTTGCAAGTCTACTTCCAAGCTTTCTAATCCATTCCAAGTAATCATCTAAGATCAAGGAACCTTTGTTATTTATAGTAGGTTATCTTTCTAATTCAAGGTAATATTTATATTCAAACTTTGATTCAATTTTTACAACTATAACAATCTTATTTCGAGTGAAAATCTTACTTGAACTGTTTTCGTGTCATGATTCTGCTTCAAGAATTTTCAAGCCATCCAAGGATCCTTAGAAGCTAGATCCATTTTCATCATTTCCAATAGTTTTATCCAGAAAACTTGAGGTAGTAATGATGTTCAGAACATCATTCGATTCATACATATAAAGCTATCTTATTCGAAGGTTTAAACTTGTAATCACTAGAACATAGTTTAGTTAATTCTAAACTTGTTCGCAAAAAAAAGTTAATCCTTCTAACTTGACTTTTAAAATCAACTAAACACATGTTCTATATCTATATGATATGCTAACTTACTGATTTAAAACCTGGAAACACGAGAACACCATAAAATCGGATATACGCCGTCGTAGTGAAACCGGGGGCTGTTTTGGTTTGGATAATTAAAAACTATGATAAACTTTGATTTAAAAGTTGTTCTTCTGGGAAAATGATTTTTCATATGAACATGAAACTATATCCAAAAATCTTGGTTAAACTCAAAGTGAAAGTATGTTTTTCAAAATGGTCATCAAGATGTCGTTCTTTCGACGGAAATGACTACGTCTTTAGTAATTGACATGTAACTTAAATTCCTGACTATAAACCTATACTTTTTCTGTTTGGATTCTTAAATTAGAGTTCAATATGAAACCATAGCAATTTGATTCACTCAAAATGGATTTAAAATGAAGAAGTTATGGGTAAAACAAGATTGGATATTTTTGATCTTTTTAGCTACGGGAAATGTTTAACAAATCTATACAAATCATATCCTAGCTAACTTATATTGTATTATACATGTATTCTAATATATTATGTAATCTTCGGATACCATAGACACGTATGCAAATGTTTTGACATATCATATCGACCCATGTATATATATTATTTGGAGCAACCATAGACACTCTATATGCAGTAATGTTGGAGTTAGCTATACAGGGTTGAGGTTGATTCCAAAAATATATATACTTTGAGTTGTGATTTAGCCTGAGACGTGTATACACTGGGTCATGGATTGATTTAAAATAATATATATTGATTTATTTCTGTACATCTAACTGTGGACAACTAGTTGTAGGTTACTAACGAGGACAGCTGACTTAATACACTCAAATCTTTAAAACATAATAAAAATGGTTGTAATTATATTTTGATCATACTTTGATATATATGTACATATTTGTATAGGTTCGTGAATCGATCCGTGGCCAAGTCTTATTTCCGAGGAAGGAAATATCTGTGAAAGTGAGTTATAGTCCCACTTTTAAAATCTAATATTTTTGGGATGAGAATACATGCAGGTTTTATAAATGATTTACAAAGTAGACACAAGTATGTGAAACTACATTCTATGGTTGAATTATCGAAATCGAATATGCCCCTTTTTATTAAGTCTGGTAATCTAAGAATTAGGGAACAGACACCCTAATTGACGCAAATCCTAAAGATAGATCTATTGGGCCTAACAAACCCCATCCAAAGTACCGGATGCTTTAGTACTTCGAAATTTATATCATATCCGAAGGGTGTCCCGGAATGATGGGAATATTCTTATATATGCATCATGTTAATATCGGTTACCAAGTGTTCAAAATATGAATAATTTTTATCTCTATGTATGGGATGTGTATTGAAATATGAAATCTTGTGGTCTATTGTTACGATTTGATATATATAGGTTAAACCTATAACTCACCAACATTTTTGTTGATGTTTAAAGCATGTTTATTCTCAGGTGAATACTAAGAGCTTCCGCTGTTGCATACTAAAATAAGAACACGATTTGGAGTCAATGTTTGTATGATATTGTGTAAAAACTGCATTCAAGAAACATATGTCGATGTAATATATTTCTATTGTAAACCATTATGTAATGGTCGTGTGTAAACAGTATATTTTAGATTATCATTATTTGATAATCTACGTAATGTTTTTTTTAAAAACCTTTATTGATAAAATAAAGGTTATGGATGTTTGAAAAATGAATGCAGTCTTTAAAAAAACGTCTCATATAGAGGTCAAAACCTCGCAACGAAATCAATTAATATGGAATGTTTATAATCAATATGAACGGGACATTTCAGTTGGTATCCGAGCGTTGGTCTTAGAGAACCAGAAAATTTGCATTAGTGTGTCTTATCGAGCTTGTTAGGATGCATTAGTGAGTCTGGACTTCGACCGTGTTTTCTTTAAAAATGATTGCTTAACATTTTTGTTGGAAACTATATATTATTAACATGTAAATATTATGTGATATATTAATCTCTTAACATGTTTGATTATTGTGTGATAGATGTCTACCTCTAACACAATTCCCATTGACTCACCTAATAATAACGAAGAGTCGAATATATATTGGCAAGATTCACAAGTTCCCGAAGAACTGGAAGAAGAGGAAACGGAACCGGAAGAAGTGGAACCGGAAGAAGAAGAGGTTCCGGAGGGGGGAATAGTAGGAACCACAGAAAACCAGTCAAATAAAAGAAAATCATCAACCAATGGACCAAAGTTAATAATGGTCAATGGTGTTTCTGCTAAGGAAGCAAAATATTGGGAAAATTACCAATTTTCTGATGAAACGGATCCTGATGAGGATTCCAATGATGTTATAGAAATTACCCCGACCCAATTTAATGAGGCAAAAGAAAATAATAAGGGATAAGGCATCAAAATAGAGAAATCGGATTCCGACCCTGATGAACTTTATATGTACCGTCAACACCCGTATTTTCAATATCGTGACAATAACCCGGGAACCTCTAAACCACCAGGTTTTTCTAAACCAATGTGGAAAACGACGACTCGTATTAGAGGAACATCATATATCCCTAGAAGATTAGGAAAAAGAACCAAGTCCGAAGAAGAAGAAACCAGTGATTCAGATTAGAGGGGTGTGAGCATGTTGTGTAATAAATGTATTGTAGTGTGCTTGTACTTTTATGTTCTATGTAAAAATTGCTTGTATTGTTTGTTATTACGAATCTAATCCTTGTCTATTTTACAGTATAAAAACAAAATGGATGTTAAGGGTAGACAACCGAATATTTTAGAAGACCTACCAGAGGATATGATTGAGGAAATCTTGTCTAGAGTCGGTCAGAATTCATCAGCACATTTAGTTATGGCGAAATTAACTTGTCAAACATTTGAAAGACTTTCCAGAAATGCCTTAGTTTATAAAAGGCTTTCCTTTGATAGGTGGGGTATATCACATTGGGGAGACTTTAAGTTACGCCGTGTTTTCTTTAAAGCGTTAAATGCGGGGAACCCAAATGCAATTTTACGCTACGGGTTAAGAACCTATTTTGACTCAACATATCCCAACATAGGATTTCGTGAATTAGAAAGAGCTTCTAACATGCAACATAAAGAAGCATGTTATGCTTACGGGTTAGTGATGTTCGCTTCTTACCAAAGTGAGAAAAAGAACATCGGATTGCAGCTTTTAAATAAAACTTTCCCACAAGTGACGGATTCAGTAGTTGGGGTGAGAAACAAGGTTTTTAGATTATTACGGGGCTGTTGGACATTACGAAACCCTCGTCCTTTTGATGACATTACAACATGCTGCCTAGCCAATGGTCATAACGGTTATTTTCCACAAGACCAAGGATGGGAAGTTGTCTTAGTAAAACCAGAATGCATGACTTGTTTCTGGACTTATGAATAACGTGTCTTTATTTCCTTTGCTGAATAACTTGCGTATTAACTAGATTTATCTTCAAAACTGTCCTGTATCATAGTGTACTATATTTCATGTTATATGTAATATAGCGAAGTTGTAAGTTTGAAGAATATTTGTATATGATATATTATTATAATCAGTTTTTCATATGGAATTGTAGTAGTTGAATTGTATATTAGCTACTAAGTATGAACTTATAAAACGCTAATATGAAGAAAAAGCTTTTATAAATGAGTTCATATTATGCTACGAGATACTATTGACTACTCTTAATATTCTGTATGATTAACTTGTTTCATTTGACTATTTTGAAGGAAATGGCACCGACTACTCGACACACCCTGAATATGAGCGAAGAGGAATTTCATGCCTTTCTTGCTTCAAACATAGCCGCAGTACAAGCCGCGCTACATACCAACAATAACTCTGAATCTAGCAATACAGCTAACGGCATAAGAAATCGTGTAGGATGCTCCTACAAGGAATTCACTGCCTGCAAACCTTCAGAATTTGATGGGACCGAAGGACCAATCGGATTGAAACGGTGGACCGAGAAAGTTGAATCGGTGTTTGTCATAAGTAATTGTGCTGAAGGAGAGCAAGTGAAGTACGCTACTCATACCTTCACAGGTATTGCGTTAACATGGTGGAATACATATCTAGAGCAAGTGGGACAAGATGCTGCTTACGCGCTACCGTGGTCAGCATTCAAGCACTTGATGAACGAGAAGTACCGTCCAAGAACCGAGGTCAATAAGCTCAAGTTAGAACTTAGAGGGTTACGAACACAGGGATTCGATATTACTTCGTACGAAAGACGATTCACAGAATTGTGCCTATTGTGTCCGAGAGCGTTCGAAGATGAGGAAGAGAAGATCGACGCGTTTGTGACCAGAGAGAATCCAAGAAGATATAAGTTCACATGAGTCTGCCTCCATACAAAAGGCATGTAGAATGGCTCACAAACTAGTGAACCAGATTGAGGGAAGAATTAAAGAACTGGCCGCCGAAGAGGCCAACGTGAAGCTAGTCAAAAGAAAGTGGGAGGAAAACGATGATAAGAGTCACCAAAACAACAACAACTATCCCAAAAATCGCAACATAAATCGCAACTACAACAAACGGCACAACAACAACAACAACTACAACAATCATCCCAACAACAACAATAACAACCGCAACAACAACAACTGCAACAACAACAACAATCAGAAGCAGCTATGCCAAAGGTGTGAAAAGTATCACTCGGGGTTCTGCACCAAATTTTGCAACAAGTGTAAAAGAAATGGTCATAGCGCAGCGAAGTGTGAGGTCTACGGACCAGGGGTTAACAAAACAAAAGGAACAAATGGTGTCGGAACGAGTAATGGCGGAGCAAGTAGTATCGGAGCAAGTTATGCCAATGTAGTTTGTTATAAATGTGGAAAACTGGGCCACATTATTAGAAATTGCCTGAACCAGGAGAACACGAATGGACAAGGCCGCGGAAGAGTTTTCAATATTAATGCGGCAGAGGCACAGGAAGACCCGGAGGTTGTTACGGGTACGTTTCTTATTGATAATAAATCTGCTTACGTTTTATTTGATTCGGGTGCGGATAGAAGCTATATGAGTAGAGATTTTTGTGCTAAATTAAGTTATCCATTGACGCCGTTGGATAGTAAATTTTTACTCGAATTAGCAAACGGTAAATTAATTTCAGCAGATTATACATGCCAGAATTGAGAAATTGAACTGGGTAGCGAAATATTTAAGATTGATTTGATACCAGTAAAGTTAGGGAGTTTTGATGTAATAGTTGGCATGGACTGGCTGAAGGAGATGAAAGCAGAGATCGTATGTTACAAAAATGCATTTCGCATTGTACGAGAAGAAGGAGAACCCAAAAAGGTGTACGGAGAAAAGGGCAACACGAAGCTACATCTTATTAGTAATTTGAAGGCACAAAAACTAATAAGAAAAGGTTGCTATGCTGTTCTAGCACATGTCGAGAAAGTACAAACTGAAGAAAAGAGCATCAATGATGTTCCCGACGCAAAAGAATTTCCCGATGTATTTCCGAAAGAATTACCGGGACTACCTCCACATCGATCTGTTGAATTTCAAATAGATCTTGTACCAGGAGCTGCACCAATAGCTCGTGCTCCTTACAGACTCGTATCCAGCGAGATGAAAGAACTGCAAAGCCAACTGCAAGAACTATTAGAATGTGGTTTCATTCGACCAAGCACATCACCATGGGGAGCTCCTGTTTTGTTTGTCAAGAAGAAGGATGGTACATTTAGGTTGTGTATTTGCTAAAGAGAGTTGAATAAACTTACCATCAAAAACCTTTATCCACTGTCGAGAATTGACGACTTATTTGATCAACTACAAGGCTCGTCGGTTTATTCGAAAATCGATTTACGTTCTGGATATCATCAAATGCGAGTAAAGGAGGATGATATTCCAAAAACTGCTTTTAGGACGCGTTATGGTCATTACGAGTTTATGGTTATGCCGTTTGGATTGACTAACGCACCAGCTGTGTTCATGGACCTTATGAACCGAGTGTGTGGGCCATATCTTGATAAGTTTGTCATTGTTTTCATCGATGACATACTTATTTACTCAAAGAATGATCAAGAGTATGAAGAACATTTGAGAAAAGTGCTAGAAGTATTGAGGAAATAAAAACTGTACGCTAAGTTTTCAAAGTGTGCATTTTGGTTGGAAGAAGTTCAATTCCTCGGTCACATAGTGAACAAAGAAGGTATCCAGATGGACCCAGCAAAGATCGAAACCATTGAAAAGTGGAAAACCCCAAAAACTCCGAAGCATATACGTCAATTTTTAGGATTGGCTTGTTACTACAGAAGATTCATCCAAGATTTCTCCAAAATAGCAAAACCCTTGACTGCATTAACGCATAAAGGGAAGAAATTTGAATGGAAGGATGAACAAGTGAAGGCGTTTCAGTTATTGAAGAAAAAGCTAACTACGACACCTATATTGTCATTGCCTGAAGGGAATGATGATTTTGTGATTTATTGTGACGCATCAAAGCAAGGTCTCGGTTGTGTATTAATGCAACGAATGAAGGTGATTGCTTATCCGTCTAGATAATTAAAGATTCACGAGCAAAATTATACAACTCACGATTTGGAATTGGGTGCTGTTGTTTTTTTATTAAAGACTTGGAGGCATTGTTTATATGGAGTCAAAAGTATTATATATACCGACCACAAAAGTCTCCAACATATATTTAATCAGAAGCAACTGAATATGAGACAACGCAGGTGGATTGAACTGTTGAATGATTATGATTTTGAGATTCGATACCACCCGGGGAAGGCGAATGTGGTAGCCGACGCTTTGAGTAGAAAGGACAGAGAATGTATACGGGTAAAAGCTATGAATATAGTTATTCGTACTAACCTTACTACTCAAATAAAGGAGGCGCAACAGGGGGTTGTAAAAGAAGGAAAGTTGAAGAATGAGATACCCAAAGAATCAGAGAAACATCTTAATATTCGGGGAGACGGAACCCGATATAGGGCTGATAGAATTTGGGTACCAAGGTTTGGAGATGTGAGAGAAATGGTACTTAAAGAAGCACATAAAACTAGATATTCAATACATCCCGGAGCAGGGAAGATGTATAAAGATCTTAAGAAACACTTTTGGTGGCCGGGTATGAAAACCGATATTGCTAAATATGTAGGAGAATGTTTGATGTGTTCTAAGGTCAAAGCTGAACATCAGAAACCATCAGGTCTACTACAACAACCTAAAATCCCGGAATGGAAATGGGAAAACATTACCATGGATTTCATTACTAAATTGCCAAGGACTGCAAGTGGTTATGATACTATTTGGGTAATAGTTGATCGTCTCACCAAGTCAGCACACTTCCTGCCAATGAGAAAAGATGACAAAATGGAGAAGTTGGAGCGATTGTATTTGAAGGAGGTTGTCTCCAGAAATGGAATACCAGTCTCTATTATCTCTGATAGGGATGGTAGATTTGTTTCAAGGTTCTGGCAGACGTTGCAACAAGCATTGGGGACTCGTCTAGACATGAATACTGCCTATCATCCACAAACTGATGGGCAGAGTGAAAGGACGATACAAATGCTTGAAGACATACTACGATTATTGTCTTATTGATTTCGGAAATAGTTGGGATCGACACCTACCGTTAGCAGAATTTTCCTACAACAACAGTTATCATTCTAGTATTGAGATGGCGGTCTCTGATTTGTTGGAATGAAGTGGGGGATAGATAGATTACGGGTCCAGAGATAATACAAGAAACTACCGATAAAATCATCCAAATTCAACAAAGATTGAAAACTGCCCGGAGTCGACAAAAGACCTACGCGGACAGTAAAAGAAAAGATATAGAGTTTGAAATTGGAGAAATGGTCATGCTTAAGGTTTCACCTTGGAAAGGCGTTGTTCGATTTGGTAAACGGGGGAAACTAAATCCAAGGTACATTGGACCATTCAAGATTATAGATCGTGTCGGACCAGTAGCTTACCAACTGGAGCTACCTCAACAACTCACGGCTGTACATAACACTTTCCACGTCTCGAATTTAAATAAATGTTTTGCCAAAGAAGATCTCACTATTCCGTTGGACGAAATCCAAATCAATGAAAAACTTCAATTCATTGAAGAACCCGTCGAAATAATGGATCGTGAGGTTAAGAGACTTAAGCAAAACAAGATACCGATTGTTAAGGTTCGATGGAATGCTCGTAGAGGACCCGAGTTCACCTGGGAGCTTGAAGATCAGATGAAGAAGAAATACCCGCATTTATTTCCAGAAGATTCGTCAACACCTTCAACAGCTTAAAATTTTGGGACGAAATTTATTTAACGGGTAGGTACTGTAGTGACCCGAACTTTTCCATGTTTATATATATTAATTGAGATTGATATTTACATGACTAAATGTTTCCAACATGTTAAGCAATCAAACTTTTTAAGACTTGATTAAATGAAATAAGTTTCATATAGACAATTGATCACCAAAGTTGACCGGCGATTCACGAACGTTACAAAATTGTAAAAACTACATGTTGTGGTATATATATAGACATATATATATGGTTGACATGAGATTATGATGAGTAAGTATCTCACTAAGTATATTAACAATGTGTGATATACATAAGAGATGAGATTACTAAGTTAAGAAACTCGAAATGATATATATAACGATTATCATTATGATAACGTCTACTAAATATATATGTATCATATTAAAATATTGATACACTATATTTAACATGATAAAATGATATTTAAATATATCATTAAGTGTGTTAACAATGAACTACATATGTAAAAACAAGACTACTAACTCAAGAATTACGAAACGAGACTTATATGTAACGATTATCGTTGTAACGATATTTTAATGTATATATCATATTAAGAGATATTCATACATCATAATATCATGATAATATAATAATTTAACATCTCATTTGATATAATAAACATTGGGTTAACAACATTAATTGAGATCGTTAACTTAAAGGTTTCAAAACAACACTTACATGTAACGACTAACGAAGACTTAACGACTCCATTAGAATGTATATACATGTTGTGTAATGATACGCATATCCGCAAGATTATGCGGATTGCGCATCCAAAGCCCTAAAACGCATATAAATTGCCATTTAAAATGTATGATACGGTATAGGCGCACATTATGCGCCTATACCATCTGATACGAGTTCGTTTACTTGCATATGGGTCCGGTACATTCTAGAGGAATGTACGATATAATTAATACGGATTCTATTCCTTAAATAACGAAAGTTAGTTAAGGATGAGATTGCATTTAATTAGGGAAGGGATTCTACCAAAACCCTAATTCGTGAGCCTATAAATACATAGCTCATAAAACCCTAAAAAGATATACATTCGTTTACTGATACGTAAACTAAAAGCAAACAAATCTCTATCGTACGAACAAAGCTTCTTACGATCTCTCTAAGACTTTCAGGTATGTATTGAACTATGAAACATTCATGTCTTTGGGCCACTTAACCTCGTATGCTAGGTTGTTGGTGGACTCTCAAATCGGCCACCCTGTCGGGATCGAAACGATACCGACGTGGGTTATCCACGACTAAGCGTCGGAGGTCCGAATGTTGTTAGTCCTTAACCCCTTTATGTACTCAAGCGTAGGTTCACCTTGACCTCGTGAAAATATGTTTGATCATTTGGCACCATCCGTGGGACCGATTACATGAGCAATGGATGACGAAATTCATAATAGATATAATTCTTTTTTATATTTTCAATAAAATATTCTTTGTTCATACTAATCGGTCACTTTCAGGTTATTCACCTAATTCGGATCAATGGCGGGCAACAAAGGTTCGAAGCCAACTTTCCAGGCATTCCCAGGTCAACGAATACCGGCGCAAACATCAAAACATGCATCTGTGACAGAAGGGAAAAAGGTGTCGAAACCCCCTTCGACAGAAAATATCCAGATAGGGCCGACAAGTGCTGATGTAGAAAAAACCGTCCCTCCGGCCACAGTAGGGATAGAAAATGAGCGGCTACAGAGCGGTGGAGACGTGCCCCCAGCAGTAAAAACGGGCTATGTGTGCTTCAAAGAAACCGAAATGGGACGAATGAAGTCTCCGAAAAAAATAAGTTTCGGATCTCCAGACAACATGAGTTATATACGCTCTAAAGAAGCGGACGACGAATATGACTCCCCGCCAAGTGGCACCAGGCTAATGGCAAGAACCACGTATGTAGGACAATCCCAATTATCACAACAGTGGAGCCAGAAACTCAAACTTTGAGGGTTACCCCGGCAAGTGCACAAGAAGAAATCAGAAGATTGGGTTTGAGAAACCTAGATGGTTCGTATATTACAGTAGCGCCGCTTTAAGCAACAATGACTTATGCACCAGCCCAACCAAATGTGGATGGGATAATAAGAACTCAACAACAGGGTGAGGAGGGGAGTTCGCCTTATAATCCGCTGGAGCCTAGCAGCTCAAATAATTTTATTTCACAATTACAGCAAGTTGCGCCACCACATTTGGCTCAAGCACTTAACGAGCCAGCGCGATTTCAAGAGTTCATGCAAAACTGGTTTGCAGTAATACAAGGGCATAAAGCAAGATAATCTTTAGAGGTGGCTCCCACTACAGAAAAATTCGCTGCACATATAGCGAATCACCCGTTCCCGCAAGCACCTGTAATACCGTTAACATTAGGAAGTTACGATGGGTTATCTGACCCAGATGACTTCCTACAAAGAGTTGAAAGAACGGAAAGAACCCACAATTGGGGAGATGAGGTAGCATGTCATATGCTACCAATTGTATTGCAGGGAGTGGCAAGAGAATGGTTCAATAATTTAACTCCTAGAAGCATAACAGGATATGCAGATTTAAGATCCCGATTTTTACTTAATTTTCATAGTTTGCGCGCGCGCAGAAGAACGCATGTGGAATGCCATGACATAAAGCAAAAACCCAAAGAATCTTTGGGTGAGATCATTGATAGATACACCAAAGAGGTGGCTAAAATACCAGATCTACCGGAAAGTCAAAAGGTGTCAGGGTTTATACACTGCCTGGATATAGAAAAGCACCTATCTCTGTGGCAGAGGCTGCGAAGAAAAGTTCCGCAAACGTTCGCGAAAGCAATAAAGGTAATAATGATGACGATCACTATCGTGATCAGGGAAAGAGTTCTGGATCTGCGAAGAGATATAATAATAATAGCCACCTCAAAGGCGGAAGTTACCATAATAACAATAAGTATCGACGGTACAACGGCAGTAGAGGAGGAGGTAGTTACCGGAACAAAAGCGTTCATGATGAAAATTATGCAATAATAAAAGATCTCAGCAAAACGCCAAAAGAGATATTGGCAACTGAGTCAGTATGTAAAAAGTTCGAAGCACCAACACCACTACCCGATTATGCAAAAAAGGACAAAACAAAGTTTTGTGAGTTTCATGATGATTTCGGTCATGAAACTAATAAGTGCAGGCAGCTAATCAAGAGGGTGGTTGCAGAACTAAAAAAGGGAAGGTTGCAGCATTTGAAGAGATCTGCTAAAACAGAAGGCCAAAAGTCAAGACATGAAAAAGAATTTATGTGGCAAAAGAAAAGCGAACTAAAAGCGGGGGAAGCAGAAAAAACCATAAATATGGTAACAAGCGAGAAGGTGATAGCAAACGTGAGAAAGGTTAGAGACTGGAGAAAAGTAGGAATCTCGTTCGATGCAAGTGAAAGGGACTGGTTGAATAGACCCGTGATAGTTAAAGGATACATCAAAAGCTGTAATGAGGAACTCAAGGGATTGTGCGTAGATACTGGCTGTGGTACAGATGTAATGTATGAACATTGCTACATGACGCTGCCTATGTCAGTTAGGTTGCAATTGAACAAGAAAGGAGATACTTTGTTTGGTTTTGCTGGTGAAATGGTTCCGTCATTAGGAACAATTAAAATTGGATTAGAACTACGAGATGACGTTAATGATAAAAAGAAAAGTGATGTTGAAATCGATTTCGCTATAGTCCAATCAAAAGCTGAGCACAATGCATTGTTAAGCAGGAACACCTTGAAAAAGTTAGGTGCCGTACCGTCGACAATACATGGTATGCTAAAATTCCCAACAAAAAGGGGAATCGTAACCATAAGATCAGAAGTGGATGAGAAGAACAGAAAGAGGTTAAAAGTTATGAGACAGAAAGAAAAAGATGTGCAGTCAAGTGAACAGCGAATGACCCAAGAGGCGCTACACTCACAGGTATACAAATATTTCAATTCGATATTTCATATTGCAATGTCACATTTGTTAAGGAAAAATACAAGCACCAATTTGTATTTGAAATAAAATCGCTTACTTTAAAGATAGCAACAATTAAAATAAACGCTTAATTACATAATTAGGGTGCATAAAAACTGCATAGTTTAGGGTACATAATTAGGGTGCATAAAAGTTATAAGATGCAGGGTTCGAAAAAACTTAGAAAAAGTGTTGAGATGAACCAAGAAGTCAAAAGAAATTGCGGAAAAAAAGATCCGCACTCACATTATTGGTTCAGCGAGACAGCGCCAACCAAGGAGTAAGAAAGAAGTCGCACATGCAAAGGTCGAAAAATTACCTAACGCCAAAAAACGGCAACTTGCGGTGCAAAAGCAAAATACAAGGGTGAACGCACAGATAAAGCCCAAAAATAGCTTGCGCGCATCATCAAGAATCGGCATAATTGTAAAAAATGACGCGTCTAAAAGGCTTGATGTAAAGAAAAACGTGCATACCCGAATATCTACTGACATCATTCAAACATGGTCGTCGGGAAGAGGTAAATTGCGTAAAATAGCAACAAAGTTAAAAAAAATTTACCCTAATTGAAGTTGAAATTTATTCTCGGACATTATATCGGCAGGAGGTTTATGGCGTTTAAAATAACGGTAACCAAATGAATGGCGGGACAAACACCGTAGAAGCAAAAAACCCATGAAGATAGTCCGTGAAAAGATAAAGGGAAATGAAAAAGGAAAAAGGCCACGAAGCAACGAAGGGTTAAAATACATGATGGCATTGCCACATCAAAAGCGGTAAGGAAAAACGAAAACCCAAGAAGTGATTGCGTGGTGAATAACCCAGATAATGTAGTTATCGGGAAATATAATAAGGAGGGGCACAAAGGCCAGAGACAAAATTGACATGATGCGCCTTGCATGCGTAAAAATAAAACGGCACAAATGAGTAAAAGATAGCAACAGTAGGATTGATCACCCGGATATCTGTTGCACTTCTGTTATGTTTTTATTTCTGTCATTTGAATTACCTTTTAATAAATTGAATCATGCAATTTAGGCCTTTAATTTGTGCATTTTGTTACTTATATGCCCCTAAAGCTGCACAGGGACGCACTCCGAATCCCAAGTGGCATAGTTTAGTTTGGTTACTAATACTATTTTTAATGGTAACAGTAGTAAAACATTGGTTTGTTTCAAACGCTCGTATACCGCGCAAGACGGAGACTTGCAAAATCATGACTATAAAATACAAGTTTGGTTACTTGTCCATTCCACGGACATTGGATTGTCCGGAAGACTCTTGAAATAAGCATTGGGTTGCTTATATAGACGGATTTGATATTGGTTTATCAATGCGTACAAATAATTTAAAAACTCAAGAGTATAATGTATATAAGCATTGGTTTGCTTCAAAGAATAAAAAGATTATACGCGTATAGAAGGGTCGCTCCCGTCATATGCGAATGAAATTTATTTCATTGCTATAATGCGCACGTAAATGCAAATACACCGCTTACAAAATTGCAAACAAAAATGAAACGCATATAGCAAAATACATTCAAACTATTCATAAAACGATAGGAAGAGCAATGTTTATATTAAAATGCCTTTAGCAAACAGAAAATGTCTTATACTCAAACATTGTATAAGAAAAGGCAGGTAAAATTCTACTCTTCCGCATATCGTTTAAAATAAAAACCTACTAATATACTAGGGGTGGCTTAATTGGAACGGTGCCCTACACTAAGGAGAATATACAATCCTCGCCCGCAGCGATCAGACGTATATCCCGCTTTGAAAACAAAATACATAAATATAAATAGGGATGCGAAACCCTTAAACTGCTGGGCCCATCCCTCGCTGGCAAAAATACATGACACTGGGAAGCGGGCAATCACTGCCCCTCCAACCCACCACCTAACAAATCATCGTCAACCACTTGACGAGAGGAAAAGTTCAGATTCTCAGCTAACTCCTCCAGACGAGGAATCCTTAAACTAGCTAAAGCCGCACAGGCTTCCGTCCATTTACCATCAGCATCCTCCACAAGCTCATTTGAAATTGGTGTCGGAATAATATCCGGCACAGAAAGGTTTGACTTCACTACATCCCAAAAACATGATCGCTCAAGCGCACGAGCAGCAATTATAGCCTTGCCAAACGGAACTCGAATACTCGGACAAGCCATAATGTGCTTTGCAATCTCAGGAAGACCGGACCGTAAGGTTGAGTATTCGGATTTCAGGATCGAGTGGTCAGCTTTGAGGCTTGAGCATTCAGTATGGAGACTCGCGCACTTGGCCTTCAGATCATCACGCTCGTTAACAACTTTCTGGTGCTCCGCATTTAACTCCTCAAGCTGCTTTTTAAATTGGCAATTTTTTGATGATGCAGTACCAAGCTGTAAAGACAGATGATTCACTTGCGACTCAAGATCAGCACGGACAGTTTCAGAACGCTTAATTTCATTCAGTAAACGCTGGCACTCACCCTCAAGATGGGTATTCCTGTCTTCCAATTTTAAACGGGCAGCAACCTCATGATGGAGCTGTTCTGAAATCTATTGTATCTCAGCATCAAGCTTGGCAAACTCCCTTTGCTCACGCGATAGATGTTTATGACCAAGAATTATGGAATTGGACTTTTGTTTCAAACGACTGATATCTTTAGCAAGATTAAACATTGTAACTTGAGTATCAAAAAACAGATCTTCCTCGGGGGAAAGACCTTCAAACTTAGAAGCAAGATTAGAAGGAGCACAGGCACCTAGATGAGAAAATTGTTGGGAAAAAGTGGGGACGGATATCTTAAAAAAATTCTCAAAATAGTCCAGATTCATGTCAGGGGATAAAGCAAAGCTGGTAGGAATATTGAGACTGGCACGTTTGTTGCGGATTGTATTAAGTGAAGAGGCGTCGGAGTACAGGTTGGTGCGCCTTTGAAATGGCGGAAGTTCGCAGGAAACATTTGGATCTACAGTTGATTGATGGTGAACGGGAGAATGTGGAACTGTTTGGGATACTTGAGCTTCTGTAGCAGGGGCACGGTTGGCAGATTGTACCTCCTGATCAGTTTCCATCGGATTGCTAATATCTGCAACAATTAAAAATTGCAATAAAAGATATTTACAATAATAGTGAATGCAATATAAAAATGTTATAAAAAGCGCACAAAAGACGCTAACCTATGATTGGCCTTTTTTCGGCCGCCTTCGAAGTTTCAACAGCAGGGGATTGCTGAATTTCGACGAAGGAAGATACGTCAGTTTCTCTCTCTTGACGCAGACTGATTGTTCTACGCTTGGAGGTAGCAGGAGCAGCTGGATTAGTCTGAGCCTTGATAATCTCGGGGTGCGCATCAGAATCAGTATCGTGCAGATCTTTCTGCCTATAGACAACACCATCAGATGTCTTCAACAGCATGAACTCATTCAAATCCATCTCTGCAAATACATAAATGCATAAAAGTATGAGGAAAAGGAATTAAACATATATACTATGTAATGCAGGTGCGAAAGGGATATACCCTTCTTGTTTTTAATTATAACAGGATGTTTATCAGCGCATGCCCAGTCGGTGGAAATGCAGCCAATAACTAGAGGGACATTGGGATAAACGCGAGATGGAAGCTGAAGGTTAAGGCAGGACTTATAAAATTTGCCCTCCTCAGCAGGAATAGGCAAAGGTTTGTTTTTCTCCCCTTTCTTGCCGGAGTACCAGATAAGAATGCTGTTAAACTTTTCAGAAATGCAAGTAGCTTTAACAAAGAAAAAAGATTTTTTCCATGCCCCCTTCACGCCCTGTTTTGGGGTAACACAAAACTAGGCAACATTGTCAAACGAGTACCAGCTCTCGTCGCTCATGGAGGCACGAAACAGTTTGGTAAAAATAGCCAAAGAGGGCTTCTGACCGTTGGCGCAGCACCACATCTCAAAAATAGAAACGTGATTGGCACCATACGGGTGAAGTTGGCTAATACCGATAGAATAGTGACGAAGAACGTCCATAAAAAAGGGGTTGGCGGAATACGGGTGTTACCGAGTTCCATTACTTTCTCGTATACGGCAACCATTAATTCTGGTGGTCCATTAGCTCGTTGACCACTCAAAGGGGCAATCGGGGAAAATTGCTCAAGGGAAGGATATTGTTGAACGATTCGACGAATCTCCGATTCGGTAATTGATGACTCTATATCCTTAACGTTTTTGTCAGAAGACATGGTGGATCGATGTAAGATTTAAACAAAAATGCAAATAAAAGATGAAAGAAAGCACGGACCTTCAGGTGACTGATTACAAACGGAAAAGTAAATGGCTGCCGGAAAACAAGCAAAATTTGAAAATCAAAAGGAGCGTGTAAAAAAACCTAAAAAAGGTAATTTGCCTATTTATAGGCAAGTATAAGTGAAAATGGCACAAATAATTCTTCAGCGTACACGTGTCACAATCTACGAAAGTTAACAATCGGCGTATAATAGCAACTTTAGGCAGTTGTATACGCTGTCATCATTATATTTAGGGTAAATAGTGACAGCTGTTACCTCGAGTGAAGGAATTACAGTCGAAAGGACAGTTTTTCAACTATATGAATATATTGCATTAAATGCAAACGGCGGTTGGATACACATACACGCATATAATGTCCTGTATGTCTTACCTACATGTTAAAATACACAATCCTAAGATCCGAGGTAATTATTGGGAATTATTAGAGATTTATTATTTTAGTTCGACGCTATACACCTATTGGTATTGTGTATAACATCGAACTGGGGGGACTTAATGATACGCATATCCGCAAGACTATGCGGATTGCGCATCCAAAACCCTAAAATGCACATAAATTGCCATTTAAAATATATGATACGGGTATAGGCGCACATTATGCGCCTATACCATCTGATGCGAGTTCGTTTACTTGCATATGGGTCAGGTACATTCTAGAGGAATGTACGATATAATTAATACGGATTCTATTCCTTAAATAACGAAAGTTAGTTAAGGAAGAGATTGCATATAATTAGGGAAAGAATTCTACCAAAACCCTAATTCGTGAGCCTATAAATACATAGCTCATAAAACCCTAAAAAGATATACATTCGTTTACTGATACGTAAACTAAAAGCATACAAATCTCTATCGTACTAACAAAGCTTCTTACGATCTCTCTAAGACTTTCAGGTATGTATTGAACTATGAAACCTTCATGTCTTTGGGCCACTCAACCTCGTATGCTAGGTTGTTGGTGGACTCTCAAATCGGCCACCCTGTCGGGATCGAAACGATACTGACGTGGGTTATCCACGACTAAGCGTCGGAGGTCCGAATGTTGTTAGTCCTTAACCCCTTTATGTACTCAAGCGTAGGTTCACCTTGACCCCGTGAAAATATGCTTGATCATTGTGTTTTGATATGTATTCTTACACTTTTGAAAGACTTCAAGACACATATCAAAGTACTTCTACTTAACAAAAATGCTTACAATTACATCCTCGTTCAGTTTCATCAACAATTCTACTCGTATGCACCCGTATTCGTACTCGTACAATACACAGCTTTTAGATGTATGTACTATTGGTATATACACTCCAATAATCAGCTCTTAGCAGCCCATGTGAATCACATAACACATGTAGGAACCATCATTTGGCAACTAGCATGAAATACCTCATAAAATTACAAAAATATTAGTAATCATTCATGACTTATTTACATGAAAACAAAATTACATATCATTTATATCTAATCCATATACCAACGAACAAAAACACCTACAAACACTTTCATTCTTCAATTTTCTTCATCTAATTGATCTCTCTCAAGTTCCATCTTCAAGTTCTAAGTGTTCTTCATAAATTCCATAAGTATAGTTTCATAAAAATCAAGAATACTTCCAAGTTTGCAAGTCTACTTCCAAGCTTTCTAATCCATTCCAAGTAATCATCTAAGATCAAGGAACCTTTGTTATTTACAGTAGGTTATCTTTCTAATTCAAGGTAATATTCATATTCAAACTTTGATTCAATTTCTACAACTATAACAATCTTATTTCGAGTGAAAATCTTACTTGAACTGTTTTCGTGTCATGATTCTGCTTCAAGAACTTTCAAGCCATCCAAGGATCCTTTGAAGCTAGATCCATTTTTCTCATTTCCAGTAGTTTTATCCAGAAAACTTGAGGTAGTAATGATGCTCATAACATCATTCGATTCATACATATAAAGCTATCTTATTCGAAGGTTTAAACTTCTAATCACTAGAACATAATTTAGTTAATTCTAAACTTGTTCGCAAAAAAAAGTTAATCCTTCTAACTTGACTTTTAAAATCAACTAAACACATATTCTATATCTATATGATATGCTAACTTAATGATTTAAAACCTGGAAACACGATGAACACCATAAAATCGGATATACGCCGTCGTAGTGAAACCGGGGGCTGTTTTGGTTTGGATAATTAAAAACTACGATAAAATTTGATTTAAAAGTTGTTCTTCTGGGAAAATGATTTTTCATATGAACATAAAACTATATCCAAAAACTTGGTTAAACTCAAAGTGAAAGTATGTTTTTCAAAATGGTCATCAAGATGTCGTTCTTTCGACGAAAATGACTACCTCTTTAGTAATTGACATGTAACTTAAATTTCTAACTATAAACCTATACTTTTTCTGTTTCGATTCTTAAATTAGAGTTCAATATGAAACCATAGCAATTTGATTCACTCAAAACGGATTTAAAATGAAGAAGTTATGGGTAAAACAAGATTGGATATTTTTGATCTTTTTAGCTACGGGAAATGTTTAACAAATCTATACAAATCATATCCTAGCTAACTTATATTGTATTGTAGATGTATTCTAATATATTATTTAATCTTAGGAGACTATAGACACGTATGCAAATGTTTTGACATATCATATCGACCCATGTATATATATTATTTGGAACAACCATAGACACTCTATATGCAGTAATGTTGGAGTTAGCTATACAGGGTTGAGGTTGATTCTAAAAATATATATACTTTGAGTTGTGATTTAGCCTGAGACGTGTATAAACTGGGTCGTGGATTGATTCAAGATAATAAATATCGATTTATTTCTGTACATCTAACTGTGGACAACTAGTTGTAGGTTACTAACGAGGACAGCTGACTTAATACACTCAAATCTTTAAAACATAATAAAAATGGTTGTAATTATATTTTGATCATACTTTGATATATATATACATATTTGTATAGGTTCGTGAATCGATCCGTCTTATTTCCGAGGAAGGAAATATCTGTGAAAATGAGTTATAGTCCCACTTTTAAAATCTAATATTTTTGGGATGAGAATACATGCAGTTTTTATAAATGATTTACAAAATAGACATAAGTACGTGAAACTACATTCTATGGTTGAATTATCAAAATCGAATATGCCCCTTTTTATTAAGTCTGGTAATCTAAGAATTAGGGAACAGACACCCTAATTGACGCGAATCCTAAAGATAGATCTATTGGGCCTAACAAACCCCATCCAAAGTAACGGATGCTTTAGTACTTCGAAATTTATATCATATCCGAAGTGTGTCCCGGAATGATGGGGATATTCTTATATATGCATCTTGTTAATGTCGGTTACCAGGTGTTCACCATATGAATGATTTTTATCTCTATGTATGGGATGTGTATTGAAATATGAAAACTTGTGGTCTATTGTTACGATTTGATATATATAGGTTAAACCTATAACTCACCAATATTTTTGTTAACGTTTAAAGCATGTTTATTCTCAGGTGAATACTAAGAGCTTCCGCTGTTGCATACTAAAATAAGGACAAGATTTGGAGTCCATGTTTGTATGATATTGTGTAAAAACTGCATTCAAGAAACATATGTCGATGTAATATATTTCTATTGTAAACCATTATGTAATGGTCATGTGTAAACAGTATATTTTAGATTATCATTATCTGATAATCTACGTAATTTTTTTTTAAAAAACCTTTATTGATAAAATAAAGGTTATGGTTGTTTTAAAAATGAATGCAGTCTTTGAAAAACGTCTCATATAGAGGTCAAAACCTCGCAACGAAATCAATTAATATGGAACGTTTATAATCAATATGAACGGGACATTTCATTCCAAGGGTTAATGGAGGTAAGCCGTTCGTGAACGCACATGGACAGTTGGTTAGTGTAGTGAACTTTTCCATGATTATATATTAAATGAAAACTATTTTTTCATAATTAAATGTTTTCAACATGTTGAGCAATCAAACTTGTTAAGACTTGATTAATTGAAATGAGTTTATGTAGACAATTGACCACCCGAGTTGACCGACGATTCACGAACGTTTAAAACTTGTAACAACTACATGATGATATATATATATATATATATATATATATATATATATATATATATATATATATATATATATATATATATATGGATATATATATATATAGTTAACATGAGATTATAATAAGTAAGTATCTCACTAAGTATATTAACAATGAGTTATATACATAAAAATGAAACTATTGAATTAAGAAACTCGAAATGATATATATAACGATTATCGTTATAACAACGTATTACTAAATACATATGAATCATATTAAAATATTGATACACTATGTTTAACATGATAAAATGATAATTAAATATATCATTAAGTATGTTAACAATGAACTACATATGTAAAACAAGACTACTAACTTAAGAGTTTTGAAACGAGTTAAATATATAACGATTATCGTTGTAAAGGCATTTTAAAATATATATATATATATATATATCATATTAAGATATATTCTTACACTATGTTAGCATGGTAACATGATAATTTAAAATATCATAAGATATAATAAATAATGGATTAACTACATTAAAAGAGATCGTTAACTTAAAGGTTTCAAAACAACACTTACATGTAACGACTAACGGTGACTTAACAACTCAGTTAAGATGTATATAGATGTAGTGTATTAAGATGTATTAATACACTTTTGAAAGACTTCATGACACATATCAAAGTACTTCTACTTAACAAAAATGCTTACAATTACATCCTCGTTCATTTTCATCAACAATTCTACTCGTATGCACCCGTATTCGTACTCGTACAATACATAGCTTCTAGAAGTATATACTATTGGTATATACACTCAAATAATGCAGTTGTTAGCAGCCCTCATGAGCCATTAGACATGTGGAACTAACCTTTTGGAAACTAGTATCAAATAATTAGCTAAATAACAAATTAATGGAGCCTATATGGCCATCCATTTTTGATGCCTCATTACACACACACATACATCAATTTCATTTCCATTTTTTCACTCTAAATGCTCTCTAATCTTCATCTCTTTCAAGTCCTAAAAACCCTTCATCAATTCAGCAAGTTTACGAATCAAAAACTAAGTTTGAATGAACATAATAAAGCTTGATCAAGAACATATCAAGATAGTCATCCAATTACAAGTATTTTGCTTCCAAACTTTTGATCCATCTCAAGAACACTTGCAAGATCAAGAACTTCCATCTAATCTCAGTAACTTTTCATTCTTAATCAATTAAATAATCATATCTAAGCTTTGGTTCAATTCCTATAAACATAACTATCTTAAATCAAGTAGTAATCTTAAACTTGTTTTCGTGTCATGTTTCTGCTTCAAGAACTTTCAAGCCATCAAAGATCCTTTAAAGCTCAAGTTATTTTCTTATCATATCTAGTAGGTTTACCTACTAAACTTGAGGTAGTAATGATGTTCATAACATCATTTGATTCATATATATATAACTATCTTATTCGAAGATTTAAACTTATAATCACTAGAACATAGTTTAGTTAATTCTAAACTTGTTTACAAACAAAGTTAATCCTTCTAACTTGACTTTTAAAATCAACTAAACACATGTTTTATATCTATATGATATGCTAACTTAATGATTTAAAACCTAGAAACACGAAGAACACCTTAAAACTGGACATACGCCGTCGTAGTGAAACCGAGGGCTGTTTTGGGTTTGATAATTAAAAAACTATGATAAACTTTGATTTAAAAGTTGTTCTTCTAAGAAAATAATTTTTCTTAATAACATGAAACTATATCCAAAAATCATGGTTAAACTCAAAGTGGAAGTATGTTTTTCAAAATGGTCATCAAGACGTCGTTCTTTCGACTGAAATGACTACCTCTTACAATATTGACTTGTAACCTGTATTTCCGACTATAAACTTATATGTTTTCTGTTTAGTTTCATAAATTTCAGTTCATTATGAAACTATAGCCACTTGAATAACTCAAAACGGATTTAAAACGAAGAAGTTATGGGTAAAACACGATTGGATAATTTTGCTTGTTGTAGCTACGTGAAATTTGTAACAAATTTATACAAATCATAACTTAACTAACTTATATTGTATTATACATGTATTCTAACATATATTATGTAATCTTGGGATACCATAGACACGTATACAATGTTTTGACATATCATATCGACCCATCTATATATATTATTTGGAACAACCATGGACACTCTATATGCAGTAATGCTTGAGTTAGCTATACAGGGTTGAGGTTGATTCCAAAATAATATATATACTTTGAGTTGTGATCTAGCCTGAGACTTATATACACTGGGTCGTGGATTTATTCGAAATAATATATATTGATTTATTTCTGTACATCTAACTGTGGACAACTAGTTGTAGATTACTAACGTTGGACTGCTGACTTAACAAACTTAAATCGTTAAAATATAATAAAAAATGTTGTGAATATATTTCGATCATACCTTGATATATATGTATACATTTGTTATAGGTTCGTGAATTAACCCGTTGCCAAGTCTTACTTCCCGACGAAGTCAAAATCTGTGAAAGTGAGTTATAGTCCCACTTTTAAAATCTATTATTTTGGGATGAGAATACATGTAGTTTTATAAATGTTTTACAAAATAGACACAAGTGATCGAAATTATATTCTATGTTTAATTATCGAACCGAATATGCCCCTTTTTAGCTTGGTAGCCTAAGAATTGGTGTTTATTATAATTCCCACCAATTGACGCGAATCCTAAAGATAGATCTATTTAGCCCAACAAGCCTCATCCGAGTTACGGATGCTTTAGTACTTCGATTTATCATGTCCGATGAGAGTCCCGAAATGATGGGGATATTCTATATATTCATCCTGTTAAGTTCGGTTACCAGGTGTTCATCATATGAATGATTTTTATGCAGTTTGCATGTTATTGAGAAATGGAAATTGAAAATCTTGTGGTCTATTATTACGAATTGATAAATATATAGGTTAAACCTATAACTCACCAACATTTTTGTTGACGTTTAAAGCATGTTTATTCTTAGGTGATTATTAAGATCTTCCGCTGTTGCATACTAAATAAAGACAAAATTGGAGTCTACATGCTTGTATAATATTGTTTAAAAACTGCATTCGAAGACTTATATTGTTGTGTAATATTATTGTAAACCATTATGTAATGGTCATGTGAAAACGCTATATTTTAGATTATCATTATTTGATAAACGTCATAATATTTTAAACCTTTATCGATAAAATAATGGTTATGGTTTGTTTTAAAAATCGAATGCAGTCTTTGAAAAACGTCTCATATAGAGGTCAATACCTCGCAAGGAAATCAATTAATATGAAAAGTTTATAATCAATATGAACAGGACATTTCAGTTGGTATTCGAGTGTTGGTCTTAGAGAACTAGAAATTGCATTAGTGTGTGTCTAACCGAGTTTGTTAGGATGCATTAGTGAGTCTGGACTTCGATCGTGTTTTCTTTAAAAATGATTGCTTAACACTTTTTGTTGGAAACTATATATTATTAACATGTAAATATTATGTGATATATTAATCTCTTAACGTGTTTGATATTGTGTGATAGATGTCTACCTCTAGTACAAATCCCATCGACCCACCTAATAATAATGAAGGGTCGAATATATTTTGGGAAGATTCACAAATTCTCGAAGAGGAACCGGAAGAAGAGGAACCGGAAGAAGAGGAACCAGAAGAAGTGGTTTCAGAGGAGGAAATATTAGGAACCCCAGAAAAATAAATTAATAAAAGAAAATCCTCAACCAATGGACCAAAGTTAAAAATAGTCAGTGGTGTTTTCGCCAAGGAAGCAAAATATTGGGAAAATTACCAATTTTCTGATGAATCGGATCCCGATGAGGATTTCGATGATGTTATAGAAATTACCCCGACCCAATTTGAAAAAGCAAAAGAAAATAATAAAGGGAAAGGCATCAAAATAGAGAAACCTGATTCCGACCCCGATGAACTTTATGTGTATCGTAAACGCCCGTATTTCATAAATTTTAACAATAATCCGAGAACATCTAGGCCACCAGGTTTTTCTAAACCATTTGTGAAAATGACGCCTCGTATTAGAGGATCACCATGTATCCCTAGGAAATTTGCCAAACGAACCAAGTCCGAAGAAGAAGAAACGAGTGAGTCGGAATAAAGAGTTGTAATCATGTTGTGTAATATATAATTTGTAGTATGCTTGTACTTTTAAGATATATGTAAAAATTACTTGTATTGTTTGTTAATTATCTTTTACGAATCTAATCCTTGTTTATTTTACAGTATAAAAACAAAAATGGACGTTAAGGATAAACAACCAAAAATTTTAGAAGACCTACCAGGGGATATGATTAATGAAATCTTGTCTAGAGTCGAGCAGAATTCATCGGCACAATTATTTACGGTGAAATTAGTTTGTCGAACGTTTGAAAGACATTCCAGGCATGCCTTAGTTTATAAGAGGCTTTCCTTTGAAAGATGGGGTATATCACATTGGGGAGACTTTAAGTTACGCCGAGTTTTCTTTAAGGCATTTAGTGCGGAAAACCCAGATGCAATTTTACGCTACGGGTTGAGAACCTATTTTGACTCAACCTATCCCAACATAGGACTTCATTCTTTAGAAAGAGCTTCCAACATGCAACTTAAAGAAGCATGTTATGTTTACGGGTTAGTGATGTTCGCCACTCACCAAATTGAGAAAAAGAACATCGGGTTGCAACTTTTAAATAAAACCCTCCCACAAGTGACGGATTCGGTAGTTGGGGTGAGAAACAAGGTTTTTAGATTGTTACGGGGCTGTTGGGCATTATGTAACCCCCGTTCTTTTGACGACGTTACAACATGCTGCCTAGCCAAAGGTCACAACGGTTATTTTCCACAAGACCAAGGATGGGAAATAATACTAGTAAAACCCTAATGCATGACTTGTTTCTGGACTTATGAATTACATGTCTTTATTGCCTTTGCTGAATGACTTGCGTATTAACTAGAATTGTCTTCGCAACAGCCTTGTATTAAAGTTATTGTATGCTATATTTCATGCTATATGTAAAATAGCGGTATTGTAAGTTTGTAAAATATTGTATAAAAGTTTGAACGCGAAATATTATTATAATCAGTTTTTCATATAGAATTGTAGTAGTTGAATTGTATGTTAGCTACTAAGTATGAACTTAACGGGTAGGTACTACCCGAATTAAAACTTATAAAATGCTACTATGAAGAAAAAACTTTTATAAATAAGTTTATATTATGCTACGAAATACTATTAACTACTCTTAATATTCTATATGATTAACTTAATTCTTCTGACTATTTTTGAAGGAAATGGCACCGACTACTCGTCAGAACTTGAACATGAGCGAGGAAGGCTTCTATGTTTTTCTTGATGCCAACATAGTCGCAGTACAGGCTGCAATGCAAAACAACAATAATAACTCTGAATCTAGCAATGCAACTAATGCCACAAGAAATCGTGTAGGATGCTCCTACAAAGAATTTACTGCCTACAAACCTTTGGAATTTGATTGAACCGACGGACCAATCGAATTGAAACGATGGACCGAGAAGGTCGAATCGGTGTTTCTCATAAGTAAATGTACTGAAGAAGATAGGGTGAAGTATGCCACACATACCTTCACAGGTACTGCATTAACATGGTGGAATACCTATCTAGAACAAGTGGGATAAGATGCTGCTTACGCACTACCGTAGTCAGCATTCAAGCACTTGATGAACGAGCAGTACCTTCCCAGAAACGAGGTCAATAAGCTCAAGGTAGAGCTTAGAGGATTATGAACACAAGGTTTCGACATTACTACGTACGAACGAAGATTCACAGAGTTGTACCTATTATGTCCAAGAGCGTTCGAAGACGAAGAAGAGAAGATCGATGCGTTTGTGAAAGGGTTACCAGAAAGAATTCAAGAAGATGTGAGTTCACACGAGCCCGCCTCCATACAAAAGGCAAGTCGAATGGCTCATAAACTCACAAACCAATTTGAGGGAAGAATTAAAGAGCAAGCGGCTGAAGAAGCCAACATGAAACAAGTCAAGAGAAAGTGGGAAGAAACCAGTGACAAAGGTCACCAATACAACAACAACAATCACAACCACAATCGCCACAACTATCCTAACAACCGCAACATCAATCGCAACAATAAAAATCGAAATCCCAACAATAATTACAACAAACGTCCCAACAACAACAACTACAAAAACCGTCCCAACAACAATAACAACCACATCAATCCCAATAACAATCTCAATAACAACAATGACAACAACAATCAGAAAATTCCATGCTATAGGTGTGAAGGATATCATCCGGGTAAATTTTGTGAAGTAGTATGTACCAAATGTAATAGGAAGGGTCATGTTGCAACAAAGTGTGAAGCTTTCAGACCAGTGACTAAAAGAACAAATACTGCCCACATTATTTTTTTCGAATGCGGGAAGAAGGGTCACTACAAAACTACGTGCCCAAACCAGGGAAATAATAATGGGCAAAGCCGTGGGAGAGTTTTTAACATTAATACGGAAGAAGCGCAGGAAGACCCGGAACTTGTTACGGGTACATTTATTATCGATGAAAAATCTGCTTATATTTTATTTGATTCGGGTGCGGATAGAAGCTATATGAGTAGAGATTTTTGTGCTAAATTAAGTGGTCCATTGACGCCTATGAATAATAAATTTTTACTCGAATTAGCAAACGGTAAATTAATTTCGGCAGATAAAATATGTCAGAATCGAGATATTAAACTGGTTAGCGAAACGTTTAAGATTGATTTGATACCAGTAGAGTTAGAGAGTTTTGATGTGATAATTGGCATGGACTGGTTAAAAAAGGAGAGAGCAGAGATCGTATGTTACAAAAATGCAATTCGCATTGTACGAGAATAAGGAAAACCCTTAATGGTGTGCGGAGAAAAGAGCAACGCGAAGCTAAATCTTATTAGTAATTTGAAGGCGCAAAAGCTAATAAGAAAAGGTTGCTATGCTGTGCTAGCACACGTCGAGAAAGTAAATTTCAAAGAAAAGAACATCAATGATGTTCCCGTCGCAAAAGAATTTCCCGATGTATTTCTAAAAAAATTACCGGGACTACCTCCACACCGATCTGTTGAATTTCAAATAGACCTTGTACCAGGAGCTGCACCAATAGCTCGTGCTCCATACAGACTCGCACCCAGTGAAATGAAGGAACTCCAAAGCCAACTACAAGAACTTTTAGAACGTGGTTTCATACTACCAAGTACATCACCATGAGGAGCTTCTGTTTTGTTTGTCAAAAAGAAGGATGGTACATTCAGATTGTGTGTCGACTACCGAGAGTTGAACATACTTACCATCAAGAACCGTTATCCAATACCGAGAATTGACGACTTATTTGATCAACTCCAAGGCTCGTCGGTTTATTCGAAGATCGATTTATGTTCCGGGTATCATCAAATACGGGTGAAGGAGGATGATATTCCAAAGACTGCTTTCAGAATGCGTTATGGTCATTACGAGTTTATGGTTATGCCGTTTGGATTGACTAACGCAGCAGCTGTGTTCATGGACCTCATGAACCGAGTGTGTGGGCCATATCTTGACAAGTTTTTCATTGTTTTCATCGATGACATACTCATTTACTCAAAGAATGATCAAGAGCACGAAGAACATTTGAGAAAAGTGCTAGAATTATTGAGAAAGAAACAACTGTACGCAAAATTTTCAAAGTGTACATTTTGGTTGGAAGAAGTTCAATTCCTCGGTCACATAGTGAACAAAGAAGGTATTCAAGTAGATCCGGAGAAGATTGAAACCGTTGAAAAGTGGGAAACCCCAAAAACCCCGAAGCATATACGCCAATTTTTAGGACTGACTGGTTACTACAGAAGGTTCATCCAAGATTTTTCCAAAATAGCAAAACCCTTGACTGCATTAACGCATAAATGGAAGAAATTTGAATGGAAGGATGAGCAGGAGAAAGCATTTCAATTGTTGAAGAAAAAGTTAACTACGGCACCTATATTATCATTGCCTGAAGGGAATGATGATTTTGTGATATATTGTGATGCCTTAAAGCAAGGCCTCGGTTATGTATTAATGCAACGAACGAAGCTAATTGCTTATGCATCCAGGCAATTGAAGATTCACGAGCAAAATTATACGACTCGCGATTTGAAATTGGGCGCTGTTGTTTTTACATTAAATACTTGGAGGCACTACTTATATGGGGTCAAAAGTATTATATATACCGACCACAAAAGTCTCCAACATATATTTGATCAGAAACAACTGAACATGAGGCAGCGTAGGTGGATTGAATTGTTGAATGATTATGACTTTGAGATTCATTACCACCCGGGGAAGGCAAATGTGGTAGCCGATGCCTTGAGTAGAAAGGACAGGGAACTTATTCGAGTAAAATATATAAACATAATTATTCATACTAACCTTACTACTCAAATAAAAGAGGCACAACAGGAGGTTATGTAACGACCAGGATTTTTCTGATCGTTTTATACATATAAGATTAATATTTACATAAATTAAACATTACCAACATGATAAGCAATCCAAATTGTTGAGTCTTGTGTTTTTGAAAAGAGTTTTACACAACATTTGACCGTCCAATTTGATCGATGATATCACGAACTATATAACAAATGATAATTATACGATTGTGTACATATACATATTTATACATATTTAACATGATCTAAGGATGGTTTAACATATCATTGTGTACTAATAACAATGAGTTATAAGTATACTTTGAGACTACTAACTTAAGTTTTCAAAACGGTAACTATACGTAACGTTCTTTGACATATATACCTATAACCTATAATGCTTATACAAGTATCGTATAAATATGTATTTAATCACTTTAAAGGGCTTAAATACATAAAACAATATAAGTAAATTCACAAAAGATAGTTATATTTGAATTCTCGTTCCGTTTCCTCAAGATTTCTACAAGTATATCAAGGGTATATGTAACCGTATCATACCCAGCTTCTATACGTATTTACTATTGGTATATACACATCATAATCACTTTATTATCAGCCATGAGTTAGCAAATTTTGGATCTTAGCATGCATGATTAATCAATTTGGCATATTACAAGACTTTTACACAATATTACAAACTTATACATCATTTCACCACCATTTATACTCCATTCCACTTTCATTTTTACTACACATTTTCTCTAGCTAAAAACACCTACTTATAAGCTTCTTTCACCTCTAATAAATCCAGCAAAAACTCTCTTAAGAATCACCTTAATAACCATCATATTAAGATCAAACAAGAACACTACAAGATACTACTTTCATTTCAAGTCTATATTCTAAGTTTACTTCCAATCTTTCAATCCAACTTCACCACTCTTTAGGATCAAGAGTTATACTTCTTTTCCAGTAGCTTTATCCAAGTAACTTGAGGTAGTAACCTTGTTCATAATCTTATTCGATTCATATTCATATAGCTATCTTATTTTGGGTTATAAATTATAACAACAAAAACATAGTTTGAATGATTTCAAACTTGTTCGCAAACTAAATAGATCCTTCTAACTTGACTTTTAAAACACTTCAAAACCTATAATATATCATAATGATATGCTAACTTAACAAGATACAACTTGATTTTACAAAGAACACCTTAAAACTGAATCTACATCGTTGGAGTGCAACCGGGGGCTGTTTTGGGTTGGATAATTAAAAACCATCTTAAACTTTGAATTGGAAGTTTATATTCTGGAAAAATGATATTTCTTATGAATATGTTAATATATAAAAATCTCATGGTGTAACTCAAAGTGTAAGTATTTTTGTAAAAATGATCATCTAGATGTTGTTTTTACGACGGAAATGATCACTTTCATAAGATTCACCAAAGTTTGACCTATAACATGTGATTTCGAATACAAACTAAGGTATTTACAGTTCATATTCATAAATAATGGCTCGATCCAAGGAAGTGGCAAGTTGAACCAACAAAAACGGAGTTGCATTGAAGAAACTACGACTAAAACAAAATCGGGTATCCGAAGCTAGTTTAGCTACGAAAATATTTTGACTAAAACCAAACTAATAATATCTTAGCTAATTAACATGATATTTTATATATATTTACTCATGATTTGATTTTACATATTTCAGGACCACCCGTAAACAACACGAGAAGATTAATTATAAGACCTCATGATTGTACGCAACACGTCATTTGACAACACGGTACTTTATGTACGCAACACGTCATTTGACAACACGGTATCATGGGTCGAGATTAATTCCGATCAATACGAATACGATGGGGTCTTTATTTATTTTATTGAGCAACTAATTGTGGACCACTAACATCGGACTGCTAACTACGGACTAATAGATATTAAAAGTATTATAAGTATATATGTAACGATTATTTGAAAAGAAAATATGTTGATATATTATATATATATATATATGGTTAGGTTCGTGATATCTATCGGAGACCAAGTCGTGTTAAATATCTTCAAGGCAAAAGTGAGTATATAATCCCATTTTTAAACTCTAAATATTTCGGGATGAGAATACATGCAATTTATGATTTACGTTATGGACACAAGTGATTAAAAATATATAGTCTACGTTGAGTTGTACCACTGGCATACTTCCCTGTAACTTGGTAACTACTATTTACATGAGGTATTGTAAACGCGAATCCTGTTGATAGATCTATCAGGCCTGACAACCCCAACCGAACTGGACGACCAGTATTCAACGGTTGCACAGTACTTCGTTTCGGTGACTACAATTGGTACGGTGTAGTAAGATTTCATAATAAAGGGAATATGCGACGTTGATTAAATGTTAAGTATGGTTATCAAGTGCTCAACCACTTAGAATATTTTTATTAAAACGTTTATGTATATTAAATCTTATGGTCTATATTTATAACGCTGCTAGCATTAAACCTATATCTCACCAACTTTATGTTGACGTTTTAAGCATGTTTATTCTCAGGTGATAATTAAAAG
Source organism: Rutidosis leptorrhynchoides (assembly GCF_046630445.1). Classification (NCBI taxonomy): domain Eukaryota; kingdom Viridiplantae; phylum Streptophyta; class Magnoliopsida; order Asterales; family Asteraceae; genus Rutidosis; species Rutidosis leptorrhynchoides. Next base: position 584,836,085 of record NC_092334.1, on the reverse strand, counting down.
CTTTCGCTGCATTATACCGAATTTAAGCAAGATTTGGAGTATGCATATTTGTGTCAAAAATAAAACTGCATACCGAAGGATTTGTAATGTGAAATATGTTGGAAATCGTATTGTTATTATCAAATGTAAAGTTTGTAAGACTAAGATTATCGCTAAACGATAATCATTATTATGTTGTTTAAGCCTTCAGTTATAATAAAGGTTATGGTTTGTATCATAAAACGTATGCAGATTTTGAAAAATGTCACATATAGAGGTCAATACCTCACAATGACACCAATAAGTACGTGACGTTTATAATCGATATCAACGGGACACTACAGGTGGTATCAGAGCGTTGGTCTTAGAGAACCAGAAAATTTGCATTAGTGTGTCTTATCGAGTTTGTTAGGATGCATTAGTGAGTATGGACTTTGACCGTGTTTGATTTTGAAAACTATTGCTTATCCTTGTTGGTTAAAAATTAATATGTAAATATTATGTAGTACTAACGTGCTAGTTGTTGCGTGATAGATGTCTGGCTTAGAACTTGTTATCACATTCAGCGACTACGAACCTGAATCCTCAGATAGTGTTCCAGTCATTAACCTATCCGATGATGAAAACGACACCTTTGGGAAGACTCACAATTTCTGGATGAATCAATTGAAGAGGAACCGGAAAGTGATCCTGAGGAGGAAGAAATACAGGAAATTACGAAAGACAAGTTCGAATGAGGAAAGAAACGAAAGGCTACTGAATTGGAAAATCCAAATCCCGAGTTTAGTGAGGATGTTATGGCACCAACTCCACCAGACACTTCCACCCCTATTCCCGCTATTCCTATTAGTTCTATCCCGGCATCCAGTTCTTCGGCCCCTCAGCAAAAACGCAGGGAGACAGCCAGGATAGGCGTTAAGTGATTTTTTTGAACACAAACGTTTTGGGTTAAATGATGCGCTATTGTTTTAAACCATGGGATCATATAACGTTTTGTATAATATTACTAGTGTGGTTTGCTTAATGTTTGATGTAAGATAAGCATATGTAAAATAGTGAAGTGTGAAAGGCAATAATTTTCCATGGTTGAGTATTATTTGGGTGGTAGTAATTGATTTCTGTACTAAGCTATTAAGTATGAACTTTAACGGGTAGGTACTACCCTAGATATAATTATAAAACGCTAATAAGAAGAAAAGGATTTTATAATAATAACTGGTTCATATTATTAATAAGCTATGATATACTGTAAATACACACTACATCTATAATATTCCATGTGAATAATTATTTTTTTTCATTCTTATTGAAGATTATGGCGCGATTGAACCGAATGACGGAACAAGAAATCGAGGAACTCATCAATCAGCGAGTGAACGACAGAATGTTATGGGTCGAAGCTACAAGAGGTTCTGCAGTTAACCCGAATCCTCGTGTAGGATGCACATACAAAATTTTTCAAGGTTGCAAGCCCTCATCATTCAGTGGAACAGAAGGACCGGTCGGTTTAACACAGTGGATCGAAAAGATTGAGTCTGTGTTTAAAATCAGTAGTTGTATTAAGAAGGACATGACCAAGTATGCATCGTGCACCTTACAAGATAGTGCACTCACGTGGTGGAAAAACTATGTGAAGGCCGTAGGAGGAGATGTAGCTTATGATACTCCATGGGAAGAATTCAAAACAATGCTAATCAACGAGTATTGTCCAAGGAACGAGGTTAGGAAGTTGGAAGCTGAATTACGAAGCCTGAAAGTTGTTGGTACTGAACTCACCAACTACAATCAGCGATTCATGGAATTAGCTTTGCTATGTCCCGAATTGGTACCAACCGAAGAACGGAAGATAGAACTGTACAAAGATGGTTTGCCTAAAAATGTCAAGGCAAATGTTACATCATCTAAACCCAAGACTATTCATGAAGCCATCACCATGGCAAACGAGTTGATGGACCAGATTATTCTGGATAAGAACACCGATGTCAAGACATCGGAAAAAAAAGAAAGTAGGAAGGTAATCATCAATAATCCAACAAGAAACAAGAAACCACGCAAGGTGCGGGTAGTGGTTCAAGCTCAGGTTACAAGGGACGAAATCCTTTATGTAACAGATGCCACAAACATCACTCTGGTTATTGTAATGTGATGTGCAACAATTGTAATCGAAGGGGTCATCTTACTAAAGATTGTAGGGTTCCCGTTACAAATACAAATGGCACCAAGACTCCTGCCACCAATGCAAATAGAACTGCCTTGGCCACTGTTACTTATTTTGGGTGTGGGAAACAGGGTCATTATAAGAGCCAGTGCCCGAATCCAGAGAAGAATAATGGATCTACACGTGGAAAAGCATTTATTATTAATGCAAGAGAGGCGTGTGAAGACCCGGAGCTTGTTACGGGTACGTTTACCATTAATAACTTATCAGCATCTATTATATTTGATACTGGTGCTGATAGAAGTTATATGTGTAGAGACTTTTACGCTAAATTGAATTGTTCATCATTACCTCTAGATGCTAAGTACATGATTGAGTTAGCTAATGGTAAACTAATTAAAGCCGATAAAATTTGCCGTGATTGTAAAATAATTTTAGCCGGAGAAACGTTTAAAATTGATTTGATACCCGTAGAATTAGGAAGTTTTGATGTAATAGTCAGCATGGACTGGATGTCCAAAATAAGAGCTGAAGTTGTGTGTGCCAAGAAGGCAATTCGCATTCCTCGTAAGGATAAAACGCCAGTAATGATTTATGGAGAGAAGAGTAACTCAAAGCTAAAACTCATTAGCTGTTTGAAAGCCCAAAAGTGCTTGAAGAAAGGGTGCTATGCTATCTTAGCACATGTTAATAAAGTTGAAACGAAGGAAAAAGAGAAGAGCATCAACGACGTGCCTGTAGCAAAAGATTTTCCTGAAGTCTTTCCGGAAGAGTTGCCGGGATTACCTCCATTTAGATCTGTAGAATTTCAAATAGATCTAGTATCAGGAGCTGCACCAGTGGCTCGTGTTCCATACAGACTTGCACCATCTGAGATGAAAGCGTTACAAAGCCAGTTACAAGAATTACTGAACCGTGGTTTCATTTGACCGAGCACTTCACCGTGGGGAGCTCCGATTTTATTTGTCAAGAAGAAAGATGGATCCTTCCGAATGTGTATAGATTACCGTGAATTAAATGAGTTAACTATCAAGAATCGGTATCCACTACCGAGAATTGACGACTTATTTGATCAACTGCAAGGATCATGTGTTTATTCGAAAATCGACCTAAGATCGGGCTATCATCAACTATGCGTCAAAGAAGAAGATATTCTGAAAACTGCTTTCCAGACACGCTACGGTCATTACGAATTTTTGGTCATGCCGTTTGGTTTGACGAATGCGCCAGCTGTATTCATGGACCTCATGAATCGAGTTTGTAGTCCGTATCTAGATAAGTTTGTTATCGTTTTCATTGACGATATTCTTATCTATTCCAAAAATGAGCAAGAGCATGAGCAGCATTTAAGGTTGGTATTAGAATTGTTAAGAAAAGAACAGTTATACGCCAAATTTTCTAAATGTGCATTTTGGTTGAAAGAAATGCAATTTCTTGACCACGTTGTTAGTAGCAAAGGAATTCAGGTTGAACCAGCTAAAATTGAGGCCATTGAAAAATGGGAGACTCCTAAGACACCAACACAAATACGTCAATTTTTGGGGTTAGCCGGTTATTATAGAAGGTTTATTCAAGATTTTTCCCGAATAGTTAAACCATTAACAACGTTAATGCAAAAAGGGAAGAAGTATGAATGGACCTCTGAGCAGGAGAGTGCATTTCAATTACTGAAGAAGAAGTTGACTACATCACCTATTTTATCGTTACCTGAAGGGAACGATGATTTTGAGATATATTGTGACGCTTCGCGATAAGGTTTTGGTTGCGTCCTTATGCAACGAAAGAAAGTTATTGCGTACGCATCCCGACAATTGAAGATTCACGAGCGAAATTATACGACGCATGATCTAGAACTGGGAGCAGTAGTGTTTGCATTGAAGATATGGAGACATTACTTATATGGGGTTAAATGCACTGTGTTTACTGATCATAAAAGCCTTCAACATATTTTCGATCAAAAACAGCTGAACATGAGGCAACGTAGGTGGGTCGAGCTAATAAACGACTATGATTGTGAGATTCGCTATCATCCAGGGAAAGCGAATGTAGTGGCCGACGCTCTAAGCAGAAAGGAACGAGAGCCAATTCGAGTACGAGCGATGAACATAAAAATTCGCATGAATCTCAACTCACAAATCAAAGAGGCTTAACAAGAAGCTCTTACTAAAGAAAACATAGGAAATGAAATAATGAAGAAGTATGAGAAGCAACTCGTTATACGGAAAGACGGAATTCGATATTTTGCAAAACGTATTTGGGTACCAAAGTTGGGTGGATTAAGGAAGTTGATATTGAACGAGGCACATAAGACAAGATACTCGATACATCCTGGAGTTGGAAAGATGTATCAAGATCTTAAGACGTATTATTGGTGGCCTAATTTAAAGACAGACGTTGCGACATATGTCGGGGAATGTTTAACTTGTTCCAAAGTCAAAGCAGAACACCAGAAGCCATCAGGGTTACTTCAACAACCAGAAATCCTAGAATGGAAATGGGACGGTATTACCATGGATTTTATCACGAAGTTACCCAAGACTGCATGGGGATATGACACCATTTGGGTAATAGTTGATCGTCTCACCAAATCTGCACATTTCTTGCCTATAAAGGAAACGGATAGAATGGAGAAACTATTATGATTATACATAAAGGAAATTGTTTCAAGGCATGGAATACCTATTTCCATTATATCCGATCATGATAGTAGATTTACATCAAAGTTCTGGCAATCACTACAGGAGGCTTTGGGAACTCGTTTGGATTTGAGCACCGCATATCATCCGCAAACTGACGGGCAGAGTGAAAGAACAATTCAGACTCTTGAAGACATGCTCAGGGCATGTGTGATCGATTTTGGAAACGGATGGGATAAATATTTACCATTAGCAGAATTCTCGTATAATAATAGTTATCATGCGAGCATTAAAGCTGCACCATTCGAAGCACTGTATGGAAGGAAGTGTAGATCCCCTATCTGTTGGAATGAAGTAGGATATCGACGTTTAACTAGTCCTGAGATCATACACGAAACTACTGAAAAGATAGTACAAATCAATGAGAGATTAAAAACAGCCCGTAGTCGCCAAAAGAGCTACGCTGATGTCCGAAGGAAACCATTAGAGTTTCAAATCGGTGACATGGTTATGCTAAAGGTGTCACCTTGGAAAGGTGTAATACTTTTCGGTAAAAGGGGTAAACTGAACCCAAGGTAGGTAGGCCCGTTCAAGATCATTGAACGCATTGGACCGGTAGCTTATCGACTTGAGTTACCACAACAACTCGCCGGAGTACATAATACATTTCACATTTTAAACCTTAAGAAGTGTCTTGTAAAGGAAGACCTCACCATTCCTCTTGAAGAAATCCAAGTCGACGAGAAACTACAATTCATAGAAGAACCAGTCGAAATCATGGACCGTGAAGTTAAACAGCTCAAGCAGAGCAACATACCAATCGTTAAGGTTCGTTAGAATGCTTGAAGGGGTCCCGAGTTTACTTGGGAACGAGAGGATTATATGAAACAAAAGTACCCACATTTGTTTCCCGAGAACGCAAAATAGGTACAACTTTAAAATTTCGGGACGAAATTTATTTAACGTGTAGGTACTGTAACGACCCGGATTTTTTCGATCGTTTTATACATATAAGATTAATATTTACATAAATTAAACATTACCAACATGATAAGCAATCCAACTTGTTGAGTCTTGTGTTTTTGAAAAGAGTTTTACACAACATTTGACCGTCCAATTTGATCGATGATATCACGAACTATATAACAAACGATAATTATATGATTGTGTACATATACATATTTATACATATTTAACATGATCTAAGGATGGTTTAACATATCATTGTGTACTAATAACAATGAGTTATAAGTATACTTTGAGACTACTAACTTAAGTTTTCAAAACGGTAACTATACGTAACGTTCTTTGACATATATACCTATAACCTATAATGCTTATACAAGTATCGTATAAATACATATTTAATCACTTTAAAGGGCTTAAATACATAAAACAATATAAGTATATTCATAAAAGATAGTTATATTTGAATTCTCGTTCCGTTTCCTCAAGATTTCTACAAGTATATCAAGGGTATATGTAACCGTATCATACCCAGCTTCTATACGTATTTACTATTGGTATATACACATCACAATCACTTTATTAGCAGCAATGAGTCAACAAAATTTGGATCTTAGCATGCATGATTAATCAATTTGGCATATTACAAGACTTTTACACAATATTACAAACTTATACATCATTTCACCACCATTTATACTCCATTCCACTTTCATTTTTACTACACATTTTCTCTAGCTAAAAACACCTACTTGTAAGCTTCATTCACCTCTAAGAAATCTAGCAAAAAATCTCTCAAGAATCACCTTAATAACCATCATATTAAGATCAAACAAGAACACTACAAGATACTACTTTCATGTCAAGTCTATATTCTAAGTTTACTTCCAATCTTTCAATCCAACTTCACCACTCTTTAGGATCAAGAGTTATACTTATTTTCCAGTAGCTTTATCCAAGTAACTGGAGGTAGTAACCTTGTTCATAATCTTATTCGATTCATATTCATATAGCTATCTTATTTTGGGTTATAAATTATAACAACAAGAACATAGTTTGAATGATTTCAAACTTGTTTGCAAACTAAATAGATCCTTCTAACTTGACTTTTAAAACACTTCAAAACCTATAATATATCATAATGATATGCTAACTTAACAAGATACAACTTGATTTTACAAAGAACACCTTAAAACTGAATCTACATCGTTGGAATGCAACCGGGGGCTGTTTTGGGTGGAATAATTAAAAACCATCTTAAACTTTGAATTGGAAGTTTATATTCTGGAAAAATGATATTTCTTATGAATATGTTAATATATAAAAATCTCATGGTGTAACTCAAAGTGTAAGTATTTTTGTAAAAATGATCATCTAGATGTTGTTTTTACGACGGAAATGATCACTTTCATAAGATTCATCAAAGTTTGACCTATAACATGTGATTTTGAATACAAACTAAGGTATTTACAGTTCATATTCATAAATAATGGCTCGATCCAAGGAAGTGGCAAGTTGAACCAACAAAAACGGAGTTGTATTGAAGAAACTACGACTAAAACAAAATCGGGTATCCGAAGCTAGTTTAGCTACGAAAATATTTTGACTAAAACCAAACTAATCATATCTTGGCTAATTAACATGATATTTTATATATATTTACTCATGATTTGATTTTACATATTCCAGGACCACCCGTAAACAACACGAGAAGATTAATTATAAGACCTCATGATTGTACGCAACACGTCATTTGACAACACGGTACTTTATGTATGCAACACGTCATTTGACAACACGGTACCATGGGTCGAGATTAATTCCGATCAATACGAATACGATGGGGTCTTTATTTATTTTATTGAGCAACTAATTGTGGACCACTAACATCGGACTGCTAACTACGGACTAATAGATATTAAAAGTATTATAAGTATATATGTAACGATTATTTGAAAAGAAAATATGTTGATATATTATATATATATGGTTAGGTTCGTGATATCTATCGGAGACCAAGTCGTGTTAAATATCTTCCAGGCAAAAATGAGTATATAGTCCCATTTTTAAACTCTAATATTTCGGGATAAGAATACATGCATTTTATGATTTACGTTATGGACACAAGTGATTAAAAATATATATTCTACGTTGAGTTGTACCACTGACATACTTCCCTGTAACTTGGTAACTACTATCTACATGAGGTATTGTAAACGCGAATCCTGTTGATAGATCTATCGGGCCTGACAACCCCAACCGGACTGGACGACCAGTATTCAACGGTTGCACAGTACTTCGTTTTGGTGACTACACTTGGTACGGTGTAGTAAGATTTCATAATAAAGGGAATATGCGACGTTGATTAAATGTTAAGTATGGTTATCAAGTGCTCAACCATTTAAAATATTTTTATTAAAATGTTTATGTATATTAAATCTTGTGGTCTATATTTATAACGCTGCTAGCATTAAACTTATATCTCACCAACTTTATGTTGACGTTTTAAGCATGTTTATTCTTAGGTGATAATTAAAAGCTTCTGCTGCATTATGCCGAATTTAAGCAAGATTTGGAGTATGCATATTTGTGTCAAAAATAAAACTACAATCCGAAGGATTTGTAATGTGAAATATGTTGGAAATCGTATTGTTATTATCAAATGTAAAGTTTGTAAGACTAAGATTATAGCTAAACGATAATCATTATTATGTTGTTTAAGCCTTTGGTTATAATAAAGGTTATGGTTTGTATCATAAAAACGTATGCAGATTTTGAAAAATGTCACATATATAGGTCAATACCTCGCAATGACACTAATAAGTACGTGACGTTTATAATCGATATGAACAGGACACTACAGGTTATAAAAGGGGGAAAGTTGAAGGATGAAATACCCAAAGGATCAGAAAAATATCTTAATATTCGGGAAGACAGAACCCGGTATAGGGCTGAAAGAATTTGGGTATCAAAGTTTGGAGATATGAGAGAAATGGTACTTAAGAAAGCACATAAAATCAGATACTCAATACATCCTGGAGCGGGAAAGATGTACAAAGATCTCAAGAAACAGCTGGGTATGAAAGCCAATATTGCTAAATACGTAGGAGAATGTTTAACTTGTTCAAAGGTCAAAGCTGAACATCAGAAACCATCAGGTCTACTTCAACAACCCGAAATTTCGGAATGGAGATGGGAAAAAATTACCATGAATTTCATTACTAAATTGCCAAGGACTGCAAGTGGTTATGATACTATTTGGGTAATAGTCGATCGTCTCACCAAGTCAGCACACTTCCTGCCAATGAGAGAAGATGATAAAATGGAAAAATTGACACGTTTATACTTGAAGGAAGTTGTCTCCAGACATGGGATACCAGTCTCTATTATCTCTGATAGGGATGGCAGATTTGTTTTTCAAGATTCTGGCAGACACTACAACAAGCATTGGGGACTCGTTTAGACATGAGTACTTCCTATCATCTACAAACTGATGGGCAGAGTGAAAGGATAATACAGACACTTAAATACATGCTACGAGCATGTGTTATTGATTTTGGAAATAGATGGGATCGACATCTACCATTAGCAGAGTTTTTCTACAACAACAGTTACCACTCGAGTATTGAGATGACACCGTTTGAAGCACTTTATGGTAGAAAATGCAGATCTCCGATTTTTTGGAGTGAATTGGGGGATAGACAGATCACGGGTCAGGAGATAATTCAAGAAACTACCGAAAAGATCATCCAAATTCAACAACGATTGAAAACCGCACAAAGTTGACAAAAGAGCTACGCGGACATTAAAAGAAAAGATATAGAATTTGAAAATGGAGAGATGGTCATGCTTAAGGTTTCACCTTGTAAAGACGTTGTTCGATTTGGTAAACGGGGGAAATTAAATCCAAGATACAATGGACCCTTCAAGATTATTGATCGTGTCGGACCAGTAGCTTACCGACTTGATCTACCTCAACAACACGCCGGGGTACATAACACTTTTCATGTCTCAAATCTGAAGAAATGTTTTGCTAAAGAAGATCTCACCATTCCGTTAGACAAAAACCAAATCAATGAAAAACTTCAATTCATTGAAGAACCCGTCGAAATAATGGATCGTGAGGTTAAAAGACTTAAGCAAAATAAAATACCAATTGTTAAGGTTTGATGGAATGTTCGTAGAGGACCTGAGTTCACCTGGGAATGCGAAGATCAGATGAAGAAGAAATACCCGCACTTATTTCCAGAAGATGCGTCAACACCTTCAACTTACATGTAATACCCGCACTTATATATATATATATATATATATATATATATATATATATATATATATATATATATATATATATATATATATATATATATGTATATATATATGTATATATATATATATATGTATATATGTATATATATATGTATATGTATATATATATATATGTATATATATATATATATATATATATATATATATATATATATATAGTTAACATGAGATTATAATAAGTAAGTATCTCACTAAGTATATTAACAATGAGTTATATACATAAAAATGAAACTATTGAATTAAGAAACTCGAAACGATATATATAACGATTATCGTTATAACAACGTATTACTAAATACATATGAATCATATTAAAATATTGATACACTATGTTTAACATGATAAAATGATAATTAAATATATCATTAAATGTGTTAACAATGAACTACATATGTAAAACAAGACTACTAACTTAAGAGTTTCGAAATGAGTTAAATATGTAACGATTATCGTTGTAAAGGCATTTTAAAATATATATATATATATATATATATATATATATATATATATATATATATATATATATATATATATATATATATATATATATATATTAAGATATATTCTTACACTATGTTAGCATGGTAACATGATAATTTAACATCTCATAAGATATAATAAACAATGGATTTACTACATTAGACGAGATCGTTAACTTAAAGGTTTCAAAACAACACTTACATGTAACGACTAACGGTGACTTAACGACTCATTTAAGATGTATATACATGTAGTGTATTAATACACTTTTGAAAGACTTCATGACACATATAAAAGTACTTCTACTTAACAAAAATGCTTATAATTACATCCTCGTTCATTTTCATCAACAATTCTACTCGTATGCACCTGTATTCGTACTCGTACAATACACAGCTTCTAGAGGTATATACTATTGGTATATACACTCAAATAATGCAGTTGTTAGCAGCCCTCATGAGTCATTAGACATGTGGAACTAACCTTTCGGCAACTAGTATCAAATAATTAGCTAAATAACAAATTAATGGAGCCTATATGGGCATCCATTTTTGACGCCTCATTACACATACACATACATCAATTTCATTTCCATTTTTCCACTCTAAATGCTCTCTAATCTTCATCTCTTTCAAGTCCTAAAACCCTTCATCAATTCAGCAAGTTTAAGAATCAAAAACTAAGTGTGAATCAACATAAGACAGCTTGATCAAGAACATATCAAGATAGTCATCCAATTACAAGTATTTTGCTTCCAAACTTTTGATCCATCTCAAGAACACTTGCAAGATCAAGAACTTCCATCTAATCTCAGTAACTTTTCATTCTTAATCAAGGTAATAATCATATCCAAGCTTTAGTTCAATTCCTATAAACATAACTATCTTAAATCAAGTAGTAATCTTACTTAAACTTGTTTTCGTGTCATGATTCTGCTTCAAGAACTTTCAAGCCATCAAAGATCCTTTGAAGTTCAAGTTATTTTCTCATCATTTCCAGTAGGTTTACCTACTAAAATTTAGGTAGTAATGATGTTCATAACATCATTCGATTCATATATATATATATATATATATATATATATATATATATATATATATATATATATATATATATATATATATATATATATATATATATATATATATATATATAACTATCTTATTCGAAGATTTTAACTTGTAATCACTAGAACATAGTTTAGTTAATTCTAAACTTGTTCACAAACAAAGTTAATCCTTCTAACTTGACTTTTAAAATCAACTAAACACATGTTCTATATCTATATGATATGCTAATTTAATGATTTAAAACTTGAAAACACGAAGAACACCTTAAAATCGGACATACGCTGTCGTAGTGAAACCGGGGGCTGTTTTGGGTTTGATAATTAAAAACTATGATAAACTTTGATTTAAAAGTTATTCTTCTGGGAAAATTATTTTTCTTAATAACATTAAACTATATCCAAAAATCATGGTTAAACTCAAAGTGGAAGTATGTTTTTCAAAATGGTCATCAAGACGTCGTTCTTTCGACTGAAATGACTACCTCTTACAATATTGACTTGTAACCTGTATTTCCGACTATAAACTTATACTTTTTCTATTGTGTATCATAATTTTCAGTTCATTATGAAACCGTAGCAACTTGAATCACTCAAAATAGATTTAAAACGAAGAAGTTATGGGTAAAACAAGATTGGATAATTTTGCTTATTGTAGCTACGTGAAATTTGTAACAAATCTATACAAATCATAACTTAACTAACTTATATTGTATTATACATGTATTCTAACATATATTATGTAATCTTGGGATACCATAGACACGTATACAATGTTTTGACATATCATATCGACCCATCTATATATATTATTTGGAACAACCATGGACACTCTATATGCAGTAATGCTTGAGTTAGCTATATAGGGTTGAGGTTGATTCCAAAATAATATATATACTTTGAGTTGTGATCTAGCCTGATACTTGTATACACTGGGTCGTGGATTGATTCTAGATAATATATATTGATTTATTTCTGTACATCTAACTGTGGACAACTAGTTGTAGATTACTAACGTTGGACTGCTGACTTAACAAACTTAAATCGTTAAAACATAATAAAAAATGTTGTGAATATATTTCGATCATACCTTGATATATATGTATACATTTGTTATAGGTTCGTGAATCAACCCGTGGCCAAGTCTTACTTCCCGACGAAGTAAAAATCTGTGAAAGTGAGTTATAGTCCCACTTTTAAAATATATTATTTTGGAATGAGAATACATGCAGTTTTATAAATGTTTTACAAAATAGACATAAGTGATCGAAATTACATTCTATGTTGAATTATCAAACCGAATATGCCCATTTTTAGCTTGGTAGCCTAAGAATTGGTGTTTATTATAATTCCCACCAATTGACGCGAATCCTTAAGATAGATCTATTTGGCCCAACAAGCCTCATCCGAGTTACGGATGCTTTAGTACTTCGATTTATCATGTCCGATGAGAGTCCCAGAATGATGGGGATATTCTATACGCATCCTGTTAAGGTCGGTTACCAGGTGTTCATCATATGAATGATTTTTATGCAGTTTGCATGTTATTGAGAAATGAAAATTGAAAATCTTGTGGTCTATTATTACGAATTGATAAATATATAGGTTAAGCCTATAACTCACCAACATTTTTGTTGACGTTTAAAGCATGTTTATTCTCAGGTGATTATTAAGAGCTTCTGTTGTTGCATACTAAATAAAGACAAGATTGGAGTCTGCATGCTTGTATAATATTATTTACAAACTGCATTCGAAGACTTATATTGTTGTATAATATTATTGTAAACCATTATGTAATGGTCATGTGAAAACGCTATATTTTAGATTATCATTGTTTGATAAACGCCATAATATTTTAAACCTTTATCGATAAAATAAAGGTTATGGTTTGTTTTAAAAATCGAATGCAGTCTTTGAAAAACGTCTCATATAGAGGTCAATAACTCGCAAGGAAATCAATTAATATGAAATGTTTATAATCGATATGAACGGGACATTTTAGTTAGGGTCACAGCCCGTAAGCGGGTTGTACCGTATCCTGCCGATCCATTTGTGCGTAAGGTCGCCCGCACTGTGCCGTCTACTTCTAGTGCTACATCTGGACCATCTGCACCACCTGCCCCATCAGCATCTCCCACCGTCGAGGAACTGACAAGGGAAGTGCATGCCCTCCGTGCTCGGGTAACTGAGCTCGAGGACCTGATGACCCACCTGATGGACATCATTTACCCACCCTCGCCCTAGGATTGTTGTATTAGATTTCTTTATGTATCCCGTTATTAGTTTCCTATTTTTCATTTATGTATTGTACGAACCTCATGCTGTTGTATGCAATTTTCTTACTATGAATGGAATTACTGTTGTTGATTTATTGTACGGCGTTTTATTACATGTTGGCTTTTATGCTATCTGCTATTTGTTTGCCATGCATAGTTAATGTGCATTGTGTTGCTTCCATGTTGTTTACCTTATGTCGTGACGTTGTTGGTTATGGATTTTGACTTAAGTTAAAATTTTTGTTTGGAAGATCGATGGCTAACGGAAGAGGTCCAAGGGAAATGCCCACAACAACACAGATTGAAGAGATGATAGCTGCTCGAGTAGCCGCAGCTATGTCGAATGTCAACCCCCAAGCTCCACTGGCTAACCAGAACATCCAGAATGGGTGCACTTTCAAGGAATTTTAGAGTTGTAAGCCCCACAATTTCGGTGGAACAGAAGGTCCAGTTGGGCTGATGAGATGGTTTGAGAAGTTGGAATCTGTATTCCGTGTGAGTAACTGCTTCGAAGTGAATAAGACCAAGTTCGCGTTGTGCACGCTGTCAGATGGCGCTTTGACTTGGTGAAATACGTTAGCCCAGACTCAGGGAATTGACGAAGCTTATGGTACACCATGGGAGGAGTTTAAGAGGGCTATGATTGAGGAATACTGCCCCAGAACGGAAATTCAAAAAATGGAAGCGGAATTTTGGGAACTAAAAGTTGTAGGAACTGACCTTGATGGCTATAATCGATGGTACTAGGATTTGGGGTTGATGTACCCCACAATGGTTACTCCGGAGTACAGACGGATGGAGAGGTATCTGTGGGGACTCCCCAAGGACATTCAGGGAAATGTCACTTCTTCAAAACCAACAAATTTCCCGGAAGCTATGAGATTGGCACACACCCTGATAAATCAAATTACCCGCCAAGAGCCAGAGAAGGCAAAATCAGAATCGAGTGCTAGTAATGGGAAACGTAAGTGGGACGGAAACAAGGGAAAAGTTTTTGATCAAAACCCAGCTAAGAGGTATGAGAATTTTAAGGGAAACAATGACTGGAGGAACCTGAACCCTAGCTCTAACCCTAACTACAAAGGTACCCTTCCTCAGTGTAAGAGATGCTACAAGCATCACATTGGACACTGCAACATAGTGTGTGAAAAGTGTAAAAGGATTGGACACATCAGCAGAGATTGTAAGAGCACCACCCCAGCTGTGAGGATAAACCCAAGTGGACCAAGGAAGTGCTATGAGTGCGGTCAGCAGGGCCACTTCAGGAATGAATGTCCCAACAAGAAGAAGGATGACAGGCCAGCACGTAGAAGAGTCTTCAACATGAACGCCGGAGATGCCCGTGAAGATCCTGACTTGGTTACAGGTACATTCACCATCAATAAACTATTAGCTTCTGTCCTGTTTGATACTGGTGCCGATAGGAGTTATGTATGTAGACACTTTTGCTCTAAGATAGATTGGTCATTAGTGCCTTTGGATGAGAGTATACTTGTTGAGGTAGCCAATGGGAAACACGAGAAGGTTGACCAAATTGGCCGAGGAGGTATTATAAACTTAGCTGGTGTGGATTTCGAGATTGATTTGATACCCATTAGGTTGGGGAGTTTTGATGTGATAGTCGGTATGGATTGGTTGTCCAAGGTAAGAGCAGAAGTTATCTATGGAGAGAAAATTCTTCGTATACCACGCGAAGATGGTGAGACACTAATTGTTTACGGAGAGAGATGTAGCCCGAAGCTGAACCTTATTAGTTGCATGAAGGCACAAAAGGTTATGAAAATTGGGCGTTTTGCTGTTTTGGCGCACGTAAAGAAGTTAGAAACTGAGGAGAAAAGCGTGGATGATGTACAAATCGTGAACGAATTTCCCGACGTCTTTCCAGAAGAATTACCAGGATTACCCCCGCTGCGATCAGTGGAGTTCCAGATCGATCTAGTACCAGGAGCTGCACCTGTAGATCGCGCAGCTTATCTACTTGCTCCTTTCGAACTACAAGAGTTGCAGAGTCAACTGCAGGAACTGCTAGATCATGGATTTATTGGACCGAGTTCATCGCCTTGGGGCGCACCTGTTTTGTTCGTGAAGAAGAAGAAGGACGGATCTTTCTGCATGTGTATTGATTATCGTGAACTGCACAAGTTGACGATCAAGAATCGGTATCCCCTTCCTAGAATTGACGATCTTTTCGATCAGCTGCAAGGATCCAGCGTCTACTCCAAGATTGATTTACGATCAGGTTATCACCAGTTGAGGGTAAAGGAGAGCGATGTGGTGAAGACTGCATTCCGAACTCGTTATGGTCACTATGAGTTTCTGGTGATGCCATTCGGTTTAACCAACGTACCTGCCGTGTTTATGGATCTCATGAATCGTGTATGCTAGCCTTACCTGGACAAATTCGTTATCGTATTCATAGACGATATCCTAATCTATTCCTAAAGCGAAGAAGAACATGAGCAACATCTTCGACTCATGCTTGAACTCTTGAGACAAGAGCAACTCTATGCCAAATTCTCCAAGTGTGAATTTTGGTTGAAGGAAGTCCAATTTCTTGGTCATATTGTGAGCGATCAGGCTATCAAAGTCGATCCCACAAAGATCGAAGCCATCAGCAAGTAGGAAACCCCCACTACTCCTACTCATATCCGCCAATTTTTAGGCCTCGCCGGTTACTATCATAGATTCATCGA
This sequence comes from Rutidosis leptorrhynchoides, assembly GCF_046630445.1. Lineage (NCBI taxonomy): Eukaryota > Viridiplantae > Streptophyta > Magnoliopsida > Asterales > Asteraceae > Rutidosis > Rutidosis leptorrhynchoides. The sequence goes on along the minus strand of NC_092334.1, from coordinate 584,819,502 downwards.
AGGTTTCTCTTTGATTGCGCGTCCTTTGACCGCATTAACTCACAAAGGAAAGAAGTTCGTTTGGGCAACCGAGCAAGAGTCGGAATTCCAAACCCTGAAGCAGAAGTTAACCACCGATCCTATTATGTCCCTTCCCAAAGGCAGTGATGACTTCGTTGTGTATTGTGATGCCTCCCGACAAGGTTTTGGGTGCGTATTGATGCAACAGAAGAAGGTTATTGCTTATGCCTCCTGACAACTGAAGATTCACGAGCGAAACTACACTACTCACAATCTCGAGCTTGGAGCCGTTGTCTTTGTACTCAAACTGTGGAGACACTATCTGTATGGAACCAAGAGCACTATCTTCACCGACCACAAAAGCCTCCAACATATCTTTGATCAGAAGCAACTGAATATGAGACAGCGTCGATGGATCGAGACATTGAACGACTATGATTATGAAATTCGTTAACACCCTGGCAAGGCAAATGTTGTAGCCGATGCCTTGAGCCAAAAGAAAAGAATGGTACCCCTTTGAGTCCGTGTGATGATCGCTCCAAATACATATGGACGAACACGTCATTCATCGATTTCATTGCGAGGTATTTGACCTCTATATGATACGTTTTGTAAACATTGCATTCTTTTAAAAAAGCACACCATAAATGAATATTTAAATCAAAGGTTTTCGACATCTGATGATTTCTACATATAGACAATCACCGTAAATAATAGTTTACAATAATACTTCCGTTGACAATGCAGTCAAAATAAGATACATGGTGATGATTTGGTGAATGCAACGTTTCCTTGAAAAATATGTCATGTAAGACTCCATGCACATAGCTTGTCTAACATATAAGCAAACAGCGGAAGACTTCTAGGGAACCTGAGAATAAACATGCTAACAAGTGTCAACACAAAGGTTGGTGAGTTCATAGTTTTAATGTATCGTATAATCTGTATATAAAGGTGGATCACAAGATTTCAGTTGTTTCATCCAGAAACATTTATCAAAATATTCTACAAGATTGAGCACCCTGGTAACTAAGCTTTAACGTTATAATAAGTACCCCTGTTTTAACATACATGCAACCAACATGTACAATACACGCAAACCAACATGTACTAAACTCAAATAGCATACGTCTGTTTTATAGTTCAGGCTAGGGTTTCTATACCTAGAACATACGGGGATGTCAAGCCATATAGATCCATATACTACTATTCGCGCCCACCAGTTCTTATAACTGGCAGTTACTAGTTACCAAAACTAAGGGATTTTCGGTTCAAACTCAGTGTAGAATTTAGTATGTACTTGTATCCATTGCGTTTAAAATAAAGTGCATGTATTCTCAGCCCAAAAATATAGATTGCAAAAGCAATTAAAAAGGGAGCAAATGAAACTCACCTTAGCAGCATATAAAGTCATTCACTAAAATGTGACCGAAACTCGGATTACCAAATAATCGTAGATCTCAACCTAGAGAACATATGTTGGTCAATAAATGTCTATCAAGCTAGGTCGGGTCATAGTGTATTACAATCCTAATGCTCGATATCGACATACAAAAGTTATCCAAAGTCGTTTCAAAAAGTCAATTATGACAGTTGTTTAACAAAACGAGACGTACCTTACATAAGGATTCATTTACTCGGTTGGTAATATTCAAAAAATCCAATTTATCAATCTCGTAAACAAGTTGTTTGAATCTTAATTGTAGATTCAAAAGCAATTTTAATTAACGTCAATCATAATTCAGTTGATCATATCTTTTAATCCGTTCAGTAAAATTATTCGATATCTAAATGAAAAGTTATTGATTTTTTGCCAGCTTTCCAAAAACATGTATATCATATACCATTTACCAGTAATATATGTATTTAATTCGTGATTCATTATAAACTGTTTAACGACGAAATTTAGCATACATGCATGCATAAATATATATACTCGAGCACTAGACATGGATACACAATTAATATATAAAAGATAAGATATGAATGCTCACGTATCAATATTGTGATTCAATATTGCAGGAAAGTACGTGGACGTAACGGAGATGATAAACACTAGGTTTGACTTGCGAATATTACCCATGAACATTACCCATAACCTCCATGGCAATAGCCCATAATTTCCTTAGCTCTATCCCGCTCGAAAACCCATTTTTGAAAGTGACACGCTCATAACCTCGTCGTAGTATTTTATGTATAATACTAATTATTAATAATACTAATAATAATAAGATTAATAATAATATTAATCTTAATAATAATAATAATAATAATAATAATAATAATAATAATAATAATAATAATAATAATAATAATAATAATAATAATAATAATAATATAACAGAGGGAGTAATTGTGCAACAAATGAACAAAAATTATCGAAATTTATAGATGTTTGCTGGGATCTGTCACCATGAGATCGCATGAGTTTTCAGTGTTTTTGCCATGCGATCGCATGACCGCCTTATCCGTTTTTGTTTGCTAGTTCGCCGACATCAAATAGTGTTTACTGTAGCAAATAGTGTTACTGTAGCAAATAGTGTTTACTGTAGCAAAGTCGTTTTCACTGTAGCAAATAGTGATTTTTGAAAACACTGTAGCTTTTCGGGTAATGTAGCAATTCGAAAATACTGTAGCAAATTAGTGTTTTACTGGTTCATCTTAAACGTTCTAGTTAACTTATCTAATTATATCAATCAGATAATCAAACCAATAAGTTTAATGCACAGTATCATATACACAACACTTTGTTACGTTTTCAAGTTATAGTATATATATATATATATGTATTTATTTACATATAATTGTTCGCGAATCGTTGAGAACAATCGAAGGGTAATTGAGTAGTTCAAGAATTTTGAGATTCAACTTTACAGACTTTGCTTATCGTGTCAGAAATGATAATCATACAAAGATTAAGTTTAAATTTGGTCAGAAATTTACGGGTCGTCACAGTACCTACCCGTTAAAGAAATTTCGTCCCGAAATTTGAGTGAGGTCGTCATGACTAACAATAAAAATGTTTTCATGATGTATATGTGTTGATAAATAGAGTTTTATCACCGTTGAATAATATGGATAAAACAATCTGATTATTCGAAGCGTATGAGAGAAGTTATCGTAAAAGAGTGAAATGAAGAATAGAGATTCGTCTTAACTCTTGACGTATTAACGATCGATTTTCGTAATTTAAGGAATAGAAAATCTTCATAATCTAAATAAGATTTTATTCTACGGAATTTAAGGAAATTAAGATTTCCTTTGATTAAATGCGTAATCTGCCTCGATTGCTATGTCTGATATTTCGCTATAAATTGACCTCTTCCATTTCATTTATTCTCACCACTCCTACAATCTTCTTCCTTATTTAATACTTCTTAATAGATTGTGAAAATGCTTCATCCAGTTCTGATTCTTGATATACTCCTAACTTTCATATCTATCATTCTTCTTTTTCATCTACCGCCGGAGGAATCTATTCACTTTTACTATACTCTTGGATTTATAGTGTTTTTAGTTCTCCCATGTCTTTACGTTACAATACTTATTGATATACATGGTTTGTAATTTATGTGTTTTTATCAGGCTTTTTATTCTCCTTTATATTTCAGAGCTCCATGTTTTCGATTTCTCTTCCCGACTTCAAGTCAAGCGAATAATGGTCCAGAATTCATAGGTATGGATTTTTAAATGAACATGGTTAATGTTCTAAGAAAGGAATTGTAATGGCACGATCTTGATTTATCAAATTACCAGAATATCCGGAAAAGACCGAATCATCAAGAAATATATTTTCTTGATATATTTAGAGATTATATGGAATGAAAGAGTTATGTACCATGGTTCATGATGAGGGTGGGATATGTGAACCTTTATCATGTTCCATTAGAAACTCAGCATGACTTACTGTAATATAATCACGTTGATCAAGTGTCATTATATTATACTAATTCATGCTTCAGTTCCCAACATTACTTCAAAACATTCATATTTTAAACTTGAAGGTTTCAGAATTTAGAAACTAAAATAGTTTCTTTTATGATGTAACACAGATAGCGCGAAGGGATGAATGATTTCAGATAAGAATAGTTATGAAAATATCTTCAGAAATATCGAGGATATTTATAATGAAAGATACAATAATATCTTCGAATTTCTAATATTAACGGATGGTGAAGAAGATTTGTCTGTGAAGGTTTAGAGTCAGGAGCAAGGTATTCGTTAATGACTTCAGCAGACACTGAATCATTTGGATTCTTTGAATATAGAGTTTGGTCCTTGTATTTGTCCTTTGTCTCCTTCATGATCTGCTCAATCCGTTTTTCAGTTCCAAACCTTCTCTTTTTCTCAGCTTTACCACCATACCATTCTTTATCATCAAACTTTTGACTGTTAAGGTCGTTTACAGTTTTTGCTGCTTCATCAGCATTTTTCCAAAATTCGGAGAACTAGTTTCGTAGTTTGGGGTGTTTTTCAGAAACTTCACATTCGAAGTATGTAAGTCTAGAAGATAGACATTATATGTATATATATAACTGTTGGCGTAGAATTGCTGTGAAATTCGAAATACTGATTGCTAATTTCTGGTAGTTGGTATGGAAATTACCGTTACAAGATGTGGATGGGTACATGATAGGGTTTCAATCAATATAAGGATTTTTCGGAAGGTCAAGGATAAATGAAGTTGTGGTAAATTTACTACTAATGTGGTGGAACATAAAAGGTTCCCCAGTAACAAAAACGTATATACCAAAGTTTCAAGTCTGAAAGGTTGTCGTTGACTGGTTGAATGGTTGATAATACTGGATACTTTGAAAAAGAATTACAAAGTTATTTTTGGTAATAACAATGCTAAAGGATCTTGCACAGTTTTGAAGTCAAAGTATAGCTTTGAAAGATGTAGAGATCTAAGAATGATATTACCGGTTCAGAGTTATGACTTGGATTCTGATCCTTCAATATCAGAATATGTAATTGAATTTTTATGAGAATAATTGTGTATCATTGTGAAGATAGTGAGTATAGTTAATGATTTTTTTTTTGAATCAAAGTTAAAGAATGTACAGTGTAACATATTAATTGCGAACTTAAATATTTCTCGGGTATTACCTACCCGTTAAAGATTTCACAATTAATATTCTGTACAAAAGAATTTTTATTACCGTCTTTATGAAAATATATGTATGTATATTTTTCTTCAGATGTAATACAGATTTAATGAGTTAATATCATATTAAGCTCATTTGATTTTCGGCTTGACTTAGAAATGATTAATCTTTAAAATATTAAAGATTACATAATCTTTGTGGAGTATTTCGCTAATGTAATCGATTCTTATTCCTCGGTGAAGGATGTTGATGCTCGTGGAATTTTTGTGAACCTTACAAGGTACAGATGATGTTTTCTGGAAAGTTTCGTGTACATCGAAAATGAAAATGTAAAATCAATTATGTAATTGAATAATACACTTGGTTTATTATGAAATGGAATTCATTGAGTTGAAACAGAGATTGTAGTTAACGATGGTTAAGTTGTTTAACAAAGGATGTACATCGTAGCATATTAGTAATATGAAGTAACCTAGTAGTATTTGCCCTTTTTCAATTCATACATAATAGCTTAGTATGAAAAGATTTATGATGGTTTTCAAGTTTATATATATAAGATATACATATAAATTCTTTAGAGGAATTGAGTTAATACTTCATAACTCATTGATTCAATATACTCGTTGTTGACTCGTAATGATGTCCACGGTGCTTTCTTGAACTGACGGAGCTTGTGATGTTAGAGGCGATGTTGACAGCACTGACTGTGCTGGTGAGGCTAAGGGTACTATTGATGCTATTGGTAAAACAATTCTAGCTTGTACCTTACGTACCATTCTTGTCAGGGTTTCTACTTTTCCTTCTATCATTTCTATTCATCAGATTTACGGTTAGAACTGGGATAAATAATCTCTAAGATTTTAGAGATTACCTCATCGCCGAGAATATTTCTCTGATGAAGTTATGAATCAATACTTCATCATTTATTATTGTTGGTACCCCTTGGTATCTATGGTGAGTATGATGTTGATATCCGAGGTACAGATTGTGATGTTGAGGCGTGTGATGGGGATGTTGTTATTGGTGGTGGTAATGATACTGTTGGTGTTGATGATGGTGGTACTGGTTATGCTGCTGGTGCTGCTGCTGGTGTTTGTAATCCTTGCACCATATTCTCCAAAGCCACTACCCGAGCGCGAAGCTCGTTGACTTCTTCTATTATACTGGGATGATTGGCGGTTCAGACAAGTGGATGAATAAGATTTAGAATATTAGATATTACGTAGTCGTTGTGAGCTGTTCTGGAAATGAGGGTGAAAATGGTGTTACGAACGGGTTCGCCGGTAAGTGCTTCAGGTTCTTCGCCAAGAGGTGAATGTGGTGGATGGAGGGGATCGCCTTCTTCCTGTCTCCACTGATTAAGTAGATTACGAACCCATCCCCAATTCATTCAGAATAGATGATGGCTAATTAGTTGATCCATTCCGGTTACGCTGTTTTCGGAACTTGAGTGGAAATCCATATCAGAATAGCTATCGGAATCTAAGGAATTTGAACTAGATACATGATCCATTTTGTGTAATCAAGGAAAAGATTTTTGGAATGAAATAGATTATAGGACTAATTTGGTACTCCTCAATACATAGTTTACATATGTATTTATAATACCAGAATCCCATAAGTTACGGAGGATTTTACAGAAGATGTCAGGAAAAGTTTACAGTAACAGATACGCTAAGATATGAATTTTTGTCTATACGCTATTTATGCAATCAATGCAATAAGATGCATTTAGACTTAAGATGATAGACAGGTAATTTCCGACAAGAAATGATAAGCAAAACTTTTGACATGCAGACACAGTCGAAGTCCAGACTTACTAATGCATCCTAACAACTATAAGTTAGACACACTAATGCAAGACCTGGTTCGCTTGGACCAACGCTCTGATACCAACTGTGACGATCGCTCCAAATCCATATGGACGAACACGTCATTCATCGATTTCATTGCGAGGTATTTGACCTCTATATGATACGTTTTGTAAACATTGCATTCTTTTGAAAAAGCACACCATAAATTAATATTTAAATCAAAGGTTTTCGACATCTGAAGATTTCTACATATAGACAATCACCGTAAATAATAGTTTATAATAATACTTCTATTGACAATGCAGTCAAAATAAGATACATGGTGATGATTTAGTGAATGCAACGTTTCCTTGAAAAATATGTCATGTAAGACTCCATGTACATAGCTTGTCTAACATATAAGCAAACAGCGGAAGACTTCTAGGGAACCTGAGAATAAACATGCTAATAAGTGTCAACACAAAGGTTGGTGAGTTCATAGTTTTAATGTATCGTATAATCTGTATATAAAGGTGGATCACAAGATTTCAGTTGTTTCATCCAGAAACGTTTATCAAAATATTCTACAAGATTGAGCACCCTGGTAACTAAGCTTTAACGTTATAATAAGTACCCCTGTTTTAACATACATGCAAACAACATGTACAATACACGCAAACCAACGTGTACTAAACTCAAATAGCATACGTCTGTTTTATAGTTCAGGCTAGGGTTTCTATACCTAGAACAGACGGGGATGTCAAGCCCTATGGATCCATATACTACTATTCGCGCCCACCAGTTCTTATAACTGGCAGTTACTAGTTACCAAAGCTAAGGGATTTCCGGTTCAAACTCAGTGTAGAATTTAGTATGTACTTGTATCCATTGTGTTTAAAATAAAGTGCATGTATTCTCAGCCCAAAAATATAGATTGCAAAAGCAATTAAAAAGGGAGCAAATAAAACTCACCTTAGCAGCATATAAAGTCGTTCACCAAAATGTGACCTAAACTCGGATTACCAAATAACCGTAGATCTCAACCTAGAGAACATATGTTGGTCAATAAATGTCTATCAAGCTAGATCAGGTCATAGTGTGTCACAATCCTAATGCTCGATATCGACATACAAAAGTTATCCAAAGTCGTTTCAAAAAGTCAATTTTGACAGTTGTTTAACAAAACGAGACGTACCTTACATAAGGATTCATTTACTCGGTTGGTAATATTCAAAAAATCCAATTTATCAATCTCGTAAACAAGTTGTTTGAATCTTAATTGTAGATTCAAAAGCAATTTTAATTAACGTCAATCATAATTCAGTTGATCATATCTTTTAATCCGTTCAGTAAAATTATTCGATATCTAAATGAAAAGTTATTGATTTTTCGCCAGCTTTCCAAAAACATGTATATCATATACCATTTACCAGTAATATATGTATTTAATTCGTGATTCATTATAAACTGTTTAATGATGAAAATTAGGATACATGCATGCATAAATATATATACTCGAGCACTAGACATGGATACACAATTAATATATAAAAGATAAGATATGAATGCTCACGTATCAATATTGTGATTCAATATTGCAGGAAAGTACGTAGACGTAACAGAGATGATAAACACTAGGTTTGACTTGCGAATATTACCCATGAACATTACCCATAACCTCCATGGCAATAGCCCATAATTTCCTTAGCTCTATCACGCTCGAAAACCCATTTTTGAAAGTGACACGCTCATAACCTCGTCATAGTATTTTATGTATAATACTAATTATTAATAATACTAATAATAATAAGATTAATAATAATATTAATCTTAATAATAATAATAATAATAATAATAATAATAATAATAATAATAATAATAATAATAATAATAATATAACAGAGGGAGTAATTGTGCAACAAATGAACAAAAATCGTCGAAATTTATAGATGTTTGCTGGGATCTGTCACCATGCGATCGCATGAGTTTTTAGTGTTTTTTCCATGCGATCGCATGGCCGCCTTATCCATTTTTGTTTGCTAGTTCGTCGACATCAAATAGTGTTTACTGTAGCAAATAGTGTTTTACTGTAGCAAATAGCGTACTGTAGCAATAGTGTTACTGTAGCAAATAGTGTTTACTGTAGCTAGTCATTTTCACTGTAGCAAATAGTGATTTTTGAAAACACTGTAGCTTTTCGGGTACTGTAGCAATTCGAAAATACTGTAGCAAATTAGTATTTTACTGGTTCATCTTAAACGTTCTAGTTAACTTATCTAATTATATCAATCAGATAATCAAACCAATAAGTTTAATGCACAGTATCATATACACAACACTTTGTTACGTTTTCAAGTTATAGTATATATATATATATATATATATATATATATATATATATATATATATATATATATATATATATATATATATATATATATAAATATATATCTATTTACATATAATTGTTCGCGAATCGTTGAGAACAATCGAAGGGTAATTGAGTAGTTCAAGAATTTTGTGATTCAACTTTACAGACTTTGCTTATCGTGTCAGAAATGTTAATCATACAAAGATTAAGTTTAAATTTGGTCAGAAATTTCCGGGTCATCACAGTCCGAGCTTTGAATGTCACCATCCACACAAATCTCAATAGCCAGATCTGTGTAGCTCAATATGAAGCTCTCAAGGAGGAGAATATTTCTCAAGAGAACTTGAACATTCTCGTCTCTCGATTCGAGGTTAAGGAACTGGACTCCGATACTTTGCCGGAAGAATTTGGGTGCCTAGTTATGGGGATTTAAGAAGCCTTATTCTAAACGAAGCCCACAAGTCAAGGTATTCGATTCATCCAGGAGCTGGTAAGATGTACCACGACCTCAAGGTTCAATATTGGTGGCCAAACCTCAAAAGGGATGTTGCTACATATGTTGGAAAGTGTTTAACTTGTTCCAAGATCAAGGCCAAACATCAGAGGCCATCCGGGTTACTTAAGCAACCCGAAATCCCGCAATGGAAGTGGGAAGGAATAACAATAGACTTCATCACGAAGCTACCGAAGACGGTAGGTGGTTATGATACCATCTGGGTTATCGTTGACCGTCTTACCAAATCTGCACACTTCCTAGCCATGAAGAAAACTGATACGATGGAGAAACTCGCGTAACTATACATAAAGGAAATTGTATCTCATCATGGTGTACCCTTATCGATTATTTCAGACCGAGACGCCCCTTTCGCTTCTAGATTTTGGCGTTCTTTGCAAGAAGCTTTGGGTACATGTTTGGACATGAATACCGCGTATCACCCGCAAACCGACAGACAGAGCGAACGCATGATTCAAACCCTGGAGGACATGTTGCGTGCTTGTGTAATTGATTTTGGAAAGGCTTGGGAAAAGCATTTGTCGCTGGCCAAATTCTCTTACAACAATAGCTATCATGCAAGCATTAAGGACGCACCTTTCTAAGCCTTGTATGGACGCAGATGTCGTTCTCCTATCTGTTGGGCCGAAGTAGGTGAAAGGCAACTCACCGGACCTGAACTCGTCCATGAAACTACCGAGAAGATTGTCCAAATTCAAGCGAGGCTCAAGACGGCCCGTGATCATCAACAGAGCTATGCCGATCTTAAGCGTAAAGATCGCGAATTCCAAGTAGGTGACCGAGTGATGTTGAAAGTTTTACCTTGAAAAGGTGTAATCTGTTTCGAAAAGTGTGGAAAGCTAAATCCGCGATATATTGGTCCTTTTGAAGTCTTGGAGCGTGTTGGACCCGTTGCTTACCGTTTGGATCTTTCGACTCAGTTGAATGCAGTTCATCCCACTTTCCACGTGTCGAATCTGAAGAAATGTCTTGCTCAACCAGAACTTGTCATACCTCTTGAGGAGCTTATGATTGATGACAAACTCCACTTCGTGGAAGAACCTATTGAAATTATGGACCGTGAGGTCAAAACCTTGAAATGCAACAAGATTCCAATTGTCCGAGTCCGTTGGAATGCTAAACGAGGACCTGAGTTTACTTGGGAACGAGAGGATCAGATGATGCAGAAGTTTCCTCACCTCTTCACAACTCTACCGTCTACCTCAGCTTAAAATTTTGGGACAAAATTTTCATTAACAGGTGGGTAATGTAACGACCCGGCTTTTTCGACTTACTTTTGTGCTTGTTACTTTCTGTGAAATTGCGTATTTGTGCGTACTATGTTGGTTTATATCTTGGGATCTTATTCATGTTAATTACTTTCATTAATACCTTACAATGTGCCATTAAGTACTTAGTTACTTAACTTGATCCCCGAATGCTTTTATGACCGTTAGTGTCACTTCACGTTTAGAACGAGCTATTTATTTTGGTACACGTTTAACTTTTGTCGTAATTGGAATATTACGACTACGTAATACTAATTGTTATTTCCTAATGACAATTACTTGGGTTATTGGTTGCTTAATTACGCTTAGTAATTTACTTATGCTCACTAGTTAGTCTTGTTGGACTTTCTATCTTATTGGACTTTAGCCCACCCTACTCTAGCTAATGGACCATTTAATTAGCCCAATTTTAATAAGTTAATGACCCACTAACATGAAATACAAATACCCATTAATAAGAGCCAACATACTAGCATTTTTGTTCACCATAATTACAATTGTTGCATGGGATCCTAACAATAAGCACCACCTTTAGACCACCACTAACCAAAAATCAAAAAGGTGTCCCCCTTGTCCCCCATAAACCCCACGGCTACCACCACCCCAATATACTATAAATACCAAGCAAATCTCACCCATTACTCTCTTATTTTCTCTATAGTCTTTCTCACTCTAAAAAGTGTAAGTTTTAAATTTTCTCCTTCTTCTTTTCTTCTTCATAGAATCGACATCATCATCATCATGTAAGGATCAAGCTTTTTAGCTTCTTGATCTTGTTATATCTTGAAGATTCAAACTTTGATTTGAATCCTTCAAGAACATGAAAGATTCAAGCTTTCTAGCTTTGAATCTTCATTACTTTTGTTGGATCTAAGTTTTCTAGCTTATGATCCCTTTATTTTGTTAAAAAGATCAAAACTTGTGTTTATGATCTTCATGTAACTTGAAGATCTAGCCTTTTGCTTTAAGGATCTTCAAGAAAATTGAAGATCCAAGCTTTCTAGCTTAGGGTTTCATTATTTTGTTAAAGATCTTATCTTTTTAACTTATGGTCTCATTACTTTCACTAGATCTTAGCTTTCTAGCTTATGGTCTCATTAATCTTGTAAAGATCCAAGCTTTCTAGCTTAGGGTTTCTTAATACTTGAAGATCTAAGTTATTATTGTAGATCTCACTTGCTTGGAACCTTTTTATGATTTTTATGGTGATAAAAATCAAGTCTTCATCATCTCATATGATGAAGATGCATAAACTTGTGTCAAAAGGACAAAGGTTGAAGCTTTATTGTGTTTATGCAATAAAGAGACAACCTTGATGTTCAAAACTTGTAGAATGTTAATTTTTACTCTTAGTTGTGTGTTTATGGTTGAAACTTGGTCAAAGTGATGCTAAAACATTAAAGAGTTGTACACTTGAAGCTTACACGCATCAAGGATGAGAACCGTGATGAGCATCAAGCACCGAGAAACCCACTGGAGCACTTGTTTGCTGTTTTTGGGGGTCTGCAACAACTAGGACTTCTTTAAAATTTATTTTCAGATAGTTCATTTCGAGTAGATGACTTTTCATTTAGGACTCGCCTAAATTCGATATACGGTTTAGGATTTATAGCCTTCCGAAAGTCACTACGCCGTTGTAACGACGTGCTGAAAATTTATGACCTACTCGCGCTTGAACCGTCGCCACGGTCAAACGACATCGAGTTAGGATCTGAAAATTGTATAGCAGTTAGAGGACTCACATATGGAGCCTTGTCCACTGACCACACGTCTTTTAGTTTTGTATAGAGGTCGTAGCAGCTGTCCGAAGTCAGCCTTTTGTTTCGATCTCTATTCTTGTTGAAAACTTACTTTAGGTTTTACGAATGATGATGATGATGATGATGATACTTAAGACTTAATTTATTCACTTTTAAACTTTTGGGGACAATATACTGACTTAGTGACCTTTGACTTAGGTTGACGACCTTTCGGACCGACTTACTACTTGCATATTTTTCATATTGACTTTTACTGCTTATTTACTGTGAGTTATAGCATCTTTTTTTTACTTTAACAATTTTGGAACTCAGAATACATGCGCTTTTTATGTTTTACATAATAGACACGAGTACTTAAACTTTACATGTATGTGGATGACATAACGGTACAAAGATTCCCCTTAGCCCGGTAACATTTAGTCATTGGCTTATGAACCGGTGAACGCGAATCTTAGATATGGATCCATAGGGTTTGACATCCCCACTCGGGCTAGTCGCGCTAGCATTCAATGGGTGTTTAATACTTCGTAAACAGACGCACTCGCCAAGTGTACTTTTAGGGGGTAATATTACATTAAGTTAGTTACCGGGTGCCCACGGATAAGCATATACTTTTCATACTATTTTGAATACGAAATCTCGTGGTCTACATTACATTACTAATTACAAACAAACTATAGCTCACCAACATTCGTGTTGACCTTTTAATCGTGTATTTCTCAGGTGCTTAGATTTTATTGCTTCCGCTGTTAGACTTGCTGTAGTGACCTGAACTTTTCCATGTTTATATATATATTAAATGAAATTGTTATTTACATGATTAAGTGTTTCCAACATGTTAAGCAATCAAACTTGTTAAGACTTGATTAATTGAAATAGGTTTCATATAGACAATTGACCACCCAAGTTGACCGGTGATTCACGAACGTTAAAACTTGTAAAAACTATACGATGACATATATATGGTTATATATATAGTTAACATGATTTTATTATAAGTATGTATCTCATTAGGTATTTTAACAATGAGTTATATACATAAAAATGAGACTATTAATTTAAGAAACTCGAAAATGATATATATAACGATTATCGTTATAACAACGTCTTACTAGGTACATATGAATCATATTAAGATATTGATACACTTGGTTAATTATGTTAAATGATAAGTAAATATATTATTAAGTGTATTAACAATGAAATACATATGTAAAAATAAGACTACTAACTTAATGATTTCGAAACGAGACATATATGTAACGATTGTCGTTGTAACGATATTTAACTGTATATATATCATACTAAGATATATTATATATCATAATATCATGATAATATAACAATTTAACATCTCATTTGTTATAATAAACAATGGGTTAACAACATTCAACAAGATCGTTAACCTAAAGGTTTCAAAACAGCATTTACATGTAACGACTAACGATGACTTAACGACTCAGTTAAAATGTATATACATGTAGTGTTTTAATGTGTATTCATACACTTTTGAAAGACTTCAAGACACTTATCAAAATACTTCTACTTAATAAAAATGCTTACAATTACATCCTCGTTCAGTTTCATCAACAATTCTACTCGTATGCACCCGTATTCGTACTCGTACAATACACAGCTTTTAGATGTATGTACTATTGGTATATACACTCCAATGATCAGCTCTTAGCAGCCCATGTGAGTCACCTAACACATGTGGGAACCATCATTTGGCAACTATCATGAAATATCTCATAAAATTACAAAAATATGAGTAATCATTCATGACTTATTTACATGAAAACAAAATTACATATCCTTTATATCTAATCCATACACCAACGACCAAAAACACCTACAAACACTTTAATTCTTCAATTTTATTCATCTAATTGATCTCTATCAAGTTCTATCTTCAAGTTCTAAGTGTTCTTCATAAATTCCAAAAGTTCTAGTTTCATAAAATCAAGAATACTTTCAAGATTGCAAGTTTACTTCCAAGTTTTCTAAATCCATTCTAAGTAATCATCCAATATCAAGAAACCTTTGTTACTTATAGTAGGTTATCTTTCTAATACAAGGTAATAATCATATTCAAACTTTAATTCAATTTCTATAACTATAACAATCTTATTTCGAGTGGAAATCTTACTTGAAATTGTTTTCGTGTCATGATTCTGCTTCAAGAACTTTCAAGCCATCCAAGGATCCTTTGAAGCTAGATCTATTTTTCTCATTTCCAGTAGGTTTATACAAGGAACTTGAGGTAGTAATGATGTTCATAACATCATTCGATTCATACATATAAAGCTATCTTATTCGAAGGTTTAAACTTGTAATCACTAGAACATAGTTTAGTTAATTCTAAACTGGTTCGCAAATAAAAGTTAATCCTTCTAACTTGACTTTTAAAATTAACTAAACACATGTTCTATATCTATATGATATGCTAACTTAATGATTTAAAACCTGGAAACACGAAAAACACCGTAAAACCGGATTTACGCCGTCGTAGTAACAACACGGGCTGTTTTGGGTTAGTTAATTAAAAACTATGATAAACTTTGATTTAAAAGTTGTTATTCTAGGAAAATTATTTTTATTATGAACATGAAACTATATCTAAAAATTATGGTTAAACTCAAAGTAGAAGTATGTTTTCTAAAATGGTCATCTAGACGTCGTTCTTTCGACTGAAATGACTACCTTTACAAAAACGACTTGTAACTTATTTTTCCGACTATAAACCTATACTTTTTCTGTTTAGATTCATAAAATAGAGTTCAATATGAAACCATAGCAATTTGATTCACTCAAAACGGATTTAAAATGAAGAAGTTATGGGTAAAACAAGATTGGATAATTTTTCTCATTTTAGCTACGTGAAAATTGGTAACAAATCTATTCCAATCATAACTTAATCAACTTGTATTGTATATTATGTAATCTTGAGATACCATAGACACGTATACAATGTTTCAACCTATCATGTCGACACATCTATATATATTTCGGAACAACCATAGACACTCTATATGTGAATGTTGGAGTTAGCTATACAGGGTTGAGGTTGATTCCAAAATATATATAGTTTGAGTTGTGATCAATACTGAGATACGTATACACTGGGTCGTGAATTGATTCAAGATAATATTTATCGATTTATTTTTGTACATCTAACTGTGGACAACTAGTTGTAGGTTACTAACGAGGACAGCTGACTTAATAAACTTAAAACATCAAAATATATTAAAAGTGTTGTAAATATATTTTGAACATACTTTGATATATATGTATGTATTGTTATAGGTTCGTGAATCAACCAGTGGCCAAGTCTTACTTCCCAACGAAGTAAAAATCTGTGAAAGTGAGTTATAGTCTCACTTTTAAAATCTAATATTTTTGGGATGAAAATACATGCAGGTTTTATAAATGATTTACAAAATAGACACAAGTGCGTGAAACTACATTCTATGGTTGAATTATCGAAATCGAATATGCCCCTTTTTATTAAGTCTGGTAATCTAAGAATTAGGGAACAGACACCCTAATTGATGCGAATCCTAAAGATAGATCTATTGGGCCTAACAAACCCCATCCAAAGTACCGGATGCTTTAGTACTTCGAAATTTATATCATATCCGAAGGGTGTCCCAGAATGATGGGGATATTCTTATATATGCATCTTGTTAATGTCGGTTACCAGGTGTTCACCATATGAATGATTTTTATCTCTATGTATGGGATGTGTAT
The DNA here is from genome assembly GCF_046630445.1 of Rutidosis leptorrhynchoides. Lineage (NCBI taxonomy): Eukaryota > Viridiplantae > Streptophyta > Magnoliopsida > Asterales > Asteraceae > Rutidosis > Rutidosis leptorrhynchoides. The sequence continues at coordinate 584,802,938 of NC_092334.1, read as the reverse complement.
TGAAATATGAAATCTTGTGGTCTATTGTTACGATTTGATATATATAGGTTAAACCTATAACTCACCAACATTTTTGTTGACGTTTAAAGCATGTTTATTCTCAGGTGAATACTAAGAGCTTCCGCTGTTGCATACTAAAATAAGGACAAGATTTGGAGTCCATGTTTGTATGATATTGTGTAAAAACTGCATTCAAGAAACTGATTTTGATGTAACATATTTGTATTGTAAACCATTATGTAATGGTCGTGTGTAAACAGAATATTTTAGATTATCATTATTTGATAATCTACGTAAAGTTTTTTAAACCTTTATTTATGAAATAAAGGTTATGGTTTGTTTTAAAAATGAATGCAGTCTTTGAAAAACGTCTCATATAGAGGTCAAAACCTCGCAACAAAATCAATTAATATGGAACGTTTTTAATCAATAAGAACGGGACATTTCAGTTGGTATCCGAGCGTTGGTCTTAGAGAACCAGAAAATTTGCATTAGTGTGTCTTATCGAGTTTGTTAGGATGCATTAGTGAGTCTGGACTTCGACTGTGTTTTCTTTAAAAATGATTGCTTAACATTTTTGTTCGAAACTATATATTATTAACATGTATATATTATGTGATATATTAATCTCTTAATATGTTTAATATTGTGTGATAGATGTCTACCTCTAGCACAAATTCTATTGACTCACCTAATAATAACTAAGAGTCGAATATATATTGGACTGATTCACAAGTTCCCGAAGAAGAACCGGAAGAAGAATCAGAACCGGAAGAAGAATCAGAACCGGAAGAGGAGGAACCGGAGGAGGAAATAGAACCGGTGGGGGAAATAATAAAACGGTTAAGTAAAAGAAAATCCTCAACCAACCGACCGAGGTTAATTATGGTCAATGGTGTTTCCGCCAAGGAAGCAAAATATTGGGAGGATTACCAATTCTCCGATGAATCGGATTCCGACGAGAATTCCAATGATGTTATAGTAATTACCCCAACTGAATTTAAAAAGGCAAAAGAAAATAATAAGGGAAAGGGCATAAAAATAGAGAAATCTAATTCCAACCCCGATGAACTTTATATGTATCGTCAACCCCCGAAGCCCTTAAGTTGTAACAATGACCCGGGAACCTCTAAACCACCAGGTTTTTCTAAACCGTTGTGGAAAACAACAGCTCGTATTAGGGGAACATCATATATCCCTAGAAACTTGGCAAAACGAACCAAAACCGAAGAAGAAGAAACGAGCGAGTCGGAATAAGATAGTTGTATTCGTGTGGTGTAATATATGTAATATAGTGTGCTTATGCTTTATGATATATGTAAAAATTGCTTGTATTAATAAGTATTTTTTTTATGAATCTAACTCTTGTCTATTTTACAGTATAAAAACACAAAATTGATAGACAACCCAATATTTTAAGAGACCTACCCGGAGATATGATTGATGAAATCTTGTCTAGAGTCGGTCAGAATTCTTCGGCACAACTATTTACGGCGAAATCAGTTTGTAAGACATTCGAAGAACGTTCCAAGAATGTCTTGGTTTATAAGAGACTTTCGTTTGAAAGATGGGGGATATCACATTGGGAAACCCATAAGTTACGATGTGTTTACTTTGACGCATATATTGCGGGGAACCCAAATGCTATTTTACGCAACGAGTTAAGAAATTATTTTGACTCAATGTATCCGAATATAGGACTTCATGATTTAGAAAAAGCGGCTAACATGCAACATAAAGAAGCATGCTATGCTTACGGGTTAGTAATGTTCGCTTCTCACCAAAGTGAGAAAAAGAACATCGGGCTACAACTATTAAACAAAACGTTTCCACAAGTGACAGAGTCGGTAATTGGGGTAAGAAATGAGGTTTTTAGGTTATTACGAGACTGTTGGTCATTACGTAACCCTCGTCCCTTTGACGACGTTACAACACGCTGTCTTATCAACGGCCATAACGGTTATGTTCCACAAGACCAAGGATGGGATGTAGTCTTAGTAAAACCAGAATGCATGACTTGTTTCTGGACGTATGAATTACGTGTCTTTATTGCCTTTGCTGAACGACTTGTGTACTAGCTAGAATTATCTTCACAACTATCTTGTATCAAAGTTATTGTGTGCTATATTTCATGCTTTATGTAAAATAAGCGGTATTGTAAGTTTGTAAAATATTGTATAAAAGTTTGAACGCGAAATATTATTATAATCAGTTTTTCATATAGAATTGTAGTAGTTGAATTGTATATTAGCTACTAAGTATGAACTTAACGGGTAGGTACTACTCGAATTTAAACTTATAAAACGCTAATATGAAGAAAAAGCTTTTATAAATGAGTTCATATTATGCTACGAAATACTATTAACTACTCTTAATATTCTGTATGATTAACTTGTTCCATTTGACTATTTTGAAGGAAATGGCACCGACTACTCGACACACCGTGAATATGAATGAAGAGGAATTTCGTAGTTTTATAGCTTCAAACATAGCCGCAGTACAGGCTGCGCTACATACCAACAATAACCTTGGATCTAGCAGTACAGGAAATCGTGTAGGATGCACCTACAAAGAATTCACTGCCTGCAAACCTTTAGAATTTGATGGAACCGAAGGACCGATCGGATTGAAACGGTGGACCGAGAAGGTCGAATCGGTGTTTGCCATAAGTAAGTGTACTGAAGAGGACAAAGTGAAGCACGCTATGCATACCTTCATAGGTTCTGCGTTAACATGGTGGAATACCTATCTAGAGCAAGTGGGACAAGATGATGCGTACGCACTACCGTTGTCAGCATTCAAGCACTTGATGAACGAGAAGTACCGTCCCAGAACCCAGGTCAATAAGCTCAAGACAGAACTTAGAGGGTTACGAACCCAAGGATTTGATATTACCACGTATGAAAGACGATTCATAGAATTGTGCCTATTGTGTCCGGGAGCGTTCGAAGATGAGGAAGAGAAGATCGACGCGTTTGTGAAAGGATTACCGGAAAGAATCCAAGAAGATATAAGTTCACACGAGCCCGCCTCCATACAACAGGCATGTAGAATGGCTCACAAACTAGTGAACCAGATTGAGGAAAGAATTAAAGAACAGACGGCTGAAGAGACCAATGTGAAGCAAGTCAAAAGAAAGTGGGAGGAAAACGGTGATAAGAATCACCAATACAACAACAACAGCAATTACAATAATAATCGCAACAATTATCCCAACAATCGCAACATCAATCGCAACTACAACAAATGACCCAACAACAACAACAACAACAACAACAACAACAACAACAACAACAACAACAACAACAACAACAACAACAACAACAACAACAACAACAACAACAACAACTACAACAACAACAGCTACAACAATCATCCCAACAACAATAACAACCGCAACAACAACAACAATCAGAAGCAGCTATGCCAAAGGTGTGAAAAGTATCACTCGGGGTTCTGCACCAAATTTTGCAACAAGTGTAAAAGAAATGGTCATAGCGCGGCGAAGTGTGAGGTCTACGGACCAGGGGTTAACAGAACGAAAGGAACAAATGGTGTCGGAATGAGTAATGGCGGAGCAAGTAGTGTCGGAGCAAGTTATGCCAATGTAGTTTGTTATAAATGTGGAAAACCGGGCCACATTATTAGAAATTTCCCGAACCAGGAGAACACGAATGGACAAGGCCGCGGAAGAGTTTTCAATATTAATGCGGCAGAGGCACAGGAAGACCCGAAGCTTGTTACGGGTACGTTTCTTATTGACAATAAATATGCTTACGTTTTATTTGATTCGGGTGCGGATAGAAGCTATATGAGTAGAGATTTTTGTGCTAACTTAAGTTGTCCATTGACGCCGTTGGATAGTAAATTTTTACTCGAATTAGCAAACGATAAATTAATTTCAGCAGATAATATATGCCGGAATCGAGAAATTAAACTGGATATCGAAATATTTAAGATTGATTTGATACCAGTAGAGTTAGGGAGTTTTGATGTAATAGTTGGCATGGACTGGCTGAAGAAGGTGAAAGCAGAGATCGTATGTTATAAAAATGCAATTCGCATTGTACGAGAAGAAGGAGAACCCTTAATGGTGTACGGAGAAAAGGGCAACATGAAGCTACATCTTATTAGTAATTTGAAGGCACAAAAACTAATAAGAAAAGGTTGCTATGCTGTTCTAGCACACGTCGAGAAAGTACAAACTGAAGAAAAGAGTATCAATGATGTTCCCGTCGCAAAAGAATTTCCCGATGTATTTCTGAAAGAATTACCGGAACTACCTCCACATCGATCTGTTGAATTTCAAATAGATCTTGTACCAGGAGCTGCACCAATAGCTCGTGCTCCTTATAGACTCGCACCCAGTAAGATGAAAGAACTGCAAAGCCAACTGCAAGAACTATTAGAACGTGGTTTCATTCGACCAAGCACATCACCATGGGGAGCTCCTGTTTTGTTTGTCATGAAGAAGGATGGTACATTTAGGTTGTGTATTGACTACAGAGAGTTGAACAAACTTACCATCAAAAACCGTTATCCACTGCCGAGAATTGACGACTTATTTGATCAACTACAAGGCTCGTCGGTTTATTCGAAGATCGATTTACGTTCTAGATATCATCAAATGCGAGTAAAGGAGGATGATATTCCAAAAACTGCTTTTAGGACGCGTTATGGTCATTACGATTTTATGGTTATGCCGTTTGGATTGACTAACGCACCAGCTGTGTTCATGGACTTTATGAACCGAGTGTGTGGGCTATATCTTGACAAGTTTGTCATTGTTTTCATCGATGACATACTTATTTACTCAAAGAATGATCAAGAGCACGAAGAACATTTGAGAAAAGTGCTAGAAGTATTGAGGAAAGAAAAACTGTACGCAAAGTTTTCAAAGTGTGCATTTTGGTTGGAAGAAGTTCAATTCCTCGGTCACATAGTGAATAAAGAAGGTATCCAGGTGGAACCGGCAAAGATCGAAACCGTTGAAAAGTGGGAAACCCCAAAAACTCCGAAGCATATACGTCAATTTTTAGGATTGGCTGGTTACTACAGAAGATTCATCCAAGATTTCTCAAAAATAGCAAAACCCTTGACTGCATTAATGCATAAAGGGAAGAAATTTGAATGGAAGGATGAACAAGAGAAGGCGTTTCAATTATTGAAGAAAAGCTAACTACGGCACCTATATTATCATTGCCTGAAGGGAATGATGATTTTGTGATTTATTGTGACGCAACAAAGCAAGGTCTCGGTTGTGTATTAATGCAACGGACGAAGGTGATTGCTTATGTGTCTAGACAATTGAAGATTCACGAGCAAAATTATACGACGCATGATTTGGAATTAGGCGCGGTTGTTTTTGCATTAAAGACTTGGAGGCACTACTTATATGGGGTCAAAAGTATTATATATTTCGACCACAAAAGTCTTCAACACATATTTAATCAGAAACAACTGAATATGAGGCAGCGTAGGTGGATTGAATTGTTGAATGATTACGACTTTGAGATTCGTTACCACCCGGGGAAGGCAAATGTGGTAGCCGATGCCTTGAGCAGAAAGGACAGAGAACCCATTCGAGTAAAATCTATGAATATAATGATTCACACTAACCTTACTACTCAAATAAAGGAGGCGCAACAAGGAGTTTTAAAAGAGGAAAATTTAAAGGATGAAATACCCAAAGGATCGGAGAAGCATCTTAATATTTGGGAAGACGGAACCCGGTATAGGGCTGAAAGAATTTGGGTACCAAAATTTGGAGATATGAGAGAAATGGTACTTAGAGAAGCTCATAAAACCAGATACTCAATACATCCTGGAACGGGGAAGATGTACAAGGATCTTAAGAAACATTTTTGGTGGCCAGGTATGAAAGCCGATATTACTAAATATGTAGGAGAATGTTTGACGTGTTCTAAGGTCAAAGCTGAACATCAGAAACCATCAGGTCTACTACAACAACCTGAAATCCCGAAATGGAAATGGGAAAACATTACCATGGATTTCATTACTAAATTGCCAAGGACTGCAAGTGGTTATGATACTATTTGGGTAATAGTTGATCGTCTCACCAAGTCAGCACACTTCCTGCCAATAAGAGAAGATGATAAGATGAAGAAGTTAGCACGACTCTATTTGAAGGAAGTCGTCTCCAGACATGGAACACCAATCTCTATTATCTCTGATAGGGATGGCAGATTTATTTCAAAATTCTGGCAGACATTACAGCAAGCATTGGGAACTCGTCTAGACATTAGTACTGCCTATCATCCACAAACTGATGGGCAGAGCGAAAGGACGATACAAACGCTTGAAGACATGCTACGAGCTTGTGTTATTGATTTCGGAAACAGTTGGGATCGACATCTACCGTTAGCAGAATTTTCCTACAACAACAGCTACCATTCAAGCATTGAGATGGCGCCGTTTGAAGCACTTTATGGTAGAAAGTGCAGGTCTCCGATTTGTTGGAGTGAAGTGGGGGATAGACAGATTACGGGTCCAGAGATAATACAAGAAACTACCGAGAAAATCATCCAAATTCAACAAAGATTGAAAACCGCCCAGAGTCTACAAAAGAGCTACGCGGACAGTAAAAGAAAAGATATAGAGTTTGAAATTGGAGAAATGGTCATGCTTAAGGTTTCACCTTGGAAAGGCGTTGTTCGATTTGGTAAACGGGGGAAACTAAATCCAAGGTACATTGGACCATTCAAGATTATAGATCGTGTCGGACCAGTAGCTTACCAACTGGAGTTACCTCAACAACTCGTGGCTGTACATAACACCTTCCACGTCTCAAATTTGAAGAAATGTTTTACTAAAGAAGATCTCACTATTCCGTTGGAAGAAATCCAAATCAATGAAAAACTTCAATTCATTGAAGAACCCGTCGAAATAATGGATCGTGAGGTTAAGAGACTTAAACAAAACAAGATACCGATTGTTAAGGTTCGATGGAATGCTCGTAGAGGACCCGAGTTCCCCTGGGAGCGTGAAGATCAGATGAAGAAGAAATACCCGCATTTATTTCCAGAAGATACGTCAACACCTCCAACTGCTTAAAATTTCGGGACGAAATTTATTTAACGGGTAGGTACAGTAGTGACCCTAACTTTTCCATGTTTATATATATATTAAATGAAATTGTTATTTACATGATTAAGTGTTTCCAACATGTTAAGCAATCAAACTTGTTAAGACTTGATTAATTGAAATAGGTTTCATATAGACAATTGACCACCCAAGTTGACCGGTGATTTACGAACGTTAAAACTTGTAAAAACTATACGATGACATATATATGGTTATATATATAGTTAACATGATTTTATTATAAGTATGTATCTCATTAGGTATTTTAATAATGAGTTATATACATAAAAATGAGACTATTAATTTAAGAAACTCGAAAACGATATATATAACGATTATCGTTATAACAACGTCTTACTAGGTACATATGAATCATATTAAGATATTGATACACTTGGTTAATTATGTTAAATGGTAAGTAAATATATTATTAAGTGTATTAACAATGAAATACATATGTAAAAATAAGACTACTAACTTAATGATTTCTAAACGAGACATATATGTAACGATTATCGTTGTAACGATATTTAACTGTATATATATCATACTAAGATATATTATATATCATAATATCATGATAATATAATAATTTAACATCTCATTTGTTATAATAAATAATGGGTTAACAACATTCAACAAGATCATTAACCTAAAGGTTTCAAAACAACATTTACATGTAACGACTAACGATGACTTAACGACTCAGTTAAAATGTATATACATGTAGTGTTTTAATATGTATTCATACACTTTTGAAACACTTCAATACACTTATCAAAATACTTCTACTTAACAAAAATGCTTACAATTACATCCTCGTTCAGTTTCATCAACAATTCTACTCGTATGCACCCGTATTCGTACTCGTACAATACACAGCTTTTAGATGTATGTACTATTGGTATATACACTCCAATGATCAGCTCTTAGCAGCCCATGTGAGTCACCTAACACATGTGGGAACCATCATTTGGCAACTAGCATGAAATATCTCATAAAATTACAAAAATATGAGTAATCATTCATGACTTATTTACATGAAAACAAAATTACATATCCTTTATATCTAATCCATACACCAACGACCAAAAACACCTATAAACACTTTAATTCTTCAATTTTATTCATCTAATTGATCTCTCTCAAGTTCTATCTTCAAGTTCTAAGTGTTCTTCATAAATTCCAAAATTTCTAGTTTCATAAAATCAAGAATACTTCCAAGATTGCAAGTTTACTTCCAAGTTTTCTAAATCCATTCCAAGTAATCATCCAAGATCAAGAAACCTTTGTTACTTACAGTAGGTTATCTTTCTAATACAAGGTAATAATCATATTCAAACTTTAATTCAATTTCTATAACTATAACAATCTTATTTCGAGTGGAAATCTTACTTGAAATTGTTTTCGTGTCATGATTCTGCTTCAAGAACTTTCAAGCCATCCAAGGATCCTTTGAAGCTAGATCTATTTTTCTCATTTCTAGTAGGTTTATCCAAGGAACTTGAGGTAGTAATGATTTTCATAACATCATTCGATTCATACATATAAAGCTATCTTATTCGAAGGTTTAAACTTGTAATCACTAGAACATAGTTTAGTTAATTCTAAACTTGTTCGCAAATAAAAGTTAATCCTTCTAAATTGACTTTTAAAATTAACTAAACACATGTTCTATATCTATATGATATGCTAACTTAATGATTTAAAACCTGGAAATAAGAAAAACACCGTAAAACCGGATTTACGCCGTCGTAGTAACACCGCAGGCTGTTTTGGGTTAGTTAATTAAAAACTATGATAAACTTTGATTTAAAAGTTGTTATTCTGGGAAAATGATTTTTATTATGAACATGAAACTATATCCAAAAATTATGGTTAAACTCAAAGTGGAAGTATGTTTTCTAAAATGGTCATCTAGACGTCGTTCTTTCGACTGAAATGACTACCTTTACAAAAACGACTTGTAACTTACTTTTCTGACTATAAACCTATACTTTTTCTGTTTAGATTCATAAAATAGAGTTCAATATGAAACCATAGCAATTTGATTCACTCAAAACGGATTTAAAATGAAGAAGTTATGGGTAAAACAAGATTGGATAATTTTTCTCATTTTAGCTACGTGAAAATTGGTAACAAATCTATTCCAACCATAACTTAATCAACTTGTATTGTATATTATGTAATCTTGAGATACCATAGACACGTATACAATGTTTCGACCTATCATGTCGACACATCTATATATATTTCGGAACAACTATAGACACTCTATATGTGAATGTTGGAGTTAGCTATACAGGGTTGAGGTTGATTCCAAAATATATATAGTTTGAGTTGTGATCAATACTGAGATACGTATACACTGGGTCGTGGATTGATTCAAGATAATATTTATCGATTTATTTCTGTACATCTAATTGTGGACAACTAGTTGTAGGTTACTAACGAGGACAGCTGACTTAATAAACTTAAAACATCAAAATATATTAAAAGTGTTGTAAATATACTTTGAACATATTTTGATATATATGTATATATTGTTATAGGTTTGTGAATCAACCAGTGGCCAAGTCTTACTTCCCGATGAAGTAAAAATCTATGAAAGTGAGTTATAGTCCCACTTTTAAAATCTAATATTTTTGGGATGAGAATACACGCAGGTTTTATAAATGATTTACAAAATAGACACAAGTACGTGAAACTACATTCTATGGTTGAATTATCGAAATCGAATATGCCCCTTTTTATTAAGTCTGGTAATCTAAGAATTAGGGAACAGACACCCTAATTGTCGCGAATCCTAAAGATAGATCTATTGGACCTAACAAACCCCATCCAAAGTACCGGAAGCTTTAGTACTTCTAAATTTATATCATATCCGAAGGGTGTCCCGGAATGATGGGGATATTCTTATATATGCATCTTGTTAATGTCGGTTACCAGGTGTTCACCATATGAATGATTTTTATCTCTATGTATGGGATGTGTATTGAAATATGAAATCTTGTGGTCTATTGTTATGATTTGATATATATAGGTTAAACCTATAACTCACTAACATTTTTGTTGATGTTTAAAGCATGTTTATTCTCAGGTGAATACTAAGAGCTTCCGCTGTTGCATACTAAAATAAGGACAAGATTTGGAGTCCATGTTTGTATGATATTGTGTAAAAACTGCATTCAAGAAACTGATTTCGATGTAACATATTTGTATTGTAAACCATTATGTAATGGTCGTGTGTAAACAGGATATTTTAGATTATCATTATTTGATAATCTACGTAAAGCTTTTTAAACCTTTATTTATGAAATAAAGGTTATGGTTTGTTTTAAAAATGAATGCAGTCTTTGAAAAACGTCTCATATAGAGGTCAAAACCTCGCAACGAAATCAATTAATATGGAACGTTTTTAATCAATAAGAACGGGACATTTCACTTGCTGTCTAGTTGTTATAGACTTGCTGTTACAGACTCGCTGTGTTAGACTCCCGCTGCATTACTTAGAGATGTCTCAATCATGGAACTTTTATTTTACATTCGCAACTTATGTTATTTTGAATAATGGCTTTGTAACGACCTTTGTGTCACGTTATCTTTTGTAAAACGTTATCTTTTCATGAATGCAAAACTTGTTTTAAAACAGCATGTAGTATTATACCTTGTAATGGACCTGTTGTTGACGATTCGTACATGATGGCTTTATACGGGGCGTCATAGTCTAGGGTTGGCTGCTGATGGTTTCAATCCATTCGGCAACATGAATAATCCTTACAGCATGTTGCCAGTCATATTGACAACGTACAATACGCAGTCGTGGATATGTATGAAAGAAAGTTCTCTCATGTTGACTCTGTTAATTCCTAGTCCTAAATCACCTGGAAAAGATATTGATGTTTACTTGAGGCCTTTAGTTGATGAACTGAAGATTTTATGGTCCAAATGGGTTGTTACACATGACTCAGTTACAAACACATATTTTCAAATGAAGGCAATGCTTATTTGGACCATAAACGATTATCCTGCCCGTAGTAGTTAGTCCGGTTGGAGTGGCCAAGGCTATAAAGCATGCCCTACATGTAACGAGGACACTCCTGCTATGCGTGTGAAAAACAAAATTATTTTTGTCAGTCACAGACCGAACCTTGAATCTAATCACCCATACAGAGAAAACATAGAATTCAATGGTAAGGTTGATCATACCTCTAAACCTAGAAAGTTCAAAGTAGCTGATATCAAAAACTAACTTACAGATTTGTTGCCAGTTGGTAATCCCGGTAAAAATCATAGAAATGTTGGTGAAAAAAGAAAACGTCCCCCTAATTGTCGTCACAACTGGACTAAAATTTCTATTTTTCAGAAACTTGAGTATTGGAAATATCTTCCACTGCAACACAACTTGGATGTCATGCATATTGAAAAGAATGTGTTGGAGGATATTTTGGGTACCTTATTAATGAATGACAAGTCCAAAGACACTCACAATGCACGAGTTGACTTGGAAAAATTGGGTATTCGAAAAGATTTGTGGCTCAAACCTAAAACCAAAGGTAAAAAAGATGAACAATTCTTCAAACCTCTTCTCAAATACTCTTTAAAACCTAAAGACAAGGTAAGTTTTTGTAAATTCATTAAAGAAGTAAAACTTCTAGATAGGTTTGGATCAAACTTCAGGCACAAAGTGAACAAGGATAATACCAACATTACGAACATGAAATCTCATGATTGCCATATCATGATGCAACGATTATTACCGGTCGAAGTTAACGCGTTTTTGGATGAAACCATCTCTACACCAATAATGCAGCTATGCGCATTCTTTAAGCAAATTTGTGCTCGAGAGTTAATGGTGGCAGACATGTTGAAAGCTCAAAAACAATTGATTAAACTGTTATGTACTCTCTAGTTAATTTATCCTCCCGCTTTTTTTGACATAATGATTCATTTGGTGATGCATTTACCGGAAGAGGCTATATATGGAGGGCCTATTTACATGAGGTGGATGTATCCAATTGAGAGATACATGAAAAAACTAAAAAATTATGTTAGAAATAAAGCTAAGCCTGAAGGTTGTATAGCTGAGGGGTACGTTGCCGATGAAGCATTAACTGCATGTTCAATGTCTCTTGAAGGTATACATACGAGATTTAATCATCCTGACAGATATGCGGACGGGCCAATTAGGTCATGTGAGTTTCGTGTGTTCAAATCGTTATGTAAATTTATCAGTAAAGGTGTGTTCAAATCTCTAGCCCGGGATGTTCAGGATTGTCATAACCCGTCCTTAACCATAAGAACGAGTTAGATAACGTATGATTTCATTGCGAGGTATTGACCTCTATATGCGACATTTTTAAAAGAACAACTGCATTTATTTTACATTACAAACCATAACTCTTATGTTAATACAAGCTTTAGACAATATAAAGATGATTATCGTTTAGCGATAATCTTAGACTTACAAACTTTACATGTGATGATAACAATACGATTTCTAGCATATTTTACATTACAATTCCTCGGATATGCAGTTTTATTTTTGACACAAATATGCATACTCAAGATCTTGCTTAAATTCAACATGTTGCAGCGGAAGCTTTTAGTTATCACCTGAGAATAGACATGTTTAAAACGTCAACATAAAGTTGGTGAGATATAGGTTTAATGCCGGCAGCGATATAAATATAGACCACAAGATTTCATATGTAAACATTTTAATAAGAATATTCTAAGTGGTTGAGCACTTGGTAACCATACTTAACATTTAATCACGTCGCATATTCCCTTTATTATGAAATCTTACTACACCGTACCAAGTGTAGTCACAAAACGAAGTACTGTGCAACCGTTGAATACTGGTCGTCCAGTCCGGTTGGGGTTGTCAGGCCCGATAGATCTATCAACAGGATTCGCGTTTACAATACCGCTGTAAATAATAGTTACCAAGCTACAGGGAAGTATGCCAGTGGTACAACTCAACGTAGAATATATTTTTCAGTTACTTGTGTCCATATCGTAAAACATAAAATACATGTATTCTCATCCCGAAATATTTAGAGTTTAAAAGTGGGACTATATACTCACTTTCGTCTTGAAGATATGTAATTTTGACTTGGTCTCTGATTGATATCACGAACCTATCCATATATAATATATCAATACCTTTTCTTTTTAAACAAACGTCACATATATATACTTATAATACTTTTAATACTTTTAATAATTCCTTAGTCCGTAGTTAGCAGTCCGATGTTAGTAATTCAATTTTAATGGTTCATTTTTAGGTGTTTAATAAACCCCCAATGAGATAAATAAAAACCCCAATCGTATATGTATTGGTCGAGATTAATCTTGACCCACGGTACCGGTGTTGTCAAATGACGTGTTGCGTACATAAAGTACCGGTGTTGTCAAATGACGTGTTGCGTACAATCATGGGATCTTATGATTACTCTTCTCGTATTGTTTACGGGTGATCCTGAACCATATAAAATTAAATTATGAGTACATATATATAAAATATCATGTTATTTTAAAAAGATGTGATTTATTTAATTTTCTCCAATTATTTTCGTAGCTAAACTAGTCTTAGATATCCGATCTCGTTTTGGTCATAGTTTCTTCGTTACAACTCCGTTTTCGTTGATTCAACTTGTCACTTCCTTGGATCGAGTCCCTCTTTAAGACTATGAACTGTAAATACCTTAGTTTGTATTCGAAATCACAGGTCATAGGTCAAACTTTAGTGAAACTTATGAAGTTAATCATTTTCCATCATGTAAACAACCTTAAATGATTATTTTTCTAAAAATACTTATACTTTGAGTTAAATCATGAAATTTTTATATGTTATCATATTCATAGTAAAAATCATTTTTACAGAAAATAAACCTCCAATTCAAAGTTTAAGATGGTTTTTAATTATCCAACCCAAAACAGCCCCCGGTTGCACTCCGACGTCGTAAATTCAGTTTTTAAGGTGTTCTTTGAAAAACCAAGTTATACCTTGTTAAATTAGCATATATTTATGATATATTACAGGTCTTGAAGTATTTTAAAAGTTAAGTGAGAAGGATCTATTTAGTTTGCAAACAAGTTTGAAAACATTCAAACTATGTTCTTGTTGTTAAAATTTTATACCACAAAATAAGATAGCTATATATATATGAATCGAATAAGGTTATGAACAAAGTTACTACCTCAAGTTACTTGGACAAGATTGCTGTAAAAGAGAAGTAAAAATCTAGAACCAAAAGAGTGATGGAGTTGGATGAAAGATTGGAAGTAAACTTGTGTTCTTGAAAGGATTCTTGAAGTGTTTTTGTAAGGTTTTTCTTATGGTGTTTAAGTGATGTTTTTATGGCTAGATCTTCATGGATACTAGCTGAATGGTTATGGAGTTTCTTAAGAGTGTGTTTTTGGTTAAAGAAATGAGGTAATAAAATTTGAAAATGGAAGATGTATTTAAGGCCATAAAAACATGATTAATGGAAAAACATGGACAAAATTTCATGTTGTATTTTTATGTAATTAGTCATACTAAACATCAAAAGTAGTTACCTTATACATAAGGCATGAACAAGAGAGTTACCTTATACATAAGGCATGAACAAGGGCTGGTTGGTGGTGATTTGATGTGTATATACCAATAGTAAATACGTATAGAAGCTAGGTATGATACAAGTACATATACTCTAGATATACGTATAGAAAATCTTGTGAAAAATGGAATGAGAATTCAAATATAGCTATATTTTGTGAATATACTTATATTTTTTTATGTATTTAAGTCTTTAAAAGTGATTAAATACATTACATATACGATATATGTATAAACATTATATGTTATAAGTATTTATGTCAAATAACGTTACGTATGGTTATCGTTTTGAAAACTTAAGTTAGTAGTTTCAAAATATACTTATAACTTATTGTTATTAATACAAAATGAGATATTAAAACATCCTTAGATCATGTTAAATATGTATATATACATATATATACACAAACGTATAATTATCATATGTTATATAGTTCGTGATATCATCGGTCAAACTAGACGGTCAAACGTTGTGTAAAACTCATTTCAAAAACATAAGTCTCAACAATTTGGATTACTTATCATGTTGGTAAGGTTTAATTTATGTAAATATTAATCTTATAAGTATAGAACGATCGAAAAAGTGCGGGTCATTACAGTACCTACCCGTTAAATAAATTTCGTCCCGAAATTTTAAAATTGTACCTATTTTGCGTCATCGAGAAACAAGTGTGGATACTTTTGTTTCATCTGATCCTCTCATTCCCAAGTAAACTCGGGATCCCTTCGAGCATTCCAACGAACCTTAACGATCGGTATGTTGCTCTGCTTGAGCTGTTTAACTTCACGGTCCATGATTTCGATTGGTTCTTCGACGAATTGTAGTTTCTCGTCGACATGGATTTCTTCAAGAGGAATGGTGAAATCTTCCTTCGCAAGACACTTCTTAAGGTTTGAGACGTGAAAGGTATTATGTACTCTGGCGAGTTGTTGCGGTAACTCGAGTCGATAAGCTACCGGTCCAATGCGTTCGATGATCTTGAACGGGCCTACATATCTTGGGTTCAGTTTACCCCTTTTTCCAAAACGTATTACACCTTTCCATGGTGACACCTTTAACATAACCATGTCACCGATCTGAAACTCTAATGGTTTCCTTAGGACATCGGCGTAGCTCTTTTGGCGACTACGGGCTGTTTTCAATCTCTCCTTGATTTGTACTATCTTTTCAGTAGTTTCATGTATGATCTCGGGACCAGTTAATTGTCGATCTCCTACTTCATTCCAACAGATAGGAGATCTACACTTCCTTCCGTACAATGCTTCGAATGGTGCAGCTTTAATGCTCGCATGATAACTATTATTATACGAGAATTCTGCTAATGGTAGATACTTATCCCATCCGTTTCCAAAATCGATCACACATGCCCTGAGCATGTCTTCAAGAGTCTGAATTGTTCTTTCACTCTGCCCGTCCGTTTGTGGATGATATGCGGTACTCATATCCAAACGAGTTCCTAGTGCCTCCTGTAGTGATTGCCAGAACTTTGAGGTAAATCTACTATCACGATCAGATATAATGGAAATAGGTATTCCATGCCTTGAAACAATTTCCTTTATATACAATCGTAATAGTTTCTCCATCCTATCCGTTTCCTTTATAGGCAAGAAATGTGCAGACTTGGTGAGACGATCAACAATCACCCAAATGGTGTCGTATCCCCAGGCAGTCTTTGGTAACCTCGTGATGAAATCCATGGTAATACCATCCCATTTCCATTCTGGGATTTCTGGTTGTTGAAGTAACCCTGACGGCTTCTGGTGTTCTGCTTTGACCTTAGAACAAGTTAAACACTCCCCAACATATGTTGCAACGTCTGTCTTTAAATTAGGCCACCAATAACGTGTCTTAAGATCTTGGTACATCTTTCCAACTCCAGGATGTATCGAGTATCTTGTCTTATGTGCCTCGTTCAATATCAACTTCCTTAATCCACCCAACATCGGTACCCAAATACGATTTGCAAAATATCGAATTCCATCTTCCCGTATAACGAGTTGCTTCTCATACTTCTTCATTATTTCATTTCTTATGTTTTCTTTAGTAAGTGCTTCTCGTTGAACTTCTTTGATTTGTGAGTTGAGATTCATGCGAATTTTTATGTTCATCGCTCGTACTCGAATTGGTTCTCGTTCCTTTCTGATTAATGCGTCAGCCACCACATTCGCTTTCCCGGGATGATAACGAATTTCACAATCATAGTCGTTTATTAACTCGACCCACCTACGTTGCCTCATGTTCAGCTGTTTCTGATCAAAAATATGTTGAAGGCTTTTATGATCAGTAAAAACAGTGCATTTAACTCCATACAAGTAGTATCTCCACATCTTCAATGCAAACACGACTGCTCCCAATTCTAGATCATGCGTCGTATAATTTCGCTCTTGAATCTTCAATTGTCGGGATGCGTATGCAATAACTTTCTTCCGTTGCATAAGAACGCAACCAAAACCCTGTCGCGAAGCGTCACAATATATTTCAAAATCATCGTTCCCTTCTGGTAACGATAAAATAGGCGCCGTAGTTAACTTCTTCTTCAGTAATTGAAATGCACTCTCCTGCTCAGAGGTCCATTCATATTTCTTCCCTTTTTGCGTTAACGCTGTCAATGGCTTAGCTAATCGGGAAAAACCTTGAATAAACCTTCTATAATAACTGGCTAAACCCAAAAATTGGCGTATCTGCGTTGGTGTCTTAGGAGTCTCCCATTTTTCAATGGCTTCAATTTTTGCTGGATCAACCTGAATTCCTTTGCTACTAACAACGTGGCCAAGAAATTGCACTTCTTTCAACCAGAAAGCACATTTAGAAAATTTAGCATATAGCTGTTCTTTTCTCAACAACTCTAATATCAACCTTAAATGCTGTTCATGCTCTTGCTCACTCTTGGAATAGATAAGAATATCATCAATGAAAACGATAACAAACTTATCTAAATATGGACTACAAACTCGATTCATGAGGTCCATGAATACAGCTGGCGCATTCGTCAATCCAAACGGCATGACCAAAAATTCGTAATGACCGTAACGTGTCCGAAAAGCAGTTTTCGGTATATCTTCTTCTTTGACGCGTAATTGATGATAGCCCGATCTTAGGACAATTTTTGAGTACACACATGATCCTTGCAGTTGATCAAATAAGTCGTCAATTCTCGGTAGTGGATACCGATTCTTGATAGTTAACTTATTTAATTCACGATAATCTATACACATCCTAAAAGATCCATCTTTCTTCTTAACAAACAAAATTGGAGCTCCCCACGGTGAAGTACTTGGTCGTATGAATCCACGGTCTAGTAATTCTTTTAACTGACTTTGAAGTTCTTTTAATTCGGACGGTGCAAGTCTATATGGCGCACGAGCCACTGGTGCAGCTCCTGGTACTAAATCTATTTGAAATTCTACAGATCTAAATGGAGGTAATCCTGGCAACTCTTCCGGAAAAACTTCAGGATAATCTCTTGCCACAGGCACGTCGTTGATGCACTTCTCTTTTTCTTTCTTTTCGACTTTATTAACATGTGCTAGAATAGCATAACATCCCTTTTCTAAACACTTCTTGGCTTTCAAACAGCTAATGATTTTTAACTTTGAGTTATCCTTCTCTCCATAAATCATCACCGGCATTTTATCCTTACAAGGAATGCGAATTGCCTTCTTGGCACACACAACTTCAGCTCCTACTTTGGACATCCAGTCCATGCCGACTATTACATCAAAACTTCCTAATTCTACGGGTATCAAGTCAATTTTAAACGTTTCTCCGGCTAAATTTATTTTACAATCACGACAAATTTTATCGGCTTTAATTAGTTTACCATTTGCTAACTCAATCATGTACTTAGCATCTAGAGGTAATGATGAACAATTCAATTTAGTGTAAAAATTTCTACACACGTAACTTCTATCGGCACCAGTATCAAATATAATAGATGACGATAAGTTATTAATGGTAAACGTACCCGTAACAAGCTCTGGGTCTTCACACGCCTCTCTAGCATTAATAACAAATGCTCTTCCACGTGCAGATCCATTATTCTTCTCTGAATTCGGACACTGGCTCTTATAGTGACCTTGTTTTCCACACCCATAACAAGTAATGGTAGCCAAAGCAGTTCTATTTGCATTGGTGGCAGGAGTCTTGGTACCATTTGTATTTGTAACGAGAGCCCTACAATCTTCAGCAAGATGACCCTTTCGATTACATTTGTTGCATACCACATTACAGTAGCCAGAGTGATGTTTGTGGCATCGGTTACATAAAGGATTTTGTCCTTTGTAACCAAAGCTTAAACCACTACCCGCACCTTGCGTGATTTCTTATTTCTTAAAAGATTGTTGTTGGTTACCTCGATCATAATTTCCATTCCACTTTCTTTTGTTACCTGATACCTTCACATCAGTATTGGATGCTTTCTTATCCATGATGACCTGATCCATTAGCTCGTTTGCCATGGTTATAGCTTCATGAATTGTCTTAGGTTTCGATACTGTAACATTTGCCTTGACCTTTTTGGGCAAACCATCTTTGTACATTTCAATCTTCCGTTCTTCGGTTGGAACCAATTCAGGACATAGCAAAACTAATTCCATGAATCGCTGATTGTAGTTGGTGATTTCAGTACCAATAACCTTCAGACTTCGTAATTCATCTTCCAACTTCCTAACCTCGTTCCTTGGACAATATTCGTTGATTAACATTGTTTTGAATTCTTCCCATGGAGTATCATAAGCTACATCTCCTCCTACAGCCTTCACAAAATTTTTCCACCACGTGAGTGCACTATCTTGTAAAGTGCACGATGCATACTTGGTCATGTCCTTTTCAACACAACCACTGATTTTAAACACAGTCTCCATCTTTTCTATCCACCGGGTTAAACCGATCGGTCCTTCCGTTCCACTGAATGATGAGGGCTTGCAAGCTTGAAAAGTCTTGTAGGTGCATCCTACACGAGGATTTGGGTTAACTGCAGCAGCTCTTGCAGCTTCGACCCATAACATTCTGTCGTTCACTCGCTGGTTGATGAATTCCTCGACTTCTTGTTCCGTCATTCGATTCAATCGCGCCATTTCCTAATGAAAGAAAATAATTATTCACATGGAATATTATAGATGTAGTGTGTATTTATAGTACATTATAGCTTGTTAATAATATGAACTAGGTATTATTATAAAAGCCTTTTCTTCTTATTAGCGTTTTATAATTATATCTAGGGTAGTACCTACCCGTTAATGTTCATACTTAATAGCTTAGTACAGAACCAATTACTACAATCTAAATAATACTTAACCATGGAAAATTATTGCATTTCATACTTCACTATTTTACATATGCTTATCTTACATCGAACATTAAGCAAACCACTCTAATAATATTATACAAAACATTATATGATCCCATGGTTTAATACGGCAGCGCATCGTTTGGTCTATTTTCTAGGACGTTTAGGTTCAAGGAATGGCCTAACGCTTATCCTAGCTGTCTGCCTATATTTTGGCGGTGGGGCTGAAGAACTGGATCCCGGGATAGAACGAATAGGTATAGCGGGAATAGGGGTGGTAGTGTTTAGTGGAGTTGGTGCCACATCATCCTCACTAAACTCGGGATTTGAATTTTCTAATTCATTAGCCTTTCGTTTCTTTCCTAATTCGAACTTGTCTTTCGTAATTTCCTGTATTTCTTCCTCGGGTTCACTTTCCTCCTCGGGTTCACTTTCCTCCTCGGGTTCACTTTCCGGGTTCCCTATAGTTGGTTCATCCGGAATTTGTGAGTCTTCCCCAAAGATATTATTTTCGTCATCGGATAGGTTAATGACTGAAACGCCATCTGAAGATTCTGATTCGGAGTCGCTGAATGTGATAATAAGTTTCGAGCCCGACATCTATCACATAACAACTAACCCATTAGTACTACATAATATTTACATATAAATTTTAACCAACAATGATAAGCAATGGTTTTTTAAATCAGACCCGGTCAAAGTCCAGACTTACTAATGTATCCTAACGACTTATCAGTTAGACACACTAATGCAAACCTGGTTCGCTAAGACCACCGCTCTGATACCACATGTCATAACCCGTCCTTAACCATAAGAACGAGTTAGATAACGTATGATTTCATTGCGAGGTATTGACCTCTATATGCGACATTTTTAAAAGAACAACTGCATTTATTTTACATTACAAACCATAACTCTTATGTTAATACAAGCTTTAGACAATATAAAGATGATTATCGTTTAGCGATAATCTTAGACTTACAAACTTTACATGTGATGATAACAATACGATTTCTAGCATATTTTACATTACAATTCCTCGGATATGCAGTTTTATTTTTGACACAAATATGCATACTCAAGATCTTGCTTAAATTCAACATGTTGCAGCGGAAGCTTTTAGTTATCACCTGAGAATAGACATGTTTAAAACGTCAACATAAAGTTGGTGAGATATAGGTTTAATGCCGGCAGCGATATAAATATAGACCACAAGATTTCATATGTAAACATTTTAATAAGAATATTCTAAGTGGTTGAGCACTTGGTAACCATACTTAACATTTAATCACGTCGCATATTCCCTTTATTATGAAATCTTACTACACCGTACCAAGTGTAGTCACAAAACGAAGTACTGTGCAACCGTTGAATACTGGTCGTCCAGTCCGGTTGGGGTTGTCAGGCCCGATAGATCTATCAACAGGATTCGCGTTTACAATACCGCTGTAAATAATAGTTACCAAGTTACAGGGAAGTATGCCAGTGGTACAACTCAACGTAGAATATATTTTTCAGTCGTAAAACATAAAATACATGTATTCTCATCCCAAAATATTTAGAGTTTAAAAGTGGGACTATATACTCACTTTCGTCTTGAAGATATGTAATTTTGACTTGGTCTCTGATTGATATCACGAACCTATCCATATATAATATATCAATACCTTTTCTTTTTAAACAAATGTCACATATATCTACTTATAATACTTTTAATACTTTTAATAATTCCTTAGTCCGTAGTTAGCAGTCCGATGTTAGTAATTCAATTTTAATGGTTCATTTTTAGGTGTTTAATAAACCCCCAATGAGATAAATAAAAACCCCCCCTCGTATATGTATTGGTCGAGATTAATCTTGACCCACGGTACCGGTGTTGTCAAATGACGTGTTGCGTACATAAAGTACCGGTGTTGTCAAATGACGTGTTGCGTACAATCATGGGATCTTATGATTAATCTTCTCGTATTGTTTACGGGTGATCCTGAACCATATAAAATTAAATTATGAGTACATATATATAAAATATCATGTTATTTTAAAAAGACGTGATTTATTTAATTTTCTCCAATTATTTTCGTAGCTAAACTAGTCTTAGATATCCGATCTCGTTTTGGTCATAGTTTCTTCGTTACAACTCCGTTTTCGTTGATTCAACTTGCCACTTCCTTGGATCGAGTCCCTCTTTAAGACTATGAACTGTAAATACCTTAGTTTGTATTCGAAATCACAGGTCATAGGTCAAACTTTAGTGAAACTTATGAAGTTAATCATTTTCCATCATGTAAACAACCTTAAATGATTATTTTTCTAAAAATACTTATACTTTGAGTTAAATCATGAAATTTTTATATGTTATCATATTCATAGTAAAAATCATTTTTCCAGAAAATAAACCTCCAATTCAAAGTTTAAGATGGTTTTTAATTATCCAACCCAAAACAGCCCCCGGTTGCACTCCGACGTCGTAAATTCAGTTTTTAAGGTGTTCTTTGAAAAACCAAGTTATACCTTGTTAAATTAGCATATATTTATGATATATTACAGGTCTTGAAGTATTTTAAAAGTTAAGTGAGAAGGATCTATTTAGTTTGCAAACAAGTTTGAAAACATTCAAACTATGTTCTTGTTGTTAAAATTTTATACCACAAAATAAGATAGCTATATATATATGAATCGAATAAGGTTATGAACAAAGTTACTACCTCAAGTTACTTGGACAAGATTGCTGTAAAAGAGAAGTAAAAATCTAGAACCAAAAGAGTGATGGAGTTGGATGAAAGATTGGAAGTAAACTTGTGTTCTTGAAAGGATTCTTGAAGTGTTTTTGTAAGGTTTTTCTTATGGTGTTTAAGTGATGTTTTTATGGCTAGATCTTCATGGATACTAGCTGAATGATTATGGAGTTTCTTAAGAGTGTGTTTTTGGTTAAAGAAATGAGGTAATAAAATTTGAAAATGGAAGATGTATTTAAGGCCATAAAAACATGATTAATGGAAAAACATGGACAAAATTTCATGTTGTATTTTTATGTAATTAGTCATACTAAACATCAAAAGTAGTTACCTTATACATAAAGCATGAACAAGAGAGTTACCTTATACATAAGGCATGAACAAGGGCTGGTTGGTGGTGATTTGATGTGTATATACCAATAGTAAATACGTATAGAAGCTAGGTATGATACGAGTACATATACTCTAGATATACGTATAGAAAATCTTGTGAAAAATGGAATGAGAATTCAAATATAGCTATCTTTTGTGAATATACTTATATTGTTTTATGTATTTAAGTCTTTAAAAGTGATTAAATACATTACATATACGATATATGTATAAACATTATATGTTATAAGTATTTATGTCAAATAACGTTACATATGGTTATCGTTTTGAAAACTTAAGTTAGTAGTTTCAAAATATACTTATAACTTATTGTTATTAATACAAAATGAGATATTAAAACATCCTTAGATCATGTTAAATATGTATATATACATATATATACACAAACGTATAATTATCATATGTTATATAGTTCGTGATATCATCGGTCAAACTAGACGGTCAAACGTTGTGTAAAACTCATTTCAAAAACATAAGTCTCAACAATTTGGATTACTTATCATGTTGGTAAGGTTTAATTTATGTAAATATTAATCTTATAAGTATAGAACGATCGAAAAAGTGCGGGTCATTACAAGGATAAACTTCACTAGTATGTACTCGACAATTGTTCTGACATCAAAGAATACAAAAAGTAAGTCATTATACTAAAATATGAATTTATAATGACTTAACTGTGTAAACGTTGATCATACTAACAATTCTCTTTGAACATTTACAGTCAGTTTAAAGTAGAGAACCCCAATATGGACATGAAAACAAATTTTTCTAGTTGGTTCACCAACCAGGTAAACTCATTATATATATATATATATATATATATATATATATATATATATATATATATATATATATATATATATATATATATATATATATATATATATATATATATATATATATATTTAATTTACATTTCATAACTATTTTTTATTCAAACTTTATATATATTTTTATTTTTTAATACATACGTGAACTACGGTCAGTTGACGGATCGAAGTATAGTGATGAATTGATTTGTCTATCTGAAGGACCGGTGGGTACCTCAAACCAATACAGTGCCTGCAATGTGAATGGTGTCAGGTTTGTGGTTATAAATCGCGATGATCGACGCACAACACAAAATAATGGAATTGCAACACACGCAGATACTGGTGCTCGTATCTCTAAGTATTATAGTCGGTTGGAAGATATCGTTGAGTTGCATTATGGTAGTGCATTTAGTGTTGTGTTATTCAGATGCCAGTGGTTCAATATTGGGAACACCCGGAATTGTAAACGTACAGTTAAAGTAAATAACATAACTAGTATTGACACGAAAGATGAGTGGTACCAAGATGATCAACACATTTTTGCAACACAAGCTCAACAAGTCTTTTACATCGACGATCCTTTAAAAACCTCTAGCAGCTGGAAGGTCGTTCATGAGGTACATCATCGAAAACTCTGGGATAGGGACATTATCGAAGACACCATACGGGATGTTGTACACGAAACCAATTCATCCGATCTTAGCCTTGATGCTGATTTAGATAATATGACTTATACAAGTATGAGTGTACTCGGAGAATCAATACCAATTCAGTTTAATCCACCAACACATGAAGTTAATGATGATGATGATGATGATGAAGTTGATGATGATGATGATGATGATGATGATGTGGTGGCTGACGATGAGCTAAATCCCCAAATTCCTCTAAATGAAGCTTACTCTAGCGATGATGATGATTATTGATGTGTAATTCTTGTCATTTATCAAAAAACGCTTGTTGTTGTAATCAAATGTTTAATATTTTTATGAATGTTATTTCTATGAATGTCTTTTTAAATTTTCCGCATGAAATATATGTATATGTATACACACACAAACACACACACACACACACACACACATATATATATATATATATATATATATATATATATATATATATATATATATATATATACACATATATATAGATGTATATATATACATACATATACATATACATATACATATACATATACATATATATACATATGTATATATTTATGCATATATGTATATATATATATATATATATATATATATATATATATATATATATATATATATATATATATATATATATATATATATATATATATATATGTATGTATATATATATATAGATGTATACATCTATATGTATACATTAGATATGTGTGTGTGTGTGTGTGTCTATATATATATATATGTGTATATATATATATATATATATAAATGTATATGTATATGTATATATCATTGTTCTATTCACTTTATTTGTATTTATGCAGATGAATTTCTTTGCTCTCATTTTCCTAATGATCGGTGCTGGGGCCGGTGGCCAAGATAACGATCCTGAACCTAATGCAAGGGGTAAACGGGGAAAATCAAAAAACATAGGTTTACGAAAATTGAGAGATGCTCAAGGACGACTCGAGATTGACTTTGATTTTACGTGAAAAACCGTTAATCCGATAGGCCTCAATAGTTCAATGTTTGTTAATTTGATATCTAGTGTTGTTAGGTCCCCAAAGTTCCCGAAACATTACGAGTGTTAGGCGGATGTGCCAAGGTATTCAAAAGAATTAGTTTGGATTAATATCCACGTAAGTTTAATTAATTAGTACTTATACATATACATATACATACATATATACTTTATATATATATATATATATATATATATATATATATATATATATATATATATATATATATATATATATATATATATATATATATATATATATATATATATATATATATATGCGTTTCTTATATACAATCTTCTAATATATCTATTATTTTTTTTGTAGAATTTCTTTAAAATTAAAACTTGGCTAGAATCGGAGAGAGAACAACTAGTCCGAGCTGTTGTTAACAAGATAGCAGGGGATAGATGGAAAAACGGAAAAAGTGAACAACAAGGTTAACACAAAAACCTAGAAAGTCAATTTCCTAATGATATTGATTTTATTCGTTCCCACCCACCACCGGATGTTGAAGCCAAACTCTGGAATTCTTTTGTTGACTTGATGCTTAACGAAGATTACCAAAAGCGTTGTGAGCAAAATGCAAAAAACCGGTCTAAAGTCCAATACCACAGTTTGCATGGAAGCAAATCGATAGTTAAACATTTGGTAAATTACTTAAACCTCCTTGTTTTTAATGTTTTACATAAATGATAAAATGTTAGAAAATATGTTATTTGATTTATATACATTTAAGTTATTTTTTGTGTGTTTGTAGAATGAGAATAAGGTAAAGAACAGTCCGGAACCTTTCGGTCCTATCAAAAATTACAAGCTCTTGCACAAACCCAAGGACGGAACCACGTGGACTAACGCTTTCAAACCATAACAGAACTACGTAAGTAATAAATTTTTATAGATTTTGGTGTACTACATATAAATATAAATATAAGTCAAAAGGTATATATATATATATATATATATATATATATATATATATATATATATATATATATATATATATAATATTATATAATATTAATATTAATATTATATAATATAATATTAATATTATATAAATATAATATTAATATTTGTTTAATCTTGTAGAAACGAATGACGGAATTGCTAAAAGAACAACCGGGAAGAGACGAGACCGATATCATGGAAGAAGTTTTGGGTGATCGAACCGGACACCAACGCGGAGTGGGGCCAAAGTTACCAAAGTCGGCAAGTAATTCCGCATCTTCATCTTCTACCGGTCGGAGCCACTAACCACCAATGGAACCCTACTACACGGCAAGTTAAATTGAACAAATCTTTCGTTTTAATAATCTTGTAGTCCCTCCCAATATTCAACCAAATTTTGGGTATACTACCGGTACTTCCAATTCCAATACTTCGCGCCCGAGCCGTAACAATGATGATGATTTGTATGACGATGGATATGCCGATTTGTAAGTTGTTTGGTGTGTTTGAAGACAATTATGCTTTTGTTGGGTGTTTTTCCAGTTGTTTCAAGACAATTATGTTAAGTTTAGTTGATTTGTAAACGATATTAGTTGATTTGGTAGTTTTTCCGGATTTTAAAATGTATGGATAATTATTGTCGAGTTTGGATATTTTTTTTAATGATATTGTGGTATTTTTTGAAACTATAATCTTATTTATGTAGCAGGTTTGGATATTTGAAATGTGACGTATCGAATACGGCTGGAAACAGCAGAAACGAATAGGTCCCGAAACAGCAGATGGCTTTCCGGACGACTAGTCGTCTAGGAAAAGTCGTTCTGTTTTTTTTTTCATTTTCTGTTATTAATAAATAATTAATATTATTTTAATATTATTTCTTTCGGGACGATTTGTCGTCCCCAAAAGTCGTCCGGATAAAAGCGTCCTAGCGTTGAAAGTCAATGTGGGCCCCACCTTCCGTTCGGGAAAAAATTGCCGTCCAGAAAAACTTTCCGGGACGAACCTTTCGAGACGACACATCCCGGGCGATGTTCCATCCGGGAAGACCTTCTGGGACGATAAATCGTCCGGATTTGTCGTCCGGAAAGACCAATTTTCCAGTAGTGAAGGAAAAAGAATGGTCTTGTGGCGGTATACTATCCGAAGTACAAACCGTTAGCTTTGGATGAATATCAAAAAGAAAGAAAAAATTCTTACTCGATTGACATCAATGGATGTTGAACCCTAGTTTCTATGTCTCAAATAATAGAACCGGGGTTGGCTAAGATTAGATTAGTTTTTGTTTTGTCGATTGTTAGAGTTTTTATTTAATGCCTTGAAAGTATCTTGTACAGTTGTATATTTCCTCGTGGCGCACATACCTCGTTGTAACAATTTTTTTGTATATCATTGCTTGCTTTTCAAAATATATATATATATAGGGGCAGGATCAATGGGGAAGTAACCAAGCGGGGGGAAGCAAAAAAAAAATTCGTTTTTTTGGAATTTTTTTCCGGCATCAAGATCACACGAAAATATGACCATTTAGAAGAGACACTTCGTGATGAATGTTATTATTTAGGCCGGAAAACGATCGACAAAAATAACATTCAAGATAATATTGTTCGTGAAGAATATGAACGCTTTTTTTTTTCATGTTTTGTGAAGTAAAATTTAGCCCGATTTAGAGTTTTGGGTTTAGGGTTTGGTGTTTTGGGTTTATTCCATAAACTCAAAACACCAAACCCTAAAACCTAAACCCTAAACTCTAAACCGTTCGTGTTAAAAACTCAATCTAAATCCTAAATCTAAACCCTAAATCTAAACCCTAAACCCTAAATTTCTAAACCCTAATATCTAAACCCTATAAACCCTAATATCTAAACCCTATAACCCCTAATATCTAAACCCTAATATCTAAACCCCAATGGCTAAAACCACAACATACGCTCGAAAAACACGATAATTGTTATATATTACTTCTTCGAGCATTTTCCCGCCAAAATAAAAACATTTATCACAAAGTGTCTCTACTAAATTGTTCATATTTTCATCTCATCTATAATGTTCGTGAACAAAATTTTTTCAAAAAATGAAAAAAAAAAAAAGTTTTTGCTTCCCCTCGATTGGTTACTTCCCTCTTGATCCTGCCACTATATATATATATATATATATATATATATATATATATATATATATATATATATATATATATATATATATATATATATATATATATATATATATATATATATATATATATATATATATATATATATATATATATACTAATTTTACTTTAATAATGGTTGGATCTGGTATATTTTTTCATTTTATTCACTTTGGTTAAAATAATCTAATTGTATATCGGGTATATTTTTTTCGTTAAATTCACTTCATGTTAAAATATCTCATGTTTTATGTTTATTTATGTACAAAACGTCTCGCTCTTTGCTCGTTTTGAAAAAAATTAAAGAGATAATTTCTAATAAGTATATCAGCCTAACCTGATGAAGGGTAACAGGTGTATTTTAGTCATTTTAATAAGTGTCAGTCGTATTCATTTAGACGTCACCTCACTAAGTTTCATGAGGTGACAACTTTGTCATCATGTAGCTAGAAAATTTTACCGTATAATTTTCCCTGATGTATGCACAATACGATGTTTTGTCTTTCACCTTTTTTTAACAACAGTATAAGATCACTCAAGAGGACTTAACTATCTACGCGTTCATTTCTCGCAGTTGCATAACCCGCCCCCAACAGCTGGCGAGGAGAAAAATTGTCCCAATCCAAGGGCATGAACGGTAAAACCCCCTACCCCCACTGCCCCCGCAACGCGATGTGCGGAAGGCACTCTTGGGTGGAATTCAAGGGTAAAGGGGCAACCTTGTGTGCAATGTTACACCCCTCGAAAATCGAACTCCTGACCTCTCGCTAAGAGATGCATGATGTAACAGCCCCACTTTTTCGACTTGCATTCTTATATATGTTCATAGATTTCTACTTGCGTATATACTTCTGTTATTTTGATGACTTTCTGAAGTCACGACTTATTTAGAAATTATTCTCTATATCTCAAAAACGTGTATTCTCATGAATAGCCTACTTTAATTTATTTCCGAATAAATTCAACCGTTAGCGTCACTAGCTGGAAGGACTTAAATTTGAAGATGACTTACATCTTTCTTTAATAATTGAAATATTATTATTTTTATTTATTAATAATAATTATTTAATTAATTATTATTTTAATAGAAATTTAATTATTTACTTGTGTACACTAGCTCACTACTTGGACTTAGCATTTTATTAGGACTAGAAGGTATTATTTATTTTATGACCCAATAAATAAATTAGTGGACTAGATGGAACATGACTAACCCACATAAATTAAGCCCTTTTAGCAAAAAACAACCCACCAACCAAAAAGCAAAAGTTGTCACTACAATAGTACTTGAATCCCAACATTCTTGTCCATTCACCAACACCAAAAATCCACCCCATCCACCTTAAAAATTTCGGCCATATCCACATTCATCATTATCTTCATCATTTTTCAAGTTTTGAATCTTTCCTTAAGGAAGTTTTAGCTTTGTTTCTTTCCTTTTCAATTGCTTGCACAACTTGTAAGTTTTCTTACTTTTTCATGGTTATTTTCACTTTATTTCATGCTATTTGATTTCATATTTATCATCATCAAAGATCTAAGCTTTGTAGCTTATGGTCTCTTAAAAAGATGTTAGATCTAAGCTATTTAGCTTATGGTCTCTTAAAACATGAAGATCTAAGCTTCTAGCTTAAAGATCCATGAAAAACTTGTTATTGTTTTGTAAATGGAAGAAAGCTTCAATCTTTAGCACATTGGTTGAAAAAGGTTATAGCTTTCATCTACATGTAAATTTTTTATGATCTTTATGGTGATAAAAATCAAGTCTTTAACACTTATATGTGCTAAAGATGCGTAAATATGAGATATCAAGTTAAAGATTGAAACTTTATCAACTCTATGTGATAAAGTAGCAAACTTGAACATAAAATTTGAGTCTTTATGAGACGACCCGTTAAGTACCCTTAACGGCTCCATCACTTGGTCCCACATCTTGATCATAACTCTAAATGAATTTAATAAATAACATTGCATTCTTTATTTAAAAATAATTTTCTATAAAGGAAACCTATCAAAATATGTAAGTTTAGGAAAACTAACATAAGTACTTAAGCAAAAGTTGACCAAAACAAAGTCAACAAACACCCACAATTTAATGTTTCAAAATAGAATGCAAGTTAATGTTTATCAAAAGCTGCCAACATGCATGCAGACTCTCTAAGCACAACGGAAGTCAAATAATCAAGTACCTGAGAAAGCATGTGAGTAAACTGTCAACAAAAATGTTGAGTGAATTATAGTTTTAAATACCGTACAAACTTTAGACCATAAGATTTCAAATGTTAGAAAACATAAAAACATTATTCCATTAACTCGTGAGTCACCTGGTAACCACTTAACCATTCCTTACCCTTAACATACAACAATATACACTGAACATGTGTATCTTCAAAAATAACGAAGTACTAATACATTTCGATTATAAATTACTAGCGCGACTAGCTCGAAATAGGGCTGTCAAGCCCGATAGATCTATCCATAGGATTCGCGTTCACCCGTAGAAACCAGTGATTATAGTTATCAGATTAGGGAATATTTTCGTTCAACTCACAATGAATAATTTAAATTGATTTCCACTTGTGTCTAAACGTAAAACAAAAGTTGCATGTAATCTCATCCCAAAAATACTTTAAAATAGTATGAAAAACGGGACTATAACTCACCTTAAAGCAAATGAAGCAACGACACAGAAATGCAAACAGCAAAAGGTAAAGTGATCAAGAGTGATCACAACGCCGACCTAAAAATAATGCAGGTCGATATAAATAACTAACTTAGGTCAAGTCTTAGTATGATAACCATAGTACTTGTTGTAGTAAAGCATAGAACATCACTCAGTATGATTCGGTATGATTAGGACAGCGTATAACACGTACTTTCTATTTTTAGAAAGTTTCTATTTTTAGAAAGTTTCTATTTTTAGCAAGATTCCAATTTTGGAAAGTTTCTATTTTAGGAAAGTTTCTATTTTAGAAAAGTTTCAATTTTTAGAAAGTTTTTATCTTTGAAAAGTTTCCTTAATTAGAAAAGTCAATAAAAGTCAACTGAAAGTCAAAGTCAACCAAAATTTAACTCAAAAGTCAACCTTGGTCAAACTTAGTCAACATTGAAATTTAAAGTGTAAATCATATTAATAATAACATAAGTTATAATATTATTTAAATAATATTTGTATAATCATGTCATATCATAAGTTTAATTGAATTAAATCAAATTATAAAGTTAACATAAGTTTAAATAATATAATCGATATAACATAAGTATTTAATTAATTAATTAAATATTAATCATATCATAAATATTATTAATTAATAATGAATTATTAATCATATCATAAGTATCTTGAATTAATTATGAAATGTTACACATATCATAAGTATTTTAATATAGTTATTAAACCATAAGTATTTAATAATTAAATTGTATTATAATTAAATAATAACTAAGTCTTATAATAAATAAATAAATAATGAATCTTTATTATAAGTCTTGACATAATAATCTCATAACATAAGTTTGATACTTATCATAAGTATTTTCATTAATAATAAATGTATTATTAATCATAAGTTTAATTATAAGAATAATTAAATCATAATGTAATTATTAAATGATATAATAAATATATAT
The DNA here is from genome assembly GCF_046630445.1 of Rutidosis leptorrhynchoides. Taxonomy (NCBI): domain Eukaryota; kingdom Viridiplantae; phylum Streptophyta; class Magnoliopsida; order Asterales; family Asteraceae; genus Rutidosis; species Rutidosis leptorrhynchoides. The sequence continues at coordinate 584,770,577 of NC_092334.1, read as the reverse complement.
CATAAGTATTAATTAAAAATAATTACTTTTATATCATAAGTAATTTATTTATAATGGAAATCATTATTTATATTCTAAGTTTCAATTTCATAACCATAAGTTTAATTAAAAGTACGTCGGGTCATAACTTGAGCCTCGGGTGTTAGTGTTTGACGAATTTTATATATATCATCGTCTAACCAACCAACCCGACACCTTAGAACACTCAAGAACACCCTAAATCATTTCATGGAGTCATGAAGAGCAGCCATGAACCAAACTATTTCTTTAATCCGTTTCAAAACTTGTTTTAGCCATTCCGGGTGATCCGTGACTCGGATTTCGATGACCCGAACATGAATGTTCATCCAATCATCAATCCTAACCCAATGGTACACCCTAAAGACTCCAAATATGGTCACAAAGTCGGACCAAACCTGGTCTTACAAGATATCGCATTTCAATTTCAACAAAACGCTAAATCAAGCATTTTTTTATGATCCGTAACTCGAAATGACATGAATCCAAAGCCTAAAATTATGCTCTTGATGAGAGGAACTCATTTATACACTTTATTTATCATAAACATATGTTAAGTTCACCAATTTTAAAAAAAAGTCCGCTGTCCGCTTTTAATCATACCGAAAACACATGAAATCGAGCATTTCTAAGCACCAAATCAGCAACACAATCATACACAAGTACTATACTATCAAAATAAGATTATAATCAGTAAAAATAAATAGAAATGAAAAATCTAGGGTTTGAGATGATACACTAATCAAAGATTGATTAATATGAACGCGTAGAGAAGAACGAGAGCAATCCGATTATACTAAAAGCCCTTTGATCCAAGCGAGAATTGATTAAAGATGATGATGATAATGGTGAGTGATGGTGGTGGCTTCAAAGAGAGAAAAAGAGGAAGGAGATAAAAAAATGAGAGAAAATAGATTTGGAATTAAAATGTGAAAATAATCAAAATAACTAGTAAATTGAAAAATGGAAAAATGGGAGGGTAATGGGGATGGTTCGGCGAATTTTAGATGGGGTGGGCCCTTTTGTGGCCCAAATTTATAAAATGTCTAATTGCTTGTGGCCCGAACGCCCAACGAAGCCCGAAACGCGAAAACGCCGTTACGCGATTAAATCTTCGGAGGAATCACGCACGCGAAAAATAAAATATAAAAATACTTTATACATACATATGATATAAAAATATCATAATTAAAATAATTGGGATTCAAAAATCTCAAAAGTCGAATCGTTGGTTTGAAAACCGAAATGATTCACCAGATAGAAATCCACGACACGTAGAAACATATAATTTTAAATGCGAATACATATATTCATATAACAAATAATAAGGAATATATTATTACTAAAATAATAATATATGTCATAGAAATGACGTGACACGAATATCAATTAACGGACATTAAATACTAATGGAAAAAGTAGGGTCGTGACACTTTATCATCTAAATGTGATAAAGGAGCAAACTTGAACATAAAGTCTGAGTCTTTATCATCTAAATGTGATAAATGATCAAGCTTGAACATAAATATTGAGTCTTTATTATTTAAATATAATAAAGGTGCAACCTTTGTAAACTTAGAAGCTTGAAACGCCAAAAAGGTTGAAGCTTTCCTACTCCTATGTAATAAAGATGCAATCTTTGTGAACGTAGAAGCTTTGATTACTAAAAAGGTTGAAGCTTTACTACTTTTATGTAATAAAGATTTAACCTTTTTCAACATGAGAGCTTTAGACACCAAAAATGGTGAAACTATATTGCTTACATGTAATAAAAGTGCACCTTACTTGAGTCGGAAAGTGTCTAAACTATCATAGCAATTCGATCAGCCCATTTCTGATCCAAACAGCACACCTAGAGGTCTAAGAGTTTAAGATTTGGATTCCTCAGGTTGTGTAGATGATTTTTCATATAGGCCTCATTGCAATCAATCGTACGGTTTGTGAAATACGCCTCTGACAATCACTATGTTTATCTTACGACGTGCTGAAAATTCTGACCCGCTCATGGTTTGACCGACGCCATGATCAAACAACACTGAGTTGGGGTCTGATTTTCGGAAAGCGGCAAGAGGACTCACAAACAGAGCCTTGGCCACTGAACCCGCGTCAATTGGTTAGGTATAGAGGACACAACAGCTGTCCGAAGTCGGGTATTAAAAACCGACCTCATTTTTTTTTAAATATAAAATTTAGTTTTCTTTAGAGTATGATGATGATGATGATGTATATATGACTTGAACAAATTAAAACTCATTAGATAAGATTATTGACTAAATGACTATAACTTAGGTTGAAGATACGTTGAACCGGACACCTTACTTACTTGTTGTTACTTGTTATCGTGGTTGTGCACTCAAGGTGAGATATTGCTCCCGTTTTAAACTTCTGTACTATTTTGGGAATGAGAATACATGCGTTGTTTAATGATTTACATACTAGACACGAGTACTTGAAACATTATATGTGTGGGTGACATGACGACACAAATTCCCTTTAGCTTGGGAACTCTTATGTTATGAATGCAAGGTTTTGATCAAATCGTTTCATTTAGAGGGCGTAGATCATGTTTGGGACATTATGTTAACGTCTCGGGCCATAGTGATTTTGGACGGGACGTTAAACATGTCACTACCACATGAGTTACAACACAAGGTTGAGATGTCTTTCACCTAATCGAATTTGATTTGGTGACATCAAAGTGGTTGACGATATGACGATATGACAATTAAATAGCTTATCATTTTCTCTCAATCTTATTTTCGTAAAACATGTGTTTTAAAGTTAGAAATCAACATCTGTTCAAACAATTATTAAAGTGATACGGAGTAGTTTTTGTGGTATTTAACTTAGATAGAAATAGCAATATGTATTCGCACTTATTACTAGTATACAGAGTATGACGTTTGATTACAAAAGGAGCAATTCTTTAACTTAAAAAGTGGACATAGGTAACAATATCAAATAGCAAGAAGTCTGCAACTCGTTACACACCAAACAAACATAATGCGAAGAAATATAAAATTTCAAACCAAACAAGTGTTGGAGTATGATACAAATTCAAAGCGAGCGGAAGCATTTTTAAAACTTTACAAAATCATACTCTTCCACGGATCATTGTACAAAACTTTAGCAAACAAAACAAAATTAACGAAATTAAACAAGAGAAGATTAGAATACAACATTTGTAGCCTTTTGAAGATCGAATCTGAAAAATCCAAAGAAGAGTTCCTCTAAACGGTAGACACCCAAAGTTCCAACCTTGCTTCGATCTATACCTTCTACTTAACGGATCTTTTCTTTTCCTTATTTCCACCAAAACCCGAACCCAATTATAAAGTATTTTGGTTACTTGAAAATGAGAAAGAGAAATAGCATTTTGTATGTGTGTTTTTGTATCTCAAGTTACATATATATTTTCAATACCAAGACTTGGTATTATATAGAATAAAATTGATACATATAATACAAATATAAAGATTTGGAAAGATTTTAAAAGATTTGCAAAATCAAATCTTTATATAAAATAATATTTACAACTCAAATCAAATCTTATTTATATCAAATCAAATCTTATATATTATATAAAATATGATTATAGTACAAATCTTTATATAAAATAAGATTTATAAATCAAATCAAATCTTATTTATATCAAATCAAATCTTATATATTATATAAAATATGATTTGCAAAATCTAATCAAATCTCTACATATTTAGATTTGTAAGTATATGTACACACATAAAAAAAACTTACTTAATTTATTAAACCATTAACTAATGATTAATAAATTAATTTTCGATTAGAAGGTATATCAAACAATTTACGATTGGCCTTTGTGTGTGACCGAATAGGATAAATGGACTTTTATTATTTAATGTCATGGGCATATCTTCGGAATATATGTACCACGGTCAAACCACGATCGAACCGTAGCCAACCCGAGAACATATTTCTAACAGACTCTCACTTGCACTGACATTAATAATATTGGTCTGTCTTAAAAGACACACCGTGTGTAACAACTAGTCTGCTACGTTACACTCCTATATTTTGATTTATATCAGTCATCCTTTTGTTCAAGATATCTATATGAACGTGTGACATGGTTAAGTGTCAATCATCATCATTCAAGATTATGTTTCCCGATAGAGATTCGTGGTGATCAAATAGACTGCTATTGCATCAATTCAGTCGTAGCATGGCCATGCATTTAATGCAGCACAAATCAACGAGGGGCCCAGAGATATCGCTTCAACTTGCTATGAGAAGAAGGAACAAATTGCTTCAACTGTATAGACATCCACCACATCCCATATTGTACCTGATCTGCACCCTTATGACTGGCATTTACGCACAGCGTTAAATACAGGTCAAAGTAGAATATAGTTTGTGTCAGGATTCCTCATACATATCTACTTTAGGATAAATGATATTGCCATCTTAGAGCTTACTTGTGACTTAAAACCATAAAGTAATGTCTAAGTGTGGTCATTCCAGAACCTTGAATCAACTATCAAGTTCCTCATGAATGTAGTTTCATATAAGCCTATATTACTACACTTCATAGCAGCCTTAATTCAATTCTCTCTTCCTTAGAGAATGATCGACTGTGGAAGTTTATGAAATAATATTCATTGGAAGTTAAAACATGCAAAATGAAACATGGCAATATACAATGAAATGATCGCATCGTGCGTATAATATAATCTCAATATATTAATCATCAGATCAATTGCAACATATATTATTGCCCAATGTTTAAAGTTTCAAACTTAACATAATAAATACAATCAAACTTTATCATCGATGACACGAATGCCAATAGACATGCTATGAGCATCATGCTTAGTCTGTGGCAAAGGCTTGGTGAAAGGATCAGCCAAGTTCTTAGTCGTGTCTACTCTACTTAATAATATGTCATTTTCTGCTACAAGTTGACGGATGTAATGGTACTTTCTGAGTATGTGCCGTGTGCGCTTTTGTGACCTCGATTCTTGAGCCAAGACAATTGCACTCACATTGTCGCAGAAAATCTCAACAGGATCATGGATTGTAGGAACCACTCCTACTTGTAACAACCCAAACCGTAACCGACCAAACACGACGAAATTTCAAACACAAAAAAAAAATTTGTTGTTCCAGGCCATCGGCGCGCCGCGCCAAAAGGGCCACGCGCCGCGCCAAACCCCTGCTGTTACCGGAAATTTTAAATGCGAAAAAGATGAACGTGTTCCCGGCATATTTAACCAAAACGCTTTTAACCATACATTCATATATGTAAAACTAGCACATAACTAAGGTATGAACAAGTTTTACAAGGTGGGGCCCACACGTGCCCAAAACGCCACTAAGTTTAAAATACAATGTTTAATACAAATTAGAGTTTCGACCACAAAAAGTTTAATTGCCAAACGACACAACGAGCATGGTGTTTGGGATTAAACTACCCAAGTCTCGGTCAGACTCCAAGCCATAACCCAAACGTGCTTCCTAATCATCGAAGCGGGAAACTCAATCCAAGGTAATGCCCTTACCCTTATCCACACACGAACCTATAAAAAGGTAAACAACGAGAGGGTAAGCAAAGCTTAGTGAGCACAATAATTATACATACACATATATAATCTACTTACTCGCATCACTTACACAACATCATATTCGAGTTTAACAATTCATCAAGCATGCTACATTAATAAGCATATACCAATAATTCACAATCCCACAAGTAGCTAATAGTACAATAGCATACGATTCATAAATTAATACTTCCAATACATAATTCACATAACCTTGGTTAACCAATTCGAACATGGGAAGCGGTACTTACAAGACCGTTGGAGTTCATAACGTCCACTAGTGTTACTTACACACCGCGTAATCACTAGTCCCCGGGTGATGTCTTAAACACCGCGACTAACTCACCCTTACAACAATGTGGCGTCTTAAACACCGCGACGAATCCACACTTCATTCAATACAATGAGTGGTGTCTTAATCACCGCGACACTTCCACTCCCATGACATTGTGGTGTCTTAAACACCGCGACAATACCACAAGTCAATCATACCATGAGTAGTTTCTTAAACACCGCGACAATGCTACTCGTTACTTAGAATGTGGTGTCTTAAACACCGCGACAATACCACATTCGTGCAACACAAATAAATACATTATATACACATACGCATAATTATTCCACTCACCTTATGCCTTCGGTGATTATTAAACCAAGCTTGAATTCCAAGGTAACGTACCTATTTCACAAGCATAATTAATCAATCAACTTGGTCTAATCTCATAACACACACCATCCTAGATCATCTTGATCCATTTGGACACTTAACCCTAATTTGGGTCATTTTCACCAAAAACCCTAACACTTGGCACTCAAGGCCTTCATACCCATTAAATCGCTAGGTTTTAACACAAAACACTAACATTAACCAACATTGGTCCATTTTGACCCATTTGACCTAATAAAAGTCAATACACTCATTTTGGGTCATCTATACCCAAATAGCACCCATTTATACATCAAGCAAGTGTTCTAACCAATTATTAGCCAATTAGGGTTTCTTAACATCAATTAACACTTTTAAAACCCTAGCTAACCCATTATTGAGTCTACATGACCCAATTTACCCAAAACACCCAATTTACCTACAAATGGGTCTTAGTGTTCATCTTCAACACAAACCCTAACCCATACACAAAATCAAAACAAGAAATGGAAGTTAAGGTATACCACAACTATCAAAATGTAGCAATGGATGAGATGAACAACTTTAGAACTTGGACTTTAGCAAGAAACCTTCTTCTTCTTCTCCAAAATGGGATCTCTCTCTCTAGAACTCACTTCTCTTTCTAGAATTGAATTAGGAAGATAAGGTTGGTGAAAAGGGAAGTAAATGAGCTCCCAAACAACTGAACCAAGCCTTAAAGTCGGCCTTGAAGTGAATTTCCCAAAATGCCCTTGATTTAGATTTAAATAAACAAGAGGGGCTGTCTGCACGATTTTGCGCGGCGCGCCATTAGGCCGCGCGGCGCGCAAATGGACAGAAACTGGTTCCTAGCTCCTTTTGAAATGTAAAACCAATCCCACAACAAAGTTAACTTCTATACATTATTTACAATAATTACACGGGTCTTACAACTCTCCCCCACTTATTCGGATTGCGTCCTCGCGATCCAAGCCGCATGACAAGCGGGAAGATAAACCAACACAAACTCTTCGGGCTCCCATGTAAACTCGGAACCTTTATTCCGTCGCCATTGAACTTTGTAGGTCCTAACCTCCTTATGTCTCAATCGTTTGACCTTCTCATCAAGTATGGCAATCGGCTCTTCAATATACTCCAACTTATTGTTTAGTTCGATCTCATCTAAAGGCATCCATGAGGAATCATCCGCAAGGCACTTACGGAGGTGAGAAACATGAAACGTGTTATGGATCCCCGCAAGCTCTTCGGGCAATTCCAATCGATATGCAACTTCGCCAACACGAGCCAAAACTTTAAACAGCCCAATAAACCGAGGACCTAACTTTCCCCGTTTTCGAAACCGAATAATACTCTTCCATGGCGAAACCTTAAGCATAACCATGTCGCCCTCTTGGAATTCGATCGTTCGTCTACGTTTATCGGCATACGACTTTTGCCTATCTTGAGCCTTCTTCAAATGCTCCCGAATAATATCAATCTTGTTATTCGTCTCTAAAACCAAATCGGTACTTCCGATTTCTCTTTGACCTACTTCTCCCCAACAAATGGGAGTTCGACACCTTCGGCCATAAAGCATCTCGTAAGGTGGCATCCCGATACTAGTATGAAAACTATTATTGTATGAGAATTCCACCAAGGGTAAATGCTCATCCCAACTACCACCAAAATCAATGATGCACGCCCGTAGCATATCTTCCAAAGTTTGATTCGTACGCTCGGTTTGACCGTCCGTTTGAGGATGATACGCCGTGCTCAACTTTAATTGTGTACCCATATCTTCATGAAACTTTTCCCAAAATCGAGATGTAAAACGGGTATCTCGATCCGAAATAATAGATATAGGAACGCCATGTCGCGAGACCACTTCCTTGATAAACAACTTAGCCAAGGCCTCCGACGATATTGCTTCTTTAATAGGAAGAAACAAAGCGCTTTTCGTCAACCGGTCCACGATCACCCAAATCGAATCATATTGAGTTCTCGCCGTCTTAGGTAACTTAGTGATAAAATCCATGGTAATGTGCTCCCATTTCCACTTCGGGATTTCTAACGGTTGCAACTTACCATACGGCTTTTGATGCTCGGCTTTAACTTGCAAACAAGTAACACATCGTTCGACGTATTTTACAACATCGCGTTTCATGCCCGGCCACCAATAATCTTTCTTCAAGTCATGATACATTTTCGTCGCGCCCGGATGAATGGAATATTTCGACTTATGTGCTTCATCGAGTAGCACCCGTCGGTAATCACCCGTCTTAGGAACCCACACCCTTCCTTGAAAGGACAACAAACCCCGCGTACCCATAGTAATAAACTCCGATTGGCCCACAATTCGTTCCGCGTGCTTATCGTGAACATAAGCCTCTATTTGGTCTTCACCCATCTTTTCAAGAAAGTCGTTAGTGATAATCAAACGTAACGATGTTATACGTATCGCCGGATGTTGAGTCTTTCGACTTAACGCATCCGCGACCACATTCGCCTTACCCGGATGGTAAAGTATCTCACAATCATAATCTTTCACCACATCCATCCATCTACGTTGACGATAATTCAAATCCCTTTGAGTAAAAAGGTGTTTCAAATTCTTATGATCCGAATATATCGTACACTTGACACCATATAAGTAGTGGCGCCAAATTTTCAACGCATGCACAACCGCCGCCATTTCAAGATCATGAGTCGGGTACCTCGTTTCGTGTTCCTTTAATTGTCGAGAGGCATAAGCAATGACTTTACCCCTTTGCATAAGAACGCACCCGAGCCCATTTAAAGAAGCATCACAATAAACCACCATGTCTTCGACACCTTCCGGTAACACTAACACCGGAGCTTGACACAACTTCTCTTTCAATAATTGAAAAGCAATTTCTTGCTCGTTTTCCCAATTGAACTTAGCACTCTTCCTTGTCAACTTCGTTAATGGAGAAGCGATCTTAGAAAAGTCTTGGATAAACCGACGATAATAACCGGCCAATCCGAGAAAACTTCGGATCTCCGTGGGCGTAGTCGGTCGTCCCCAACTCTTCACCGTCTCAATCTTCCCCGGATCCACTTGGATACCGCTTTCGTTCACAATGTGACCAAGGAATTGAACCTCCCTTAGCCAAAATTCACATTTAGAGAACTTTGCATACAACTTCTCTTTTCTTAGCGTCTTCAAAACTTCACGCAAGTGACGTTCATGTTCGTGCATACTTTTTGAGTAGACTAGTATGTCGTCAATGAACACAATAACCGACTTGTCCAACATAGGTTGGCACACCCGGTTCATAAGATCCATGAATGCCGCTGGTGCATTCGTAAGACCGAAGGGCATAACTACAAATTCATAATGCCCGTAACGCGTTCGGAAAGCCGTTTTCTCAATATCTTCCTCACGGACCCGCATTTGGTGATAGCCGGACCGTAGGTCGATCTTAGAGAAATACGTTGCGCCTTGAAGTTGATCAAACAAATCGTCGATCCTAGGTAGTGGATAACGATTCTTGATCGTCACTTTATTCAACTCACGGTAATCAATGCACATACGCATACTACCGTCTTTCTTCTTCACAAATAAGACCGGAGCGCCCCATGGCGAAGCACTCGGTCGGATAAAACCCTTCTCGAGCAATTCTTGAATTTGATTCAATAACTCTTGCATCTCCGTTGGTGCTAAACGATAAGGAGTTTTAGCAATGGGGGTAGCCCCCGGAACCAACTCGATGCGAAATTCTACTTGTCTTTCCGCCGGAACACCCGGTAACTCATCCGGAAAGACATCTTCAAACTCATTAACTACCGGAATTTCACGAATAGGTGGTGGCTCATTACGAGTGTCGACAACATGAGCAAGGAAATCCATACCACCGGTAATAACGTGACGTCGTGCCCGAGCAAAAGTGCATATCGGCACCGATCTCCTTCGTTTATCACCATGAATAATCATCTCTCCCCCACTTGGGGTCTTTACACGAATAAACTTGTCGTGGCATGCAATATCGGCTCTATAACGATCGAGCCAATCCATACCAACGACTACATCAAAATCACCCAAAGTCATCGGAATAAGATCAATTTCGAAACTTTCGGCGCCAAACACAACATTGCAATTTTTACACACATCAACCACTAGCGCCGTCTTGCCATCCGCTATTTCAACTTCTACCGGACGACTCAACTTTACTAGCGGTTTATTTAACTTAGGCACAAATCTTGGAGATACGAAAGACAAATTAGCACCACTATCAAAAAGTATCCGAGCCGGATTAGAATTTACCATGAAAGTACCTGAAACGACTTCATTGGATTGTTTGGCTTCTTCATTAGACATCAAGTAGTTACGACCCCTAGCCGTACCCGCTGCCTTCTCTATCCGCTTAGCATTATCATTACGCAACTCGGGACACTCGGGTTTCTTGTGTCCCTCCTTCCCACAATTGTAGCAAGTGAATTTTGTAGTAGAAGATGGTTTGGTACAATCACGAGCCATATGCCCCCTTCGCCCACAATTATGACAAGTATAGGGGAAATCCCCCGTGGCACCTTTCTTCACACTCCCCACACTCTCGGTTGGGCCTTTCTTTGACTTCTTGCTTGAAAAATTTGAGTGACTCGAACCTTCATACTTTCTCTTCCTCAACACAATCGCTTCAAACCCTTTCGCCATATTAAACAACTCATCGAAGCTCTTTACCACGTTTACGCTAATCTTTTCTTGATAACTATCATTCAAGGTTCGATAGAAATCTTCTTTCAACATTTTATCATTCCCGACATACTCCAGGCAAAATTGCGTCTTGGACAAGAACACGGATTTGAGAGTGTTCAAGTCCATCGACCCTTGCCTCAAGGTACGTAGCTCGTCCTTAAGTCTTGTAAGATCGGCCGAAGTTCGGTACTCATCGAAGAACTCCGCCTTAAATTCCTCCCATGTGAAGTCCATACATTGTTCTTCACCATAGAGTTGGATCTTAGCATCCCACCACAATTTCGCGTCACCCCTTAACATGCTACAACCATACCTAGTCTTCTTGTCGGGTGGACACTCACAAGTACGGAAGGCCCCCTCCATATCGGAGATGAATCGGGCACTCTTGAGTGGGTCCCGATCGCCCTCAAAAGTAGGAGGTTGAGCATCCCTAAAGTTCTTGAAGAAAAAGTCACGCCTTCCCCCATTTTCTTCTTGAAGAGCAATCTTAATTTGCTCCTTAACCAAAGTGACGACTTGTTCGTCAATCGTCTCGAGAAACATCTTCTTAACATCTTCGCGAAACTCCGCCTTTTGGCGTTGAAAGATGGCCTCGACCTTGGCCGCGAACTCGGGGTCCTCGCTCGTGCCCCCAATATCGGTGTCGTGTCCGTTTCTCATCTTCATTCTATAAAACGGAAAAGATTAAACAACGAAACTAAAGACATGACACATATATACATATACATCATACCACTCCATCTCGCTCGACAATCGTCGTACATCGCTTGTTTGACATGATTTGCACCCGTAGTAAGGGTAGCTAATCATTACTACGCGAGCACGTCGCGTTAACTCGCTAGTACAACGTTCATTTCGCTCGATGATTGCTATACAACACAAACAATAACGCATGATTAGTTCATATAAACCCATGCGCTAACCAAAACCCGGTCCGACCCAAAGTCCTACAAGTCCGCACAATGCACACACAAAAGTCTAAGTCTAGGCGCCTATCCCAAGTCACCTAAATCCCTTAGACCATGCTCTGATACCACTTGTAACAACCCAAACCGTAACCGACCAAACACGACGAAATTTCAAACACAAAAAAAAAATTTGTTGTTCCAGGCCATCGGCGCGCCGCGCCAAAAGGGCCGCGCGCCGCGCCAAACCCCTGCTGTTACCGGAAAGTTTAAATGCGAAAAAGATGAACGTGTTCCCGGCATATTTAACCAAAACGCTTTTAACCATACATTCATATATGTAAAACTAGCACATAACTAAGGTATGAACAAGTTTTACAAGGTGGGGCCCACACGTGCCCAAAACGCCACTAAGTTTAAAATACAATGTTTAATACAAATTAGAGTTTCGACCACAAAAAGTTTAATTGCCAAACGACACAACGAGCATGGTGTTTGGGATTAAACTACCCAAGTCTCGGTCAGACTCCAAGCCATAACCCAAACGTGCTTCCTAATCATCGAAGCGGGAAACTCAATCCAAGGTAATGCCCTTACCCTTATCCACACACGAACCTATAAAAAGGTAAACAACGAGAGGGTAAGCAAAGCTTAGTGAGCATAATAATTATACATACACATATATAATCTACTTACTCGCATCACTTACACAACATCATATTCGAGTTTAACAATTCATCAAGCATGCTACATTAATAAGCATATACCAATAATTCACAATCCCACAAGTAGCTAATAGTACAATAGCATACGATTCATAAATTAATACTTCCAATACATAATTCACATAACCTTGGTTAACCAATTCGAACATGGGAAGCGGTACTTACAAGACCGTTGGAGTTCATAACGTCCACTAGTGTTACTTACACACCGCGTAATCACTAGTCCCCGGGTGATGTCTTAAACACCGCGACTAACTCACCCTTACAACAATGTGGCGTCTTAAACACCGCGACGAATCCACACTTCATTCAATACAATGAGTGGTGTCTTAATCACCGTGACACTTCCACTCCCATGACATTGTGGTGTCTTAAACACCGCGACAATACCACAAGTCAATCATACCATGAGTAGTGTCTTAAACACCGCGACAATGCTACTCGTTACTTAGAATGTGGTGTCTTAAACACCGCGACAATACCACATTCGTGCAACACAAATAAATACATTATATACACATACGCATAATTATTCCACTCACCTTATGCCTTCGGTGATTATTAAACCAAGCTTGAATTCCAAGGTAACGTACCTATTTCACAAGCATAATTAATCAATCAACTTGGTCTAATCTCATAACACACACCATCCTAGATCATCTTGATCCATTTGGACACTTAACCCTAATTTGGGTCATTTTCACCAAAAACCCTAACACTTGGCACTCAAGGCCTTCATACCCATTAAATCGCTAGGTTTTAACACAAAACACTAACATTAACCAACATTGGTCCATTTTGACCCATTTGACCTAATAAAAGTCAATACACTCATTTTGGGTCATCTATACCCAAATAGCACCCATTTATACATCAAGCAAGTGTTCTAACCAATTATTAGCCAATTAGGGTTTCTTAACATCAATTAACACTTTTAAAACCCTAGCTAACCCATTATTGAGTCTACATGACCCAATTTACCCAAAACACCCAATTTACCTACAAATGGGTCTTAGTGTTCATCTTCAACACAAACCCTAACCCATACACAAAATCAAAACAAGAAATGGAAGTTAAGGTATACCACAACTATCAAAATGTAGCAATGGATGAGATGAACAACTTTAGAACTTGGACTTTAGCAAGAAACCTTCTTCTTCTTCTCCAAAATGGGATCTCTCTCTCTAGAACTCACTTCTCTTTCTAGAATTGAATTAGGAAGATAAGGTTGGTGAAAAGGGGAGTAAATGAGCTCCCAAACAACTGAACCAAGCCTTAAAGTCGGCCTTGAAGTGAATTTCCCAAAATGCCCTTGATTTAGATTTAAATAAACAAGAGGGGCTGTCTGCACGATTTTGCGCGGCGCGCCATTAGGCCGCGCGGCGCGCAAATGGACAGAAACTGGTTCCTAGCTCCTTTTGAAATGTAAAACCAATCCCACAACAAAGTTAACTTCTATACATTATTTACAATAATTACACGGGTCTTACAAGATCCCCGATGAATTTCTTTATCCACATGGCCTCTTTAGCAGCTTCATTTACCGCTATATACTCGGCTTCTGTCGTAGAATCAGCAATAGTACTTTGCTTGCCACTTCTCCATGTGATGGCTCCACCGTTCAACATAAATACAAATCCTGATTGTGAAGAGCAATCATCTCTATCTGATTGAAAACTAGCGTCTGAGTATCCTTTGACGCTCAGCTCGTCATTCCCACCATAGACCAAAAACATCTCTTTAGTCCTCCTAAGATACTTTAGAATGTTCTTGACTGCTATCCAATGAGTTTCACCAGGATTGGCCTGATAACGACTAGTCATGCTTAGTGCATACGACACGTCAGGCCTAGTGCATATCATCGCATACATGATCGATCCTATAGCTGAAGCATATGGAGTCCGACTCATGGTAGCCGATTCCAAGTCAGAATTAGGACATTGAGACTTGCTCAATATCATTCCAGGGTTCATAGGAACGCACCCTTTCTTGGAGTTATGCATACCGAATTTCTTCAGTATCTTATCTATATATGCACTTTGGTTTAGTCCAATTAATCTCCTTGACCTATCTCGATAGATCTTTATACCCAAAATATATGATGCATCTCCTATGTCTTTCATGGAGAAACATTTCCCTAGCCAAGCTTTGACATCTTTTAATGTCGAGATATCGTTTCCCATGAGTAATATGTCATCGACATATAGTACAAGGAGGACTACAACACTCCCACTAGACCTAACATAGACACATGGCTCATCTTCGCCTCTAATAAAACCAAATTCTTTGATCTTCTCATTAAAGCAAAGATTCCAGGTACGAGAAGCTTGTTTAAGTCCATAAATGGACCTTTGAAGCTTGCACACAATATTAGGATACTTAGGATGTACATAACCCTCAGGTTGTGTCATAAACACATTCTCTGTTAGTTTACCATTAAGGAAAGCTGTTTTTACATCCATTTGTCATATCTCATAGTCATAAAATGCAGCTATGGCAAGAAGTATTCTAATAGATTTCAACATAGCTACTGGTGAAAAAGTTTCATCATAGTCTACACCATATTGTTGCGTGTAACCCTTAGCCACCAGTCTGGCTTTGAATGTGTGTACATTTCCATCCATATCGGTCTTCTTCTTGAAGACCCACTTACACCCAATGGTTTTAATACCTGGTATATGATCAATCAAGGTCCAGACTTGATTATCATGCATGGATTGGATCTCGTTGTCCATAGCCTCCTTCCATTTGGCAGACTCATGGCCTGTTATCGCTTCCTGATAGGTAATAGGTTCATCAGAATCTATATTTTCATCATCACCCTCAAATATGTGTAAACTATATTTCTTTGGTGTTTGACGAACTATATCAGATCTACGTATGGGTGGTGGCTGTAGGTCAGTTTCTCTCTCAACAGCAGGTTCGTCGACCTCTTGAGGAGAATCGGTTCCAATATCGGTTTCCATGTCGGTTGATTCTTGAATTTCTTCAAGGTCTATTTTGCTCCCACTGGTTTCTTTTGATATGAAATCCTTTTCAAGAAAGACTCCCTTTCGAGACACAAAGACTTTGTTCTCAGTAGGGTTGTAAAACAAATATCCAAAAGAATCAGTCGGGTAACCAACAAATAAACACTTTTTAGATCTGGGTTCAAGTTTATCTTGAGCTTCACGACGAACGTAAGCCTCACAACCCCAGATTCTTAGATATGAGAGAGACACAGTTTTACCATGCCATATCTCATAAGGTGTTTTGGAAACTTTCTTGGTTGGGATGAGGTTAAGGACCTTTGCGACAGTTTGTAGGGCGTAACCCTAAAAACTGATTGGAAGTATTGTGCGGCTCATCATGGATCGAACCATATCAAGTAATGTTCGATTCCTCCTTTCAGCCACACCATTATGTTGTGGTGTTCTAGGAGGAGCTAATTGTGAGATTATCCCACAACCCCGTAGATGATCACGAAATTCATCATTAAGATATTCACCACCTCTATCAGATCGGAGAATCTTAATTCTTTTGTTCAGTTGATTTTCTACTTCGTTTTGGTATGCCTTGAACACTCCAAAAGTTTTAGACTTTTGTTTAATTAAATAAACATAGCCATATCTACTGAAGTCATCAGTAAATGTAACGAAGTATCGTTCCTGGTGTCTAGTAGGCAATCTGAACGGACCGCACACATCAGTGTGTACCAACCCCAACAGATCCTTTGTCCGTTCACAGTTTCCTGTGAAATGTGCCTTTGTCATTTTTCCTGATAAGCAAGATTCGCATTCATCATACGATATTATATCAAATGATTCTAGAATTCCATCTGACTGGAGTTTGGCTATGCATTTCTTGTTTATGTGGCCTAAACGACAATGCCATAGATACGTTTTATCCAAAACATCTTTGGATGAATCAACATTGTAGATTGAACTATCATTTAGCTTTGCTGTAGTTTCTAAGATGCCTTTACAAAGACTAGCCTTGAAATAAAACATCCCATTTTTGTGAACAAGTATTGATCCATTATCAAAACTAAAATTAAAACCATCATTAAATAAAGCATCAAAAGATATAATGTTTCTTGCCATTTCGGCACTGTAGCAAACATTAGATAAAACAATACATAAACCAGAATCAAAAGAAAGCTTGTATTCTCCAATTATGTCAATAGAGGCAACATTCTTATTCCCCATGATTAGATTAAGCTCTCCGATCTTCAGCTTCCTACTTCTTGTGAGTCCCTGTACATTTGTACAAATGTGAGTACCACATCCCGTGTCCAATACCCAGGAATTAGAAATAGTAGTATTGTTTAGTTCAATCATGAACAAACCTGAAGGTACGGCGACTCCCTTAGCCCGTAGTTCATTAAGTTCCTTCAAGTACTTAGTACAATTGCGCCTCCAATGTCCTTTATCCCCACAATGAAAGCATATTGCTTCTTCAGGAGACTTGGTTTGCGGGATCTTTAAAGTAGAAGAGTTAGCAATGCCCTTAGGTTTAGGTTTGAAGTTGGACGTGCCAACCTTACCCTTTCCCTTGTTCTTGCCCTTTGCTTTGTTTTTCTTCTTCTTAATCCCACCTTCACGAATGGCTAGAACGGTAGTTGCGGGTTTAGCTTTGGCCATGTTAGCCTCAGCGGTTTTTAACATGCCATGGAGCTCCATGATTGTTTTCTCCATATTGTTCATATTATAGTTCATAATGAATCCTTCATATGCACTAGTCAGCGAATTCAGGATAAAATCCGTTGCAAGCTCCTGACTTATGAAAAAACCAAGGCACTCCAACCGGTCTATGTACCCTTTCATTTGTAGTACATGGACACTAACACTACTTCCCGTTGCCATTTTGCAAGATACGAGAGCTTTTACGGTGTCAAACCTTTCTTGCTTTGCTTGTTGTTGGAACATGTCCTTGAGTTGGTTAAGCATGTCATATGACCCTAAGCTCTCCATGCCCTTTTGGAGCTCTGGAGACATGGTCGCCAACATCAAGCATGCTACCTCATTAGACTCGGAACGCCATTTTTCAAACTCGTCCCTAGCCGCTTGAGTAGCTCTCGATCCGGGTTCTGCCGGTAAGGGTTCCTCAATTGCCCTGATCTTTCCTTCCATCCTAAGAGCAATTCTTAGGTTGCGAAGCCAGTCCATGTAGTTCAAGTCCGTAAGCTTGTCCTTTTCGAGGAGCCCTTTAAGGCAGAAATTAGTGATTGATGACGGAGTAGGATTTGTGTTTGTTGCAGACATATGTCATATTTTATTTTTAAAGTAAGTTGTATTAGTTAGTTTGATATGTTTAAACCTTGTTAAGATAATTACCCAAGTGTGTTTAATATTCAAACAATTATAATTAACAAGGCTAAGATCCATATTTCACTTATGTTAACGACGGGTTCGCCGCGGATCGCCAACCATAAGCTATTTAGGTAGGTAACTATATTACCAATTTCATCCATTATGAAATTCTTAGGTTCTACGGGATTTAGTGATAATCAATTATTTCACTTGGCATGTTTACTCCCTTCTACGCTAATCCTTCCTCGTGGCGGGTTTGCCGCAAACCACGATTTCAGATTGTAAACCGTCCGTGATAGATACACGTGAAATCCGGCCCAAGACTCTCGGGTATCGCGAAATTCACCTCACCCTTCCCAACACCCAATTAAAGTCCGGCCCAAGACTCTCGGGTATCGCGAACTCTAACGGGTAGAAGGTTCGGATGTGTGTACTACTCATGGATAGCGTAAAGTTTACATTTAAAACGGGTTTTTGTTTTCTTTTAGCAAAAGTAGTTTACACCATTTTAAAACATTTGCTAATTATGTATTGCGTGTTGCGTTTGTTAAACTAATTTTAACCAAACCGTTTTATATGATTATTGTCCCTTTTTTGTTTTTTTTTTAAAACATTTTCTAGCTAGCATGGCATAGACAAATAATAAAACAATAATAATCATGACACGCAATTATCGGTAGTACGCCTCGAGTCCTATGCATTTTTCCGGTGACCCAACACACGGAAAAACATGGTCAACTAGGGACATAACCTTGTGTGAGAATTGGCTCCCACTAAAACCGCCATCTCCATTATATGCTCGGATGGGCCGCCTTGTGAACATCGTCTTCTTGATTTCAATCTTGGTTGCATTATCTTACAAAATAACTATTCTATTTTCTATACTATTACAAATACAATATAAATAGAAAGACGACATGCAAGTCGTTTAATAAATTATTACATTCATCCAGAATAAATAATAAATTAAATCATACAACCAAACATCCACACAAGGGTCTTATTGAGGCAAATACTACCGATATCATACAACAATCACATACATAACAAATGGAGTGCCAACCGTCCATTTTCATATAACATGTTTCGATAAGGATTGATTTAAACAACACTTAATGGCACTTATAATATTCAATCCTTGTTTACATAACATATGTATGTAAACCCACTTCATATTTTGTAAGTATAGTTTTCATGCCAAAACCATCCAAATAAACATATTAAGTGAATCAAAACATGTTGGAGATTTATTCACCTTACCAAAGCATAAAGTCTAAAATTAATAATTTTAATTTTCTCATTTCATGTAAAACATGAAAAGAATTCATGTACTTTATTTTCCTAAACATTGAATCTTTAATAGTCAACATGCAAGTTACCATTAAAATTTTCGGATTTTGGCAGATTCATACATGTAACTTTAAATGGTCATATCTTACTCATTTCTAATCCGTTTTCGATGATTTTTTTTTCAAATTTAAGTTCTTCCAGTTAGCTTTCAAATGCAATTGGTCTCATACAATAATATTGAGTTTAAAGCCCCGAAACAGTCCATCAAATACGGACTGTCCAGGCTGAAAAAAAAATTTTAAATGAAAAAAATGAATTTAACCCATTTTACATTTTGCCAAAATCCAAGATTCAAATTAGTATTTAGGAAACATAAAACATAAATTATGATACTTGTTTTGCATGTTTGTTATGCATGATCATCTCCAAGAATCATGCACAACGCATCCATCAAAACTAAATATCATAAGAAAAGTTTGTTAAAACTTGTACAAGATGGCTCGGATACCACTGTTGGAGTATGATACAAATTCAAAGCGAGCGGAAGCATTTTTAAAACTTTACAAAATCATACTCTTCCACGGATCATTGTACAAAACTTTAGCAAACAAAACAAAATTAACGAAATTAAACAAGAGAAGATTAGAATACAACCTTTGTAGCCTTTTGAAGATCGAATCTGAAAAACCCAAAGAAGAGTTCCTCTAAACGGTAGACACCCAAAGTTCCAACCTTGCTTCGATCTATACCTTCTACTTAACGGATCTTTTCTTTTCCTTATTTCCACCAAAACCCGAACCCAATTATAAAGTATTTTGGTTACTTGAAAATGAGAAAGAGAAATAGCATTTTGTATGTGTGTTTTTGTATCTCAAGTTACATATATATTTTCAATACCAAGACTTGGTATTATATAGAATAAAATTGATACATATAATACAAATATAAAGATTTGGAAAGATTTTAAAAGATTTGCAAAATCAAATCTTTATATAAAATAAGATTTACAACTCAAATCAAATCTTATTTATATCAAATCAAATCTTATATATTATATAAAATATGATTATAGTACAAATCTTTATATAAAATAAGATTTATAAATCAAATCAAATCTTATTTATATCAAATCAAATCTTATATATTATATAAAATATGATTTGCAAAATCTAATCAAATCTCTACATATTTAGATTTGTAAGTATATGTACACACATAAAAAAAAACTTACTTAATTTATTAAACCATTAACTAATGATTAATAAATTAATTTCCGATTAGAAGGTATATCAAACAATTTAAGATTGGTCTTTGTGTGTGACCGAATAGGATAAATGGACTTTTATTATTTAATGTCATGGGCATATCTTCGGAATATATGTACCACGGTCAAATCACGATCGAACCGTAGCCAACCCGAGAACATATTTCTAACAACAAGATGATACGGAATATTAAAAGATGGTGATTAACCGACTTTGGGTACTTGTTTCACGATATTGTTATCATCAACAAAAACTCTAACTCTGTCACATCGGAAGTCACTGCTCGCCAAACTTCCTTCCTCGACAATCACTGCGTCCACATTATTGTTTTCTCTTTCAATTAAGAATCTCGCTGCTTCACTTGGTGTACCAACTAGCTCAGGCCAAGATTTCTTCCCATGACCTACAATTTCAAATGAATTACTTAATGTTTATTAATTCATTAGTATAGTGGTATCGAAAAATCCACTCCAATTAAAAGGTTATCAGTTCAAGTGTATGGGGTGAACATATGCATATAATCGTCAAAAAAAAAAACAAAAAAAAAAACAAAAAAAAAAAAAAAAAACAAACGTGTTCATGCTTGCCATTCAAAAAAGGAAATAAAAATTAGTACGGAGTATAATATATTTTTAAATGCAATACTAAAAGGGAGGTGATTCTCACACACTACTTTTTAATCCATGTACACCGAATTACCTAATATACCCTTAATTATATTTATAATAATTGTATAAGTTTAACCTTCTAGGGGCATAACTGTAATTTTATGGAACAAAAGTGTATATTGATCAAAAAGTAGTGTGTGCACATCTTAGCAAATACGGAGTGTTGTTAAAAAAAAAAAAAAAAAAACCTTGTACGTACTTTATAACAAATGTAAAACTCTTACCAGTGTCGCAGCTGGCCATTGTTTGAATCTCCTTTAGTCCTTTAAAATGGTTTGAATTTAAAGTTTAAACCTTATATGAAATAGAAACGAGAATTTCAGAATTTATAGGGGAAGAAGATCATATATGTGCTTCATCACAAATTATGTTAAGTTATTGCCATTTGTTTTGTACATTTAT
This sequence comes from Rutidosis leptorrhynchoides, assembly GCF_046630445.1. Taxonomy (NCBI): domain Eukaryota; kingdom Viridiplantae; phylum Streptophyta; class Magnoliopsida; order Asterales; family Asteraceae; genus Rutidosis; species Rutidosis leptorrhynchoides. Next base: position 584,749,092 of record NC_092334.1, on the reverse strand, counting down.
CTTTTTGTTGGTGTGTATATTAAATTGCCCTGTCATTTTTTTATGAAAACAACAAGAGCATAATTACACACATTAACATTTTAGATCAACATAAAATGGGCCAAAATAACCACATTGAACGGCCAATATTGTATTGTACACAATGGCATGTTGTGAGCGCAGATTATATTCTACTCGTACTCGTACCCGCCAGATACGTATATACCCATTGATCGTTATTGACGGGTTTATGTATGGACCTACTCACGACCCACAGACATTCATGGGTTACGAGTTTACCCTGTAGAGATTTAATCGGAAGCACTTTTTTTTGTGTTGGGGGGTTTGGGGGGGGGAAGTAATTTTTTTTCGTTTTTTTTATAAGCATCAAGATCACATGAAAATATGAACATTAAAAAAAAACACTTTGTGATGAATGTTATTATTTTGGCGGTAAAATGTTCGAAGAAAAAAATGAAAACAATCAATGCATTGAATGTTTTGATTCTGAGTTTTTTTTAAGGGGTTAGAAATTAGGATTCAGAAATTAAGGGGTTAAAAATTAGGGTTTAGCTATTAGGGTTTTGAAATTAGGGTTTTGGGTTTAGAAATTAGGGTTTAGGGTTTAGAATTAGGGTTTAGATTGAATATTTTAACACGAACGGTTTAAAGTTTAGGGTTTTGGGTTTAGGGACTAAACCCTAGGCCCGAAACCCTAAATTCTAAATCAGGGGCTAAATTTTGAAAAAAACACTTCACACATGATTAAAACAAAACGATGCAAATAAACTCAGAATCAAAACATTCAATGTATTTAATGTTTTTATTTTTTTATTCGAGCGTTTTAGCGCCAAAATTATAATATTCGTCACAAAGTGCTTCATGTAATTCATTAGTTTTATAAAATAGCATTAGTTGTAATCATTGTTACATTCAAATTTTTTATTTTAATTTATATTCAAACATAAGTTTTAATAAACATTTTCATCACTATAATTTTCATTTCTGGATATAAAGTCAACTTTACAAACTCGAAATTTGTGATAAATAATTAACATTTTCTGACATATTCTTCAATATTGCTGTACAGTTATTTATAATAAACATCATAAACATTAAGAATTACGAGTAATAAACACCATGAACATTAAGTTTTATATATGCTAGTAATATGCATGTCTTGTTTTATGCTCCGTAGTATCTTAATTTTTATTATTCATGTAATAATAATAATAATAATAATAATAATTAATAATACTAGAATACAATACAATCTTAATTTTTACTCGTATATGTACCCGCAAATACAATTATTGGGGTTTACTTAGTCCATCACTGTTTGCAAATTTTATCTTGCTCATTGTCAATTTGTCATGCCCTTGTACACAGGCAACGATTTATAATGTTTGACTTGGTCATGTTCGTTTGCAGTATGATTGATTACTAGATTATTTACTAAGAGTATTACATAAATACAAACATAAGGCATTAAGGCATAATTAAGACGGTTATTACAAACGAACGAATGGCCGAATGGGATTTATAACAAATTTATAAGGACAAGAAGTCAAAATCAGTTATGACCGTTCAAGAGAAAAGTTCTTTATTAGTTTATTTAGAAGGCACAATAAATATAAATAAATTTATGAAATTTATAATTAATGACAGCTATTGGGTGTTATAGGTTGCTATAGGGTTTGTAAAGATTTACAAAAAAACACAAGAACAAGATTAAATCAACAATATGTTCTTCAACTATAACCAAAATTATTTATAACAACAAAACCTTCAAAGTAATAAGTTCACAATACAGAAAACTCTCACGAACTAGTCAACAAACAAAGTGTTTGAGAAGTTGTGATGTGGTCTAGCGGTTAGTGGTCTGCCTTCTTTAGCAAGAGGTCAGGAGTTCGACCCCAGTTGACTACATATTAACCCACAATTTCATCTCTGCCATGAAGTTCCACCTATGACACCTTTTTCACATCGCGTTGGGGGTAAAGGGGAGGGGGTTTTACCGTTCATGCCTCATATGGAATTGGTGCGGGTTTCTTTTTGGACACGTAGTTGGAGGGCGGATATAACTGTGTAGGAGATGAACGCATGAGTTGTTAAGTTCCCTAGTTGATCCTAATAGCTGTAAAAAAAAAAAAAAAAAAAAAGTGTTAGACTCAAAACCCGAACAGATAAAAATATTAAGAAAAATTACAACAGCTACAAGAATAGCCCTCCAACTTTAATTCTATGAGCACCCACTATCTACTACTTCAGAAGAAAACATTCCAGCCACACCACTTTCTAAAAATATTGTTCAATACATTTCCTGACTTTCGTCTATCGATTGTTACACAAGTGACTAACGACCGATACTCAATTGACAGTCAAACGTGTGTTTACGATACCAATTTATCTCATATAGAAACGTTATGCTGCCCATATTTTTTACCAGAAATTCGGGTTCGTTTGCTTGATTTGATTTGGGATAAGATGAATTGCAGGCTACAAAGATATTAGGGTTCGCTCGTTTTATTGAGTTGAGCGAGTAGAATAACGAATTGAATCAGAGAAGATAACGATTTGTTTAATTGATTACGATTTGATTTGAGAAGCAGAACTATCAAAGTACGGTGCAAAAGAGGTTCTATTGTTAGTTTATTTGAGTTGAAAGGACTAACAGAACGATGGAAATTAATAGTTCCGTTGCCTTTTGTTTTAGACAAAAGGGTTGGATCAGTTGGTCTAAAGTGTAAGCTGTTCAGTAAAAGGTCACAGGTTCAATTCCTGACTGATGCATTATTGTTTTCTTTTTGAATTAAAGATTGTTGTGGCAAGCTTAGCACCCAAATACAACTTAAAGTGTCAAGCTAAATAGAAAAAGCCCAAAGCAAATATCCAAGTTTAAGATCAATTTCAAAGAGCCCAAATAGCTGAGCCCATTTATCTATAAACCCAATATGTTAAATACTTAACTTGTCCATTAATTTTCTAACTAAGGGAATTAACAAAGAGGAAAAAAAATTAACGATTTTCACTAGAATGCTTAACGAAATTTTCAGAAGTTCGTGTACGTTTGGAATTAATTTCAAATACGATTTAATTCAATGGCGTTGAAACAAACCTTATCTTCGTCAGTTCTGACAACACCGCTCTCAGAACAAATACATGAGCATGATTTTGAAAATTTCAAGTTTATAGCTAAGATTGAAGAATTGAATTATCTTCTTGCTCAAAGCAAATTAAGAGAAAAATATTTGGAATCTAAAGTGTGTACACTACAAGATGAATTTCAACGACTAATCGAGACGTACAAAGAACAAAATGCATGTATCACACTTATCATCAATGGATTCAATGATGATAAAGCTGGATTTGTGTCTGAAATTTTAATGTTGAAAACTCAAATCTCGGAGTTCGAATTGAGCTTATCTAAAAGAGATTTGCCAGAAGAAAACCTACAACAAAAGTTTCTAGCTAACTGAAACTGAATACCGTTTGAAACCAACAATGGTGTCGATATGTACACAAGTCGAAATCTCCGAGTGTACAAATCCAAATAGTTCGAAATCAAAGCATTATTTTTCTACGGTTGAGTACCAAGCTTCTTCATTAGAGATCCCTAAGGTTTCTAAACCTCACAAAGATGTTTCCCACGGATACCTAGTTTATTCGAATTATCAAACCAAAACCAACTAACCGTTTCTACAACCAACTTATTGGAATAATGAAGGACTCACAGGATTTCGTGATCGATATGGATGGTTTTCTTATAAACCAAAGTATCTGATTTCAAAGAAACCAAGTAATCCGTCAGATAAACCATTCAAAACCACTCATTCAAAACCATTTAAGTACTCATTCAAAGAGTTACTTTCCTTTAAGCCACAAACCCAACCAAAACTTTTCAAACCGATATCCACCCTCGGTGGAACACACGATCTATCAATCAAATCAAGCGTGCCTACAAATGGTACACCAACAACGATTTCAAACCGATTTGATTATAAGATGGTGTATACACATTTCAGTGTATGCCCCGGACTTCAAGGTTATTAACTTCGATATCACCCTATGTTACATGATGATCTTGTTGCACTCAATCATCATGGGGGGAGAAATGATTTAAATGGTTGATATTCATACAAGATAATCTTCACCAAATAATAAATCAAGATATCCACCAACTAAACTTCTGCATACATCAAAATAATCAAAAGTGATACACAACAACTATCTGACAATCCTTCTAACTCCCGATGCCCGATTGAAGGGGAGCGGGAAGATTCTTCATTCAAGTGGGAGCCAAAGAAAATCATCGAACAAAGTTCCTTCCTTCATTTCATCTCAAAGATTCAGACTTCGATAGCCGAGAACGGAGAATCTTTAAAAAAAAATGGCGTATACACATTTCAGTGTATGCCCTGGACTTCAAGGTTATTAACTTCGATATCAACCTATGTTACATGATGATCTTGTTGCACGCAATCATCATGAGGGGGAGAAATCATTCGAAGGTTGATATTCATCTACTACTCAAGATTTCACGATATAATCCAATCAAAGTATGGAAATAAACAGTGCGTGATGAAGGGGGAGTGAAACAATGACTCAAATGTCTAGGAAGAGAATGTACAAGTTGATCTAAGACATTCCAACAAGAAGAAATTCTTAGTGTCAACAATGCAAAGAATTTGCAATGAACGTTGCTTGGAGAATCATTCTTGCGAAACAAAGAACCTGCTATGTGCGTTGCTTGGGGAATTATTCATGTAGATAAAGAAGAAGTTTCTACATGATCAAATCATCTACCACAGTTATTCCAAGGGAGAGTTCAATACTTCAAAGCAATCCACGAAAGCTAAGTCAATAAAGATCAATTAATACAACGCACATCAAAGAGGAGAATGTTAAGTCCAAAATAGAATGATGAATGATGTGCATTGTATTGGCTAAGTGATGTATAGGTTGATGATATGATGATATAAATACCGTCACTTCACTTAAAATGCTTAAGCCTTTGTCACAATAACACACAAAGTGTGTGTTTCCCTCTCCCCTCTGTAGTGACCCGAACTTTTCCATGTTTATATATATATTAAATGAAATTGTTATTTACATGATTAAGTGTTTCCAACATGTTAAGCAATCAAACTTCTTAAGACTTGATTAATTGAAATAGGTTTCATATAGACAATTGACCACCCAAGTTGACCGGTGATTCACGAACGTTAAAACTTGTAAAAACTATACGATGACATATATATGGTTATATATATAGTTAACATGATTTTATTATAAGTATGTATCTCATTAGGTATTTTAACAATGAGTTATATACATAAAAATGAGACTATTAATTTAAGAAACTCGAAAACGATATATATAACGATTATCGTTATAACAACGTCTTAATAGGTACATATGAATCATATTAAGATATTGATACACTTGGTTAATTATGTTAAATGATAAGTAAATATATTATTAAGTGTATTAACAATGAAATACATATGTAAAAATAAGACTACTAACTTAATGATTTCGAAACGAGACATATATGTAACGATTATCGTTGTAACGACATTTAACTGTGTATATATATCATACTAAGATATATTATATATCATAATATCATGATAATATAACAATTTAACATCTCATTTGTTATAATAAATAATGGGTTAACAATATTCAACAAGATCGTTAACCTAAAGGTTTCAAAACAACATTTACATGTAACGACTAACGATGACTTAACGACTCAGTTAAAATGTATATACATGTAGTGTTTTAATATGTATTCATACACTTTTGAAAGACTTCAAGACACTTATCAAAATACTTCTACTTAACAAAAATACTTACAATTACATCCTCGTTCAGTTTCATCAACAATTCTACTCGTATGCACCCGTATTCGTACTCGTACAATACACAGCTTTTAGATGTATGTACTATTGGTATATACACTCCAATTATCAGCTCTTAGCAGCCCATGTGAGTCACCTAACACATGTGGGAACCATCATTTGGCAACTAGCATGAAATATCTCATAAAATTACAAAAATATGAGTAATTATTCATGACTTATTTACATGAAAACAAAATTACATATCCTTTATATCTAATCCATACACCAACGACCAAAAACACCTACAAACACTTTCATTCTTCAATTTTCTTCATCTAATTGATCTCTCTCAAGTTCTATCTTCAAGTTCTAAGTGTTCTTCATAAATTCCAAAAGTTCTAGTTTCATAAAATCAAGAATACTTCCAAGATTGCAAGTTTACTTCCAAGTTTTCTAAATCCATTCCAAGTAATCATCCAAGATCAAGAAACCTTTGTTACTTACAGTAGGTTATCTTTCTAATACAAGGTAATAATCATATTCAAACTTTAATTCAATTTCTATAACTATAACAATCTTATTTCGAGTGGAAATCTTACTTGAAATTGTTTTCGTGTCATGATTCTGCTTCAAGAACTTTCAAGCCATCCAAGGATCCTTTGAAGCTAGATCTATTTTTCTCATTTCCAGTAGGTTTATCCAAGGAACTTGAGGTAGTAATGATGTTCATAACATCATTCGATTCATACATATAAAGCTATCTTATTCGAAGGTTTAAACTTGTAATCACTAGAACATAGTTTAGTTAATTCTAAACTTGTTCGCAAATAAAAGTTAATCCTTCTAACTTGACTTTTAAAATCAACTAAATACATGTTCTATATCTATATGATATGATAACTTAATGATTTAAAACCTGAAAACACGAAAAACACCGTAAAACCGGATATACGCCGTCGTAGTAACACCGCGGGCTGTTTTGGGTTAGTTAATTAAAAACTATGATAAACTTTGATTTAAAAGTTGTTATTCTGGGAAAATAATTTTTATTATGAACATGAAACTATATCCAAAAATTATGGTTAAACTCAAAGTGGAAGTATGTTTTCTAAAATGGTCATCTAGACGTCGTTCTTTCGACTGAAATGACTACCTTTACAAAAACGACTTGTAACTTATTTTTTCGACTATAAATCTATACTTTTTCTGTTTAGATTCATAAAATAGAGTTCGATATGAAACCATAGCAATTTGATTCACTCAAAACTGATTTAAAATGAAGAAGTTATGGGTAAAACAAGATTGGATAATTTTTCTCATTTTAGCTACGTGAAAATTGGTAACAAATCTATTCCAACCATAACTTAATCAACTTGTATTGTATATTATGTAATCTTGAGATACCATAGACACGTATACAATGTTTCGACCTATCATGTCGACACATCTATATATATTTCGGAACAACCATAGACACTCTATATGTGAATGTTGGAGTTAGCTATACAGGGTTGAGGTTGATTCCAAAATATATATAGTTTGAGTTGTGATCAATACTGAGATACGTATACACTGGGTCGTGGATTGATTCAAGATAATATTTATCGATTTATTTCTGTACATCTAACTGTGGACAACTAGTTGTAGGTTACTAACGAGGACAGCTGACTTAATAAACTTAAAGCATCAAAATATATTAAAAGTGTTGTAAATATATTTTGAACATACTTTGATATATATGTATATATTGTTATAGGTTCGTGAATCAACCAGTGGCCAAGTCTTACTTCCCGACGAAGTAAAAATCTGTGAAAGTGAGTTATAGTCCCACTTTTAAAATCTAATATTTTTGGAATGAGAATACATGCAGGTTTTATAAATGATTTACAAAATAGACACAAGTACGTGAAACTACATTCTATGGTTGAATTATCGAAATCGAATATGCCCCTTTTTATTAAGTCTGGTAATCTAAGAATTAGGGAACAGACACCCTAATTGACGCGAATCCTAAAGATAGATCTATTGGGCCTAACAAACCCCATCTAAAGTACCGGATGCTTTAGTACTTCGAAATTTATATCATATCCGAAAGGTGTCCCGGAATGATGGGGATATTCTTATATATGCATCTTGTTAATGTCGGTTACCAGGTGTTCATCATATGAATGATTTTTATCTCTATGTATGGGATGTGTATTGAAATATAAAATCTTGTGGTCTATTATTACGATTTGATATATATAGGTTAAACATATAACTCACCAACATTTTTGTTGACGTTTAAAGCATGTTTATTCGCAGGTGAATACTAAGAGCTTCCGCTGTTGCATACTAAAATAAGGACAAGATTTGGAGTCCATGTTTGTATGATATTGTGTAAAAACTGCATTCAAGAAACTGATTTCGATGTAACATATTTGTATTGTAAACCATTATGTAATGGTCGTGTGTAAACAGGATATTTTAGATTATCATTATTTGATAATCTACGTAAAGCTTTTTAAACATTTATTTATGAAATAAAGGTTATGGTTCGTTTTAAAAATGAATGCCGTCTTTGAAAAACGTCTCATATAGAGGTCAAAACCTCGCAACGAAATCAATTAATATGGAACGTTTTTAATCAATAAGAACGAGACATTTCACCCTCTCCCTAATCTACCTAACACCTTGTAACCTTATCCTTGGCACTTAGTTGAATAATATTTGTTTGTGAACTTCATCATAACTTCATATTCATATTCATCATCATATATTCATAGATATATACACATATACGTACAGTGTAACATTGATCAACACAAGCATAACATGAATTCATCATTTAATTGAGTTAACAAGGTTCTGAAGAGAAAATGTTTGAACTTTAATTATGATGAGGATGGTGACAGAGAAATAGAACATGATGATCATGTAAATTTATGATGATCTTTTAGAACATGATGATGGTGATATGGACGTGGCCAAATGGAAAGGACTGAAATAGAGAGCATTTTCTATCATCTCCCTTGGGTCAAGAGTTGTACTTGTGAGTTTTGTTATAAGTATAGTTTCTTTATTGTTTATAAGCAATAATAAAATTGACACTTCTTTTTAAAGATTACTTAAATGCATCACTAAATTATTTAAATTCATGTGTTAAAACTATTTTCATGTTAAAACATCGATTTAAATTCTATAAATTTAAGTTTATCTATGATTTTACAAAATTTTAATTTCAACGATTTAAATATACGAACATTGTTTACCAATGTTATACATTTTATCTATTCACTTATTACTTATTACTTATGACTTGTACGTTGGGCAAAGAGAAGTTGTACCCACAAAGAGTACTGCACTATTTATCTACAGTAATTTTTTTTTTTTTTAAATTATCCCTCTCATTCTCCCCTAGATATTTTACTAAAGGACTGTATAAGAACGTTGGCTCTTTTTTTAAACTAATTTTCTTCAAAAAAATAAGAGGATAAAGACTTTTTTAACCCTTTTTTTTCCCTACAATTTTTCCTACACTTTCACCAAGAACGACTGCATCACATTGCCCAAAAATGTCTACAAAACGGCGCGGCAAAGCGCGCCCACCAAACACTAGTTACCACTAATACTCCGTATATGATAATCTACAAGACACTTTACATCTAGGTGAGTGATATGTACACAACCTATTTTGTTATGTACACAACTATCATGCTTTACAGTGTTGTACTGTACAACCCTGTAAAGCATTATGGTTGTATACATAACAAAAATGAGTTGTGTACATATCATCATCATCCCTTTATCTAATATATTTAGAGGTGATCAGTCAATCAGTTAGCTATTTGCCCAACAGTTCCCCCATGTACTTTGTGTCATGAGATAGTTCTTTAAAATAATTGAACACCAATAATTGTGGTATATATTGACCCTATAGGAAGGTTTTACCGGATTCGTTCACGGACCTCTACCCATGAACACTGCCCGAATGGATGTGTTCTCGGGTACCGTCGATCGGGTTCGGGTTTTCCGATCGAACATGTGTGATACGTGCAAATAATGAGAGTCGTTGAAATAAGTGATCTACTGATGCTAAAAAATCGGCGTTCAAAAAAAAAAAAAAACATTTACATCACTCACATGTTAAAAGTACTTGGAAGCTAAAAATTATAGAATCTTTTATGAATAAGGTATTAGGCCACATGCAATGGTATGTTACCCCAATCGTGAAAGCCCGCCACCCACTAACGATGATGGTGAGCAAGTTGTTAAATGGAGTTTCAGCCACTTCTGCAACGAGGCTGTGAAGAAAAAAAAGGGATCCACTATTTTTTTTATTTATACCTTGTGTTTAATTGTTTGTACATTTTATATTTTATAGGTATATTTGTGGGTATATTTAGTTTGACATGGAGTGTGTGATTGTGAGGGTTTAGTGAAAGGAATGAGAAAGAAATGTTAAAATGTTTGTGCTGATGTGGCGCTGATGTGGTGGAGAAAATGTATATAAAAGAACTGAACAAGTGGCCTTACTGACATTATTTTAATCGCTAGATAATCAAAAACTTATATAACTTGAATAAATTACTTTGACTAAACATTAACATATGCACCTTTTTTCAAGCTGAAAACTCACGCAAAAATACTTTAAATGAGATCAAAAATATTCTCACACCAGCACAAAGAGTCATGCCATTACTGGCAATCCATTACTACCTAATAAGATTGATAACATTTAGTCATCTTTCGAAGTTAAGAAAAATAACTTAGCGAGTTCAACATTCTAATGACTATTTACATGCTCATTTACAATTTGAATTATTTGTTCTATGTATACTATTATATTCTTTATATATTTCTATACAATGACAATGATTGCTCTGTTGGAAAATTTGGTTAAATAAAGTGTGTTTTAATCAATTTTGTACACAAATAAATATATAATAGAATATTATATATGAACGAATATTTAGTTAGTTTCGTAGTTCCTAACGAGGGCTTTACAACGAACTAACATGTGTTCAAAATGGATAAATAGTTAATGAGATATCGAGTCTCAAGTTGTGTGTTTTGATACAAAAATGTGGAAAAAAGAAAAGGGAATGCAACTTGTCCCACATAGAAGTGGAGATGAACTTATGAGTGGTTTACAATGAAAAATAAAATTACCATTAATTTAAGATGTGCAATGAAAAGTAGAGGCAATTCTTTGAAAGAGTGGGTTACTATAGCCCTATAGTATAATGGTAATTACATTGAAAAGTAGAGGCAATTCATTATAATTTAGTTAAATAATATACTCCACCCAATTCGAAAAGAGTGTATCTTGATAATTTCTTAATTTTTAAGATACGTCGATAGATTGTCTATTTTACCCTTTATTTAATAAGATATGTTGATAGATTGTCTATGTTAATTAACTTTCAAAATAAACAAAAAAGAAAGATGAAATTAAAAGTAAAAGTTTTGCTAACTTTCATATATAAAAAAGAAAAATTGGAACTTCAATGACTTTTTACACTACTACTCCGTACAAATTATGGAATAGAAACTCCATAAAGAAACCTGTTTTTTATGAGCATCTAAAAACATGTTCCTAAAGTAAATAAAAATCAGTTTTTCGGAAAGAGTTTAAAACTGGTCATTATTATAAAAAAACCGGTCTCAAACTTTTGTGTCACAAAACCGGATTCTATGCTTATACTTAAGAAACCTGTTTATTCAATAAACCTGTTTCAATCTATTTTTCTTTTCGGAGGAAAATGAAAAAAACAAATATGGGTGCGTAATAGCGTAGCTTAATGACCAAGTAATACCTTACGTATTTGTATTAGAATAGGAGTCATATAATGTTAATATGGAAAGTCTCGATAACTTTACATGGAAAGGAGTCCTTATATATATATATATATATATATATATATATATATATATATATATATATATATATATATTACGGTGAAAAAATGAAATATATTAAGAAAACCATCATCAAATGATTCAAATCGATGATGATTAGCAACATATAACAATGAAAGAGGCTAGTGAGCCAAAAGAAAAGACAAAAAAATTGAAAGAGGCTAGTGAGTCCTCATTCTCTATGTGTATAAATATCTTTGATTATTGAATAGAAGGAAGCACAATTGATTACATGGTATCAGAGAATTCCATACCCTAAATCACATACGAATTTTCTTCCTTTTTTTTCGTCAGCTTTCCAATTCATTCTTTTCAGGCACCTTCTTCTTTTTCTTTAACATTCTGTTCTTCAATCCTCTTTTTTAACCACAATGACAGAATCAAAAAAATTACACCCGACTGTTACAGTTAACAATATCAAAAACTTTATTCCAATTACATTGGAGATGGATAAAAGCCAATATGCAATTGGGTGGAACTTTTCATCATCCATTATACTGCGTATGATGTTCTTCACCACATCGTGCCTAAACCTGATGACAGTTCATCATCGATAACAACAGATAACACCACAAACAAAAATCAACCTAACGCATCATGGGAACGATTAGATGCTATCGTTAGACAATGGATTTATGGAACAATCTTAAACGACTTGCTCAACACAATCTTAAAACCTGGATCGACGACTCAACAAACATGGGATCGACTAAAAAGTATATTTCAAGACTATAAAATATCACGAGCAGTTCACCTTGAACAAAAATTCACGAATACCCGCATCGAAAATTTCCCAAATGCATCTGCTTATTTCCAAGAACTAAAAACCCTATCTGATCAATTGGGCAACGTTGGGTCTCCGATTGAAGAACCACGACTTGTACTTCAATTGATCACTGGATTAAATGATACATATGACAGTGTTGCATCAATAATTTCACATCGTGAGAAATTGCCATCTTTTTATGAAGCTGGGTCCATGTTAATCTTGGAGGAAACAAGAAAACAAAAACCCCAATCAAGTAACAACACTGCTCTTACTGCCTCAGAATATTCGGGGTCGGTCGTTTGCTCGTGGTCGTGGTCGCAGTTCATATCGTGGGAGAAATTACTTTTACAGGAGACGAGGTCGTGATTTCTCTGGATACAATCAATAGACTTATGGGCCGCAACAATATAACTATTGGCCACAACAGTTTAATGGGCCAAACAACCAGGCTCCCTGGTCTGCACGTCCATATACCCAACAATGGAACATTTCCGATTCAAATTGGACTACAGGCCCAACTACACAACAACGGTCTTCTGCTCCTTACCCATATCTGGCACAGTCTTGGCTCAATTATAATAATAATCCAACTATGCAAACATGCTTACTTGGGCCGCGACCATCCAACCAATCCTCATATGCGCAGTCTGTATCCTCGGAAACTCCAACCGACATTGAGAAAGCTATGTACACAATGAATCTCAACCCACCGGATAACAATTGGTATATGGACATCGGCACAACTTCACACATGACGGGCTCACAAGGTAAACTCTCGTCTTATTTTCCTACGAGCTTGAATTGTGACAACCCGGAAATTTCTGACCAAATTTAAACTTAATCTTTATATGGTTTCGACATGATAAGCAAAGTCTAGTAAATTGAATTTCAAAATTTTTGAACTATTTTATGAAATCATTTGACCTTCGACCAGTTCCGACGATTCACGAACAAATAATTGTAACTTGATATGTGTATATATATATAAATAATAATTGGAAATATAATTTTAAATATTGTATGTTGTTGTTACTAAAATTTATTTATATAAAGTAAAATAAAAATAGGATGTTATAATGATTATTATTTAAAGAATATCTATATAAAGTGTATTGAATATATATATATAGTTTCGAATTTATTTGTAAAATGACAGTAACACTCAATTATCATTCATTTGATAATAAACAAGTTATAAACGAACTTATGTGATTTTAAAATAAACGGTGATCCGAAAATGAGCTATCTAAATTTTAGACTTATTAAAAATATATTTAGAAGCTAATTAATAAATTTCAACACTTTTCACATTTTACCCAGAATCGAGAGGGACAGTTGATGTAATTTTTATTTAATAAATTAATGATCGAATTTTTTACCATAATGATCGAAATAAATAAAGATAATTACTGTGAAAGTTTGGGATTTTTCTGAAGACTTTTATCCGCCACTGATTTCAAATAGTGGACGATACACAGTCCGTGAAAACTGTCGGTAGGATACGTTCAAATAAATATCACGAGAATCTAATCTTTTTACTGTTTATCCTTTTGTTTCTTTCATCTATATGAAATCTCTATTTTATATATATATGCATATGCATATACTCTTAGAGAGGGAGATAGAAACATGATTAAAATACCACAACCATTCTCACCACCGTCACTCACCTGGACCACCATTAATCACCTCACTTCAATGCCACCACGCCCGCATGATCCACCACCTCAACCATCATCCATAACCACCGGAAACCACCATCCACATCACCAAATTTTTCATGAAACCTATCATCAAACTAAAAACCATCGTGAACCATCTTTCACACCACCTCTAACTTAATTTTTTTTCTTCACTGTAGAACACGACTACCACTAACCCGTTTCTATTTCTGTTGCATATATCCATAACCGTCACCCACCATCTCTTCGTGAACTATCACCATCTTCAGTGTGTCAAACAAACCCCAAACCACCAACTTGTACCATTGCTTTGTTACTCGTCTCGTCGGTTTCTGGTTCGGAACAAACCACTAACACCATTGTCGACTACCACCTTAAATCACCACCATCTTGTATTCACCAACACAAACCACAGCCACCGTAATTAACTAAACTGTGAACCACTTCAAACATCGACCTCTATATCCACAACCTTCCACCATCTTACTTACGTGTTTCTGTTTCAGTTGTTAACCGACAACACCTCACGTCACCTTCCATCACTCTTCCTCTCTTTTCAACAGCCGAAAAAAATCTCACCATTGTAAAGACTCGTCCTAATCCATAAGGACGAATACAATAACATATGATTACATTGCGAGGTATTTGACCTCTATATGATACATTTTACAAACATTGCATTTGTTTTTAAAAGACAAACTTTCTTTACATCGAAAATTGACAGCATGCATACCATTTCATAATACATCCAACTATAATTGACTTAATAATAATCTTGATGAACTCAACGACTCGAATGCAACATTTTTTGAAATATGCCATGAATGACTCCAAGTAATATCCTTAAAATGAGCTAATGCACAGCGAAAGATTTCTTTTAATACCTGAGAATAAACATGCTTTAAAGTGTCAACCAAAAGGTTGGTGAGTTCATTTGTTTATCATAAATAATCATTTTCAATAATTTTAATAGACCACAAGATTTTCATTTCCATTTCTCATAAATATACGTCCCAAACATAGAGACAAAAATCATTCATATGGATTGAACACCTGGTAATCGACCTTAACAAGATGCATATAGAATATCCCCATCATTCCGGGATAACTTCGGACATGATAAATTCGCCATCATTCCGGGACAACTTCGGACATGATAAATTTGCCATCATTCCGGGAAAACTTCGGACATGATAAATTCGAAGTACTAAAGCATCTGATACTTTGTATGGGGCTTCTTGGGCCCAATAGATCTATCTTTAGGATTCACGTCAATTAGGGTGTCTGTTCCCTAATTCTTATATTACCAGACTAAAAAGGGGCATATTCGATTCGATAATCCAACCATAGAATGTAGTTTCGATTACTTGTGTCTATTTCGTAAAACATTTATAAAAGCAGCGCATGTATTCTCAGTCCCAAAAATATATATTGCAAAAGCATTCAAAAAGGGAGCAAATGAAGCTCACAATATTGTATTTTGTAGTAAAAATACATATGACAATATTGAACAATGCAGGGTTGGCCTTGGATTCACGAACCTATATCATTCATATATGTATTAAAACATATTCTTGTAATTGAATGAATTTATATATATATAACTTTATTAAGTATACTATTTTTATATAAGTAACATATATTTTTAATTTGTGTATACATTTAAATGATTAATATTTATATAGTCATATTAATATATACATCTGTTTAGTATTATATTTAAAAAAAATACCTAAATTGTTATATAAGAATATTTCTAAAAAAAATTAATATAGTTAATATATTCTTATAGTAGTAATATTTTTAAAACTTTTTATTTTCATATTCATACTACTTTTAATAATAATGATATTGTTGTTACTAATAATCATATTACTTTTAAATGATATTGATAAGGATAATAATAATAATAACAATATTAATGATAATATATTAATAATAACAATAATAAGTAATAATAACAACAACAACAACAAAAATAATAATAATAATAATAATAATAATAATAATAATAATAATAATAATAATAATAATAATAATAATAATAATAATAATGGAAATGAGAATAAAAAGTGTATACCTGTAACATCCCGCCTTTTTCCATTTACTTTTCTGTTATACTAATATAAAGTCCGTTATATGTTTATAACATCTCCCGTTGATACGCGTTTTAAATTATCTCGTTTAGGTAATTCCCGCACCCGAACGAAAGTTGAGGGACTAAACTTGACAAGGGATCAAACCCTTGACTAGGTCAAAGGGTCAAACCCCTTTCACCCATTCATTATCATCTCCATCTCTCTCTCTTTCTCTCTAGCAAGAACACACACCCATTTACCAAATTCATTCAATCATCATCTAAATTCGATCTAGGAGGCTTACAACAAAATAAACTACATATTTGTGATCCTCTCTTCATCCTCTACATTTTGATACCAATATCATCAAGTTTGGGTAACATTTCTAAAACTCTAGATTTCTTTAAATTCGTGTTCTTGACTTATAAAGTTGTTAATTAGTGTCTATGGCTCATCGTGATGTCGTGTATGTAATTTGTATGCTCGATTCGTTGTTTTTAGTGTAACTAGTTCATTATGAAAATTTGCTTGCTAAATCTTTGATTTTGAATGATCAAATTTTATTAGATTGTTAAATTGCATGTTTTAAAAGTGTTACTAGTATCATTAGCTTCGTTTTGATGTATAGGTTGATTAAGGAAACTCCAAGAACATGATTAGTGATTTTGTGAACTTGGATTAGGGTTCGATAAGCTTTAGATGAACTTTTGATGCACCAAATGCTATGAAATATTGTAGATAAGAATTTTGTTGCAATGTGTGTATGATTACCTTCGAAACGGCATATCATACATGTAAATTGGTTGCCCGAATCATAAAATGCGTTTTAGAACTTGAAACTTTGATTATGAACGTTTAATGCGGTTTTTGGTTGTTGTTATTGATGAATTGCTTGATGAAATGTGCTTAGTTGTTTTCCTTGTAAAATTACCTTTCTAATGATATAGGTTATGCGTTTTAAGTGTTTTCGGTGCATGAAATGTGTTATATTGTATTTTGGTTCGTGACTTGGACCATTTTTTTCTGCAAACTGCATGATTCCCAGGTATTGCGCGCCGCGCATTTACCCGCGCGCCGCGCAGAATCAGAGATCCCAGATGTTTGCCTTCTTGGTTGAGTTCTGACCAGAAATTGCACTTGGGTGCGCGCCGCGCAACCCAGTGCGCGCCGCGCAAAAGCCCCAGGCCACTCTCTTTTGTTTTTAAATGTCACAAAAATGTTTCCACTTAACTAGAACTCCGTTTAACATGAAACTTGACTATTAGGCTCTTATATGACTTCTCGTCTTGGGAAAATTGTCGGATACCCGACCCGAACCCGTTGACTTGACTTTGACCAAGTTTGACTTTTAGTCAAACTTAACCAAACGATTATACAATCGTTCTAACATACTTAACTACTTGTATCGTGCATGAAACTTGACAAATTGATTCACATGCTATATTAATCGAGTCGTAACGAGCCATAGGACTAATTGAACATCTTTGACCAATCGTGACTATCGTTATTGATACAACCTATTTGTTTAGGTCAAGACTAGCATTGTTCTTTGCACACATTTACTTGTTGAAGTACTTTACTACTCGTGCATTCAAGGTGAGATCATAGTCCCACTCTTACTCTTTTTGAACTTACATTTGGGATGAGAAAACATAAACATTTCTTTTACTAAGTGAACACAAGTACAGGAAAACAAACATTCTACATACGAGTTTAGAACAAAATCCTCAATTCGATTATCATTAGTTACACTTGCCGGGTGTAAGCGAGAACTTATGTTGTATGGATCCATATGGGTTTGACAAACCCTCATTCAAACGGTTCGCTACCGTTTACGAATGAAATATATTTTCGAGAAACAGTGTATGTTCTAGCACTAAGTGATGGGGTTCAATGGAAGGAAATGTTAAGCATTGATAATTGGGTGCTCGTGAAACAAACTTTTGGAATGTATTACTATTATTTCATTGATGCAAATCTTGTGGTTCACTTGTACTTACTTACTTAAACCTATGATTTCACCAACGTTTTCGTTGACAGATTTCTATGTTTTTCTCAGGTCCTTGAACGATACATGATACATGCTTCCGCTCATTATTTTGATACTTGCATTGGATGTCGAGTATATATGCATACATTGAGCGTCTTTTGAATACTTTTAAATTGTGTCGCATAAGTTTCATTTGTACTTAAAACTTTGTATCGTAACTTGTGGTGGAACTATTCTTGTAAACTTGAACAACCTTTACATTTGAAATGAATGCGACATATCTTTTGGTCAAACGTTGTTTTAAAGACTTATGACCACGTAACGGGACCTAAGTAGACGGCGCCGTCAATGACGATTTGGTTGGGTCGCTACAGATGGTATCAGAGCGTTGGTTGTAGGGATTTAGAGTTCATTGGTGTCAACCTCGAGTCATAGGGTACATTGGTGAGTCTAGACTACAACCGGCATATAGACTTGAAGTAGGAATTACTTGACTACTTGTACATTTATACTCGAACGCTTCTACTCATATCTACTCTTAGTTCATCTTAATCTCACGTTGTTTAATTTTATTGACGCGCCACCTTGACTATATGAAATGATGTCGAATGCACATATGAATCAGGGTAATATAATTTCCGGGATTATATTACGGTGACTCATATGAACGTTCTGACATTATGACATAAAGAATTTAAGGCGAGTCGAGGAAAAACTTCTCTTTATCTTTATTCTATATCACGGTTAGTATTATTGAGAATACTAATCAATGATATTCTTGTGTCTTGAAGGAAAAATGGCTCCTCGTCGTGTACGCCGCAATGAAACTCCCGAACAAGCTCTCGAACGGATGATAGCTACCGCCGTAGATGCGGCCATGGCCGGTCACTCATCCAACAACAATAATAATAACAACCACAACAACAACAACAACAACAACAACAACAACAACAACAACAATGGAGCCGGAAACTCAAACGAGGGATGCTCCTATAAAGCTTTCATGGGGTGCAAACCTCACACTTTTGATGGAACCGGGGGACCGGTCGTGCTCACCCGATGGTTTGAGCAAACGGAAGCCGTCTTTAGCATAAGCGGTTGTCGGGACCAAGACAAGGTCAAATACTCCACTCACACTTTCTCCGGAATTGCTCTAACATGGTGGAACACCTATGTTCAATCGGTGGGTACCGATGAAGCTCATGCCCTCTCTTGGGCCGATCTAAAGGAAAAGATGATTGTTGAATATTTTCCGCGTGAAGAAACCCGAAAGCTTGAGGAAGAACTAAGAGCTTTGAAAGCGGTCGGAAACGATCTTAAAGCTTATAATCAACGCTTCGCCGAACTATCCTTGATGTGTCCTAATCTTGTTAACCCCGAATCTCAAAGGATTGAGCTCTACATGCTCGGTCTTCCAAAAAGCATCAAACAAGGGGTGATGTCATCCAAACCCACTACTCATCAAGCCGCTATGAACATGGCTCGCCAACTAATTGAAACGGTTGAAGAAATCGTAGTTCCGGCACCTAAGGCCGAGGATAAATCGGGCGGCAACAAAAGAAAGTGGGAACCCTCCCAATCAAGCAACAACAACTTTGCTAAGAAGCCTTACACCTCCAACGGCAAGAGGGGTTATGCCGGGAACCTACCTCTTTGCAACAAATGCAACAAACATCACTTTGGTGAATGTGGCAAGTTAATTTGCCACCGGTGCCAAGGAGTTGGTCATAAGGCCAACGATTGTAAAAGTGCCACTCCCGTTGCTCGAAAGTGGCCCAATGCACCAAAGACGGGCACTTGTTACGAATGTGGTCAAACAGGTCATTATAGAAATGCATGCCCAAAGAAGAAAGATAACCCCAACACGCGCGGCCGAGCTTTCAACATCAACACCGAGGAAGCCCGGGATGACACTGAACTAGTCACGGGTACGTTTCTTCTCAACAATTCTTATGTCTCTTGCTTATTCGATTCAGGTGCCGATAAATGCTTTGTATCCAAGACTTTGACTCATTCTTTTAGCACTCCACCTCTTCCATTAGATACCACTTATACCATTGAAGTGGCTAACGGGAAACTATTAAGTGCCGACACATATTACCGGGGGTGTACGATAAACATTTTGGGTAAGGAATTTGAAATTGATTTGATACCCATGGAACTAGGAAGCTTTGATGTAATAATCGGTATGAATTGGTTAGTCAAAACGAAATCTCACATTCTTTGTGATCTTAACGCAATCCGAATTCCTATCGAGAATGGTGAACCTTTGATCGTCTATGGCGATAAGAGTTGCACCGGACTCAACCTCGTTTCGTGTGTTAAAGTTAGAAAACTACTCCGTAAGGGTTGTTTTGCGATCCTTGCTCACGTTAAGAAAGTCGAGTCCGATGAGAAGCACATCGATGATGTGCCAATTGTTAGTGACTATTCCGATGTATTTCCCGACGAATTGCCGGGTCTTCCGCCTCATCGACCGGTTGAATTCCAAATCGATCTTATTCCGGGAGCCGCACCCGTATCACGTGCACCATATAGACTCACTCCATCTGAAATGCAAGAATTGCAAAGTCAAATCCAAGAACTACTTGATCGAGGTTTTATCCAACCTAGCCATTCACCTTGGGGCGCTCCGATTTTGTTTGTTAAAAAGAAAGACGGATCCCTACGAATGTGCATTGATTATCGTGAACTAAATAAATTGACGGTTAAGAACCGATATCCTCTTCCTCGCATCGATGACCTCTTTGATCAACTACAAGGGTCTTATGTATATTCGAAAATCGATCTCCGCTCGGGTTATCATCAATTGAGGGTTAAGGGGGAAGATGTCTCCAAAACCGCTTTCCGAACTCGTTATGGTAGTTATGAATTCCTTGTCATGCCATTTGGTCTCACTAACGCACCAGCGGTGTTCATGGATCTTATGAACCGCGTGTGCAAACCGTATCTCGATAAATTCGTTATTGTGTTCATCGATGACATATTGATCTATTCTAAAAATGAAGAAGAGCACGAACAACATCTCCGACTTGTGCTTGAACTTTTAAGACAAGAACAACTCTATGCCAAATTCTCCAAGTGTGAATTTTGGTTAAAGGAAGTTCAATTTCTTGGTCATGTTGTAAGTGACCAAGGTATTAAAGTCGATCCAACGAAAATCGAAGCCATTAGCAAATGGGAGACTCCTACTACTCCTACTCACATTCGTCAATTTTTGGGTCTCGCCGGGTACTATCGTAGATTCATCGAAAATTTCTCTTTGGTTGCACGTCCTCTAACCGCATTGACTCACAAGGGAAAGAAATTCATTTGGGCGACCGAACATGAATCCGCATTCCAAATCTTGAAAACGAAGCTAACCACCGCTCCTATCTTGTCACTTCCCGAAGGCAATGATGACTTTGTTGTATATTGCGATGCCTCAAAACATGGTTTTGGGTGTGTATTGATGCAACGAACGAAAGTCATTGCTTATGCTTCTCGACAACTCAAAATTCATGAACGAAACTATACGACACATGATCTCGAACTCGGAGCCGTTGTCTTTGCACTTAAAATGTGGAGACACTATCTTTATGGAACCAAGAGTACTATCTTCACCGATCACAAAAGCCTTCAACACATTTTCGATCAAAAGCAACTAAACATGAGACAACGAAGGTGGATTGAAACCTTAAACGATTACGATTGCGAGCTTCGTTACCATCCCGGGAAGGCAAATGTAGTAGCCGATGCCTTAAGTCGAAAAGAAAGAGCGGTGCCTCTCCGTGTCCGAGCTTTAAACATCACCATTCACACCAACCTTAATAGCCAAATTCGGGTAGCCCAAGATGAGGCTCTCAAAGATGAAAACATCTCTCTCGAACACTTGAACGTCCTCACCTCTCGATTCGAAGTTAAAGAAACCGGACTCCGATATTTCGCCGGAAGAATTTGGGTGCCTAGTTATGGGGATCTACGAAGCCTTATTTTAGATGAAGCCCATAAGTCACGATACTCGATTCACCCCGGTGCCAATAAGATGTACCACGACCTTAAACAACTATATTGGTGGCCGAACATCAAAAGGGACGTAGCTACTTATGTTTCCAAGTGTTTGACATGTTCCAAAGTCAATGCCGAACACCAAAGACCGTCCGGACTACTTCAACAACCCAAGATCCCGCAATGGAAGTGGGAAAGGATAACGATGGATTTTATCACCAAGCTACCAAAAACGACGGGCGGTTATGATACCATTTGGGTTATTGTTGACCGTCTCACCAAATCCGCACACTTCCTTGCCATGAAAGAAACGGACAAAATGGAGAAACTTGCACAACTTTACATTAAGGAGATCGTAGCCCGACACGGTGTACCATTATCGATTATCTCCGACCGAGATGGCCGTTTCGTTTCTAGATTTTGGCGTACATTGCAAGAAGCATTGGGAACGCGTTTAGACATGAGCACCGCATATCATCCTCAAACCGATGGACAAAGCGAACGTACAATTCAAACCTTAGAGGACATGTTACGAGTTTGCGTGGTTGATTTCGGAAAAGCTTGGGACAAGCACTTACCTCTCGCCGAGTTCTCTTACAACAATAGTTATCACGCGAGTATTAAAGCCGCACCTTTTGAAGCGCTATATGGCCGCAAATGTCGTTCACCTCTTTGTTGGGCCGAGGTAGGCGACGTGCAAATCACCGGACCCGAACTCATTCACGAAACCACCGAGAAAATCGTTCAAATCCGAGATAGGCTTAGGACGGCCCGAAGTCGTCAAAAGAGCTATACCGACAAACGACGCAACGATCTTGAATTTCAAGTCGGTGACCGAGTAATGTTAAAAGTCGCACCTTGGAAGGGTGTAATCCGTTTTGGGAAACGCGGGAAGCTAAATCCGCGGTATATTGGTCCTTTCGAAATCTTGGAGCGTATTGGAACCGTTGCTTATCGTTTAGATCTTCCGCCTCAATTGAACTCCGTTCATCCTACCTTCCATGTATCTAACTTGAAAAAGTGTCTTGCCGAACCCGATATCGTCATCCCTCTCGAAGAACTTACTATTGATGACAAACTTCATTTTGTGGAGGAACCGGTTGAAATTGTGGACACCTCCGTCAAGACATTGAAACAAAGCCGAATCCCGATTGTCAAGGTTCGTTGGAATGCCAAAATAGGACCCGAGTTTACTTGGGAAAGACAAGATCAAATGCAAAGGAAGTATCCTCATCTATTCGTGAATTCGGAAACACAAGATCTCGAGGAAGAAACAACGACTACTACGCCTACTTAAATTTCGGGACGAAATTTCTTTTAAGGAGTAGGTAATGTAACATCCCGCCTTTTTCCATTTACTTTTCCGTTATACTAATATAAAGTCCGTTATATGTTTATAACATCTCCCGTTGATACGCGTTTTAAATTATCTCGTTTAGGTAATTCCCGCACCCGAACGAAAGTTGAGGGACTAAACTTGACAAGGGATCAAACCCTTGACTAGGTCAAAGGGTCAAACCCCTTTCACCCATTCATTATCATCTCCATCTCTCTCTCTTTCTCTCTAGCAAGAACACACACCCATTTACCAAATTCATTCAATCATCATCTAAATTCGATCTAGGAGGCTTACAACAAAATAAACTACATATTTGTGATCCTCTCTTCATCCTCTACATTTTGATACCAATATCATCAAGTTTGGGTAACATTTCTAAAACTCTAGATTTCTTTAAATTCGTGTTCTTGACTTATAAAGTTGTTAATTAGTGTCTATGGCTCATCGTGATGTCGTGTATGTAATTTGTATGCTCGATTCGTTGTTTTTGGTGTAACTAGTTCATTATGAAAATTTGCTTGCTAAATCTTTGATTTTGAATGATCAAATGTTGTTAGATTGTTAAAGTGCATGTTTTAAAAGTGTTACTAGTATCATTAGCTTCGTTTTGATGTATAGGTTGATTAAGGAAACTCCAAGAACATGATTAGTGATTTTGTGAACTTGGATTAGGGTTCGATAAGCTTTAGATGAACTTTTGATGCACCAAATGCTATGAAATATTGTAGATAAGAATTTTGTTGCAATGTGTGTATGATTACCTTCGAAACGGCATATCATACATGTAAATTGGTTGCCCGAATCATAAAATGCGTTTTAGAACTTGAAACTTTGATTATGAACGTTTAATGCGGTTTTTGGTTGTTGTTAGTGATGAATTGCTTGATGAAATGTGCTTAGTTGTTTTCCTTGTCAAATTACCTTTCTAATGATATAGGTTATGCATTTTAAGTGTTTTCGGTGCATGAAATGTGTTATATTGTATTTTGGTTCGTGACTTGGACCATTTTTTTCTGCAAACTGCATGATTCCCAGGTATTGCGCGCCGCGCATTTACCCGCGCGCCGCGCAGAATCAGAGATCCCAGATGTTTGCCTTCTTGGTTGAGTTCTGACCAGAAATTGCACTTGAGTGCGCGCCGCGCAACCCAGTGCGCGCCGCGCAAAAGCCCCAGGCCACTCTCTTTTGTTTTTAAATGTCACAAAAATGTTTCCGCTTAACTAAAACTCCGTTTAACATGAAACTTGACTATTAGGCTCTTATATGACTTCTCGTCTTGGGAAAATTGTCGGATACCCGACCCGACCCCGTTGACTTGACTTTGACCAAGTTTGACTTTTAGTCAAACTTAACCAAACGATTATACAATCGTTCTAACATACTTAACTACTTGTATCGTGCATGAAACTTGACAAATTGATTCACATGCTATATTAATCGAGTCGTAACGAGCCATAGGACTAATTGAACATCTTTGACCAATCGTGACTATTGTTATTGATACAACCTATTTGTTTAGGTCAAGACTAGCATTGTTCTTTGCACACATTTACTTGTTGAAGTACTTTACTACTCGTGCATTCAAGGTGAGATCATAGTCCCACTCTTACTCTTTTTGAACTTACATTTGGGATGAGAAAACATAAACATTTCTTTTACTAAGTGAACACAAGTACAGGAAAACAAACATTCTACATACGAGTTTAGAACAAAATCCTCAATTCGATTATCATTAGTTACACTTGCCGGGTGTAAGCGAGAACTTATGTTGTATGGATCCATATGGGTTTGACAAACCCTCATTCAAACGGTTCGCTACCGTTTACGAATGAAATATATTTTTGAGAAACAGTGTATGTTCTAGCACTAAGTGATGGGGTTTAATGGAAGGAAATGTTAAGCATTGATAATTGGGTGCTCGTGAAACAAACTTTTGGAATGTATTACTATTATTTCATTGATGCAAATCTTGTGGTTCACTTGTACTTACTTACTTAAACCTATGATTTCACCAACGTTTTCGTTGACAGATTTCTATGTTTTTCTCAGGTCCTTGAACGATACATGATACATGCTTCCGCTCATTATTTTGATACTTGCATTGGATGTCGAGTATATATGCATACATGGAGCGTCTTTTGAATACTTTTAAATTGTGTCGCATAAGTTTCATTTGTACTTAAAACTTTGTATCGTAACTTGTGGTGGAACTATTCTTGTAAACTTGAACAACCTTTACATTTGAAATGAATGCGACATATCTTTTGGTCAAACGTTGTTTTAAAGACTTATGACCACGTAACGGGACCTAAGTAGACGGCGCCGTCAATGACGATTTGGTCGGGTCGCTACAATACCCTTCTAAATTGATTTTCTGAAGAAAAAAATGCTCCGGACGGGACTCGAACCCGTGACCTCTCGCTCACCCACTCACTCCCTTAACCATCTGATCCATCACTCTTTTCTGATTTAAAACATAACTCATTTATATATAACCCGTACTTTAATATCTTCTTCTTCTTCAAGTTGAAAAACGACCAAGGATCAAACCATGTTAATAACGAATTTCTTAATTAGGTTTAAGACTAAAAATTGATATAGAAACGAATCTCCATCTGGATTAAATCAGTTTAAACAAAACAAAAAGGAATTTATGCTGTAACAGTCAAATAAAACACGTTTATGAACTTAGATTCAAATTCGACATTATAGACTGTTATAGACCACACTCCCAACATGAAAAAGATTCCAAATTGTTATTAGAAACTATCTGAATAATCAATTAATCTTAAAACATTAAAACGATTACGAATTTTTTGATAAACAAATTGTTTGACTTTTTGAAAATCAACTTTGACTCCAAAATTTGAATTCAATAAGGAAATTTGGCAATTGAAACTTTCCTGATTGTTTAAATGAAAGATTTAGAGTAGAACTACATTAACACAATTTGAAATTGATTACGAAATCATTTAATTCGAAAAATGGGATAAGAACAGGGCAGACGAGTTGTACGCTTTTGATTTTTGTGTTACTGGTTCACGATTGCAGCAAATGTACATATATAATATGATAATTACTAATTAATATAGCAGTAAGATTCGATTGTGTTTGTTTTATAGTTATAATTGGGTCGACAGTTCAATATTCGCTCAGGAAAATTGAGAAAAAGACAATTTACAAATTTCAACTTGGTTGTACGATCGATTAGTATGTTTATCAATTAAGGAGACAGGAAACAAAAATTAAATACAGTTTGATGGTAACTGGAAACTGAATTTGATCCTTTAATTATAAATACGTATTTATCTATATTAGTATATGTATATACCGTATTTATATAAATATATCTATATATATATATATGTGTATGTATCTAATTTTTTTTTATCTTTATTAATAAATATATTCGTGTACTAATAATAATATTAATAATATATAAATAATAATAATAATAAAATTAATAATAATGATAATGATATCCATAATTCTAATAATAATAATAAATATATTAATAATAATAATAAATAAATAAAAAATGATAATTTTAATAAGTTTAATAATAATAATCATAATAAAATGATAATAATAATATTATCAATAATACTAACATTACTTATAATAATATTAATGATAATAATAATATTAATAATAATATTAATATCTCAACTTATACATATCAATTTCATATATATATATATATCCACATATATATATATATATATATATATATATATATATATATATATATATATATATATATATATATATATATATATATATATATATATATATTTATTTTATATTATTAATAATACTGATATTAATATAAATATTAAGGTTTATTTTAATAATAATGAAAGTAATAATATTAATGTAACAACTATATCCTAACTTGTAATTAAATTAGTATATATATTTTTTGTATTATTAATTATGTAATATCTAATATATTATATAATAGTATATATTGAATATTTTGTATTTACTCTTTTTAATATATATTTCACTATACACATAATAATAATTACATAGAGAAATCATATATATGTATTTATATAATTTATTTTGATAGCCACTTTATCATTTTGTATATTATTATTATTTTTTTAATTCTAATAATTAAATTATATTATGTAATTTTAACTTATTATATATAATTATATTTATATATGCATATTTATTTACAAACAATTGTTCGTGAATCGTCAGGAATAGTCAAGGTCAAATCATTGTATGAACACAGTTTAAAATCCTTGAGGTTTAATTTAACAAACTTTGTTTATCATGTCAGAATAATATAAAGTAAAGTTTAAATTTGGTCGGAAATTTCCGGGTCGTCACAGTACCTACCCGTTAAAGAAATTTCGTCCACAAAATTTGATAGAGGTCGTCCTGGCTAACAATGAGAATGTTATTATGACGATTATAAAGTTTTATCATGTTTAAGAAGTATGAATAAAATACTTCGATTACTCGAAGCGTATGAGGGGAGTTATCATAAATGAATGAAATAAGATTATAGTGATTCGTCGTATCTTTTGACGTGTGCCGACTCGGAAATTTACGAGCAAATTTAAACTTAATCTTTATATGAATTCGACACGATAAGCAAAGTCTATAATGTTGAGTCTCGAAAATTTTGGAACTATGTTCATGTATTCAATTACCTTCGACCAGTTTCGACGATTCACGAATAATTAATTGTAAATAGATATGTATGTGTGTGTGTGTATACATATATATATATATATATATATATATATATATATATATATATATATATATATATATATATATATATATATATATATATATATATATATATATATATATATATATATATATATATATGGTAATTGAAAATATAATTTGAAATATTATATGTTATTGCTATTAAAATTTAATTATGTAAAATAAATAAAAATAAGATATTATAATTATTATTATTTAAAATATATCTTTATATATAAATAATGTATATTAAAAAAAAATTTAAATGATTGTAATACTCGTTTGATGTTTCGATTGATATTAAGAAAGTTAAATTCAAACTTATGTAATTTTAAAATAAACGGTGCTACGAAAATGAGTTCTATAAATTTTAGGCTTATTAAAAATGTATTTAGGAACTATTTGTTAAATTTTAAAATTTTTTATATTTTACTTGGGGTTGGGAGTGAATAATTAATGTAATTTTTATTTAATAGTTAATGATCAAATTTTATAACATAATGACCAAAATAAATAAATATGGTTAATTTAAAAATATGAGATTTTTCCTGAACACTTTTATCTGCCACTGATTAACAACGGGGTACGATACACTCTTCGTGATTGAAAACGTCGGAAGATTTAAATAAGTAAGAGGCTGCTATTTAAATCCACATCCACATGTTTTATTATACTATTATATTGGCTAACAAACTTGACTAATAAGAACAAATCCCGTGAATTTGAAATTATCAACCAAACTTTTGAATTTATCAACCAAATTACTATTTCCTTTTTAATTCAACTTGACATAAATTACTGTGTCACTGATTGCTCTTATATATTAAATAATTATGACCTATATCTATATTTTTATATATATACAAATTATATATGATATCAAAAAACACAACCACACTTCTTGATTTCTTCTTCTCCATCAACCACTACAACCCACAACAACCACTATCCTCCAACATCTTCGTTCACCATAATCTTTCACCACCGATTGTCACTTCCTAATTTTCGTTTACTTTTCTCTTCTTCTTTCTTCTTCTTTCTTCTTCATGACAACCACTACCATGGACGTAATGCAGCTTATGATTTCCTGTATCTGTAAAACCAACCTGCAACACCAATCGTAAAACACTAATCCAACCCATTTAAACTACTCGAATAGCTGCAGTCACTGGTTTCTGTATACTGTACCCACTAAACCATCATCGAGCCATCATCCGACACCCTAAAATACCCAACACCACCACTTGATCTCTGTATGACTACTTGTTTTGTTTCTATTTCTATTTTCTATTCAGCAAGAACACGAACCGAGATCCTCCTGATTCGCTGTTGTTATTTTGAAGATAAACAAACCACCTCAACTCTCGACAATAATATATCTCTCTCCCTCTCCTATCCTCATCGTAAACCATCACAACATTTCTCTACTACTGCAACTGTTACGAAGGATATTACTACAACTAATTTCTGTCACAAGTTGCTACTGCTCGTCTTGCTTCTGTTAAGATCACAATGAAGATGAATCGATGAATTGATAAATGATAATGAGTAGTGATGGAGATGAAGTTAACGTAGATCAAGGTGATGATGAATAACGAATCGACGATATGATGATTTGAAGATGATGATATGATTACACGATTAAAGAATATGATGTCATGCTAAGATGAAGATGACGAGTACATTCGATAATGAATGATTTGATAAAGATTGATCGATAGCGGGTTATTGTTGGAAGATAGGATGATGTGGAAGAAGAAAGAAACAGAAACGTACGAGTTAATAAAATATAGAGTAGTAATATAAATAGGAAGTAACGAGCAGAGGAGCGGTTAAGTGGGTGTTGGGTGAGCGAGAGGTCCTGGGTTCAAAACTAGGCCACAACATTTTTTTTTACAATAAAAGTTGCCGTTGGGCCAGGTACATGTATATTTCATTGGGCCAAGATCAAATTACTTGTTGGGCCGTTTATTATTAAAAGTGGATTACTAATGGATTTTGCTTGCTGGGCTGAAAAGGAAGTAAATCTGTTTAAATATAATTTAGATGTAGTTTAATTCAGAAAAATAGTATTGGACTGATTGTTAAGGGTGTTAATAGAGGAGCGAGAGGTCACGGGTTCGAGTCTCGTCTGGTGCAATTCTTTTTAGAAAAATATTTTTGAAAGGGTATACACTTTTACTTTCATTTCCATTATTATATTATTATTATTATTATTATTATTATTATTATTATTATTATTATTATTATTATTATTATTATTATTATTATTATTATTATTATTATACTAATACCAATCTCGATATCATAATTATTATATTTATCATTAATACTAATATAACTAAGATTACGAATGTTAAGTTAAAAGCGATTAAGGTTGTGATCATGAATATATCTAAGGTAATTAATACCGAGAAGTATAATTATAAGTACGTTTATGAGTAAAGATGAATATAAATACAATTAAGTCGTGATTAAATAAAATTAACATTTTTATTAAGATTATCATTATTATTAAGAATAACATGTTTATTAAAATCACCATTTAAATTATTATTAGTATTATCATTAAAATTATCATTTTTAATAAAAACTATATTTTTTAAAAGTTATCATTATTAGTAAAATTATCATTATATATAAAATTATCATTTTTATTAAACTTATTATTATTATTATTATTATTATTATTATTATTATTATTATTATTATTATTATTATTATTATTATTATTATTATTATTATTATTATTATTATCATTAAACATGATTTTATTATTATATTTAATATTATTATTTTTATTATCATTATTACAAGTATCATTATTTTTAATATATTATTTTTATCATTATTGTATTTACAATAAAAATTTATCATGTAAAAACATACTTAATAAAACTATATTATAATTATTTATTTAATGTATACGAAATAAATGTGATTAATTAGATTATTAATAAAACACATAATTAAAATAACAAATTATAGCGCTAACAATATATAAATTTGCTCGATTACAAATATATGAATTAATATATATACCTGATATAGGTTCGTGAATCTGAGGCCAACCTTACATTGTTCAGTTTCGCCGTATGCATATTTTTACTACAAAATATCGTATTGTGAGTTTCATTACCCCGTTTTTATATATATTTTTGGGACTGAGAATACATGCACTGATTTTATTAATGTTTTACGAAATAGACACAAGTAATCAAAAACTACATTCTATGGCTGGCTGGATTATGAATATTGAATATCACCCCTTTTTAGCTTGGTAACCTAATGATTAGGAAACGGGTATGACCCCTAATCGACGCGAATCCTAAAGATAGATCTATGGACCTCGACAAGTCCCATCTGGGGTACGGATGCTTTAGTACTTCGAGATTATTATTATTATTATTATACAGACGAGAGGTTCTATTTGGGGATATTCTATGCATTAAAGTTAAGTCGGTTATCAAGCGTTCACCATATGAATGATTTTTAATTCACGGGTTACGCGTGTTATATTGTACTCGGGTTACGTGTACAATTAAATATATGAAATCTTATAGTCTATTAAAATGATAAAAATGAATGTTTATGATAAACTAATGAACTCACCAACCTTTTGGTTGACACTTTAAAGCATGTTTATTCTCAGGTATGAAAGAAATCTTCCGCTGTGCATTTGCTCATTTTAGAGATATTACTTGGAGTCATTCATGGCATATTTCAAAAGACATTGCATTCGAGTCGTTGAGTTCATCAAGATTATTATTAAGTCAATTATAGTTGGATATATCATGAAATGGTATGCATGCCGTCAACTTTTGATGTAATGAAAGTTTGTCTTTTAAAAACGAATGCAATGTTTGTAAAATGTATCATATAGAGGTCAAGTACCTCGCGATGTAACCAAATGTGATGTATTCGTCTAGATGGATTAGGACGGGTCGCTTCATGTGGTATCAGAGCGGTGGTCTTAGCGAACAAGGTCTTGCATTAGTGTGTCTAACTGATAGATATTAAGATGCATTAATGAGTCTGGACTTCGACCGTGTCTGCATGTCAAAAGATTTGCATATCATTTCGTGTTGAAAATTACCTGCTTATCATCCTTAAAGTCTAGACACATCTTACTGCATTGATTGCATGAATAGTGTATAGACAAGATTCGTATCTTAGCGTATCTGTTAATTCATATCTTAGCGTATCTGTTACTGTAAACTTTGCCTGACATATTCCGAAAATCCTTCCGTAATCTATGAAATCTTTTGCTCTATATATATAGATATTCTATGTATTTAGAATACCATCCGATAGCCAAAAATCATTCATATCGAAAAATCCTTTACTCAATCTTATGAAATGGAACTCGTCACTAGTTCAAGTTCTTCGGAACCCGACAGCTGTTCCGACATGGATGTTCACCTAAGCTCTGGAAGCAGCACCACCAGAATGAATCAACTAATCAGCCATCCCCAATTCATTTGATGGGTTCGTAGTCAACTTAATCAATGGAGACGCAAAGAAGGTGATCCTTTCCACCAACAAAATTCACCTCTTAGTGAAGAACCGAAGCACTTATCGATGAACCTGTTTGTAATACTATTTTCTCTCTCATTTCCAGAGTATCTCATCACGATTATATACTATCTCAAATTCTAGACCTTATTCATCCGCTCGTTCCGATCGACAATCATCCCGGAAAAATAAAAGAAGTCAACGAACTTCGCGCTCGAGTAATCAATTTGGAGAATATGGTGCAAAATTTACCAACTTCAGCAACATCACTGGCACCAAAAGTACCATCAGTAATAGCACCAATACCATCAACAATCCATGCCTCAACATCTTCTTCTGTACCTCGAGTATAATCATCGTTCTACGTATCGTTCTATCTATTCTATCTTCATTTGACATGGCGATTATGTAATCTCTAATGTTTTAGGGATTATATATTCTTGTTCTAACGTAAATCAAATGAGATTAATATCATGTTAACTCATTAAATCCATGATTACATCTGAAGAAAATATATATGTATATATGTTTTCATAAAGATTGTAATTAAAAATTCTTTTGTACAAACTGTTAATGGTGAAAATATTTTAACGGGTAGGTAATACTCGAGGAATATTTAGATTTCACATTAATAAGTTACACTGTACATTCTTCCAATCTGATTCAACATTCATTTACTATCCTACTTACATCCACAGATATACGTATCTGTTCACCGCAGAATAACCATTTTCTTTCAATTTCATATTTGGATTTTGACTTATCAGAATCCAACAAGTGGCATAATGAAGAAAACATTGGACAAAATAAAATTTGTTAGAAACAAACAAATTAACTATGAGAAATTTTGTTAAGAATCCATGCTAACAAAATCCTAGCTAACTGTTCCTAGCTAACTGTTAATTCCTTATTACATTTTATTTATCACAATTTATTTATCGCAATTTAATTATCGCAATTTTAATTCTCGAAATTTTATTTATTGTCATTTAATTTCTGTTATTTATTTTACGCACTTTATTTATCGTCATTTAAATACTGTTATTTACGCATTTTAAATATCGGGACACGTATACAAGGTTTTGACATATCATATCGACGCATCTATATATATTATTTGGAATAACCATAGACACTCTATATGCAGTAATGCTTGAGTTAGCTATACAGGGTTGAGGTTGATTCTACAATAATATATATACTTTGAGTTGTGATCGAGTCTGCAACATGTATACAATAGGTCACGATACGTATTAATTAATTCAAATATTATATATATGAATTATTGAACTGCTAACTGTGGACTATCAACTGTGGACTGCCAACATTAGACAATTAAAATGAATTAAAATATTGATTATAACATATGAAACTAAATAATTCTTCAAGTTTGCCACTTGATTTTATCTTAAACCTCATTTGTATCTTGACGACTACAATCTGCGTTCAAACCTTTCATGATTCTTGAAAACACCTCAACCGATAGGATGAACCAACCTCACTTCATCTACAGAAGGAAAGATTTATGCATATAGTTATGCACCTGAAAAACTCTCGGAACCTGAGTAAACGTTTAACACGTATATGTGCTAGCTCCTTTGGCGTTGTTATTACCGAAAAATAACTTTACAGTCCCTCTTCAAATTAGTCAATTTTGTCACAGCTCCAGCAAATCAACTTCGATTTTTATTTGGATTAGCCTTATTATAACTTTGATATATAAGTTTTCCTTTCGTCATCGTTACCGGAAAACCATTTATATTCCACCACATTAGCAGTAACCTTACCAGCAACTTCATTACTCATTAACTTAATTCTCTCCAAAAAATCACTATATTCATTCATTGAAACCCTATCATGAACTCATCTGCATCTTGTAACAAGAATTGCCATACCAGGTATCGAGAAATCAACAGTCAGTAGTTTAAATCTCGCAACGTTTCTACATAAACAGTTATAGGTATACATATAACATTTATCTTTTAGAATTATGATCTTCCATTCTGAAATTCTGAAAAGCACCCAGTCTACGAATCAATACTCGGAATTTTGAAAATGCTGATGAAGCAGTAAAAACTGTAAACGATCTTAGCAATCGAAGGTTTGATGATAAAGAATAATGGCTGAAGAAGCTCAAAAGATGAGAAAAATTGGTATTGGAAAACGGATTGAGCAAACCATGAAGGAGGTCGTGGACAAATCATAAAGGCTAAATCTGCCTTCAAAGAATCCAAATGATTCGGTACCTGCTGAAGTCGTTAACGAATACCTTGCTCCTGACTCTAAACTTTTACAGACAAATCTTCTTCATCATCCTCTGTTATTAGAAATTCTAAGATACCATCGTATCTTTCATTATTAATGTACTCAATATTTCTGAAGATACCTTCATAAATATTCTCGTCTGATATTAAATATCTCTCCGCGCTATCTGTGTTACATCAAAAAGGAAACGGTCTTAGTTTCTAAATCTCTGAAAACTTAGAGTTTGAATTATGAATGATTTTGAAGTAGTGTTGGAAATTGATCCATGAGTTAGTATAATATAATGACACTTGATCAATATGATTGTATTACAGTAAGTCATGCTGAGTTTCTAATAGAATGTGATGATTCACAGACCATAACGTCATCATGTACCATGTACACGACTCTTACATTTTATCTAATCTATAAACATATCAGGAACATATTTTCTTGATAGTCCTATCTTTTCTCTTGAATTCTGGTAATTTGACAAATCAAGATCGTGCAATTACAATTTCCTTCTTAGAACATTAACTATGTTCATTCTGAATTTCATACCTACAAATTCTGGACCATTATTCGCTTGAATTGAAGTCGGGAAGAGAAAACAAAAGCATGGAACTTCTAAATATAAGGGAAAATATAAAGCCCAACAACAACACATGAATTACAAACCGTGTATATCAATACGGATAGCAACATAAAGACACGGGAGAATGAAAAACACTATAACCCCAAGGTAATAGTAAAAATTAACGGATTCCTCGGGTGGTAGATGAAAAAGGAGGAAGACAGATACAATAGTTAGAATAAGGACAAGGATTAGAACCGGATTAAGCATTATTATAATTTTTTGGATATATGAACTGATAAAGAAGTTATAGAAGTGGTGAAAACTAATGGAAAGGAAAAGGTAAATTTATAATGGAAATATCAGACGTATTAATCGGGACAGATTATCGCATTTAATTAAAGAGATCTTAATTTTCTTAAATCTCGAAGAATTAGATCTTATAGATTTCCAATATTTTCTTTTGAATTCCTTGTATTCCAGAATTCAACCTTGACTACGCCAAAAGTTAAGGCGAATCTCTATTTCACATTTCACACTTTTGTGATAGCTTCACTCGTACTCTTCGAGTAATCGAATTGTTTTATTCATATTACTCAACGGTGATGAAATTCTATTTTATCAACTCATATTTGACATGAAAACATTCTTTTTGTTAGTCATGACGACCTCGATCAAATTTCGGGACAAAATTTCTTTAACGGGTAGGTACTGTGATGATTCGGAAATTTACGACCAAATTTAAACTTAATCTTTATATGAATTCGACATGATAAGCAAAGTCTATAATGTTGAGTCTCGAAAATTTTGGAACTATGTTCATGTGTTCAATTACCTTCGACCAGTTTCGACAATTCACGAACAATTAATTGTAAATAGATATGTGTGTGTGTGTATATATATATAAATGGTAATTGAAAATATAATTTGAAATATTATATTTTATTGCTATTAAAATTTAATTAAGTAAAATCCATAAAAATAAGATATTATAATCATTATTATTTAAAATATATCTTTATATATAAATAATGTATATTAAAAAAAATATATTAAATGATTGTAATACTCGTTTGATGTTCCGATTGATATTAAGCAAGTTAAATTCAAACTTATGTAATTTTAAAATAAACGGTGATACAAAAATGATTTCTATAAATTTTAGGCTTATTAAAAATGTATTTAGGAACTATTTGTTGAATTTTAAAAATTTTTATATTTTACTTGGGGTTGGGAGTGAATAATTAATGTAATTTTTATGTAATAGTTAATGATCAAATTCTATAACAAAATGACCAAAATAAATAAATATGGTTAAATTAAAAATATGGGATTTTTGCTGAACACTTTTATCTGCCACTGATTAACAACGGGGTACGATACACTCTCTGTGATTGAAAACGTCGGAAGATTTAAATAAGTAAGAGGCTGCTATTTAAATCCACATCCACATGTTTTATTATACTATTATATTGGCTAACAAACTTGACTAATAAGAACAAATCCCGTGAATTTGAAATTATCAACCAAACTTTTGAATTTATCAACCAAGTTACTATTTCCTTTTTAATTCAACTTGACACAAATTACTGTGTCACTGATTGCTCTTATATATTAAATAATTATGACCTATATCTATATTTTTATATATATACAAATTATATATGATATCAAAACACACAACCACACTTCTTGATTTCTTCTTCTCCATCAACCACTACAACCCACAGCAACCACTATCCTCCAACATCTTCGTTCACCATAATCTTTCACCACCGATTGTCACTTCCTGATTTCCGTTTACCTTTCTCTTCTTCTTTCTTCTTCATGACAACCACTACCATGGACGAACTGCAGCTTATGATTTCCTGTATCTTTAAAACCAACCTGCAACACCAATCGTAAAACACCAATCCAACCCATTTAAACTACTCGAACAGCTGCAGTCACTGGTTTCTGTATACTGTACCCACTAAACCATTATCGAGCCATCATCCGACACCCTAAAATACCCAACATCACCACTTGATCTCTGTATGACTACTTGTTTTGTTTCTATTTCTGTTTTCTATTCAGCAAGAACACGAATCGAGATCCTCCCGATCCGCTGTTCTTATTTCAAAGATAAACAAACCACCTCAACCCTTGACATTAATATATCTCTCTCCCTCTCCTATCCTCATCGTAAACCATCACAACATTTCTCTACTACTGCAACTGTTACGAAGGATATTAGTACAACTAATTTCTGTCACGAGTTGCTACTGCTCGTCTTGCTTCTGTTAAGATCACAATGAAGATGAATCGATGAATTGATAAATGATAATGAGTAGTGATGGAGATGAAGTTCACGTAGATCAAGGTGATGATGAATAACGAATCGATGATATGATGATTTGAATATGAGGATATGATTACACGATTAAAGAAGATGATGTGATGCTAAGATGAAGATGATGAGTACATTCGATAATGAATGATTTGATAAAGATTGATCGATAGTGGGTTATTGTTGGAAGATAGGATGATGTGGAAGAAGAAAGAAATAGAAATGTACGAGTTAATAAAATATAGAGTAGTAATATAAACAGGAAGTAACGAGCAGAGGAGCGGTTAAGTGGGTGTTGGGTGAGCGAGAGGTGCTAGGTTCAAAACTAGGCCACAACATTTTTTTTTACAATAAAAGTTGTTGTTGGGCCAGGTACATGTATATTTCATTGGGTCGAGATCAAATTACTTGTTGGGCCGTTTATTATTAAAAGTGGATTACTAATGGATTTTGCTTGTTGGGCTGAAAAGGAAGTAAATCGGTTTAAATATAATTTAGGTGTAGTTTAATTCAGAAAAACAGTATTGGACTGATTGTTAAGGGTGTTAATGGAGGAGCGAGAGGTTACGGGTTCGAGTCTCGTCTGGTGCAATTCTTTTTAGAAAAACATTTTTGAAAGGATATACACTTTTACTTTTATTTCCATTATTATTATTATTATTATTATTATTATTATTATTATTATTATTATTATTATTATTATTATTATTATTATTATTATACTAATACCAATCTCGATATCATAATTATTATATTTATCATTAATACTAATATAACTAAGATTACGAATGTTAAGTTAAAAGCGATTAAGGTTGTGATCATGAATATAGCTAAGGTAATTACTACCGAGAAGTATAATTATAAGTATGTTTATGAGTAAAGATGAATATAAATACATTTAAGTCGTGAATAAATAAAATTAACATTTTTATTAAGATTATCATTATTATTAAGAATAACATGTTTATTAAAATCATCATTTAAATTATTATTAGTATTATCATTAAAATTATCATTTTTAATAAAAACTATTTTTTTTTAAAAGTTATCATTATTAGTAAAATTATCATTATATATAAAATTATCATTTTTATTAAACTTATTATTATTATTATTATTATTATTATTATTATTATTATCATTATTATTATTATTATCATTAAACATGATTTTATTATTATATTTAATATTATTATTTTTATTATCATTATTACAAGTATCATTATTTTTAATATATTATTATTATCATTATTGTATTTACAATAAAAATTTATCATGTAAAAACATACTTAATAAAACTATATTATAATTATTTATTTAATGTATACGAAATAAATGTGATTAATTAGATTATTAATAAAACACATAATTAAAATAACAAATTATAGTGCTAACAATATATAAATTTGCTCAATTACAAATATATGTATTAATATATATACCTGATATGGGTTCGTGAATCTGAGGCCAACCTTACATTGTTCAGTTCCATCGTATGCATATTTTTACTACAAAATATCGTATTGTGAGTTTCATTATTCCCTTTTTATATATATTTTTTGGACTGAGAATACATGCGCTGATTTTATTAATGTTTTACGAAATAGACACAAGTGATCAAAAACTACATTCTATGGCTGGATTATGAATATTGAATATCACCCCTTTTTAGCTTGGTAGCCTAATGATTAGGAAACGGGTATGGCCCCTAATCGACGAAAATCCTAAAGATAGATCTATGGACCTCGACAAGTCAAGAAGGAAACCAAAAAGGAAGTCGATTTTTTGGTGCGATTGCCACCTGACTCCTATCTATCGTCATAGAAGCTGTTCCTAGGAAAGATTATGGTTCTCGGGTATCCACCATAGATCTGGATAGAGTCCCCGGAATAGTGGAATCCCATAAGAAATTAGCCATAACACTTTTCATCTTAGAAATCCCGGTCATCCGGGGTACGGATGCTTTAGTACTTCGAGATTATTATTATTATACAGACGAGAGGTTCTGTTTAGGGATATTCTATGCATTAAAGTTAAGTCGGTTATCAATCGTTCACCATATAAATGATTTTTAATTCGCGGGTTACGCGTGTTATTTTATACTCGGGTTACGTGTACAATTAAATATATAAAATCTTGTGGTCTATTAAAATGATGAAAATGAATGTTTATGATAAACTAATGAACTCACCAACCTTTTGGTTGGCACTTTAAAGCATGTTTATTCTCAGGTATGAAAGAAATCTTCCACTGTGCATTTGCTCATTTTAGAGATATTACTTGGAGTCATTCATGGCATATTTCAAAATACGTTGCATTCGAGTCGTTGAGTTCATCAAGATTATTATTAAGTCAATTTTAATTGGATATATTATGAAATGGTATGCAAGCCATCAACTTTCGATGTAATGAAAGTTTGTCTTTTAAAAATGAATGCAATGTTTGTAAAATGTATCATATAGAGGTCAAGTACCTCGCGATGTAACCAAATGTGATGTATTCGTCTAGATGGATTAGGACGGGTCGCTTCATGACGTAGACAGGTTGATTTCCGAAGTTCAAGAGATTTGGGGAAGATCTTAGTAATAAGATTTGATTCTTCGATAACTAAGGAAATTAGGATCCGCTTTAAATGCGATCATCCATTTTGATTGCTTTGTAGGATATTTTACTATAAATCTACCCCCTTCATTTCCTTACAACTCACACCTTCTATTCTTTCTCCTTTAATTCATACTTTGAATCATCTGTTAATATGCTCCATCCTGTTCTGGTTCTCGATATACTCCTAACCTTCATAGTAGTCATTCTTCTTTTTCACCTGCCGCCAGAAGAATCTATTTACTTCTACTATATTCTGGGTTTTATAGTGTTCTTAGTTCTCCCGTGTCTTTATATTGCTATACGTATTGATATATACAGTTTGTAATTTCTGCTTTGTTGTTGAGTTTTATATCTTCCCTTATATTTCAAAGTCCCTGCTTCTGTCTTTTATATTCATTGTCATTCACAGTTAATGTTTTCTCCGATTTGCTGCGATTTGTAGTGACCCGAACTTTTCCATGTTTATATATATATTAAATGAAATTGTTATTTACATGATTAAGTGTTTCCAACATGTTAAGCAATCAAACTTGTTAAGACTTGATTAATTGAAATAGGTTTCATATAGACAATTGACCACCCAAGTTGACCGGTGATTCACGAACGTTAAAACTTGTAAAAACTATACGATGACATATATATGGTTATATATATAGTTAACATGATTTTATTATAAGTATGTATCTCATTAGGTATTTTAACAATGAGTTATATACATAAAAATGAGACTATTAATTTAAGAAACTTGAAAACGATATATATAACGATTATCGTTATAACAACGTCTTACTAGGTACATATGAATCATATTAAGATATTGATACACTTGGTTAATTATGTTAAATGATAAGTAAATATATTATTAAGTGTATTAACAATGAAATACATATGTAAAAATAAGACTACTAACTTAATGATTTCGAAACGAGACATATATGTAACGATTATCGTTGTAATGACATTTAACTGTATATATATCATACTAAGATATATTATATATCATAATATCATGATAATA
Source organism: Rutidosis leptorrhynchoides (assembly GCF_046630445.1). Taxonomy (NCBI): domain Eukaryota; kingdom Viridiplantae; phylum Streptophyta; class Magnoliopsida; order Asterales; family Asteraceae; genus Rutidosis; species Rutidosis leptorrhynchoides. The sequence goes on along the minus strand of NC_092334.1, from coordinate 584,707,500 downwards.
TAACAATTTAACATCTCATTTGTTATAATAAACAATGGGTTAACAACATTCAACAAGATCGTTAACCTAAAGGTTTCAAAACAACATTTACATGTAACGACTAACGATGAGTTAACGACTCAGTTAAAATGTATATACATGTAGTGTTTTAATATGTATTCATACACTTTTGAAAAACTTCAAGACACTTATCAAAATACTTCTACTTAACAAAAATGCTTACAATTACATCCTCGTTCAGTTTCATCAACAATTCTACTCGTATGCACCCGTATTCGTACTCGTACAATACACAGCTTTTAGATGTATGTACTATTGGTATATACACTCCAATGATCAGCTCTTAGCAGCCCATGTGAGTCACCTAACACATGTGGGAACCATCATTTGGCAACTAGCATGAAATATCTCATAAAATTACAAAAATATGAGTAATCATTCATGACTTATTTACATGAAAACAAAATTACATATCCTTTATATCTAATCCATACACCAACGACCAAAAACACCTACAAACACTTTCATTCTTCAATTTTATTCATCTAATTGATCTCTCTCAAGTTCTATCTTCAAGTTCTAAGTGTTCTTCATAAATTCCAAAAGTTCTAGTTTCATAAAATCAAGAATACTTCCAAGATTGCAAGTTTACTTCCAAGTTTTCTAAATCCATTCCAAGTAATCATCCAAGATCAAGAAACCTTTATTACTTACAGTAGGTTATCTTTCTAATACAAGGTAATAATCATATTCAAACTTTAATTCAATTTCTATAACTATAACAATCTTATTTCGAGTGAAAATCTTACTTGAAATTGTTTTCGTGTCATGATTCTGCTTCAAGAACATTCAAGCCATCCAAGGATCCTTTGAAGCTAGATCTATTTTTCTCATTTCCAGTAGGTTTATCCAAGGAAATTGAGGTAGTAATGATGTTCATAACATCATTCGATTCATACATATAAAGCTATCTTATTCGAAGGTTTAAACTTGTAATCACTAGAACATAGTTTAGTTAATTCTAAACTTGTTCACAAATAAAAGTTAATCCTTCTAACTTGACTTTTAAAATCAACTAAATACATGTTCTATATCTATATGATATGCTAACTTAATGATTTCAAATCCTGGAAACACGAAAAATACCGTAAAACCAGATTTACGCCGTCGTAGTAACACCGGGGGCTGTTTTGGGTTAGTTAATTAAAAACTATGATAAACTTTGATTTAAAAGTTGTTATTCTGGGAAAATGATTTTTATTATGAACATGAAACTATATCCTAAAATTATGGTTAAACTCAAAGTGGAAGTATGTTTTCTAAAATGGTCATCTAGACGTCGTTCTTTCGACTGAAATGACTACCTTTACAAAAACGACTTGTAACTTATTTTTCCGACTATAAACCTATACTTTTTATTTTTAGATTCATAAAATAGAGTTCAGTTTGAAACCATAGCAAATTGATTCACTCAAAACGGATTTAAAATGAAGAAGTTATGGGTAAAACAAGATTGGATAATTTTTCTCATTTTAGCTACGTGAAAATTGGTAACAAATCTATTCCAACCATAACTTAATCAACTTGTATTGTATATTATGTAATCTTGAGATACCATAGACACGTATACAATGTTTCGACCTATCATGTCGACACATCTATATATATTTCGGAACAACCATAGACACTCTATATGTGAATGTTGGAGTTAGCTATACAGGGTTGAGGTTGATTCCAAAATATATATAGTTTGAGTTGTGATCAATACTGAGATACGTATACACTGGGTCGTGGATTGATTCAAGATAATATTTATCGATTTATTTCTGTACATCTAACTGTGGACAACTAGTTGTAGGTTACTAACGAGGACAGCTGACTTAATAAACTTAAAACATCAAAATATATTAAAAGTGTTGTAAATATATTGTGAACATACTTTGATATATATGTATATATTGTTATAGGTTCGTGAATCAACCAGTGGCCAAGTCTTACTTCCCGACGAAGTAAAAATCTGTGAAAGTGAGTTATAGTCCCACTTTTAAAATCTAATATTTTTGGGATGAGAATACATGCAGGTTTTATAAATGATTTACAAAATAGACACAAGTACGTGAAACTACATTCTATGGTTGAATTATCGAAATCGAATATGCCCCTTTTTATTAAGTCTGGTAATCTAAGAATTAGGGAACAGACACCCTAATTGACACGAATCCTAAAGATAGATCTATTGGGCCTAACAAACCCCATCCAAAGTACCGGATGCTTTAGTACTTCAAAATTTATATCATATCCGAAGGGTGTCCCAGAATGATGGGGATATTCTTATATATGCATCTTGTTAATGTCGGTTACCAGGTATTCACCATATGAATGATTTTTATCTCTATGTATGGGATGTGTATTGAAATATGAAATCTTGTAGTTATTGTTACGATTTGATATATATAGGTTAAACCTATAACTCACCAACATTTTTATTGACGTTTAAAGCATGTTTATTCTCAGGTGAATACTAAGAGCTTCCGCTGTTGCATACTAAAATAAGGACAAGATTTGGAGTCCATGTTTGTATGATATTGTGTAAAAACTGCATTCAAGAAACTGATTTCGATGTAACATATTTGTATTGTAAACCATTATGTAATGGTCGTGTGTAAACAGAATATTTTAGATTATCATTATTTGATAATCTACGTAAAGCTTTTTAAACCTTTATTTATGAAATAAAGGTTATGGTTTGTTTTAAAAATGAATGCAGTCTTTGAAAAACGTCTCATATAGAGGTCAAAACCTCGCAACGAAATCAATTAATATGGAAAGTTTTTAATCAATAAGAAAGGGACATTTCAGTTGGTATCCGAGCGTTGGTCTTAGAGAACCATAAAATTTGCATTAGTGTGTCTTATCGAGTTTGTTAGGATGCATTAGTGAGTCTGAACTTCGACCGTGTTTTCTTTAAAAATGATTGCTTAACATTTTTGTTGGAAACTATATATTATTAACATGTATATATTATGTGATATATTAATCTCTTAACATGTTTGATATTGTGTGATAGATGTCTACCTCTAGCACAAATCCTATTGACTCACCTAATAATAACGAAGAGTCGAATATATATTGGACTGATTCACAAGTTCCCGAAGAAGAACCGGAAGAAGAATCAGAACCGGAAGAAGAATCAGAACCGGAAGAGGAGGAACCAGAGGAGGAAATAGAACCGGTGGGGGAAATAATAAAACGGTTAAGTAAAAGAAAATCCTCAACTAACCGACCAAGGTTAATTATGGTCAATGGTGTTTCCGCCAAGGAAGCAAAATATTGGGAGGATTACCAATTCTCCGATGAATCGGATTCCGACGAGAATTCCGATGATGTTATAGAAATTACTCTAACTGAATTTAAAAAGGCAAAAGAAAATAATAAGGGAAAGGGCATAAAAATAGAGAAATCTAATTCCAACCCCGATGAACTTTATATGTATCGTCAACCCCCGAAGCCCTTAAGTTGTAACAATGACCCGGGAACCTCTAAACCACCAGGTTTTTCTAAACCGTTGTGGAAAACGACAGCTCGTATTAGGGGAACATCATATATCCCTAGAAACTTGGCAAAACGAACCAAAACCGAAGAAGAAGAAACGAGCAAGTCGGAATAAGATAGTTGTATTCGTGTGGTGTAATATATGTAATATAGTGTGCTTATGCTTTATGATATATGCTTGTATTAATAAGTAATTTTTTTTTTTAATCTAACTCTTGTCTATTTTACAGTATAAAAACACAAAATGGATAGACAACCCAATATTTTAAGAGACCTACCCGGAGACATGATTGATGAAATCTTGTCTAGAGTCGGTCAGAATTCTTCGGCACAACTATTTACGGCGAAATCAGTTTGTAAGACATTCGAAGAACGTTCCAAGAATGTCTTGGTTTATAAGAGACTTTCGTTTGAAAGATGGGGGATATCACATTGGGAAACCCATAAGTTACGATGTGTTTACTTTGACGCATATATTGCGGGGAACCCAAATGCTATTTTACGCAACGGGTTAAGAAATTATTTTGACTCGATGTATCCGAATATAGGACTTCATGATTTAGAAAAAGTGGCTAACATGCAACATAAAGAAGCATGCTATGCTTACGAGTTAGTAATGTTCGCTTCTCACCAAAGTGAGAAAAAGAACATCGGGCTACAACTATTAAACAAAACGTTTCCACAAGTGACGGAGTCGGTAATTGAGGTAAGAAATGAGGTTTTTAGGTTATATTACGAGACTGTTGGTCATTACGTAACCCTCGTCCCTTTGATGACGTTACAACACGCTGTCTTATCAATGGCCATAACGGTTATGTTCCATAAGACCAAGGATGGGAAGTAGTCCTAGTAAAACCAGAATGCATGACTTGTTTCTGGACGTATGAATTACGTGTCTTTATTGCCTTTGCTGAACGACTTGTGTACTAGCTAGAATTATCTTCACAACTATCTTGTATCAAAGTTATTGTGTGCTATATTTCATGCTTTATGTAAAATAAGCGGTATTGTAAGTTTGTAAAATATTGTATAAAAGTTTGAACGCGAAATATTATTATAATCAGTTTTTCATATAGAATTGTAGTAGTTGAATTGTATATTAGCTACTAAGTATGAACTTAACGGGTAGGTACTACCCGAATTTAAACTTATAAAACACTAATATGAAGAAAAAGCTTTTATAAATAAGTTCATATTATGCTACGAAATACTATTAACTACTCTTAATATTCTGTATGATTAACTTGTTCCATTTGACTATTTTGAAGGAAATGGCACCGACTACTCGACACACCGTGAATATGAATGAAGAGAATTTCGTACTTTTCTAGCTTCAAACATAGCCGCAGTACAGGCTACGCTATATACCAACAATAACCTTGGATCTAGCAGTACAGGAAATCGTGTAGGATGCACCTACAAAGAATTCACTGCCTGCATACCTTTGGAATTTGATGGAACCGAAGGACCGATCGGATTGAAACGGTGGACCGAGAAGGTCAAATCGATGTTTGCCATAAGTAAGTGTACTAAAGAGGACAAAGTGAAGTACGCTACGCATACCTTCACAGGTTCTGCGTTAACATGGTGGAATACCTATCTAGAGCAAGTGGGACAAGATGATGCGTACGTACTACCGTGGTCAGCATTCAAGCACTTGATGAACGAGATGTACCGTCCCAGAACCGAGGTCAATAAGCTCAAGACAGAACTTAGAGGGTTACGAACCCAAGGATTTGATATTACCACGTACGAAAGACGATGTACAGAATTGTGCCTATTGTGTCCGGGAGCGTTCGAAGATGAGGAAGAGAAGATCGACGCGTTTGTGAAAGGATTACCGGAAAGAATCCAAGAAGATATAAGTTCACACGAGCCCGCCTCCATACAACAGGCATGTAGAATGGCTCACAAACTAGTGAACCAGATTGAGGAAAGAATTAAAGAACAGACGGCTGAAGAGGCCAATGTAAAGCAAGTCAAAAGAAAGTGGGAGGAAAACGGTGATAAGAATCACCAATACAACAACAACAGCAATTACAATAATAATCGCAACAATTATCCCAACAATCGCAACATCAATCGCAACTACAACAAACGGCCCAACAACAACAACAACAACAACAACAACAGCAACTACAACAATCATCCCAACAACAATAACAACCGCAACAACAACAACAATCAGAAGCAGCTATGCCAAAGGTGTGAAAAGTATCACTCGGGGTTCTGCACCAAATTTTGCAACAAGTGTAAAAGAAATGGTCATAGCGCGGCGAAGTGTGAGGTCTACGGACCAGGGGTTAACAGAACGAAAGGAACAAATGGTGTCGGAATGAGTAATGGCAGAGCAAGTAGTGTCGGAGCAAGTTATGCCAATGTAGTTTGTTATAAATGTGGAAAACCGGGCCACATTATTAGAAATTTCCCGAACCAGGAGAACACGAATGGACAAGGCCGCGGAAGAGTTTTCAATATTAATGCGGCAGAGGCACAGGAAGACCCGGAGCTTGTTACGGGTACGTTTCTTATTGACAATAAATCTGCTTACGTTTTATTTGATTCGGGTGCGGATAGAAGCTATATGAGTAGAGATTTTTGTGCTAAATTAAGTTGTCCATTGACGCCGTTGGATAGTAAATTTTTACTCGAATTAGCAAACGGTAAATTAATTTCAGCAGATAATATATGCCGGAATCAAGAAATTAAACTGGTTAGCGAAACATTTAAGATTGATTTGATACCAGTAGAGTTAGGGAGTTTTGATGTGATAATCGGTATGGACTGGTTGAAAGAAGTGAAAGTAGAGATCGTTTGTTACAAAAATGCAATTCGCATTATACGAGAAAAAGGAAAACCCTTAATGGTGTACGGAGAAAAGGGCAACACGAAGCTACATCTTATTAGTAATTTGAAGGCACAAAAACTAATAAGAAAAGGTTGCTATGCTGTTCTAGCACACGTCGAGAAAGTACAAACTGAAGAAAAGAGCATAAATGATGTTCCCGTCGCAAAAGAATTTCCCGATGTATTTCTGAAAGAATTACCGGGACTACCTCCACTTCGATCTGTTGAGTTTCAAATAGATCTTGTACCAGGAGCTACACCAATAGCTCGTGCTCCTTATAGACTCGCACCCAGCGAGATGAAAGAACTGCAAAGTCAACTGCAAGAACTATTAGAACGTGGTTTCATTCGACCAAGCACATCACCATGGGGAGCTCCTGTTTTGTTTGTCAAGAAGAAGGATGGTACATTTAGGTTGTGTATTGACTACAGAGAGTTGAACAAACTTACCATCAAAAACCGTTATCCACTGCCGAGAATTGACGACTTATTTGATCAACTACAAGGCTCGTCGGTTTATTCGAAGATCGATTTACGTTCTGGATATCATCAAATGCGAGTAAAGGAGGATGATATTCCAAAAACTGCTTTTAGGACGCGTTATGGTCATTACGAGTTTATGGTTATGCCGTTTGGATTGACTAACGCACCAGCTGTGTTCATGGACCTTATGAATCGAGTGTATGGGCCATATCTTGACAAGTTTGTCATTGTTTTCATCGATGACATACTTATTTACTCAAATAATGATCAAGAGCACGAAGAACATTTGAGAAAAGTGCTAGAAGTATTGAGGAAAGAAAAACTGTACGCTAAGTTTTCAAAGTGTGCATTTTGGTTGGAAGAAGTTCAATTCCTCGGCCACATAGTGAACAAAGAAGGTATCCAGGTGGACCCGGCAAAGATCGAAACCGTTGAAAAGTGGGAAACCCCAAAAACTCCTAAGCATATACGTCAATTTTTAGGATTGGCTGGTTACTACAGAAGATTCATCCAAGATTTCTCCAAAATAGCAAAACCCTTGATTGCATTAACGCATAAAGGGAAGAAATTTGAATGGAAGGATGAACAAGAGGAGGCGTTTCAATTATTGAAGAAAAAGCTAACTACGGCACCTATATTGTCATTGCCTGAAGGGAATGATGATTTTGTGATTTATTGTGACGCATCAAAGCAAGGTCTCGGTTGTGTATTAATGCAACGAATGAAGGTGATTGCTTATGCGTCTATACAATTGAAGATTCACGAGCAAAATTATACGACGCGTGATTTGGAATTAGGCGCGGTTGTTTTTGCATTAAAGACTTGGAGGCACTACTTATATGGGGTCAAAAGTATTATATATACCGACCACAAAAGTCTTCAACACATATTTAATCAGAAACAACTGAATATGAGGCAGCGTAGGTGGATTGAATTGTTGAATGATTATGACTTTGAGATTCGTTACCACCCGGGGAAGGCAAATGTGGTAGCCGACGCCTTGAGCAGAAAGGACAGAGAACCCATTCGAGTAAAATCTATGAATATAATGATTCACACTAACCTTACTACTCAAATAAAGGAGGCGCAACAAGGAGTTTTAAAAGAGGGAAATTTAAACGATGAAATACCCAAAGGATCGGAGAAGCATCTTAATATTCGGGAAGACGGAACCCGATATAGGGCTGAAAGAATTTGGGTACCAAAATTTGGAGATATGAGAGAAATGGTACTTAGAGAAGCTCATAAAACCAGATACTCAATACATCCTGGAACGGGGAAGATGTACAAGGATCTTAAGAAACATTTTTGGTGGCCAGGTATAAAGCCGATATTGCTAAATATGTAGGAGAATGTTTGACGTGTTCTAAGGTCAAAGCTGAACATCAGAAGCCATCAGGTCTACTACAACAACTTGAAATCCCAGAATGGAAATGGGAAAACATTACCAAGGATTTCATTACTAAATTGCCAAGGACTGCAAGTGGTTATGATACTATTTGGGTAATAGTTGATCGTCTCACCAAGTCAGCACACTTCCTGCCAATAAGAGAAGATGACAAGATGGAGAAGTTAGCACGACTGTATTTGAAGGAAGTCATCTCCAGACATGGAATACCAATCTCTATTATCTCTGATAGGGATGGCAGATTTATTTCAAGATTCTGGTAGACATTACAGCAAGCATTAGGAACTCGTCTAGACATGAGTACTGCCTATCATCCACAAACTGATGGGCAGAGTGATACAAACGCTTGAAGACATGCTACGAGCATGTGTTATTAATTTCGGAAACAGTTGGGATCGACATCTACCGTTAGCAGAATTTTCCTACAACAACAGCTACCATTCAAGCATTGAGATGGCGCCGTTTGAAGCACTTTATGGTAGAAAGTGCAGGTCTCCGATTTGTTGGAGTGAAGTGGGGGATAGACAGATTACGGGTCCGGAGATTATACTAGAAACTACCGAGAAGATCATCCAAATTCAACAACGGTTGAAAACCGCCCAAAGTCGACAAAAGAGCTACGCTGACATTAAAAGAAAAGATATAGAATTTGAAATTGGAGAGATGGTCATGCTTAAAGTTGCACCTTGGAAAGGCGTTGTTCGATTTGATAAACGAGGGAAATTAAATCCAAGGTATATTGGACCATTCAAGATTATTGATCGTGTCGGACCAGTAGCTTACCGACTTGAGTTACCTCAACAATTCGTGGCTGTACATAACACTTTCCATGTCTCGAATTTGAAGAAATGTTTTGCTAAAGAAGATCTCACTATTCCGTTAGATGAAATCCAAATCAACGAAAAACTTCAATTCATCGAAGAACCCGTCGAAATAATGGATCGTGAGGTTAAAAGACTTAAGCAAAACAAGATACCAATTATTAAGGTTCGATGGAATGCACGTAGAGGACCCGAGTTCACCTGGGAGCTTGAATATCAGATGAAGAAGAAATACCCGCATTTATTTCCAGAAGATACGTCAACACCTCCAACTGCTTAAAATTTCGGGACGAAATTTATTTAATGGGTAGGTACTGTAGTGACCCGAACTTTTCCATGTTTATATATATATTAAATGAAATTGTTATTTACATGATTAAGTGTTTCCAACATGTTAAGCAATCAAACTTGTTAAGACTTGATTAATTGAAATAGGTTTCATATAGACAATTGACCACCCAAGTTGACCGGTGATTCACGAACGTTAAAACTTGTAAAAACTATACGATGACATATATATGGTTATATATATAGTTAACATGATTTTATTATAAGTATGTATCTCATTAGGTATTTTAACAATGAGTTATATACATAAAAATGAGACTATTAATTTAAGAAACTTGAAAACGATATATATAACGATTATCGTTATAACAACGTCTTACTAGGTACATATGAATCATATTAAGATATTGATACACTTGGTTAATTATGTTAAATTATAAGTAAATATATTATTAAGTGTATTAACAATGAAATACATATGTAAAAATAAGACTACTAACTTAATGATTTCGAAACGAGACATATATGTAACGATTATCGTTGTAAAGACATTTAACTGTATATATATCATACTAAGATATATTATATATCATAATATCATGATAATATAACAATTTAACATCTCATTTGTTATAATAAACAATGGGTTAACAACATTCAATAAGATCGTTAACCTAAAGGTTTCAAAACAACATTTACATGTAACGACTAACGATGACTTAACGACTCAGTTAAAATGTATATACATGTAGTGTTTTAATATGTATTCATACACTTTTGAAAGACTTCAAGACACTTATTAAAATACTTCTACTTAACAAAAATGCTTACAATTACATCCTCGTTCAGTTTCATCAACAATTCTACTCGTATGCACCCGTATTCGTACTCGTACAATACACAGCTTTTAGATGTATGTACTATTGGTATATACACTCCAATGATCAGCTCTTAGCAGCCCATGTGAGTCACCTAACACATGTGGGAACCATCATTTGGCAACTAGCATGAAATATCTCATAAAATTACAAAAATATGAGTAATCATTCATGACTTATTTACATGAAAACAAAATTACATATCCTTTATATCTAATCCATACACCAACGACAAAAAACACCTACAAACACTTTCATTCTTCAATTTTCTTTATCTAATTGATCTCTCTTAAGTTCTATCTTCAAGTTCTAAGTGTTCTTCATAAATTCCAAAAGTTCTAGTTTCATAAAATCAAGAATACTTCCAAGATTGCAAGTTTACTTCCAAGTTTTCTAAATCCATTCCAAGTAATCATCCAAGATCAAGAAACCTTTGTTACTTATAGTAGGTTATCTTTCTAATACAAGGTAATAATCATATTCAAACTTTAATTCAATTTCTATAACTATAACAATCTTATTTCGAGTGAAAATCTTACTTGAAATTGTTTTCGTGTCATGATTCTGCTTCAAGAACTTTCAAGCCATCCAAGGATCCTTTGAAGCTAGATCTATTTTTCTCATTTCCAGTAGATTTATCCAAGGAACTTGAGGTAGTAATGATGTTCATAACATCATTTGATTCATACATATAAAGCTATCTTATTCGAAGGTTTAAACTTGTAATCACTAGAACATAGTTTAGTTAATTATAAACTTGTTCGCAAATAAAAGTTAATCCTTCTAACTTGACTTTTAAAATAAATTAAACACATGTTCTATATCTATATGATATGCTAACTTAATGATTTAAAATTTTGGAAACACGAAAAACACCGTAAAACCGGATTTACGCCGTCGTAGTAACACCGCGGGCTGTTTTGGGTTAGTTAATTAAAAACTATGATAAACTTTGATTTAAAAGTTGATATTCTGGTAAAATGATTTTTATTATGAACATGAAACTATATCCAAAAATTATGGTTAAACTCAAAGTGGAAATATGTTTTCTAAAATGGTCATCTAGACGTCGTTCTTTTGACTGAAATGACTATCTTTACAAAAACGACTTGTAACTTATTTTTCTGACTATAAACCTATACTTTTTCTATTTATATTCATAAAATAGAGTTCAATATGAAACCATAGCAAATTGATTCACTCAAAACGGATTTAAAATGAAGAAGTTATGGGTAAAACAAGATTGGATAATTTTTCTCATTTTAGCTATGTGAAAATTGGTAACAAATCTATTCCAACCATAACTTAATCAACTTGTATTGTATATTATGTAATCTTGAGATACCATAGACACGTATACAATGTTTCGACCTATCATGTCGACACATCTATATATATTTCGGAACAACCATAGACACTCTATATGTGAATGTTGGAGTTAGCTATACAGGGTTGAGGTTTATTCCAAAATATATATAGTTTGAGTTGTGATCAATACTGAGATACGTATACACTGGGTCGTGGATTGATTCAAGATAATATTTATCGATTTATTTCTGTACATCTAACTGTGGACAACTAGTTGTAGGTTACTGTGATGACCCGGAAATTTCTGACCAAATTTAAACTTAATCTTTGTATGATTAACATTTTCGACACGATAAGCAAAGTCTGTAAAACTGAATCTCAAAATTTTTTAACTACTTTTATATATTTAAATACCTTTCGGTTGTTTTCGACGATTCGCGAACAATTATATGTAAATAGATACATATATACTATAACTTGAAAAGGTAACAATGTATTAATTATTTGATACCGTACATTAAACTTATTGGTTTAAATATCTATTTGAATATATATGATAAGTTGAAATATTTATTATTAAAATTTATTTATAAATAACTTCCAATGTGTATTTAAAAAAACTGATTTATATATATTAAAAAGATATATACATATATATAATTTCAAGTTATTTAGTAAACGATAGTAACATTTCAAATTGCTACAGTACCCAAAATGCTACAGTGTTTTTAAAAATCACTATTTGCTACAGTGAAATTGACTTTGCTACAGTAAAAATTGACTTTGCTACAGTAACTTTGCTACAGTGGTATATTTTATGGATGATTTAAGACTATATTTTGACAAAGGTACGATTCACGAAACGTAAAGTACAAGTTTTCTCAGCGTACGAAAGGGCGTTCGAAAAACCGGAACCGGGACATAAGTCGAGTGACAACGTACGACTTATCGGAACAAAAATTACAAGTCAACTATGCACGTGAATTTAATATAATATATAATTAATTAATTTAAATTATATATATTATATTTATATTTATTTTATATTATGTCGACAAGCTAGGAGCCAAAACAATGTGAGCTGTCCCTGGTCCTCATGCGAGTCGCATGGCCAGAAGGCCATTTCCATGCGAGTCGCATGACTCCAGATTTCAGGCCACATCTATAAATTTCAGTGTTTTCGCTCGATTTAAATCACACACATACACAAATATATATATACTCCGTAATATTATTTATTATTTATTATTATTATTATTATTATTATTATTATTATTATTATTATTATTATTATTATTATTATTATTATTAATAAGATTATTATTAATCTTATTATTTTTTTTTATTTATTATTATTAGTGTTATTATTTTTGCGATACAAAAATAATAATGTACAAAAAAATATTACGACGGAGTGATGTCCAAGTAATTTTCAAAACGAGTTTCCGAGCGAGCTAGAGCTAAGGAAAATATGGGTTATTGCCAAGGAAATTATGGGTAATGTTCGGGGGTATTTTTGTGAATCAAACCTCGTGTTTATCATCTCCGATGCGTCTACGTGCTTTCCTGCAATATTGTATATCAATATTAAACTGTGAGTTTCATAAGATCCCTTTTACTCTCTACATTTTTGGGCTGAGAATACATGCAATTTATTTTAAAAACAATGGATACAAGTACATACTAAATTCTACACTGAGTTTGAACCGAAAATCCCTTAGCTTTGGTAACTAGTAACTGCCAGTTATAAGAACTGGTGGGCGCGAGTAGTAGTATATGGATCCATAGGGCTTGATATCCCCGTCCGAGCTAGAGCACTAGCCTTTTAACGGACGTATGCTATTTGAGAAGCGTACACGTTGGTTTGCGTGTATTATTAAGATGATTATACAAAGGGTACAAATTATATATATGTTAAAGTTTAGTTACCAGGGTGCTCAATTTCGTAGAATATTTTGATAAACGTTTCTGGATGAAACAACTAAAATCTTGTGATCCACTTTTATATACAGATTATACGAAACACTAAAACTATGAACTCACCAACCTTTGTGTTGACACTTGTTAGCATGTTTATTCTCAGGTTTCCTAGAAGTCTTCCGCTGTTTGCTTAGATGTTAGACAAGCTGTGTGCATGGAGTCTTGCATGACATATTTTTCAAGGAAACGTTGCATTCACCAAATCATCACCATGTATCTTATTTTGACTGCATTGTCAATGGAAGTACTGTTGTAAACTATTATTTATGGTGATTGTCTATATGTAGAAATCATTAGATGTCGAAAACCTTTGATTTAAATATTCATTTATGGTGTGCCTTTTCAAAAGAATGCAATGTTTACAAAACGTATCATAGAGGTCAAATACCTCGCAATGAAATCAATGAATGACGTGTTCGTCCATATGGATTTGGACCGATCGTCACAGTTACTAACGAGGACAACTGACTTAATAAACTTAAAACATCAAAATATATTAAAAGTGTTGTAAATATATTTTGAACATACTTTGATATATATGTATATATTGTTATAGGTTCGTGAATCAACCAGTGGTCAAGTCTTACTTCCCGACGAAGTAAAAATCTGTGAAAGTGAGTTATAGTCCCACTTTTAAAATCTAATTTTTGAGATGAGAATACATGCAGGATTTATAAATGATTTACAAAATAGACACAAGTATGTGAAACTACATTCTATGGTTGAATTATCGAAATCGAATATGCCCCTTTTTATTAAGTCTGGTAATCTAAGAATTAGGGAACAGACACCCTAATTGACGCATCCTAAAGATAGATCTATTGGGCCTAACAAACCCCATCCAAAGTAACTTATGCTTTAGTACTTCGAAATTTATATCATATCCGAAGGGTGTCCCAGAATGATGGGGATATTCTTATATATGCATCTTGTTAATGTCGGTTACCAGGTGTTCACCATATGAATGATTTTTATCTCTATGTATGGGATGTGTATTGAAATATGAAATCTTGTGGTCTATTGTTACGATTTGATATATATAGGTTAAACCTATAACTCACCAACATTTTTATTGACGTTTAAAGCATGTTTATTCTCAGGTGAATACTAAGAGCTTCCGCTGTTGCATACTAAAATAAGGACAAGATTTGGAGTCCATGTTTGTATGATATTGTGTAAAAACTGCATTCAAGAAACTGATTTCGATGTAACATATTTGTATTGTAAACCATTATGTAATGGTCGTGTGTAAACAGGATATTTTAGATTATCATTATTTGATAATCTACGTAAAGCTTTTTAAACCTTTATTTATGAAATAAAGGTTATGATTTGTTTTAAAAATGAATGCAGTCTTTGAAAAACGTCTCATATAGAGGTCAAAACCTCGCAACGAAATCAATTAATATGGAACGTTTTTAATCAATAAGAACGGGACATTTCACGATTTATACTCCAATTTCTATTTCGGAGCTTCCTTCTTTCATTTCCTCTTCTTGCGATCAAACACCACTTGTAACGGTCCAGAATTCATAGATATGAATTTCAGAATAAATATAATTAATGTTCTAAGAAGAAGTTTGCAATGGCACGATCTTGATTTGTCAAATTACCAGAATGCCTCGGAAAAGACTGAATCATCAAAAAAAAATATTTTCTTGATATGTTTAGAGATTAAGCAGAATACATGAGTCGTGTAACATGGCACATGATGACCTTATGATATGTGAATCATCACTTTCCATTTAGAAACTCAGCATGAATTACTGTAATATAATCACGTTGATCAAGTGTCATTATATTATACTAATTCATGCTTCAGTTCCCAACACTACTTCAAAAATATTCTTATTTCAAACTTGAAGGTTTCAAAATTTAGAAACTAAAATAGTTTCTTTTATGATGTAATACAGATAGCGCGAAGAGGTAAATGATTTCAGATAAGAATAATTATGGAAATATTTCCAGAAATATGAAGGATATTTATAAGGAAAGATACGATGATATTTTAGAATTTCTAATATCAGATGATGATGAAGAATATTGTCCACTAGGGTTTAGAGTCAGGAGCAAGGTATTTGATAATGACTTTAGCAGATACTGAATCATTTGGATTCTTTGAAGGCAGGTTTAGTCTTTGTGATTTGTCCACAGCCTCCTTCATACTTTGCTCAATCCGTTTTCCAGTTCCAAACCTTCTCTTTTTCTGAGCTTTGCCAACACACTATTCTTTATCTTCAAACTTTTTACTGTTAATGTCATTTACAGTTTTTGCTGCTTCATTAGTATTTTTTAAAATTTCGAGAACTAGTTCGCAGTTTAGGGTGTTTTTCAGAAACTTTACATTCAAAGTATATAAGTCCAGAAGATAGATGTTATATGTTCACATATAACTGTTGGCGTAGACATGCTGCGAGGTTTTCAAAATACTGATTGCTGATTCCCAGTAATTGGCATGAAAATTCTTGTTACAAGATGCAGATAAGTAAATGATGTGGTTTCGATAATTATAATGATTTTTCGGAAAGTCAAAGATCAGTGAAGTTGTTGGTAAGTTTATTGCTAATGTGGTGGAACATAAACCGTTTTCCGTTAGCGATGGCAAAAGAGCAGCGTATATATCGAGGTTATAATAAGACTGTTTTGACTGAAAACTCAAAGTTGACTTGCTGGAGCTGTGACAAAACTGACTACTTTGGAAAGGGATTGCAAGGTTATTTTAGCTAATAAATGTCAAAGGGTCGGACACGGATATGTGTTAAACTATGACTTTGGTTTCAAGAGTCGTTCAAATACATAACTGTGGGGAACATGTGGTTGGATCATCATCTCGATTGTTCATTATTTGAAGTGTCTTCAGGAATTTCGAAGGTTTTGAACACCGATTGTAATCGTTAATATACATATGATGTTCTAGTACAGTTTTGAAGTCAAAGTATAGTTTTGAAAGATGTATGAATCTAAGAGTGATGATATCGGTTATACTTTGAATTGAATTCTGTGATTTCAAAATCAGAATATGTATTTGAATTTGAATGAGTATGGTTGTTTTGATTTCTATGAAAGAATGTATATTGTTATGAAAATAATGAGTGTAGTTGATGTTGCTGAATCAGATTCGAAGAATGTAACATATTAATTGTGAATTTATCTATCTCTCAGGCATTACCTACCCGTTAAAAAAGATTTCACAATTAATATTTTGTACAAAAGAATTTTATTACAGTCTTTATGAAAATATATATGTATATATTTTCTTCAGATGTAACATAGATTTAATGAGTTAATATTAAATTAAACTCATTTGATTTACGGTTGAAATTAGAATTGAATAGTCCATAAGACTTTAGAAATTACATAAGTATTTCTTCAATGATATTGAAATTATGAATCAATACTTTGTTATTTGTTGATACATGATGTTGGTTTTCGTGAAATTCTTGTGAATTTCGCAAGGTACGAATGATGTTATTTGAAAAGTTTCGAGTACATCGATGATGAAAGTGTAAAATCAAACATATATTTGAATAATACACTTGTTTTATTATGAATTGAAATTTATTGAATTGAGACAGAGTTTATAGTTAACAATGGTTATGTTGCAGACGAAGGACGTACATTATTGCATATTAGTAATATGAATTAACTGAGTAGTTAAGATTCACACATAATAGCTTAGTACGGAAAGATTTATTATGGTTTAAAAATTTATATATATATATATATATATATATATATATATATATATATATATATAAGATATACATACAAATCCTTCAGTGGAAATGAGTTAATACTTCATAACTCGTTGAGATGACATACTTGTTGTTGATTTATAATGATATCCACGGTGAGTCTTGAACTGGCGAGGCTTGTGATGTTAGAGGTGCTGCTGATTTCTGACGATGTTGACGGTACTGTTGATGCTGTTGGTAAAACAAGTCTAGCTTGTAAACTGCGCACCATTCTATCAGGGTTTCTACTCTTCCTTCTATCATTTCGGTTCACTCATCTGATTTATGGTTAGGGCTAGAATAGATAATCTCTAAGACTTTGGAGATTACATAATCGTCGCGGAGTATTTCTTCAATGAAGTTATGAATCAATACTTCATCGTTTATTGTTGTTGGTATTCCTTGGTATCTACAGAGCATATAACATTGGTGCTCGTGGGACAGATTGTAAAGTTGAAGTTTACGACGCGGTTGTGATTGGGGGTGGTAATGGCACTTTTGGTGTTGATGATGGTGGTACTGGTTATGCTGATGGTGCTGCTTCTGGTGTTTGTAACCTTTGCACCATATTCTCCAAAGCCACTACCCGAGCGCGAAGCTCATTAACTTCTTCTATTACACCCGGGGTGATTGTCGGTTCAGACGAGTGGATAAATAAGATCTAGAATTTGGTATAGTATATAATCGTGACGATATACTCTGGAAATGAGAGAGAAAATGGTGTTTCTTACAGGTTCACCGGTAAGTGCTTCAGGTTCATCGCCAAGAGGGCAAGGTGGTGGATGGAAGGGATCACCTTCTTCTTGTCTCCAATGGTTGAGAAGGCTACGATCCCATCCCCAATTCATCCAGAATAGATGATGGCTGATTGGTTGATCCATTCCAGTCACACTGCTTTCGGAGCTTGAGTGATACTCCATATCGGAATAGCTGTCGGAATCCGTGGAATTGGAACTGGTTGCAGGATCCATCTCGTACAGAGTAGGGTAATGATTTTCCGATATGAGGAAGGTTATAAGACTTAGATTTGGTATCCTTTAATATATAAATTACATATGTATATATAATACCAAAATCCCATAAATTATGGAGGAATCTTTGTAATATGTCAGGCAAAGTTTACAGTAACATATACGTTAAGATATGCATTAGCAGATACGCTAAGATATGAATTTTGTCTATACACTATTTATGCAATCAATGCAGTAAGATGTATCTAGACTAAGAATGATGAGCATGTAATTTACGACAAGAATGATAAGCAAAAATTTTTGACATGCAGACACGGTCGAAGTCCAGACTCACTAATGCATCCTAACATCTATCAGTTGACACACTAATGCAAGACCTGGTTCGCTAAGACCACCGCTCTGATACCTCATGTAAAGACCCGTCCTAATCCGTAAGGACGAATACAATAACATATGATTACATTGCGAGGTATTTGACCTCTATATGATACATTTTACAAACATTGCATTCGTTTTTAAAAGACAAACTTTCTTTACATCAAAAATTGACAGCATGCATACCATTTCATAATACATCCAACTATAATTGACTTAATAATAATCTTGATGAACTCAACAACTCGAATGCAACGTCTTTCGAAATATGTCATGAATGACTCCAAGTAATATCCTTAAAATGAGCTAATGCACAGCGGAAGATTTCTTTTAATACCTGAGAATAAACATGCTTTAAAGTATCAACCAAAAGGTTGGTGAGTTCATTAGTTTATCATAAATAATCATTTCCAATAATTTTAATAGACCACCAGATTTTCATTTCCATTTCTCATAAATATACATCCCATACATAGAGACAAAAATCATTCATATAGATTGAACACCTGATAATCGACCTTAACAAGATGCATATAAAATATCCCCATCATTCCGGGACAACTTCGGACATGATAAATTCTCCATCATTCCGGGACAACTTTGGACATGATAAGTTTGCCATCATTCCTGGACAACTTCGGACATGATAAATTCGAAGTACTAAAGCATCCGGTACTTTGGATGAGGCTTGTTGGGCCCAATAGATCTATCTTTAGGATTCGCGTCAATTAGGGTGTCTGTTCCCTAATTCTTAGATTACCAAACTAAAAAGAGGCATATTCGATTCGATAATCCAACCATAGACAATTTACAAATTTCAACTTGGTTGTACGATCGATTAGTATGTTTATCAATTAAGGAGACAGGAAACAAAAATTAAATACAATTTGATGGTAACTGGAAATTGAATTTGATCCTTTAATTATAAATACGTATTTATCTATATTAGTATATGTATATACCGTATTAATATAAATATATCTGTATATATATACGTGTATGTATCTGATTTCTTTTATCTTTATTAATAAATATATTCGTGTACTAATAATAATATTAATAATATATAAATAATAATAATAATAAAATTAATAATAATGATAATGATATCCATAATTGTAATAATAATAATAAATATATTAATAATAATAATAAATAAATAAAAAATGATAATTTTAATAATTTTAATAATAATAATCATAATAAAATGATAATAATAATATTATCAATAATACTAACATTACTTATAATAATATTAATGATAATAATAATATTAATAATAATATTAATATCTCAACTTATACATATCAGTTTCATATATATATCCATATATATATATATATATATATATATATATATATATATATATATATATATATATATATATATATATATATATATATATATATATATATATATATATATATATATATATATATATATATATAGTGGACCAATCCATGAATAAGCACTAAATGGGGGCACAAACTGGATAAGTAAAATTTCAAATTTTTTTTTTTAAAAAAACGATCCTTTAATATGCAAATAGAAGAAAACGAAAAAATTTTAAAAAGTTTTTGAACAAAATCGTTCGAAAATCGATGATGAATGGTAAACATCGATGATGAATGGTAAAAATTAATGATAAATGGTAAAATTAACCATTCATCTGGTTAATTTATCATTCATTTTTGTTCGCGATGAATGATAAAATTAATCAATGCTAAAAAAAAGCAGATGAATGGTTAATTTAACCATTCATCTGTTTATGATGAATGATAAAAAAACAAATGAATGGTTAATTTAACCATTCATCTGGTTTTTTTAGCATTGATTAATTTTATCATTAATCGTAAACAAGATGAATGATAAATTAACCCGATGAATGGTTAATTTTACCATTCATCATCGATTTTTGAAAGATTTTGAACTTTTTTTTTATGAAAAAAATTGATTAGAGGTGCATTTTAATGCAGATTTATGAATGTAAAAAAAATTCAAAAAAAAAAATTTTATTTTGCTTATCCAGTTTGTACTCCTTTTAAGCTTATCCATGGATCGTGCCCCTATATATATATATATATATATATATATATATATATATATATATATATATATATATATATATATATATATATATATATATATATATATATTATTAGTAATACTGATATTAATATAAATATTAAGGTTTATTTTAATAATAATGAAAGTAATAATATTAATGTAACAACTATATCCTAACTTGTAATTAAATTAGTATATATATTTTTTGTATTATTAATTATGTAATATATAATATATTATATAATAGTATATATTGAATATTTTGTATTTACTCTTTTTAATTTATATTTCACTATACACATAATAATAATTACATAGAGAAATCATATATATGTATTTATATAATTTATTTTGATAGCCACTTTATCATTTTGTATATTATTTTTTTTAATTCTAATAATTAAATTATATTATGTAATTTTAACTTATTATATATATTTACATTTATATATATTTATATATACATATTTATTTACAAATAATTGTTCGTGAATCGTCGGTAATAGTCAAGGTCAAATCAATGTATGAACACAGTTTAAAATCCTCGAGATTTAACTTAACAAACTTTGCTTATCATGTCGGAATAATATAAAGATAAAGTTTATATTTGGTCGGAAATTTTCGGGTCGTCACAACCATCACCTATGATTTACTTCTACTACTACACTCCTTGCTTCATTGCTTCTTCTTCCTGTTCGAATGAAACACCCAAAACCACCATCAACACTCTTATATTTTACTGTTGTTTCTATACATATGTTTTCTTGTGTCAAACGCCATCACCTGCAGCCCATTCTGATCGGACTGCTATTCGCTATTTTATTAGAAATTAATAGGTATCCTAATTGAGTTACTACTGTCCGATTATTATAACATCCTAAAACCAATACCCTACCTCACCACTTTAACTAACAAGACTGCAAAATCGTTTCTGTTTCTAATTCTTTTATATCGAAATATGGCTGTTATTATTTCGTAGTTCATCGTAAGGAAACAAGAATAGATGGGATAAAGTAATTGTTGAATTGGTGGTCACTTTTACGAACAAAAAGAAGAGGGGTGGGGGTTTAGGATGGGGACGTATTCTTGGATCCATAATCCCATGTTCTTCAGCTCCTTTAAATTAAAGTAATCCATGCAACTTTCGAATTGGGCCAAGATCAAAGTTTATTCTGTTGGGTTGCTGCTCGAGTTATCTGTTTCCTTTTCTAACGAAGCCCAAACTGCAGCTACATGATGCTGCTCGAAGCCTTTTCACAGCAAACTGCACTATTTCATTTTTTTTATAAAACACGAATGAAGGAAGTTAGTTGATAAGATATAATGATGATGATGAAGAGATTAAATGGGTTTTGTGAAGAAGAAGAAAAATTGAAACAGAATTAATACGGATTAAATACATTTAAGTGGTGAAATAATACAGAAAGAAACAGATAGCATGATGGTTAAGAGTGATTGTGTTTAACTGAGAGGTCTCGGATTCGAGCCCGGGCAGTGGTGTTTATTTTTAAATGCTTGGTTCTTCAAAGGTTGTATTATATAATTATTATTATTATTATTATTATTATTATTATTATTATTATTATTATTATTATTATTATTATTATTATTATTATTATTATTATTATTACTATTATTAGGAATATAAGTATTATTATTATCATTATTATTATTAATTAAAATCATCGTGTTATTAAGATTAACATTATTAATTAAATTATTATTTTTATCATTATTATCATAATTAGTATTATTATTACTCATTATTAGTATTAGGTATTATTATCAATATTGTTGTTTTCATTATAAAAATAAAATAACTTATTATTATTATTATTATTATTTAAGATTATCATTATCATTTTGTTATTAGTATTATCATTATTAATAAAGTTATTATTATTATTATTATTATTAGTAAATCCTTATTTTCAAAACTATCATTTTAACGAATAACTATATATAACATATAATTAAAGATATAATATAAGTATACGTTTTTAAATAGAATTTAGTATAAATTCTATATAACTACAAATATATGAATAATATATATTAATAAATGAAATTATGTAATTTCCATTATATGTGTTAATAAATATACAATTGATATAGGTTTGTGAATCCGAGGCCAACCTTGCATTGTTCAGTATCGTCGTATGCATATTTTTACTACAAAATATCGTATAGTGAGTTTCATTACTCTCTTTTTAAATGCTTTTGTAATATATATTTTTGAGACTGAGAATACATGCGCTGCTTTTATAAATGTTTGATGAAATAGACACAAGTATTTAAAAACATTCTATGATTGAGTTACGAGTACACCGGATATCACCCTTTTAAGTCTGGTAATCTAAGAATTAGGGAACAGACCCCCTAATTGATGCGAATCCTAAAGATAGATCTATGGGCCTTGACAAGCTCCAGTCAGATAATTTGAACTTCTTTAGTACTTCGATTTTGGTATACAGCCGCCAGCTTTAAAAGGTATGACCTATTTGTGAGGTATACACAACCGTCATATTTAAAAGAGTGGCCTGTTTGTATGCTTTTTGCATGCCGTGCGAAATGCCTGTGTGTGGGGGATATTCTAGATGCATTTTGTTAATGTCGATTACCAAGTGTTAATTTCGTATGAATGATTTTTACAGCAGTGAGCAGACCTCCACAGATTGTTTTCAAAATATGAGTATCTTGTGGTCTATTATATTATTGGAAATGATTGATTATGATAAACTAATGAACTCACCAACCTTTTGGTTGACACTTGAAAGCATGTTTATTCTCATGTATGAAAAAAATCTTTCGCTGTGCATTTGCTCATTTTAAAGATATTACTTGGAGTCATTCATGACATATTTCAAAAGATGTTGCATTCGAATCGTTGAGTTCATCAAGATTATTACTAAGTCACAGATAGTTTGATATATTATGAAATGATATGCATGCCTATCAACTTTCGATGTAAATGAAAGTTTGTCTTTTAAAAACGAATGCAATGTTTGTAAAATGTATCATATAGAGGTCAAATACCTCGCAATAAAACCAATTGATATGAATCGTTTATAATCGATATGAATGGGTTGTTAAACTTGGTATCAGAGCAGTGGTCTTGCGAACCAGGTCTTGCATTAGTGTGTCTAACTGATAGTTGTTTAGATGCATTAGTGGGTCTGGACTTCGACCGTGTCTACATGTCAAAAGTTTTGCTTATCATTTCGTGTCGAAAATTACTTGCTTATCATCCTTAAAGTCTAGACACGTCTTACTGCCTCTATTGCATAGATAGTGTATAGAAAAATTTGTATCTTAGCGTATCTGTTACTGTAAACTTTGCCTGACAGCTTCCGAAAATTCCTCCGTAATCTACGGGATCTTCTGTACTATACATAAGTATTCTATGTAATTAGAATATCATCTGATATCCAAAAATTATTTCATATCGAAAACCCTTTATCTAACCGTACAGGATGGAACTCGCAACTAGTTCAAATTCCAAGGATTCCGACTGCTATTCCGATATGGATATCCACTCGAACTCCGAAAGCAGTGTAACCGGAATGGATCAACCAATTTTCCATCATCAATTCTGGATGAATTGGGGATGAGTTCGTAGTTGACTTAACCAATGGAAACGAGAAGAAGGCGATACTTTTCATCAACCAAATTTCCTTCTTGCGATGAACCTGAAGCACTCACCGGCGAACCAATCCGAAACACCATTTTCACCCTCATTTCCCAAATATCTCGCCACGGTTATATTCTATCTAAAATTCTAAAACTTATTCATCCGCTCGTTTCGACCAACAATCATCCCAGAATAATAGAAGAAGTCAACGAACTTCGCGCTCGAGTAATCAATTTGGAGAATATGGTGCAAAATTTACCAACTTCAGCAACATCACCGGCACCAACAGTACCATCAATAACAGCACCAGCACCATCAACAATCCATGCCTCAACATCTTATTCTGTACCTCGAGTATAATCATCGTCCTACGTATCGTTCTACATCAATTATCTTCGTTCTTCATGGAGATTATGTAATCTCTAATGTCTTAGAGATTATGTATTCTAGTTTTAACGGTAAATCAAATGAGATTAATATCATATTAATACATTAAATCCATGATTACATCTGAAGAATACATATATATATATATATATATATATATATATATATATATATATATATATATATATATATATTCATAAAGATTGTAATTGAAAATTCTTTTGTACAAACTGTTAATGATGAGAATATTTTAACGGGTAGGTAATACTGAAAAATATTTAGATTTTACATTAATAAGTTACACTGTACATTCTTCCAATCTGATTCAACAGTCATTTACTATCCTACTTACATCCACAGATATACATATCCGTTCACCGCAGAATAACTATTTTCATTCAATTTCATATTTAGATTTTGACCTATCAGAATCCAACAAGTGGCATAATGAAGAAAAAACATTGGACAAAATAAAAATTGTTAGAAACAAACAAATTAACTATGAGAAATTTTGTTAAGAATCCACACTAACAAAATCCTAGCTAACTGTTTCTAGCTAACTGTTAATTTCTTATTACATTTTATTTATCGCAATTTATTTATCGCAATTTTAATTCTCGCAATTTTATTTATCGTCATTTAATTTCTGTTATTTATTTTACGCACTTTAAATATCGTCGGATAAATCGGGACACGTATACAATGTTTTGACATATCATATCGACGTCATATATATATATATATATATATATATATATATATATATATATATATTATTTGGAATAACCATAGACACTCTATATTTGGTAATGCTCGAGTTAGCTATACAGGGTCGAGGTTGATTCTAAAATAATATATATACTTTGAGTTGTGATCGAGTCTGAGACATGTATACAATGGGTCACGATACATATTAATTAATTCGAATATTATATATTAAACTATATATGAATTATTGAATTTCTAACTGTGGACTACTAACTGTGGACTACTAACATTGGACAATTAAAATGAATTAAAATATTGATTATAACATATGAAACTAAACATTTCTTCAAGTTTGCCACTTGATTTCATCTTAAACCTCATTTGTATCTTGACGATTACAATCTGCGTACAAACCTTTCATGATTCTTGAAACCCCTCAATTTAAACAATTGAGATGATGATCCAACCACAAGTTATCCATAGTCATGCATCTGGAAAACTCTTGGAACCTAAGTAAAAGTTTAAAACGAATTTATGATCCCTTGGCGTTGTTATTACCGAAAATAACTTTACAATCCCTCTCCAAATTAGCCAATTTTGTCATAGCTCCAGCAAATCAACTTCAACTTCCATTCGAATTAGCCTTATTATAACCTTGATATATATGCGTGCTCTTTTAGTGTTACCGGGGAATCTTTTATATTCCACCATATTACCAGCAGACGTACCAGCAACCTCGTTGCTCCTTGGCTAAAACTCTCTCCGAAAAATCACTATATTTATCTATTGAAGTCTTATCATGAACTCATCTGCACCTTGTAACGAGAATTGCCATACCAATTACCAGCAATCAGCAATCAGTGTTTTAAATCTCGCAGCGTTTCTACATCAACCGATATATGTATACATATAACATTTATCTCTTAGAATCATGATCTTCCATTCTGAAATTATGAAAAGCACCCAGTCTACGAATCAATACTCTGATTGTTGAAAAAGCTGAATGAAACAACAAAAACTATAAATGACTTTAACAGTCAAAAGTTTGATGATAAAGGATAGTGTTGGCAAAGCTCAGAAAAAGAGAAGGTTTGAAACTGAAAAACGGATTAAACAAATCATGAACGATGTTGTAGATAAATCACAAAGACTAAACCTGCCTTCAGAGAATCTAAATGATTCAGTATCTGCTGAAGTCGTTAACGAATACCTTGATCCTGACTCGAGACTCTTACGGACAAATTTTCTTCATCATCCATCGATATTAGAAATTCTAAGATATCATCGTATCTTTCATTATAAATATCCTCGATATTTCTGAAGATATTTTCATAACTATTCTTATCTGAAAATCATTTATCTCTTCGGAATATCAGTGATACATCAGAAAGAAAATTATTTTAGTTTCTAAATTTCAAAAAATTCGAATTTAAAATATGAATGTTATTGAAGTAGTGTTGGGAATTGAAACATCAGTTAGTATAATATAATGACACTTGATCAACGTGATTATATTATAGTAAGTCATGCTGAGTTTCTAATGGAACGTGATGATTCATAGATCCTAATGTTATCATGTGTCATGTTACACGACTCTTACACTCTATCTAGAATATAAACATATCAAGAACATAATTTCTTGATAGTTCTATTTTTTCTCCTGAATTCTGGTAATTTAACCAATCAAGATCGTGCTATTACAATTTCTCTCTTAGAACGTTAGTCATGTTCATTCAAAACTTCATACCTATGAATTCTGGACTATTATTCGCTTGACTTAAAGTCGGGAAGAGAAAACAAAAGGATGGAACTCCAAAATATAAAGGAAATGAAGAGGGTGGATTTATAGTGGAAATACCAGACAAAGCAATCGAGACAGATCCTCGCATTTAACCAAAGAGAATTCTAATTTTCTTAATTACTGAGGAACCAAATCTTATTACGAAGATTTTCTCTAAATCCCTTGAATTCCGTAAATCAACCGTGACTATGTTATCGGTTAAGACGAACCTGCATTTACTCATTTCACTTTCTGTGATAACTTCACTCGTACTCTTCACATAAATAAATTGTTTTATCCATATTACTCACTGATAATAAAAACTTAAATTTCTAGCTCATATGCGTCATGAAAACATACTTAATGTCAGCCATCACGATCCCAATCAAATTACGGGACAAAATTTCTTTAACGGGTAAGTACTGTGACGACCCGGAAATTTCCGACCAAATTTAAACTTAATCTTTATATGGTTTCGACATGATAAGCAAAGTCTAGTAAATTGAATTTCAAAATTTTTGAACTATTTTATGAAATCATTTGACCTTCGACCAGCTCTGACAATTCACGAACAAATAATTGTAACTTGATGTGTGTGTGTGTGTGTGTGTATATATATATATATATATAAAAATAATTGGAAATATAATTTTAAATATTGTATGTTGTTGTTACTAAAATTTATTTATATAAAGTAAAATAAAAATAGGATATTATAATGATTATTATTTAAAAAGTATCTATATAAAGTGTATTGAATATATATATATATATAGTTTCGAATTTATTTGGAAAATGACAGTAACACTCAATTATCATTCGATTGATAATAAACAAGTTATAAACGAACTTATGTGATTTTAAAATAAACGGTGATCCGAAAATGAGCTATATAAATTTTAGGCTTATTAATAAATTTTAACACTTTTCACATTTTACCTAGAATCGAGAGGAACAGTTGATGTAATTTTTATTTAATAAATTAATGATCGAATTTTTTACCATAATGACCGAAATAAATAAAGATAATTACTGTGAAAGTTTGGGATTTTTCTGAAGACTTTTATCCGCCACTGATTTCAAATAGTGGACGATACACAGTCCGTGAAAACTGTCGGTAGGATACGTTCAAATAAATATCACGAGAATCTAATCTTTTTACTGTTTATCCTTTTGTTTCTTTCATCTATATGAAATCTCTATTTTATATATATATATATATATATATATATATATATATATATATATATATATATATATATATATATATATATATATATATATATATATATATATATATATATATATATATATGCATGTGCATATACTCTTAGAGAGGGAGATAAAAACATGATTAAAATACCACAACCATTCTCACCACCGTCACTCACCTGGACCACCATTAATCACCTCACTTCAATGCCACCACGTCCGCATGGTCCACCACCTCAACCATCCTCCATAACCACCGAAAACCACCATCCACATCACCAAATTTTTTATGAAACCTATCATCAAACTAAAAACCATCGTGAACCATCTTTCACACCACCTCTAACTTAATTTTTTTTCTTCGCTGTAAAACAAGACTACCACTAACCCGTTTCTATTTCTGTTGCATATATCCATAACCGTCACCCACCATCTCTTCGTGAACTATCACCATCTTTAGTATGTCAAACAAACCCCAAACCACCAACTTGTACCATTGCTTTGTTATTCATCTCGTCGGTTTCTGGTTCGGAACAAACCACTAACACCATTGTCGATTACCACCTTAAATCACCACCATCTTGTATTCACCAACACAAACCACAACCATCGTAATTAACTAAACTGTGAACCACTTCAAACATCGACCTCTATATCTACAACCTTCCACCATCTTACTTACATGTTTCTGTTTCAGCTGTTAACCGACAACACCTCACGTCACCGTCCATCACTCTTCCTCTCTTTTCAACAGCCAAAAAAATCTCACCATCACCTATGATTTACTTCTACTGCTACACTCCTTGCTTCGTTGCTTCTTCTTCCTGTTCGAACGAAACACCCAAAAGCCACCATCAACACTCTTATATTTTACTATTGTTGCTATACATATGTTTTCCTGTGTCAAAGGCCATCACCTGCAGCCCATTCTGATAGGACTGTTATTCGCTATTTTATTGGAAATTAATACGTATCCTAATTGAGTAACTGATTTCCGATTATTATAACATCCTAAAACTAATACCCTACCTCACCACTTTAACTAACGACACTGCAAAATTTCTGTTTCTAATTCTTTTATATCGAAATATGGATGTTATTATTTCTTTGTTCACCGTAAGGAAACAAGAATGGATGGGATAAAGTAATTATTGAATTGGTGGCCACTTTTATGAACAAAACGAAGAGGGGTGGGGGTTTAGGATGGGGACGTATTCTTGGATCCATAATCTCATGTTCTTCAGCTCCTTTAAATTAAATTAATCCATGCAACTTTCGAATTGGGCCACGATCAAAGTTTATTCTATTGGGCTGCTGCTCGAGTTATTTGTTTCCTTTTCTAACGAAGCCCAAACTGTAGCTACATGATGCTTCTCGAAACCTTTTCACAGCAAACTGCACTATTTCATTTTTTTATAAAACACGAACGAAGGAAGTTAGTTGATAAGATATAATGATGATGATGAAGAGATTAAATGGGTTTTGCGAAGAAGAAGAAAAATTGAAACAGAATTAATACGGATTAAATACATTTAAGTGGTGAAATAATACAGAAAGAAACAGATAGCATGATGGTTAAGAGTGATTGTGTTTAACCGAGAGGTCTCGGGTTCGAGCCCGGGCAGTGGTGTTTCTTTTTAAATGCTTGGTTCTTCAAAGGTTATATTCTTTTATTATTATTATTATTATTATTATTATTATTATTATTATTATTATTTTTATTATTATTATTATTATTAGGAATATAAGTATTATTATTATCATTATTATTAATTAAAATCATCATGTTATTAAGATTAACATTATTAATTAAATTATTATTTTTTTCATTATTATCATAATTAGTATTATTATTACTCATTATTAGTATTAGGTATTATTATCAATATTGTTGTTTTCATTATAAAAATAAAATAACTTATTATTATTATTATTAAAGATTTTCATTATCATTTTATTATTAGTATTATCATTATTAATAAAGTTATTATTATTATTATTATTATTATTATTATTATTATTATTATTATTATTATTATTATTATTATTATTATTATTATTATTATTATTATTATTATTAGTAAATCCTTATTTTCAAAACTATCATTTTAACGAATAACTATATATAACATATAATTAAAGATATAATATAAGTATACATTTTGAAATAGAATTTAGTATAAATTCTATATAACTACAAATATATGAATAATATATATTAATAAATGAAATTATGTAATTTCCATTATATGTGTTAATAAATATACAATTGATATAGGTTCGTGAATCTGAGGCCAACCTTGCATTGTTCAGTATCGTCGTATGCATATTTTTACTACAAAATATCGTATAGTGAGTTTCATTACTCCCTTTTTAAATGCTTTTGCAATATATATTTTTGGGACATAGAATACATGCGCTGCTTTTATAAATGTTTGACGAAATAGACACAAGTACTTAAAAACATTCTACGATTGAGTTACGAGTATACCGGATATCACCCCTTTAAGTCTGGTAATCTAAGAATTAGGGAACAGACCCCCTAATTGACGCGAATCCTAAAGATAGATCTATGGGCCTTGACAAGCCCCAGTCAGATAATTTGAACTGCTTTAGTACTTCGATTTTAGTATACAACTGCCAGCTTTAAAAGGTATGACCTGTTTGTGATGTGTACACAACCGTCATATTTAAAAGAGTGGCCTGTTTGTATGCTTTTTGCATGCCGTGCGAAATGCCTGTATGCGGGGGATATTCTAGATGTATTTTGTTAATGTCGATTACCAAGTGTTAATTTCGTATGAATGATTTTTACAGCAGTGAACAGACCTGCACAGATTGTTTTTAAAATATGAGTATCTTGTGGTCTATTATATTATTGGAAATGATTAATTATGATAAACTAATGAACTCACCAACCTTTTGGTTGACACTTGAAAGCATGTTTATTCTCAGGTATGAAAGAAATCTTCCACTGTGCATTTGCTCATTTTAAAGATATTACTTGGACTCATTCATGACATATTTCAAAATACGTTGCATTCGAGTCGTTGAGTTCATCAAGATTATTATTAAGTCACAGATAGTTTGAAATATTATGAAATGATACGCATGCCTATCAACTTTCGATGTAAATGAAAGTTTTTCTTTTAAAAACGAATGCAATGTTTGTAAAATGTATCATATAGAGGTCAAATACCTCGCAATGAAACCAATTGATATGAATCGTTTATAATTGATATGAACGGGTCGTTAAATGAATAATAATATTATTGTTGGTAATGGCGCAGGTATTCCAATTCATGGATCAGGTCGAACCACTCTCTCCTTTCTCTCTCTCTCATCCTCTTTATCTCTCTAATGTTCTATATTCTCCTAAACTCATTAAAAAATTGATATATGTTCGTTGTCTTGTTACTGAAAAGCACTTATCTATTGATTTTGACCCTTTTGATTTTACTGTGAAGGATTTTCTGTAGGGGACCCCCATCCTAGGGTGTAATAGCACCAACGATCTCTATCTGTTTCATCCGTCTCTCCAATCTCTTCGCAAATCTCATTCCCCTTTTACTGCTACATCATCTTCAGATTCATGGCATCATCGTCTAAGACATCTAGGAATTGAAGTTTTAAAATCTTTATGTAATGAACATTTAATTTTTTGTAATTCGAAGTCTTTTAATAAAATTTGTGAATCTTGTGTGTTTGGCAAACAAGTTAAATTACCATTTGATACATTGTCTACTACAACTTTTGTTCCCTTTGAAATTATTCATAGTGATCTATGGACATCCCCTGTTGCAAGCAAAGAAGGTCACAAATACTATGTATTATTTCTAGATGATTTCATGAATTTTCTTTGGACCTTTGCTCTTTCAAATAAATCACAAATCTTCTCCATTTTTCAAAGTTTTCATAAGTATGTTCATACCCAATTCAGTTTACAAATAAAAACACTCCAATGTGATAACGGAACCGAATATAATAAAATAATTATCACCGCTTCTTTCGACAAAATGGAATGACTTTTCGATTCTCATGTCCCTATACTTCTTCTCAAAACAGAAAATCCGAACGAAAAATACGATCCATAAACAACATTATCCGTACCATCTTAGTACATTCCTCCATTCCACCACCATATTGGCATCATGCTCTTGACACCGCTACTTAACTCACCAATATCCTTCCAAGTAAAAGATTACAAAACAAATCACCAACACAACTCCTCTATAATTGACATCCATCCTATGACCACCTTCGTACATTTGGTTACGCTTGTTATCCTCTTACACCATCTCCAACAATACATAAACTACAACCTCGCTCTCATTCGTGCGTCTTTATTGGTTATCCTAAACATCATCGAGGATACAAATGCCTTAATCTCTCTACTAACAAAATTATTGTATCTCGACATGTCATTTTTGATGGAACCAAATTCCCTTTCTTGACACTCACTTATACACACAAACCCTCCTATCGATTTCTTGACGATAGTGTACATCCTTCTTACTACTATATTGTCAAATTTCCTAATAACACTTCTACTCATACTCCTAATCCTCATCCAACTCCCCCAACATCACAACCTACTACACATTCACCCTCACTGTAACATCCTTGTCTCGGGCCTAGTTGAAATGAACTAATTTACCCTTAAGTTCGTGTGGATTAAATATATATTTTAATTTTAAGTTAATATTTATTATTATTTGATGATGTGGTTAGGACTAGTTTGTGACAAGGGTCACAGAACAGTTTTGTTTATTTAATTTGGACTTCGTTTGGGTTTTCAAATGATGTACGAAAGATATCAGATAACTGGTAAATACCCGTGTGTGATGGGGTATTGTATTTAACCTAAATGTAAAAGCAAGAACCAGCTCATTTATCTCATTTTCTTGAATCTTCTAAAAATATGCCGTACCTAACTCTTTCTCCTCTTGAAACCCTAATTGATCTAAACTTGAAATTGGATTAAGAGACTTTAAAAACTGATATCTAGCATCATTGTAAGCATCATCTCAAGTTTGTCTTGTTGAATCCATGCTTTGATTGTTAGAAATTGGATTTTTATATTCTTGAGTTAAAAAGTGTGAATTTGGGTTTGATTCTTGCTTTAATGTGTTAGATATGCTTAATTGATGTTAGAAATAGTTGCTATATAGTTTATATGATGTATTTGAAGTGGTTTTGGTGTTAGAACTTGCAAAAATCGAGTTTTTGGGTCAAAAACGTGAAAAATAGCGAGCTGTAGGTGTTCATCAGCACCCACACATTTGATAGGTCATTCGTACGAGTGACCACACTTTTGAGGGTCAACCACACATGTGAGGACTCACTCGTACGAGTGAAGCCTCAGTCACACGTGTGAGCACAGGGTCAGATTTGTGGAAACTTGTTTTGGCCATAACTTTCAAATCGTAACTCCGTTTTTGATGAATCAAGTATCGTTGGAATTGTAATGAAAAATCCTTTCCAATGGTAAACTCTTTAGAAGCTATATCAAAATGTATTTGGGTCGGAAATAGAGATATTAGCGTGTGTGTCTAGTGTGCATGCGTTAATCTGTTATTATGGGTTGAATTCTTGATATAGGCTTATGAATGAATGAATATACGATAAATATATGTTGGAAAATATCTTTATATGTTGCTATTTATGTTCCTTATCACTCGCACAAGTGATCCTTCACTCGCACGAGTGAGCTTTCACTCATACGGTTGAGGCGGTCAACCGCATGGTGAACAGCATGAGTGAGTGGTTACTTGAACTGTTATATTTAATAGTTAGATCGTACGGTTGAGATGTGACTCGTACGAGTCATATGTCACTCGTGTGGTCAACCGTATGGATCTACTGTTCTGTAATTAGATATTTGGCCAAGGACCAAACGTACGAGTGAGGTGTTAACAGCACGGTTGAGGTTTCTCAGACGTGCGGATGAGTGTCACTCGTACGGTTGACAGGTCAGATTGCTTAAGTGTTGGTATTTGTTGATATGACCTAGTTTATAGTATAAATTGATAATATTGTCGTATTGTTAGTAATTGGGATTTGATTTACTAACTTGTGAGTATTGTTCTCAGGTGATACAGACGAGGAGAAGACTCAGTGACATTAGACTACTGAGTTTAGCTGGTAATCGGTGAGTGGGACTAACTGGAGAATATAGTATAGAGTAGCATGTTATATTATGATTGCCATGCTTGTTAGATATACTTATTGTTGTGATTAGTTAGTACCTTGTAATGGCTGCATGTTGGTTGATGCTTGTCTGCTGGAACCCAGTGCGTCCCTATCTTGTGGTAGCCTAATTCGATAAGAGAGATCAACCTGCGAGTTGGGTTCCTCATGTGGTAGCCTATTTGCATCCGTGTGGTATATGTTTGAATGACGCGTTCGTCGCGTGTGGATGATTTATGCAGCACGGTATGTAGGAGGAACTTCCGGTAAACCCCAGCCCGATCAACTGGTGGTTAATGGTTTGGCCGAACCGTCGGAGTCTCTGTAGACTGCACTACTGGGTGATGGTTGTGTGTTAGACTATGTGACATGAGTAGTATAACACTTATGTATGCTATGGCCTGTAATTAGTCGTACTCACTTAGCTTCGTGCTAATTCCCCTCCATATCCTCCCTGCAGGTTGTAGCTTTGTAGATATTGCTCATGGGAGAAGACGGGCATGTCAATGTTATGTTTGACAGTGTTTAACTCTAATGGAGTCTTTTATCATATGAACTGTGTTTTTTTATAAATCAAATGTAATTACGACTCGTCCATTTAAAACATGTATTTTGTATGTTGTCACGTGACACTGGTTCGTGTAAATGGTAATCAATTATTAAATGCTTCCGCCACGTATACGTATTTAAAAAAAATAGCAGTGTCACAAGTTGGTATCAGAGCTTAGTTTGGCAGCATGTGCATTGTGATTTAATTGCCATGTTCCCAAACTTAGTAGAGTCATGTCAAACATAACATGCTGGGGATTAGTTAAGTGAGTATTAAGACATGTTATGCGTTAGTTGTTAGTACTAACATGTGTTATACTAAGCCTTGGTGTGAGATGTTGTGCAGTACAGATATGGTTGAAAATGATGGTATTGCTGTGGCCCCCAACGCCCCCAGAATAGTCAGAGCTGCAGAGTACAGATGTATATCGGGTAAAGAACCTCGGGGATAGATGTCAAAAATGTAATGACGGTTACCGAAAGTTAAGTGCAGATAATATATGTAAGTGAAGTAAGTTTAAGTGTACTCAGATATTGTACCTTTAGATTAGGCGACCTAGTCAGTGTCAAGTGGGTATACCATTTTCTGCTTAGATGTAATCATGGTGGATAATATTTTAGTTACTGATGATACAACCTCAACAACAGTTCGACAACCGTACTATTATCTGATACAGAAGCGTTCGTTGCTAGTAGTAAAAGTAATAAAACAATGATAATAAAAAAGAA
Source organism: Rutidosis leptorrhynchoides (assembly GCF_046630445.1). Taxonomy (NCBI): domain Eukaryota; kingdom Viridiplantae; phylum Streptophyta; class Magnoliopsida; order Asterales; family Asteraceae; genus Rutidosis; species Rutidosis leptorrhynchoides. The sequence continues at coordinate 584,671,603 of NC_092334.1, read as the reverse complement.
AAGGATTCTGTTGGACGAAGTTGGTGTACTTGACCTATTGGGTATTCCAGGTTAAATCGATCAGTGAATTAGGAAGTTTATTGGATTTAATCAAGTAGAAGGATTAAGATGAAACGATTTGGGTTCTTTGTAAAAGATAAGGAGTGACAGGTACAGGTTGTTCTACTTCGGGATATGATTTCTTCTTGCGATGTTAAATGTGGGATGTGGTATGATAAATCAGGAGGCGAAGTTGGATTCTTGCAGAGATTATATATATATATATATATATATATATATATATATATATATATATATATATATATATATATATATATATATATATATATATATATAGAGGATCTATCAACTTATGGGACACAAAGCGTTACAGTGTTCGGCAAATCAGAGATTGAGTTCTGAGGCGGGGTCCGGGGCACAGACTTTATCAGCTGGGTGATCTTCTGTTCTTGTGGTCGGACAGGAGAGAAGGAACCCCACTGATGATACAGTTAGAGCATATCAGATGTTGACAGAAGCTAGAGATACATATGACAACTTGATTACCGATACGTGTTTTATTACATTTTGTAATTTTTTATTACAGTTGGTAATTTGTTGGTGTAAGCTATAAGTTGCCATTTGTGGACATGTGTGCTTTATATCTGTTGTTGATGTTGTGGTGGAAACTATTTTAGACGGCCTTAGTATAGTTTCCTGTTTAGTTGATGCATAGCAGCTTAATTACTGTAACATGCTTGCCATGCTAGTTAAGATTTGCTATTTGTAATGCATGCAACATGTTAGACTTGTTAAAGCACCATGCTTTAGATATTGGTTAATAATATTGATTGTGATTGGTCTGTTAGTCAAGTATTGTTCAGATACTGCTATGCGTAATTTTGGTTGTGTTAATTGAGACTTGTATGAAGTCTTTTTCTTTACTGTTGACTGTTGGCCGGCGAGACACATGTAGTGACCCGTATGGACTAATTAGGTAGTAGTTCCCTTGTTCCTTGACCATAGACTTGAGCCTTAGTTTGTGACTGTGTGATGCATCATCTGTATGTTTGTAGACCGTGACTGAACCAGTAAGTGTGACTGGACTAGTAGTATCATCATATGACTGGACTCGTTGTGTAGGACCCGCAGGGTTACCCTAAAGAACTATCTTCCTCATTGAGTTTGACCTGACCTTGTGTGTGGTCCTTAGAAGTTTAATGTGGGCTACTTTCTTGAATTGGTCTCTTGAAAATACACCGACGGACTTTGACCTGACCGATTACTGAGTTTTGGGTGTGTGTTGACCTTAAGACTCGGGCGAGTGTTATACTAAGATTGGGGAATTGTGAGAAGTATCAACTAAGGACGATGTGATATAGTTTGATAATGCCATGTTTGGGGGTATTGTGACTAGTATCTCCTTAGAGTAAATTGGTATGGTTTGATAATGACTATTTCAAACGGTAGTGGGACCTCGTCAGTTAACAGTTGTGACTATATAAAACTTGGATAATACTAATTTGAGATTTATCAGTGGTTTTATCAATGGGGATCAGTTGGGTAAATTTGAACAGTGTAATTGCGACAGACGTGTTAGTATATCAGGATAGTTGTAATCAGATGATTCATTTAGAAACATTATGTTTGGAATAAATCTGTATTAGTGGATTATAACTACTGGTGACCAGAGGAACATACTGTGATGGATTGACGGACTCGATTAGGGTCTTGCTCTGAAATACTCGAAATGAAAGTATGATTTAGGATGATGTATTATGTCTGGCCAACAAAAATACATCGTGGTAAATCATACAGTAGTTTCGGGAGTCAGAGGAGACGTAGCAAGTGACGAATAAGATGATAATTGATGGTTGGTATGAAAATGGTTTCGATGGATTGTAAACTATAGTTTGGTTATGTATATATGAAATCTCCTTAAAGAAATAAACTCAATGGATCATGACTGATGTTTATTAGTGGAATTTCTTTTTAATGCCGGTCTATTGCGATTTTTAGAGGATTTTGACCAGAAGTTGACTTTTAGAATCGGTAATGATCGTTGATCTGGATTTAGATGTTGGTCCATTATTGGTTAAACGTTGTTAAATTGCGAATCTTGATGGAGTTTTAACCAAGTGATGACCTTTCTGAAGTAGTGTGTGTGGTGTCCGATTTGTGTGTCTATGTTATTTGATGGAACTATTGTAGTGATAATTGTGTCATAATTGTATTAGTGAATATCCGCTATTAGAAATTATTAATGATGTGATTGAAATTGAGTTGGTAATTGAGTTCATAATACTTCTTATTGTTGACGAGATGATCAGAGACATATTTTAGTCGATGGATTATTAGATATGTAACGACATGGTTGTGAGGATTCTTATAAAATTTCATGAATATCGGGTTGGTAATGGGTATTTAAGTACAGATTTGGGTAATTTCAGTAAATCAGTATTGACTTTGCGATAAAGTAAATGTGGAAAGTGAATGAGCCTGTATTTTCATGTGATACGATGACAACATATTAGTGACATTCAATGAGTTGAATTTGAAAATACGATGAAGTTATCTTATGGATAATCTCGAAATTTGACAGAATGGTTTGATTTGACGGATTAAAAAGTGGATTACCATCAGTATCTGCGTATTTTAGTTAGAAATGTCAATTTTAACATGGAACATTTCGTGGAAAATCATAGAAACTAGATTTTTGGTGTAATTTGGTGTGCTAAAGATAGACAGTTACCTATATTTTGAGGATTTAAAGGGTGAAAAGAACCTTGATATGACTCATTTCGTGGAAGTCCATTAGATCGATGACGGGTCAGTGTTGTCTTTGATGAGTTATTTTGTATTTAAGAGAAATTTAGATTGTAACGGGCGATGGATTAATTGATCGATCTCCTTTTAGCTTAGAACTTGAATGGAATATGACTTGTTCAGCTTTGATAGTGACAGATTGTCAGTACTTAATTTCGTCTGCAAACGGTAAGAGTGATTCCTTAGACTAGTGCAAGATGAAGTACCTCAGTGTTGTGTTGTGTAATTGGAACTAGTGGAACAATTTATAATGAAACTTGGACGTTTGTTGGTAGTCGTAACGGGAAAGTTAATATTTGACTTCGTGACACTGAGTTTTTTCAAATGACTAAATTGGATAATGGGTTGTTAGTTGAGATATGAAGGAACCTTGGTAAAGCTTGTGATCTTAACATGTGTTTGATGAAGTTCCCAGTGAGACCGATTGTGTTGATATTTGTTACCATAACCATCAACGGCTATGACAAACCAGATTCCGAGGACGAAATCTCTTTAAGGGGGTATATTTGTAACATCCTTGAATCGGGCCTAGTTGAAATGGACTAATTTACCCTTAAGTTCGTGTTGATTAAATATATATTTTAATTTTAAGTTAATATTTATTATTATTTGATGATGTGGTTAGGACCAGTTTGTGACAAGGGTCACAGAACAGTTTTATTTATTTAATTTGGACTTCGTTTGAGTTTTCAAATGATGTACGAAAGATATCAGATAAGTGGTAAATACCCGTGTGTGATGAGATATTGTATTTAACCTAAATATAAAAGTAAGAACCAGCTCATTTATCTCATTTTCTTGAATCCTCTAAAAATATCCCATACCTAACTCTTTCTCCTCTTGAAATCCTAATTGATCTAAACTTGAAATTGGATTAACAGACTTTAGAAACTGATATCTAGCATCATTGTGAGCATCATCTCAGGTTTGTCTTGTTGAATCATGCTTTGATTGTTAGAAATTGGGTTTTTATATTCTTGAGTTAAAAAGTGTGAATTTGGGTTTGATTATTGCTTTAATGTGTTAGATATGCTTAATTGATGTTAGAAATAGTTGCTATATAGTTTATATGATGTATTTGAAGTGGTTTTGGTGTTAGAACTTGCAAAAATCGAGTTTTTGGGTCAAAAACGTGAAAAACAGCGAGCTGTAGGTGTTCATCAGCACCCACACTTTTGATAGGTCACTCGTAAGAGTGACCACACTTTTGAGGGTCAACCACACGTGTGAGGACTCACTCGTACGAGTGAGGCCTCAGTCACACGTGTGAGGACAGAGTCAGCTTTGTGGAAACTTGTTTTGGCCATAACTTTCAAACCGTAACTCCATTTTTGATGAATCAAGTATCGTTGGAATCGTAATGAAAAATCGTTTCCAATGGTAAACTCTTTAGAAGCTATATCAAAATGTATTTGGGTCGGAAATAGAGGTATTAGCGTGTGTGTCTAGTGTGCATGCGTTAATCTGTTATTATGGGTTGAATTCTTGATATAGGCTTATGAATGAATGAATATATGTTGGAAAATATCTTTACATGTTGCTATTGATGTTCCTTATCACTCGCACAAGTGAGCCTTCACTCCCACGAGTGAGCTTTCACTCATACGGTTGAGGCGGTCAACCGCATGGTGAACCGCACGAGTGAGTGGTTACTTGAACTGTTATATTTGCTAGTTGGATCGTACGGTTGATATGTGACTCGTACGATTCATATGTCACTCGTGTGGCCAACCGTATGGATCTACTGTTGTGTAATTAAATATTTGGCCAAGGACCAAACGTACGAGTGAGGTGTCAACCGCACGGTTGAGGTTTCTTAGACGTGCGGATGAGTGTCACTTGTACGGTTGACAGGTCAGATTGCTTAAGTGTTGGTATTTGTTGATATGACCTAGTTTATTGTATAAATTGATAATATTGTCGTGTTGTTAGTAACTGGGATTTGATTTACTAACTTGTGAGTATTGTTCTCAGGTGATACAGACGAGGAGAAGATTCAGTGACATTAGACTACTGAGTTTACCTGGTAATCGGTGAGTGGGACTAACTGGAGAATATAGTATAGAGTAGCATGTTATATTATGATTGCCATGCTTGTTAGATATACTTATTGTTGTGATTAGTTAGTACCTTGTGATGACTGCATGTTGGTTGATGCTTGTCTGCTGGAACCCAGTGCGTCCCTATCATGTGGTAGCCTAATTCGATAAGAGAGATCAACCTGCGAGTTGGGTTCCTCATGTGGTAGCCTATTTGCATCCGTGTGGTATATGTTTGAATGACGCGTTCGTCACGTGTGAATGATTTATGCAGCACGGTATGTAGGAGGAACTTCCGGTAAATCCCAACCCGATCAACTGTGGTTAATGGTTTGGCCGAACCGCCGGAGTCTCTGTAGACTGCACTACTGGGTGATGGTTGTGTGTTAGACTATATGACATGAGTAGTATAACACTTCTGTATGCTATGGCCTGTAGTTAGTCGTACTCACTTAGCTTCGTGCTAATTCCCCTCCATCTCCTCCCTGCAGGTTGTAGCTTTGTAGATATTGCTCATGGGAGAAGACGGGCATGCCAATGTTATGTTTGATAGTGTTTAACTCTGATGGAGTCTTTTATCATATGAACTGTGTTTTTTTATAAATTGAATGTAATTACATCTCGTCCATTTAAAACATGTATTTTGTATGTTGTCACGTGACACTGGTTCGTGTAAATGGTAATCAATTATTAAATGCTTCCTCCACATATACGTATTTAAAAAAAATAGCGGTGTCACAAGTTGGTATCAGAGCTTAGTTTGGCAGCATGTGCATTGTGATTTAAATGCCATGTTCCCAAACTTAGTAGAGTCATGTCAAACATAACATGCTGGGGATTGGTTAACTGAGTATTAGGACAGGTTATGCGTTAGTTGTTAGTACTAACATGTGTTATACTAAGCCTTGGTGTGAGATGTTGTGCAGTACAGATATGGTTGAAAATGATGGTATTGTGTGGCCCCCAACGCCCCCAGAATAGTCAGAGCTGCAGAGTACAGATGTATATCGGGTAAAGAACCTCGGGGATAGATGTCAAAGATGTAATGACGGTTACCGAAAGTTAAGTGCAGATAATATATGTAAGTTAAGTAAGTTTAAGTGTACTCAGATATTGTACCTTTAGATTAGGCGACCTAGTCAGTGTCAAGTGGGTGTACCATTCCAACCATCTCGTATCTCCATTCCCTATCCTGGTCATTCAATGACCACACGCTCCAAATCCGGCATCACCAAACCTAAACAATTATTTAATCTTTCCACTCACTCTCTATCTCCCATACCTTCTAGTCCTAAGTCTGCCCTCTCTGATCCAAATTGGAGACGTGCTATGGCCGATGAATATCAAGCTTTGTTGGAAAATAAAACTTAGGTCCTTGTTCCTTGTAAAACTAACATGCAAGTTATTCGCTCAATGTGGTTTTTTCCGACATAAGATGAATTCAGATGGCCCTTTTGAAAGATACAAAGCTCGTTTAGTCGGTGACGGTCAATCTCAACAACCGGGAATTGATTGCTCTGAAACATTTAGTCTCGTGGTAAAACCTGCTACAATCCGCATTGTTTTAAGTATTGCCATCTCCAATTCTTGGGATATCCATCAACTTGATGTAAAAAATGCATTTCTACATGGTTGTTTGTACGAGACAGTTTCCATGCACCAAATTATTGGGTTTCGGGATTCAAGTAAGCCTAATCACGTATGTCTACTAAAGAAGTCTCTTTACGGCTTGAAACAAGCACCATGAGCGTGGTATCAACGTTTTGCTGATTTTGTTTCTACGATTGGATTCCATCACAGTCAGTGTGATCACTCCCTTTTTTATCTATCATCATGGGTCTGATGTTGCGTACATGCTTTTGTACGTAGATGATATCGTCTTAACTACTTCTTCTTCGGCTCTTCGGATGCGTCTACTGTCCCTGCTCTCTCACGATTTGCAATGAAGGATCTAGGTCCTCTACGATCCTTCCTCGGTATTTCAGTTGCACACGACAAACATGGGATTTTCTTGAGTCAAGAAGCTTATGCTAGAGACATTATCACACGTGCAGGGATGTCTTATTGTAATGCGGTTTCAACACCAGTTGACACAAATGGTAAGGTTGGTACTAGTACACTGGTAACTTATATTTCAATCCCACAGAATACCGAAGTCTTGCAGGTGCTTTGCAATATCTTACTTTTACTCGTCCGGACATCTCCTATGCGGTGCAACAAATTTGTCTACATACGCATTCTCCGCATGATATTCTCATGGATGCTCTTAAACGCATCATTCGATATCTTCAGGGAACCTTAAAAGTTGGTCTTCACATCGCATGTTCTTCATCTCATTCTTTAGTCGCATATACTGACGCTGATCGGGCAGGTTGCCCGGACACAAGGCGTTCTACTTCTGGTTATTGTGTTTACTTAGGTGATAACTTAATATCGTGGTCGTCTATACGACAGCCTACTTTGTCTCGATCTAGTGCGGAGGCTGAATCTAGAGGAGTGGCTAATGTAGTGGCCGAGTGTTGTTGGGTTCGAAACTTGCTTCTCGAACTTCGTCGTCCGGTTTCGAAAGCAACACTCGTTTTCTGTGACAATGTTAGTGCGGTATACTTATCTGGTAATCCTGTGCAACATCAATTTACCAAGCATATTGAATTAGATATTCATTTTGTTCGCGAAAAGGTGACTCGTGGTGAAGTACGAGTTCTACATGTTCCTACGTGTTTTCAAATTGCATTCATTCACCGATCGCTACGACTGCAGGGGAGTAATATCGTAGCTTAATGACCAAGTAATACCTTATGTATTTGTATTCGAATATGAGTGCAATTATGTTTAATGTTAATATGGAAAGTCTAGATAGCCTTACATGGAAAGGAGTCCTCATTCTATATGTGTATAAATAGTTAAATACCTTTGATTATTGAATAGAAGGAAGCACGATTGATTATAGTGCGTACTATTAAAACTACAATGGTTTAACTATTTACTTTTTTTAAAACTATTTGGGATTATCACTAAAATGACCATTTTTTCTCCCATATTTGACTCAAAGTCCATAAAAATAAAAATTTTAAAATTTGCCCGCGCAAGACGCAAGGGCGCAAGGTGCTCTTTGCGACCTTGCTCCCCGGTGGACGCAAGGACGCAAGGTGTCTCTTGCGACCTTGCTTCCCGGGGACGCAAGGACGCAAGGTGTCTCTTGCGACCTTGCTTCCCGGGGACGCAAGGACGCAACGTTCCTCTTGCTCCTACCTGATGTCATAATCAATGTTTTCTTTCAGACATTTCATCAAACACCTTACGTGCATATCTTTGTTTTCTTTCAAATTTTTATCTAAGAGCTATCTGATCTATAGTTGCTTATTTGACAAATAAACGTCATTTCACATTAAGATGAACATCTTTTGTTAATTAATAACACTAATAAAAGGTACAGAACCTCAAATTTCAAAGTGTTCACAAAAGTGGTCAACGAAAATATTCATATCTGCGTCTAATCATGTAATCAAAAATAACTACTTCCTAAATACATTTATGACAAATTAATCCTAGATCTACGTCGCATCTATAATAAAACAAGGAAACGTAAAAAGATTCATCAAATCTCAAACAGATAGAGCAAAACAAAGATATGCACGTAAGGTGTTTGATGAAATGTCTGAAAGAAAACATTGATTATGACCTCAGGTAGGAGCAAGAGGCACCTTGCGTCCTTGCGTCCTTGCGTTCCCGGGAAGCAAGGTCGCAAGAGGCACCTTGCGTCCTTGCGTCCACCGGGGAGCAAGGTCGCAAAGAGCACCTTGCGCCCTTGCGTCTTGCGCGGGCAAATTGTCAAATTTTTATTTTTATGAGCTCTGAGTCAAATATGAGAAAAAAAAATGGGCATTTTAGTGATAAACTATTTACTTACTTCCATCTCTCCCCAATTCTTTAAATCCATTTTGAGCCCAATAAAGAGGTGTATTAATTTGGCTGATATTTACATGTCTGGACCGTCTGGTCTTAAACACGTACATCACAAGAGTATAAAAGTTTTTCTTGTTTTTTCTTCTTAAATCACAATGAAGCTAGCGGTACTACTTATTCTTTCGTTTTTATTATTCCTCATCTTAACATGTTTATGCAGGGTGATTTTGCATCAACTATACGATGGAATTTGAGGAGTATAAAATATTAAAATTGTGCAACCCATCTAACAAAAGGAGCATATAAAAGGACATAAATTAAGGAGTTTATTGAAGAGTAGATTTTTTTTTCTTTCTGGATTTAACTTGAAACTTCCTATCTCATGTGGACCAATTTATGAAACAAAGTATCCACACATTAACCTCAGAACCTTTATGATGTTACTAGAAGCAAAATCACTATGATGGAACTGGTAGTACTACAAATAGCAAAAAAAGCAAGATAAAAAATATATAATCTTAATAAATTTTGTTAAACAGCTATAGGAAAAACAAATTCAATTTTGTTTCTTTTAAGTTACATTCAAGCGGTTTGATCATCAAAACATGTCTCTTTAAATATGTAAAATGACCTATTTTGTATAAAAGCCGGCCTCTTTAATCAAGAAAAGGAATATGTTTTTCCGAAATATTAGTTTCTAAAACTACACAAGCGAACTTATTTTAAAATCGGTTCTTTACTTTAGGAACTCCGACCAATAAGAACCTCTTCTAAAACCGGTTCCAAAGGTGTTGGATGTGTGAAGGATATCAAAACAACAAGAAAAAATGTGTTTTAGTGTTAAGGCACGCCGTGGCTCATTAAGGCGCGCCATGGCTTAACACTTGGATTGAGGTTCGAAGGTTGCAATGCTGGCGGATTCGAAATCATGCTTTAAGCCGCGGCGCGGCTCCTTCAACCACGACGCGGCTTAAGCCTATCCGGGAGTCTGACGAAGAAAAACGCGTTTTCTTGCTTTTTAAGTTGTTTCCTTTTAATTTTATGCCTTTTTAAGTACTATTTTAAGTATAGGACATTTATTTAAGTACATGACATTTATTTTGAGTTAGATATAAATAATGATGTAGACTTTTATTATTATTGAGACCGATGAAGTACTAAAATAGACATTATATGATAACTTAGGCAGTGATGATTATGGTTTTTGACTTCTTTGTAAAGATTTTTTGTGTGACATGGAGTTGCCAAACTTTACTGTGATGACCTGGAAATTTCTGATCAAATTTAAACTTAATCTTTGTATGATTAACATTTTTGACACGTTAAGCAAAGTCTGTAAAACTGAATCTCAAAATTTTTGAACTATTCAAATACCTTTCGGTTATTCTCGACGATTCGCGAACAATTATATGTATATAGATATATATATATATATATATATATATATATATATATATATATATATATATATATATATATATATATATATATATATATATATATACTATAACTTGAAAACGTAACAACGTATTAATTGTTTGATACCGTACATTAAACTTATTGGTTTAAATATTTATTTGAATATATATGATAAGTTGGAATTGTATGAATAACTTGCGACGTATATTTAAAACGTGTTTATGAATGTTGAAAATATATATTAACTTGGTCATAAAACGATTTGTTATTATATATATATATCAACAAATAGCGAGACAATGATTTATAGAAGTAAATGACCAAAACACTCGAAAGTTTAAGATACACTTTGAATGATATAGTTTATTGATAATTTAAGACTATATTTTGACAAATATACGAGTCACAAAACGTAAATTGCGAGTTTTCTAAGCGTACGAAAATGCGTTCGAAAAACCGGAACCGGGACATAAGTCGAGTGACAACATACGAGTCATCAGGACGAAAATTACAAGTCAACTATGCACATGAATTTAATATAATATATAATTAATTATTTAAATTATATATATTATATATATATTATATATTAATAAATAAATATGTCGACAAACAAGAAAACAAAAGTTTGTGAGCTGGATCAGAGGGCCATGCGATCGCATGGCCTTGAAGCACAAATCTCATGCGATCGCATGGGGTGCTTTTTCAGAAAAGATTCTATAAATTGCACGATTTCAGTTCTGTTTTTCTCACACTCTTAATATTACTCCGTAAGTATTTATTATTATTATTATTATTATTATTATTATTATTATTAAGATTAATATTATTATTAATCTTATTATTATTAGTATTATTAATTAGTATTATACATAAAATACTACGACGAGGTCATGAGCGTGTCACTTTCAAAATGGGTTTTCCTACGGGATAAAGCTAAGAAAATTATGGGTTATAGCTATGTAAATTATGGGTAATATTCATGGGTATTGTTCGCAAGTCAAACCTAGTGTTTATCATCTCTGTTGCGTCTACGTACTTTCCTGCAATATTGGATCACAATATTGATACGTGAGCATTCATATCTTATCTTTTATATATTAATTGTGTATCCATGTCTAGTGCTCGAGTATATATATTTATGCATGCTTGTATGCTAAATTTCGTCGTTAAACAGTTATGATGAATCACGAAGTAAATACATATATTACTGATAAAAGGTATATGATATGCATGTTTTTGGAAAGCTGGCGAAAAATCAATAACTTTTCATTTCGAAATCGCGTAATTTCGGTGAACGAATTAAAAGATATGATCAACTGAATTATGATTGACATTAATTGAAATTACTTTTGAAACTTGTTTGTAAGATTGATAAATTGGATTTTTGAATATTACCAACCGAGTAAATGAATCCTTATATAAAGTACGTCTCGTTTTGTTGAACTATTGTCAAAATTGACTTTTTGAAACGACTTTGGATAACTTTTGTATGTCAATCTCGAGCATTAGGATTGTGATACACTATGACCTGACCTAGCTTGATAGACATATATTGACCAACATATGTTCTCTAGGTTGAGATCTACGGTTATTTGGTAATCCGAGTTTCGGTCACATTTTGGTGAACGACTTTATATGCTGCTAAGGTGAGTTTCATTTGCTCCCTTTTTAAATGATTTTGTAATATATATTTTTGGGCTGAGAATACATGCACTTTATTTTAAAAACAATGGACACAAGTACATACTAAATTCTATACTGAGTTTGAACCGAAAATCCCTTAGCTTTGGTAACTAGTAACTGCCGGTTATAAGAACTGGTGGGCGCGAGTAGTAGTATATGGATCCATAGGGCTTGATATCCCCGTCCGAGCTAGAGCACTAGCCTTTTAACGGACGTATGCTATTTGAGAAGCGTACACGTTGATTTGCGTGTATTATTAAGATGATTATACAAAGGGTATAAATTATATATACGTTAAGTTTAGTTACCAGGGTGCTCAATTTCGTAGAATATTTTGATAAATGTTTCTGGATGAAACAACTGAAATCTTGTGATCCACCTTTATATACAGATTATACGAAACATTAAAACTATGAACTCACCAACCTTTGTGTTGACACTTGTTAGCATGTTTATTCTCAGGTTCCCTAGAAGTATTCCGCTGTTTGATTATATGTTAGACAAGCTATGTGCATGGAGTCTTACATGTTCTTGAACTTTCAAAGTTAACTTTTAGTTCAAGATTAATGAGATCAATGTTAACTAGTAACACTTGACCAACAAGAACATAAATCATGAAATTAAAGTGCAAGTAAATGAAGTAAATAAGCTAAGTAAACAAGTTAATAAGTTCATGGGTTGCATACTTTAAAGATTCAAGCCTAAGTCTTGATCTTTAGAAAGTAAACTTTAAAGTTTACTTCATGAACTTCAAGTATGATTTACAACCATGAACTTACAATCTTTGAAACAACATATGTAGAACATAAACTAGTAAGTTTAGTTCTTGTGTGTTCTTGTAATTACAAGATAAAATGAAGAATGAAACTAAAGAGTTTGATTCTTGTAACTAGTAAAGAAAATAATAACAACAAAGTTCAAGTAACTAAGTAACAACAACAACTAACAAGTATCAAGTAATTATACAACATCAAAGAACAAAGATGATGATGATGATATTGTAGCTAAAGGCTACAGTTTTGACAAAGTAAAAAGGGAGGAAAAGAAGTTCTTGTTACTTACAAGTATGGAGATAAAAGAGAGAAAGTTTGAGAGAAAGTTGAGAGGTATGTGTGTGTTTTGAAATGTGAAGTGAATACTAGTGAGAGTAATACAAAAAAAAGAAACCAAAACACCTCTTGTGCACCATCTAGGCCACTGCCAGCAGAAAAAAAGAGGAGGGGAGGGAAGTGTTCAATGGTTACTAGCATGTTAAAGCTTAAAAGAGTGGTTATTAGGTGGCCATGCATGGGGATTATGATATAACTAAGTAGTAACAAGATTCCTTACTACATAAATCATCTAGTTTCATATTAAATGATACTTACATGAAAGAGTTGGGCTAGTAAGTCCATATAAGATGTAGGGTGGGCTCTTAAAGTCCATTAACCATTAATCAAGGCCCAAGTTCAAGTAACTAGCAAGTAATCCAATTAAAGCCCATGTAATTAACTAATAACCTTAGTTAATTAAAATGATTAATAATATCAATCGTGAATGTAAATAATATCTGAAAATATTATTCGTGTAATGTACGCGTGACACAAAGACATTTCGGGCAATTAAAGTCAAGTACGGTTAATCATGGCAACACGTAAATGTAATAACATACATTCGTTTAATCACAAGTATTAATAATAATAATTATTAATAAATAACGTTGGAAAAACCAGGGTCGTTACATTACCCACCTGTTAAAGAAAATTTTGTCCCGAAATTTTAAGCTGAGGTAGATGGAGGAGTCGGGAAAAGGTGAGGATACTTCCGCATCATTTGATCCTCTCATTCCCAAGTAAACTCAGGTCCTCGTTTGGCATTCCATCACACTCGGACGATCGGAATCTTGTTGCGTTTCAAAGTTTTGATCTCACGATCCATAATTTCAACAGGTTCCTCCACAAAGTGGAGTTTTTCATCAATTGTAAGTTCTTCCAGTGGTATGATAAGTTCAGGTGCAGCAAGACACTTCTTCAAGTTTGACACGTGGAAGGTAGGATGAACTGAGCTCAATTGTGCTGGTAGATCCAAATGGTAAGCAACGGGTCCAACACGTTCCAAGATTTCAAAAGGACCAATGTATCGTGGGTTTAACTTTCCACGTTTTCCAAATCGGATCACACCCTTCCAAGGTGCAACCTTTAACATTACACGGTCGCTCACGTTGAATTCAAAGTCCTTACGTTTAAGATCGGCATAACTCTTTTGGCGATCACGGGCAGTCTTAAGTCTAGCTTGAATCTGAGCAATCTTCTCCGTGGTTTCGTGGACTACCTCAGGTCCGGTGATTTGCTTTTCTCCTACTTCAGCCCAACAAATAGGAGATCGGCACTTACGGCCATACAATGCTTCAAAAGGTGCAGCATTAATGCTCGAGTGATAACTGTTATTGTAAGAAAATTCGGCGAGTGGCAAATGCCTTTCTAGGCCTTTCCAAAATCAATGACACATTCACGCAACATGTCCTCCAAGGTCTGAATCGTTCGTTCACTTTGCCTGTCGGTCTGTGGATGATAAGCAGTACTCATGTCAAGACGGGTTCCCATGGCTTCTTGCAAAGAATGCCAAAATCTGGAAGCAAAACGGGGATCGCGATTTGAGATGATCGATAAAGGTACACCATGACGAGATACAACCTCCTTGATGTATAATTGAGCAAGTCTCTCCATTGTATCCGTTTCCTTCATAGCCAAAAAGTGTGCAGATTTGGTAATGCGGTCAACAATAACCCAAATAGTATCGTATCCGCCCACCGTCTTTGGTAGCTTAGTAATGAAATCCATTGTGATCCTTTCCCACTTCCATTGTGGGATTTCTGGTTGCTGAAGTAACCCAGAAGGTCTCTGATGCTCGGCTTTAACCTTCGAGCAAGTCAAACACTTACCAATATAAGTCGCAATGTCTTTCTTAAGATTCGGCCACCAATACTGTTCTTTAAGATCGTGGTACATCTTGCCCGCTCCGGGATGAATCGAATATCTCGACTTGTGGGCTTCATCAAGTATAAGGTTCCGTAGATCTCCATAAAAAGGTACCCAAATTCTTCCGGCATAACATCGGAGTCCAGACTCCCTAACCTCGAATCGAGAGACAAGTATGTTCAAATGTTCGTGAGATATATTCTCCTCCTTGAGAGCCTCATCTTGGGCTACTCTGATCTGGCTGTTGAGGTTCGAATGGATGGTGATGTTTAGAGCCCTAACACGAAGAGGTGCCGTCCTCTCCTTTCGGCTTAAAGCATCAGCTACAACATTGGCCTTGCCAGGATGATAGCAAAGTTCACAATCGTAGTCGTTCAATCTCTCGATCCATCGACGTTGTCGCATGTTCAGTTGCTTCTGGTCAAAGATGTGCTGGAGGCTCTTGTGGTCGGTGAAGATAGTACTCTTAGTTCCATACAAATAATGTCTCCACAATTTGAGCGCAAAGACAACGGCTTCAAGTTCAAGATCGTGAGTAGTGTAGTTCCGCTCGTGAATCTTCAATTGGCGGGAGGCATAGGCAATAACTTTTAATCGTTGCATCAGTACACAACCAAAACCACTCTTCGATGCATCACAATAAACAACAAAGTCGTCAATGCCCTCAGGAAGTGATAGGATAGGTGCGGTGGTTAACTTCTTCTTCAAAGTTTGAAATGCTGATTCGTGTGCGGGTTCCCAAATGAACTTCTTGCCCTTGTGAGTCAGTGCGGTCAAAGGACGCGCAATCAGAGAGAAACCTTCGATAAACCTTCGGTAATAACCAGCGAGACCTAGGAATTGGCGAATGTGGGTCGGAGTAGTGGGAGTCTCGCACTTGCTGCTAGCTTCAATCTTGGCGGGGTCAACTTTGATACCCTGGTCGCTCACAACATGACCCAGAAACTGGACTTCCTTCAACCAAAATTCACACTTGGAGAATTTGGCGTAAAGTTGCTCTTGTCTCAAGAGTTCAAGTACTAATCGTAAAGTTGCTCTATGAAGACGATAACAAACTTATCCAAGTACGGCTTGCAGACACGATTCATAAGATCCATGAACACGGCAGGTGCATTGGTTAATCCGAATGGCATCACGAGAAACTCATAATGACTATAACGGGTTCTGAATGCAGTTTTCATCACGTCACTTTCCTTCACCCTCAACTGGTGATAACCGGATCGCAAATCGATCTTTGAGTAGACACTCGATCCTTGTAGTTGGTCAAAAAGATCGTCAATGCGGGGAAGAGGATACCGATTCTTGATTGTCAATTTGTTGAGTTCACGGTAGTCGATACACATATAGAAGGATCTATCCTTCTTCTTCACAAACAACACAGGTGCACCCCAAGGCGAGAAGCTTGGTTGGATAAATCCTCGATAAAGTAGTTCTTATAGTTGGCTCTGTAACTCTTGCATCTCAGAAGGTGCGAGTCTATAAGGTGCGCAAGCTACAGGTGCTGCTCCTGGCACTAAATCGATCTGAAACTCTACTGCTCTCTGCGGCGGCAATCCGGGCAATTCCTCTGGGAAGACATCGGAAAATTCGTTCACAATTCGAACGTCGTTCACGCTCTTTACCTCAGTTTCTACCGTTTTCACATGCGCTAGGATAGCAAGACGTCCCTTCTTCATAATCTTTTGCTCTTTCACGCAACTAATGAGGTTCAGCCTCGAGGTACATCTCTCTCCGTAGATGATTAGTGGCTCACCGTCTCCTTGTGGTATACGAAGAGCTTTATCTCCACAAATAATATCAACCTTTATCTTGCTCAACCAATCCATACCGACTATCACATCAAAACTTCCCAGTTTGATGGGTATCAAATCGATTTCGAAATCTGCACCAGCTATGTTGATGATAGCTCCTCGACTAAATGGTCAACTTTCTCAAGTTTTCCATTGGCGACCTCGACAAGCATACTCTCTTTTAACGGGACTAAAGACCAATTAATCTTATCGCAAAAATGTCTACATACATAACTTCTATCCGCACCAGTATCAAACAAGACAGAAGCTAAAAGATTGTTGATTTTGAATATACCTGTCACCAAGTCGGGGTTTTCACGTGCGTCCCTTGCATTAACATTGAAAGCTCTAGCGCGCGGTGATCCGCCATCTTTTCGCTTATTTGGACACGCATTTCTGAAATGGCCTGTCTGCCCGCATTCGTAGCACTTCTTCGGTCCATTGGTGTTCGGCTTCCCATTCAAAGTGGTGACCTTGCAGTCCTTCCCGATATGCCCAGACCGTTGGCACTTCTCACAGATAACATTGCAATACCCAGTGTGGTGTTTGTAACACCTCTTGCATTGTGGTAAGGTTCCCTTATAGTTCGGGTTGGAGTTGGTGTTGTTGTTGGGGTTGAGGTTTCCACCGTTGTTGTTTCCTCTGAAACCCTCATGTCGTTTCGCCGGGTTTTGATCATAGTTCCTTCCCCTATTGTTGTTGTTATTGTGGTTATTCCATTTGCGCTTCTCACTTGTACCCGCTTCAGTCTTAGTTTTCTCCGGTTCATCGATGGTTATTTGATTCATTAAAGTATGCGTCATGCGCATCGCTTCTGGGACATTTGGTGGTTTGGACGAGGTGACGTTTCCCTTAATGCTCTTAGGGAGTCCCCAGAAGTATCTCTCCATTCGCTTGAATTCTGGGGTGACCATTGTCGAACACATCAGGGCTAGTTCCAAAAATCTCCTGTTGTAACCATCAAGGTCGTTCCCAACGGCCTTTAACTGCATGAATTCCATTTCCATCTTTTGTATCTCGGTTCTCGGACAATACTCCTCAATCATGGCACACTTAAATTCTTCCCATGGCGTAGCATACGCCTCATCAATGCCTTGTGCCTGTGCCATTGTGTTCCACCACATGAGCGCGCTGTCAGATAGCGTGCAAGAAGCAAATTTGGTTTTGCTGTCCTCCGAACAGTTGCTAACTCAGAATACTGATTCAAGTTTCTCGAACCATCTGGTGAGACCAACCGGTCCCACAGTGCCGCTGAAGTTATGTGGTTTACAGCTCTGGAATTCCTTGTAAGTACACCCATTTCGAACGGGTTGAATAACCGGTGGTGGTGGCGGTGGCGATGGAGCTTGGGGTTGCATTTCCGCAATGGCTGCGGCTACACGTTCTTGCATCATCTCTTCAATTTGAGCAGCAGTAGGTGTGGATCGACCGTTAGCCATGGTGTTCTAAACAAAAATTTTGACTCAAGTCAAAATCCAGCATTCAATATATAATAATACAGTATATAGTAACCAACATGGAATCAAAACATCACATGTTATTAAATAACGCATCTAGGTACAAATACCACAGAGTCATCGTACAGTAATGTAAATAGAACATCGTGCAAGAATTAAATAACGCAAAGTTCCATTAATAATAATAAGTTTCATACATCTGAATAAGTCCGTACAATACATAAGTGAAACATAAAACTACAACTAGATTACATAATGAAATCTAAATACAAAAGCCCTACGGTGAAGGTGGGTGAAGGATGTCCATAACATGATCCATCTGGTCCTCTAGCTCAGCAACTCGAGCTCGGAGGATCTCCACCTCCCTTGTCAATTCCTCGACAGTGGGAGATGGTGGGGCAGGTGGTGCTGGGGGTGCCGGTGGTGCGGGTGGTGCCGGTGGTGCAGACATTACATAATGGGGTGCAGATGTTCCGGCTCCAGAAATAGTCAGTACGTAACGGGGTGCCTTACGCACTTGTGGGTCGGCAGGGTACGGCACAAGCCGCTTACGAGAAGTAACCCTACGACACCGACCAAATGCGTCAGTGAAAGCACGACCTCCATTCACCCCTGGAATGACGGTGCCATCAAAACGGTACCGCTTCTTCGGCGGGGTGGAGGGTGCCTGTATAGGTACATCAGCAGGGTCCTCATCATCACTGGAGTCGTCTGAGGAGGTGTCGTCGGATGAAGCATCAGTGGATGACGGATCGTCCGAATCATGTGGTGGCTGTACGGGTGGCTGAACTGGCCGTCCTTGAGCGGCCATCATCTGTTGGTAACGAGCGGGTCCGATCGGAATGAGACGTCCATCAGGGGCGCGTCGGCACCAATGGCGATACCGGTTACGAAAAGGACCTTCTCCGAACTCCGCAGGAATCACAATCTCATCGGAGCGGGGCTGTGATCCTGAGGGTCCGGGGGCAGATGGAGATGGAATCTCTGAAGGGTCCTGGGCTCCGCTAGAAGTAACCACCGGGGCAGGCGCCTGGCTGCTAGTCCCGAAAGATGAAGCGCTGGGGTCACTCGTGGGTAGCGGGATCGGTGTGTCGGCAGCAGCAGCAGGTGGGGTGGCTGACGAGTTTGAACTGTCCAAAATGATAGCAGGTGGAGTATCCGACATCTGAACAAGGAAAAATAAATTTTTCCATGTCAGTAAGTCATAAAGCAAGCACGTATTAGGCCAACAGTTTAAATCATGTATAACAATAAGTAGCATGGAAATAACGACAAGTATCATGCAATCGAAAGCAGATAATAGCATGCAGTAGTGACATCATGTAATAGCATACGGCACATAGTAGTAAAAGTAAGCAGCAGCATGCAGTAAGTTCAGCGGAAACAAGTAAACTAGCAAGTTGTAGATTAGTCCTATTAGTGAATCCTACTCGGGTCGGTCTTAGACTCACTAATGCATCCTAATTCCCTACAACCAATGCTCTGATACCAAATGTGATGCCCCGTACAAAACCATCGTGTACGAATCATCAACAACAGGATCATTACAAGGTTAAGTACTATATGCTGTAATAAAAGAAGTTGCATTCACGATAAAAAAGATGACGTCATAACCGACGTCAATTGTTTTACACCAACAGTATGCTTCTACGAATAGCAAGCATGAATAAATGTATGTGACTCTTAGGTCGTTACAAAACATAGTTTCAAATGTATTAAAGTTTGAATGCAAGATAAACAGTTCATGCGGTGATAACACTAGAGCAGCGGGTGTCTACGGCAAGACTAGCACGACAGCGGAAGCAAATAACCTTAAGAACCTGAGAAAAACATGCTTAAAAACGTCAACATAAAGGTTGGTGAGCTATAGTTTAAATATAACAGTAATGTAAGGTAGGCCACGAGATTTCAGTGCTATAAAGAGCGTTTCAAAACAGTATGATAAAGTATATGTTAACCGTGGGCACTTGGTAACTAACTTAACGTTTATACCCCCTGAAAGTACACTTGGAAAGTGCGTATGTCTACGAAGTATTAAACACTCGTTAAATGCTAGCGCTACTAGCCCGAGTGGGGATGTCAAACCCTATGGATCCATATCTAAGATTCGCGTTCACGGTTCAAAAACCAATGATTAAACGTTACCGAGCTAAAGGGAATGTTTATTCCGTTGTATAACCCACACATATATAAGTTTAAGTACTCGTGCCTAGTATGTAAAACATAAAATCCGCATATATTCTCAGTTCCCAAAATAAGTTAAAGTAAAAAGGGAATGCTATAACTCACAATGATAAAGTAGCGGTAAAGTATGACTCGGAAAGTAAGCAAGTAATGAAGGTTGTCCAAACGGGTCCTCAACCTAAGTCAAATAGTACTAAGTCAGTAAATCATCCGAATAGGTTAAAAGTATGTAAATAAGGTCTTAAAGGTCATCATCATTCATCATTAAACAAAAGGTGTAAAGTAAGTTTCGTTCATGAAAGTAGTTTAAAACAAAGGCTGAGTTCGGTCAGTCACCACAGCCTCTATACCTACTGAAATAAGGTGAGACCAGTGGCCATGACTCCGTCTATGAGTCCTTTAGTTGTGGTAAAAATTACAGAAGCAAACTTGTCTTCGTTTGACCGTGGCGACGGTCTAAGTACGAGTAGGTCAGAATTTTCAGCACAACGTTAAATGGACATAGTGACGATCGGAGGGCCATAAATCCTAAACCGTAACTCGGATTAAGACGAGTCCTATATGAAAAGTTATCTACTCGAACATATCTATCTAAAATTCTTAATTACATGGGTCATACACAGAAACAGTAGAACAGTAGGGTCAGTAGGTTCCGGTGGTTCTCGGTGCTCGATGCTTATCATGGTTCTCATCCTTGATGCATATAGCTTCAAGTGTACAACTCGTTGATGTGTTTGCATCATTTTCACCAAGGTTTGACCATAATAACCCAAGTGTAAGTCTAAGACATGAAGCACAACTCACTTAAGTGTTGCAAGTGTTTTGATGAACCAAAGTTACATCAAAGTCTTAGATTTAACACATACATAAACTATAAAAGTAATATTAAGTTACAACTTGAAAATAATCTTATAAAATCAAGATCTTAAGTTGTAGAACATAGTTCTTAGTTACATCTTGAAGATCCAAGACTCAAAAGTCTAGATCTAACATAAGTGTACAAAGTTATAATTAAAGAAAGCTTACTTACATGTTCTTGAACTTTCAAAGTTAACTTTTAGTTCAAGATTAATGAGATCAATGTTAACTAGTAACACTTGACCAACAAGAACATAAATCATGAAATTAAAGTGCAAGTAAATGAAGTAAATAAGCTAAGTAAACAAGTTAATAAGTTTATGGGTTGCATACTTTAAAGATTCAAGCCTAAGTCTTGATCTTTAGAAAGTAAACTTTAAAGTTTACTTCATGAACTTCAAGTATGATTTACAACCATGAACTTACAATCTTTGAAACAACATATGTAGAACATAAACTAGTAAGTTTAGTTCTTGTGTGTTCTTGTAATTACAAGATAAAATGAAGAATGAAACTAAAGTGTTTGATTCTTGTAACTAGTAAAGAAAATAATAACAACAAAGTTCATGTAACTAAGTAACAACAACAACTAACAAGTATCAAGTAATTATACAACATCAAAGAACAAAGATGATGATGATATTGTAGCTAAAGGCTACAGTTTTGACAAAGTAAAAAGGGAGGAAAAGAAGTTCTTGTTACTTACAAGTATGGAGAGAAAAGAGAGAAAGTTTGAGAGAAAGTTGAGAGGTATGTGTGTGTTTTGAAATGTGAAGTGAATACTAGTGAGAGTAATACAAAAAAAAAAGAAACCAAAACACCTCTTGTGCACCATCTAGGCCATGGCCAGCAGAAAAAAAAAGAGGAGGGGAGGGAAGTGTTCAATGGTTACTAGCATGTTAAAGCTTAAAAGAGTGGTTATTAGGTGGTCATGCATGGGGATTATGATATAACTAAATAGTAACAAGATTCCTTACTACATAAATCATCTAGTTTCATATTAAATGATACTTACATGAAAGAGTAGGGCTAGTAAGTCCATATAAGATGTAGGGTGGGCTCTTAAAGTCCATTAACCATTAATCAAGGCCCAAGTTCAAGTAACTAGCAAGTAATCCAATTAAAGCCCATGTAATTAACTAATAACCTTAGTTAATTAAAATGATTAATAATATCAATCATGAATGTAAATAATATCTGAAAATATTATTCGTGTAATGTACGCGTGACACAAAGACGTTTCGGGCAATTAAAGTCAAGTACGGTTAATCATGGCAACAAGTAAATGTAATAACATACATTCGTTTAATCACAAGTATTAATAATAATAATTATTAATAAATAACGTTGGAAAAACCAGGGTCGTTACACATTGTCAACGGAAGTACTATTGTAAACTATTATTTATGGTGATTGTCTATATGTAGAAATCATCAGATGTCGAAAACCTTTGATTTAAATATTCATTTATGGTGTGCCTTTTCAAAAGAATGCAATGTTTACAAAATGTATCATACAGAGGTTAAATACCTCGCAATGAAATCGATGAATGACGTGTTCGTCCATATGAATTTGGAGCGATCATCACAGTTGGTATCAGAGCGTTGGTCCTAGCGAACCAGGTCTTGCATGAGTGTGTCTAACTGATAGTTGTTAAGATGCATTAGTAAGTCTGGACTTCGACCGTGTCTGCATGTTAAAAGTTTTGCTTATCATTTCTTGTCAGAAATTACATGCTTATCATTCTTAAGTCTAGACACATTTTTCTGTATTTATTGCATAAATATTGTATAGACAAAAATTCATATCTTAGCGTATCTGCTACTGTAAACTTTTTCTGACATCTTCCAAAAATGTCTCCGTAATTTACGGGATTTTGATATTATATATACATATGTAAATTATGTGTTGAAGAGTACCAATCTAAATTCTATAATCTATTTCATATTAAAAATCATCCCTCTAATTATACAAGATGGATCACGTATCAAGTTCAAATTCCTTAAACTCCGACAACTATTCCGATATGGATATTCACCTGAACTCCGAAGACAGTGTAACCGGAATGGATCAACCAATTAGCCATCATTTATTCTGGATGAATTGGGGATGGGTTCATAGTCTACTTAGTCATTGGAGACAAGAAGAAGATGATCCCTTCCATCCACCACATTTCCCTCTTGGCGAAGAACCTGAAGCACTTACCGATGAACCTATCCGGAGCACCATTTTCTCTCTCATTACCAGAGTATCTCGTCATGATTATATACTATCTCAGATTCTGGATCTTATTCATCCGCTTGTCCGAATCAACAATCATCCCGGTGTAATAGAAGAAGTCAACGAGCTTTGCGCTCGGGTAGTGGCTTTAGAGAATGTGGTGCAAAGGTTACAAGCACCAGCAGCAGCACCGACAGCAACAGTACCACCATCAGCAACACCAACAGTACCATCACCACCACCACCAACAACATCCGCATCCCACACCTCAACATCACAATCTGTACCTCGAACATTAACGTCATACGCACCATAGATACCAAGGAATACCAACAACAACAAATGATGAAGTATTGATTCATAACTTCATCGAAAAAATATTCTGCAGAGAATATGTAGTTTCTAAAAGTTTTAGAGATTATATATTCTAGTCCTAGTCGAAAACCAGACGAGTTTAATATTATGTTAACTCATTAAATCCATGATTACATCTAAAGAAAATATATATGTAGGTATATTTTCATAAAGATTGTAATTAAGAAAATTCTTTTGTACAAACTGTTAATGGTGAGAATATTTTAACGGGTAGGTAATACCCGAGAGATATATAAATTCATAATTAATATGTTACATTCTTCAATTCTGATTCAACAAATCATCAACTATACTCACTACTTTCATAACAATATATATATTCTTTTGTAAAAATCGAAACAACCATCCGCATCCAAATTTGATTACATATTCTGATTTTGAAAAATCAGAATCCAAGCCAAGATTTAACAGAAAACATCACTCTTAGATTCTTACACCTTTCAAATGTCATACTTTGAATTCAAAACTGTAATAGAACATCATATGTATACATATAACATTCATCTCTTAGAATTATGAGCTTTCATTCTGAAATTCTGAAAAGCAACCAGTCTACGAATCAATACTCTGAATGTTGAAAAAAGCTGATGAAGCATCAAAAACTGTAAACGACTTTAAACAGTCAAAAGTTTGATGATAAAGAATGGTGTGTTGGCAAAGCTCAGAAAAATTTTGATACTGAAAAACGGATTGAGCAAAGTATGAAGGAGGCTGTGGATAAATCACAAAGACTAAACCTGCCTTCAAAGAATCCAAATGATACAGTATTTGCTGAAGCCATTAACGAATACCTTGCTCCCGAATCTAAACCCTTGCGGACAATATTCTTCATCATCCTCTGATATTAAAAATTCTAAGATATCATCGTATCTTTCATTATAAATATCCTCCATATTTCTGGAGATAATTCCATAATCATTCTTATCGAAAATCAATTTTCTCCTTATGATATATGTGTTACATCATAAAAGAAACTATTTTAGTTTCTAAATTCTGAAACTTTCGAGTTTAAAATATGAATATTTTGAAGTGGTGTTGGGAGCTGAAGTATGAGTTAGTATAATATAATGACACTTGATCAATGTGATTATATTACAGTAAGCCATGCTGAGTTTCTAATGAAACATGATGATTCACAGTCCATACCGTCATCATGTGCCATGTTACACTACTCTTACATTTTACCCAATCTCCAAACATATTAAGAACATATCTTCTTGATAGTTCTATCTTTCCAGATATTCTGGTAATTTGTCAAATCAAGATCGTGCCATTACGATTACCTTCTCAGAACATTACTTATGTTCATCTGAAACTTCATACCTACGAATTTTGGACCATTATCCGCTTGACTTAAGGTCGGGAAGAGAAAACGAAAGCATGAAGCTCCGAAATAAAATGGAGAATATAAAGCCCGATAACAACCCCAAAATTACAAACCGTGTATATCAATGCGTATAGCAATATAAAGACACGGGAGAATGAAAAACACTATAACCCCAAGGTAATAGTAGAAGAAAATAACTTCCTCTGGTGGCAGATGAAAAAGAAGAATGAAGGATACAATAGCCAGGAAAATATCAAGAATCAGAACTGGATTAGGCATTTTCACAATCTATTAAGAAGTATGAAATAAGAAAGAAAATTATAGGAGTAGTGAAAATAAATGAAACGGAAGAGGTCAATTTATAGTGAAATATCAGACATAGCAATCAATGCAAATTACGCATTTAATCAAAAGAAATCTTAATTTCCTTAAATTCTGAAGAATCAAATCTTATTTGGATTATGAAGATTTTCTATTCCTTAAATTACGGAAATCAATCGTTAATACGTCAAGAGTTAAGACGAATCTCTATTCTTCATTTCACTCTTTTACGATAACTTCTCTCATACGCTTCGAATAATCGGATTGTTTTATCCATATTATTTAACGGTGATAAAACTCTATTTATCAACACATATACGGCATGAAAACATTTTTATTGCTAGTCACGACGACCTCACTCAAATTTCAGGACGAAATTTCTTTAACGGGTAGGTACTGTGATGACCCGGAAATTTCTGACCAAATTTAAACTTAATCTTTGTATGATTAACATTTTCGACACGTTAAGAAAAGTCTGTAAAACTGAATCTCAAAATTTTTGAACTATTCAAATACCTTTCGGTTATTCTCGACGATTCGCGAACACCATATATATATATATATATATATATATATATATATATATATATATATATATATATATATATATATATATATATATATATATATATATATATTATAACTTGAAAACGTAACAATGTATTAATTGTTTGATACCGTACATTAAACTTATTGGTTTAAATATTTATTTGAATATATATGATAAGTTGGAATTGTATGAATAACTTGCGACGTATATTTAAAACGTGTTTATGAATGTTGAAAATATATATTAAGGTCATAAAATGATTTGTTATTATATATATATCAACAAATAGCGAGACAATGATTTATAGAAGTAAATGACCAAAACACTCGAAAGTTTAAGATACACTTTGAATGATATAGTTTATTAATAATTTAAGACTATATTTTGACAAAGGTACGAGTCACAAAACGTAAATTGCGAGTTTTCTAAGCGTACGAAAATGCGTTCGAGAAACCGGAACCGGGACATAAGTCGAGTGACAACATACGAGTCATCAGGACGAAAATTACAAGTCAACTATGCACATGAATTTAATATAATATATAATTAATTATTTAAATTATATATATTATATATATTATATATTAATAAATAAATATGCCGACAAATAAGAAAACAAAAGTTTGTGAGCTGGATCAGAGGGCCATGCGATCGCATGGCCTTGAAGCACAAATCCCATGCGATCGCATGGGGTGCTTTTTCAGAAAAGATTCTATAAATTGCACGATTTCAGTTCTGTTTTTCTCACACTCTTAATATTACTCCTTAAATATTTATTATTATTATTATTATTATTATTATTATTATTATTATTATTATTATTATTATTATTATTATTATTATTATTATTAAGATTAATATTATTATTAAGATTAATATTATTATTAATCTTATTATTATTAGTATTATTAATTAGTATTATACATAAAATACTTCGACGAGGTCATGAGCGTGTCACTTTCAAAATGGGTTTTCCTACGGGATAAAGCTAAGAAAATTATGGGTTATAGCTATGGAGATTATGGGTAATATTCATGGGTATTGTCCGCAAGTCAAACCTAGTGTTTATCATCCCTGTTGCGTCTACGTACTTTCCTGCAATATTGGATCACAATATTGATACGTGAGCATTCATATCTTATCTTTTATATATTAATTGTGTATCCATGTCTAGTGCTCGAGTATATATATTTATGCATGCTTGTATGCTAAATTTTGTCGTTAAACAGTTATGATGAATCACGAAGTAAATACATATATTACTGATAAAAGGTATATGATATGCATGTTTTTGAAAGCTGGCGAAAAATCAATAACTTTTCATTTAGAAATCGCGTAATTTCGGTGAACGAATTAAAAGATATGATCAACTGAATTATGATTGACATTAATTGAAATTACTTTTGAAACTTGTTTGTAAGATTGATAAATTGGATTTTTGAATATTACCAACCGAGTAAATGAATCCTTATATAAGGTACGTCTCGTTTTGTTGAACTATTGTCAAAATTGACTTTTTGAAACTACTTTGGATAACTTTTGTATGTCAATCTCGAGCATTAGGATTGTGATACACTATGACCTGACCTAGCTTGATAGACATATATTGACCAACATATGTTCTCTAGGTTGAGATCTACGGTTATTTGGTAATCCGAGTTTCGGTCACATTTTGGTGAACGACTTTATATGCTGCTAAGGTGAGTTTCATTTGCTCCCTTTTTAAATGATTTGGCAATATATATTTTTGGGCTGAGAATACATGCACTTTATTTTAAAAACAATGGACACAAGTACATACTAAATTCTATACTGAGTTTGAACCGAAAATCCCTTAGCTTTGGTAACTAGTAACTGCCGGTTATAAGAACTGGTGGGCGCGAGTAGTAGTACATGGATCCATAGGGCTTGATATCCCCGTCCGAGCTAGAGCACTAGCCTTTTAACGGACGTATGCTATTTGAGAAGCGTACACGTTGGTTTGCGTGTATTATTAAGATGATTATACAAAGGGTATAAATTATATATACGTTAAGTTTAGTTACCAGGGTGCTCAATTTCGTAGAATATTTTGATAAACGTTTCTGGATGAAACAACTGAAATCTTGTGATCCACCTTTATATACAGATTATACGAAACATTAAAACTATGAACTCACCAACCTTTGTGTTGACACTTGTTAGCATGTTTATTCTCAGGTTCCCTAGAAGTCTTCCGCTGTTTGATTATATGTTAGACAAGCTATGTGCATGGAGTCTTACATGACATATTTTTCAAGGAAACGTTGCATTCACCAAATCATCACCATGTATCTTATTTTGACTGCATTGTCAACGGAAGTACTATTGTAAACTATTATTTATGGTGATTGTCTATATGTATAAATCATCAGATGTCAAAAACCTTTGATTTAAATATTCATTTATGGTGTGCCTTTTCAAAAGAATGCAATGTTTACAAAACGTATCATACAGAGGTCAAATACCTCGCAATGAAATCGATGAATGACGTGTTCGTCCATATGAATTTGGAGCGATCATCACATTTACTAAACATGTAGAAACTGATAGGAATTTTAGGAAGGAAGCTTCAAAGGCACATGCATGCAAGATATCATGGTTTCAATTCTTTGACCTTATCCTAATTTCTTTTAACGTTTCCTTAGGCGTAACTTTTATTTACAAGAATACAAGATAATTGAATTAATTGACTAAAGATTAAAGATGTAATAGCATTTGACATATTTTAATCCGAAGATATAGTTATATACTTATATATTCTTATTGAATTACCCAAGTACAATAAAAAATACTCCGTATATGAAACTTGAGTACTTGACTAACATATCTTTCCCAAAGACTTAATATTTGTGTTCAAATTGTACTGGATCGGTTTCATCAATTACAAGTATTCAATATATAAATATAATTTGTATAGAAACTAAAAGCATATGTAACCTATCGAATTGTAATTATTCTGATTATTGATAATATTTATCTGCATCATGAAATGGGAATGGAACCGTAACTAACAACAACAATCTTTGTACAAGTTGTAACTTCCTCTATTTACCTATAAATAATAATTTTTACAATTGAAAGAATAAAATATTGATGAGTAACTTAATTAAAGAGACCATCAAGTGTTTCTTAAGCTAGAAATTGTTAGAACCCTAATTGCTATACTATACAAAACCTTGATTATTCACCTGTCCACTGAGGCGTTCATTAAGGAAGACAAGGCGGTCCACCACTACCGGGGATATAAGTGCACCCTGATGGACCCGAAGGCGGAACTTGTCCCTTAGGAAGTGACTGGAAAACAAAGACGTTTGCGTTCTTCAAACCCTTGTTTACGTGCAAAACTCGTCCTGCTTCTATAGGATTCGCATAAGAAAAAAGGAGCATTACTAAGAACACACAAACAATGCTTAATAACTTCATTTTGCTTTATCTTGTAATAAAGCTATACATTGACATGTTAATGTGCATGCATATTTATACATAATAAAGGTTTTAGTTTTCAAGTGGGAATTAGGTCGTAGTTTCTTTGTGTAAACCGTTTCAAGGCTTTGACTGTTGACTTGCTATATATAAAAAAAAATTATGCTGCATTGTTTTTGACTGTTGAATTGGCCATATAAATTAATTAAAATATAATATAATACTAGTGAAATGACCCATGGAACCACGAGTTTGTTTAAACGAAACAATTTAATAATATGTTTAAGATATTAAATGAACGTAAGTGCTAAAGTCATTTAGTTTAATAACCCGTGGAACCACAGTATCAGACTAAAAAACTTGTCGTTTTTTGAAACATATTGATATACTTAACTTAGTTATAACTAATGAACTACATTTATTCTCTCACCACTTTCTTTCAATTTTCATCACAATTATTATTTTTCTTGTCATAAAAACTACATTACAACATTTTATTGAGACACTTATTTCGCATACATATATAACGTAATTAATCACGTAAAGAGAACTCGTATTTGAATAATAATAATAATAATAATAATAATAATAATAATAATAATAATAATAATAATAATAATAATAATAATAATAATAATAATAATAATAAAATTTACTTTAAAATTGATTATTTATATCTTTAATAATAATTATTAGTAATAACAAATGCCTCTTTAATTTTAAAAAAAAAATTAAAATACAATTATTATATGAAGATTGTACAATATGCTTTAAACTTTGTACATGTGTTCATTGGATGTTTTGTAAAAGATTGTACAATTTGTTTAAAATGTGTACATATGGTCATAGAGGTGTTTTATCATAAGTTTGTACATAATGTTTCAAATATTGTACATATGATCGTGGGAGTGTTTTAACATATTGTTGTACATAATGCTTCAAATATTGTACATATAGTCATGGGGGTATTTTATTATAAAGTTGTACATAATGTTTCATATATTATACAATTAACATGTTATATTTTATTAAAAATAATTAATTATTTTAATGATATCATCATGAGGAGCTTAGAAATTTTTTTATTTATTTTTAATTTTTTATTTAAGCTTGAATAATTCTTATTTATTATATCATTATTTTAGAGATTTATATAATACTATAGATAGATGACATCTTTTAAAAATACATAAAAACTTAACGTAATTAAATAAATATATATGGATATATGGATTTGACATCTTCATATTTTCAAAGGAATGCATATTAATAAATTAAAAAATTGTCTATTTTGACGTGTTAGGTTCTAAAATTCAACAAATGAACGTCTTTATTCCGCAACGCAAATTAACAAATTATTTACTTCAATTATAATATGTGATTTTCCAGATAAATTAAATTAACAAATTATTCACTTCAACTTTTCTTAAACGATAATTCGCATATTCAATGCAAATTTATCCATGAATATATCTACGCCAAGATATAAATTTATAACCTCTTTAGTTAAAAGACTTTTTAAATACCATTAGACTATAAGTCATTTGGTATCATTGTTATCTGTAGGTAAAATATATACGAAACTGAAACTATTATACATATTATCATAAACGTAATAATCAGATAGATAATATGTATAATAAATAATCATAATAAGAACGAAAAAGATAGAACGATCTAACCGATTTGACGATCTAACAGAATTGAAGGGTTGAACCGGACTTGTGTTTGACACAATTCCCTTAAACAGATTCGACGTCTGTTCCCAGGGTACACCGGCTCGAAGCAGCGTACTGCCGGACTTGAACACTTGCCTGAAAGATAACCGGAACGGGGAGACCTTGTTGCGGATGAGAGAGAAAAACTAATTGTGTTTTGTGCTCTCTAGTTTTTTGTGTGTATTTCTACAAGCCTAAGACCTTTATTTATAGTGAAGACTATAGCCTTGAGTTTGCTCCTACAACCGATGTGGGACAAAAACACTTAACTTATTCTTCAAGTTAATTTTGCACAAAACTAGCAACTTTAAGACTCGATATCTCATTCACCTTTAATCCTTTTTGGACAGACTTTAGGTCGTTGTAAAACCCCCCGTCAAGGACTACAAAACCCACTAAATGATTATTAATATATATAAATTTATCATATATTAATTAGTGTCCAAAGTTGGTGAAAAACACACTTGTTTTTAACTAATTTTCCAACATTATCATCATCGAAACAAATATTTCTTTCACATTATTATCATCATTAAAACAAATAATAGTAATGTTAATATTAAATAATATTAATATTAAAATATTATAGCTGAATATCAAACAATAAATCCAACTAAATTGTTTGTCTTCAACTTAATAACAACAAATCATGGAAGTCAACTTTTCCACTTTTATTTGGAAGAAAATCTTCCTAGTTTGAAACGACACATAGTGACTTTTGTGAAGTTTTGAATTTTTCAAACTTCAACACTTTTTTTTTTTAACGGCAATATTTCGCATCGAATCCTCTCATTTGCTACCACCGTACGCTAAACTTCAAGGATCATCCCGGGTTGCTCGGCAACTAATCGCGGGAACTGGATTACTTGGCAACTAATCGCAGTAAATCCTGGAGAAAAACTTCCCCCTCCTCGGAATCGAACCCGGGTTGCTTAGCAACTAATCGCGGACCCGACCTACTAAGGCTTTGGATACCATTGAAGCAATGCTTCGTTGGTTCAAACTTCAATACTTATAATATTTTTATTTTTGACACAAAATCCAGACTAAAATTTTTAGTGCTCAAATTTATAAAATATGTTAACATTGTTTTTAAATTACCTTTCAAGCTCGAGTGTCTGGTTGCTTTGCGAGCCGACTAATATTAAAGCGGCAAACTACTTTGCAAGCTGCTCGGAGATGTATTTATGAATTTTTTTAAAATGGTGCTTTTTTATTAATGTTTTACAATTTAGTTTTTACAAAAAAAAAAATAAAAAATTAAAAAAATATAAACATATTAAAACCGGCATTAGGAATGCCGGTTTTTCACTTGTTACATTAAACCGGCATTTGGAATGTCGGCTTGTGCCTAGATGGCACCACTTTTCAACTAGTGGCCTAGTTTTTTGCCCACCCGTGCCCTAAACCGGCTTTTGGAATGTCGGTTACACTGCTTTTCTAAAAGCTCTCTGAAACCGGCATTTGAAATGTTGGTTTGTGCTGAACAACATAAATGAACAAGTTTTGATGACATTTTCATGAACTTAAGACACTTTAATCTTTCTAAACACATAACATAAATGTCGGATTATGAAGATGATGGATAGGAATACCTTCTGAATGTAGATGATTCTGACATCAGTTACCTAGTTTCGCAACGCACTCAAACCGTATCGCTTACAAGTCCCACTCTACCCATTTTGTTGCCGACCCAGTCGCCACCATCCCCCAACCTACTTATCAAAATCGTCAAAAATAAAAGCAGACTTTTACACCACTACGTCCTATTTTGCGCGGTTACGAGTCAAACAAAAGTAACCAATTATCGTACCGGATTCCCGGACCCGCTGGTATATTACAAGATGCAGGTGAACTTCGAAATAACGAGAATAACGTTGCGGGTGATAAGAGTACGCTAGATTTTATAAGAGAAGTAATAAACAAACCTGAAGTTGATGATTTGTTTACACTTGGTCTGTAGCTCCACGCCATGGAGTTTGCATATCCATACGGGGGTGAACTACAATATTGTTTGGTTATGAAAAAAAATTCTAATTAAATTTTTGACATTTTTCTATAATTTTGTAACTGCGGACAACTCTAATATATTAAGCATTAAGGTACAGCCTAGGTGTAACCGGGTCGATCAAGTTGTTGGTGTTGTCAAGACGTGTGCTCCAAATGTTTTAGGTGATCTATCTATAACATTGAAAGTGAGTTAATATGACCCATTCATTTTTTAGAATTATCTTTCTTTCACTAAAATGTTGTAATGTAAGTTTTTTTCTTTGATTAATTGACACTACCGGTACGATCAACACGGTTGTTCATAGCAAGATCATTTATAATGTTGAAGGTTAGTATGAAGGTGTTAAAGGCACGAGGGAGCTGTTTTGGTGGTACAAAATGTTAGCGTTTTTGCCCCTTCAAGGGAGGAAAAAGTCCTTAACATTACGCGCAAAAATTTTTAGTAAAGGTGACAGTGGATGTACTTAGAGTTGTGTTAATTGTGTTATTTTTATTTGTTTTAATGTTGTTGTTTACAATAAAATTTATTTATTGCTTTAATGTTATTGTGTTAATTGTTAGTTTATTAATATGAATGTAAAACGATAAATAAGGACAAATTTAACTAATTTAAATCATAAACACAAGCCGTCATTAAATAAAAAACCTAAATATTACAATCAACAAAACAAAAATTCAACCAATCAATGTATATGTCGGTGTGAACCAGTTCTACAAGGTAGTGGTCTTTTATTCCTCTCACCCCTCCAGAGTTGTTCTGGGGCCTCGTCAGCTGCTAGATCCTCCTTAACATATGGTTCTGATGGACCTCCCAAATCTTCCATCGGGTAAGTACTGTTCCTTGGAGTTCGTTAAAGGGTAAGATTAATGTAATCATATATATCCAGTTCCGGGGTAGTACGAGAGGATTGACCATGATGTGTTTGTTGAATGGTATGTTAAGTCTCATCATAGTAAGCATAATCCGAAAATTTGGAAGTTTTATGTACCATATACTGAAAATCCGAATTTTGCTGATTATGATGTGTGTAGCCCATCACCTGATGCTAAATGTTAAAAAATGATTGTAGTTTTGGTTGACTGTTCGGTTGCATCTGAGGTACAACCATCTCCTGCATCCTAACTAACCCCTCCTCCTGCATATTAGTTATAAGTAAACAAATGTTAAAACCAATTCATTTCAAACGTATGCTAGAAAATTTACCACCGGCCTTCCAGCTGAGTGGTATCGAGCCTTCGTTGGGTGGGCCCGCGATTAGTTGCCAAGCAACTCGGGTTCGATTCCGAGGAGGGGAGGTTTTCTTCAGAATTCCCGCGATTAGTTGCCAACCAACCCGGGACCCGCGATTAGTTGCCAAGCAACCCGAGTTCAATCCTTGAAGTTTTCTACCTAGCGTGTGTAGGTGCAAATGAGAGCATTCGATGCCTCTTAAGCCTTTCAAAAAAGACATATGCTAGAAAATTTATATAAAAGATAAATAACAATATTGTTACTTACATATACATTATGACCTACTCCTCAATCACAATATTGGTTGAAGGGTGGTGCTCTTCCATGATCATTAACTGTCAAAATTTTGCGATCGTAGTACCTCCGAAAGTACCCCTGAATCGTGCACTCCCCGACGTACCATAATAGACCATGTTAGCTGGGTCCATCCAATGACCGATGTACGTAATGTGTGGGGTCGTAAGCCTCATATCCATATTTTCTTTTCCCTAAAGGGATGTGGTGTGTATGTCATGATGCTAATGAGATGTGAACAACAGGTCCATCCAATGGGCTCTCAACTCGTGGATTAAAGTAAATATTTTTATTATTTCAGTATTTAAATCCGCCTCACCAATATGGATCCCTTAATAATGTGCAACTAGAGGAACCCCTTCCAGATCACTCATATTGCGCCAAATTTCGAATATAACGTGTATATTTATGGGCAGTGTTGTAAATCTCCCGAGATCTCCCCGAGATCTACTTTTTAGAAGACAACCGAGACGAGATGTTCATCTCCCGAGATTTCTCGGTTAACGGGGTCAAACTTAGGTAAAGCCACGATTTCTCGGATTTTCTTGCTAATTTATAAGATTTTCTTGTAAAATTCGTAATTTCCTAGATTTTCTCGCTCATTTCCCGGATATTTTTGTAAAATCTCGTAAAAACGTATATAGATATACATATATTTATGTTTTTATGTATATTTTTATTGAAAAAACTATAAAGTCAACGTCCGAGATCTCCCCGAGATTATTCCGAGATGCCGAGATCTCCCTAAAAAAGTCCAAACGAGATCTCCCTGAGATTCGAATTCTCCAACCATGTTTATGGGTAACCCCATAAAATCTAGGCATCTTGAAGCGTTATAGTTGCTTCTCCTATACAAATTTATGATTTAATATAAATATATATACAATTAGTGTATATATATATATATATATACACGGAATTAATATAAATATAAATTTATATACAATATTATATTATAATATATATATATACGGAATTAATATAAATATATGTACAATTAGTATAATATATATATATATATATATATATATATATATATATATATATATATAATTAATTATAAATATATATCCAAAATTAATTATAAATATATATACGGATAATAAATAATATATATACGAATTAATTATAAATAATATGAGGAATTGTAAGGTATGTGTTTTTTACCAGTCGAAAAGTGGAAGGTATGCGTCTCCGGGCATCACCTTTCAACCAAAGCTATTATAAATGTGTGATCCACTTCCTGATATCCGATTTTAAAAACTAAACCTAAACAGTTGATTCAATGTACTGGTAGACACGGTGATTTATATCCTTGCTTTGAAGAAGTTCGATATGATCCCAAATACCATGATCACATCTTCTTGGTTTAATTTGTTCACTCGTAAATATCGGAGTATATGACCTGTGAGCCTGTTGAGATTGCAAAAACGAAAGCGAATCGTTGACTTAGACCAATCTAGCATGGACGGGATCCATTGATTTTTTAAAATTCGGAAGGAAGTTTATTGTGGAAGTTCATTGTGTGTGTTTGATTGTGTGTATAACTGAGCTTCGAATGGCCGGTTATATTTTGGAGCAAACTGGCTTTAGAAACGCCTGTTTGCCACATGGCACTTTTTTATTGGTGTGTATTTCGAATATGGATAGCCTGTGATCAATGCTATTAAAGGGGACAGTTGGATAGTGACTTTTGACTGGAAATCGGCATTCTAAATGCCGGTTATCCAGTGGCATCTGAAAAGGTGAAAAAGTTTATGCCAGGTGTGCAGCCGGCCTTCCAAATGTCAGTTTTGTGTAACAAGTGGAAAAGCGGCATTCCTAATGCCGGTTTACTATGTTTATAATTTTTTTTCTTTCAAAAACTAGATTTATAAAACAATAATAAAAAGGCACTATTAGAAAAAATTAAAATAAAATAAATCTATGTTTTTATTCACAACCCATATATTGTTGCATATTATTTCCATTATATAATCAAAATTTCTAAAATATAAGCAAGGTTGAGTTTACACTTTACAACATTCACATCACATGTTTGGTAAGGCTTGTGCATGCTAGTCTATTATCATTAAATTAGCAGTTGTTGACTCATTGGTAATGACTTTTGTTGTTTAATTTGAATACGATCTCAAAACAATTTATTAAATTTTTCTTTGTTTCACACATTACTCAATAGATTACGATCTTAAAAATGTTACTGTTATTCGATCCAGGGCCGGATATTGAGCCGTGCAACCCGTGCAGCCGCACAGGGCCCAATATATTTAGGGGCTCAAAAAATATATTCTAATATTGTATACCTAAGCCCATTATTCACATATGAGTCCATTTGATAATTAATAATATAAAAACTAAAAAATAAAATACACCATGCTACGTTTTCTATTGGATTTGATACTACGTTTTCTACGTTCGTTATTTTAATAGATTATAGTAATTATGACTTTATTATTATATAATAGAAAATTTTGTGTATATAAGGGCCCACTTTTATTTATCGCACATGGCCCATAAATTTGATAGGACGGCCCTGATTCGATCAGCGATTACTGATTACGTACACACGTTTTATTCAGATATTTGATCTGAAAAACTCATTGGCGGTGAATTTTGATCTATCTTTTTGTCATGAACCAAAATCTGGATGACGATTTCACATTTGATTTGCGATTTATTTGACTGATCAAACCTTTGTTGTTAAACCCAACTCTACTGGTAAATGAAATTTATTTGTTTATTATAGTTTTTGTCATCGTTTTCAACACGGTTTTATATATGTTTTAATAACATCCTAGTCCTAACTAAATTAAATAAATGTACTAATGTATTATATGTATATAATTGATGAACAAATGAACAATAAAAGAAAGTTTGTACCACCCAGTGCACACCCCCTTTAACATTGACAGTACCAACTCCATTTAAGGTTTCAACATAACATTGATCCCTGAAACCTTTGAATCCAATGCAATAT
Organism: Rutidosis leptorrhynchoides; assembly: GCF_046630445.1. Taxonomy (NCBI): domain Eukaryota; kingdom Viridiplantae; phylum Streptophyta; class Magnoliopsida; order Asterales; family Asteraceae; genus Rutidosis; species Rutidosis leptorrhynchoides. The sequence continues at coordinate 584,634,035 of NC_092334.1, read as the reverse complement.
GCTCCGTATATCCTGCATGGGAGGTGATATTCACACACTTGTTTTTGATTCATACACACTTTTTACCATAAAACTTACAATTATATCCTTAACTTTATCTAGAGAGTTGAACCTCCGTTATTGTAATTAAGGACATAATAGTAAATTAGGTGTGTGTATGTAAAAAACTATTGTGTGAGTATCAAAACCTTCATAATCTAATTAATTGATTTACTTTGTCCAACCTCGAAACTATATTATGTTTCCACTTGAATTCCCCGGCAAAAACCGTTACAAAAGAAACCAACACAACAATCGTAAGACGTAACTCCGAAACAAAAGTTGGACGTACCAAAATCATTCCTAACCGAATCGTCATCTTTACAATTGAACCTGCAGCCGAATGAAGGTTCAACCACAAGTTAGATTAATGCCATCATTCTCATTTTCCGCCATAGAGGCTCGAACTTTCTCCTCACTAGCGGCAACCACCTTACCACGGTTAGCTATAAGCTAATCACTCCTTAATTACCAATTAATCATTGAGACAAACCATTTATCGGGCAAAGCTATTTAATCACGAATATTTACATCTCACTGCCTCAAGTTAGGCTTGAACCCACAACTTCTTAGTTGAAGGGTTCATCTCATACTGCTAGGTCAAGGACCCTTTGGTAGTTGTTAGCATACAATAAATGTATAACAAACCTTAAGTTGTTGTTAGCATATACAATAAACTAGTCCGAACCGGCCCGCGCGTTGCGGTGGGGGCTTTCGGTCTGCGTATTCATATTTAACGTAGCGTTGTGTATTTACAGAGGGGAACACGGCCAATGTGTTAAGCGTCGTTTTAGATGTCGTTGTGTTAATCGTTTTTTAAAAAGTATCCGTTTCGAACGTAGTTAGTTTTGTTTTGTTCAGTAAATTTTTTTAAGCGTAACGGTGCTGTCGGAAAAATTTGACTCGCGGCGAACAGAAAGATACGGGCTGTCGTTGTGTTAACGTTTTTTAAAAAGTGTCCGTTTCGCGTATAGTTAGTCCCGTTGGGTTCGTAAGATTTTTTCATGTTGAACGATGGTCTCGGAAAAATTTAACTCGCACCGAGCGAGAAGATGGGGCCCGTTATAAATTCGGGTGGAATTAGTTTCTTTTATTTTAATAAAATTATATATTTATACTTTTTACCCTTGAAAAAACTTCAGAGGCCTTTGTGTAAATATAGCCGAAGTTGAGGGACCGTTTAATCCGATATAACTGAAATAATAGAAACCCCGCCACTTTTAGTATATAAGTATTAAAATATTAATATTAATTAATATTAATATTAATATTAAATTAATAATATTAAATTAATAATATTAATATTAACATTAATATTAATAATATTAATATATTGTAGTTTGAAACGGCATCAAAAATGCCAACTATAACTTTAGGAGAGTTACGTAATACTCATTAAAACGCAAACCTAGTTCAGTATAATTTCAAGTGATTAGGGCGGCCCTTGAAGGCTATTTAAAAAATTATAAATGTGATAAAGCTTAACTATAGCCGTTACTAGTTATGATTCTCGGTCCAAATTTAGAATTATGAATTAAACATATGAATTGATCATTAGCAATATCTATCTTAGGTGAAGCAAAACATATTAGAGAGTATAAAGTTATGAACAGATATATGTGACTGCATATATAAATTAATAAGGCTGAAGGTGTAACGTTTTAGAAATAAACTGATACTTCTGCACCCAAGAGGCCAAGATGGGTGCGATTTAGGTAAAAACAAACCGCCAGATCAAACTTGACACCAAACTTATGGAACTTTATAGCTATTACCAATCAAGTTGTAAATATATAAACCTGAATCTAGTAAAAATATTGGTAGAGATCTCAAATCCCAATCCATTTTTTAAACAAAAAATAATATTGCTAATCATTCTTTCAAAATATAAAATTAGAAAAGAAAGTTTTCTTTTATCAAAGTGTGTGTTACAGCCTCACTCCCAACTCTAAATGACCCAACACCATACGATTCCCTTCTTCACATATATGACGTTTATTTCAACCCAAATAATAATTCATATGCACCATCTTCTACTACTCACTGCCCATTTGAAGGTCGGTACAGCGTGTAACCATTCACACCCATTGTCAAATTCGAATAATCCGACTGCATGTGATGATACGGGTACCCGTCACCATCCATATTTCTCAACCCGTATGAACGATCCGACCCACCAATCTGCCAATGGTTCTGAACCAATCCATCAATCTGTCCGTTCACGTAAGGCTGCTGCAAGTTCGGTTGTGGTAGAATCATGTCTCTTGAGACGTCAAACCCACCACTAAAACTATGTTGGAACCCTTCATGAAAACTCCGAGTTCGGTCAAACCTGCATGAGCTTGTTGATGCGCTCTGGTCAAGTGAACTACCCATATCCCCTGGATAAGTCAACTGATGACTCAAATGGCGCGGCCCATTGTAAAATGAAGGGCCGGGCCCATTAGACTCGTCGTCGAGTAAATCGTTGATGATATCAAGGTGCGGAAATTCATCCGCCAACATACTTTGCGCTTGGGATCTGCTGCTGCTAATGTTATTATCTCTTTGATGGGTTTCGATCCAGAGGGACCCGTTTTGATGTACAGCGTCGTGATTCATCATTCCGAATGAAAAGCTTGGTCCGATTGAATTGCTGGAATCCATTCGTTCGGTGGTCTGAGGTAGAAACACGGGCTGGGAATACGAGTGAGAATGTGGTTGACTAAAACCAGATGACGTGGCAGACACTGGACTACCCATCATAGCATTTCGATAAGACGGTGGACCGTAACTCTGAGTCGTTGGTGACGGGTCAGGACCGAGATACCCGGCTGCACTCGCGGAACGTGATAGAAATGGTGTGGCTTGGACCATTGAGATAAGTGAAGTAGTACTGGTGGTGGGATTAGGTCTAGACACTTCGACCAAAGGTGCACTCAACGGCCTTGACATGGGTGGGGGCGGTACCGACTTAGTCAACGAATTAGTCAATGGCTTAGCCGATGCACGGTGAACAACAGGCTTTTCAGCTGTTGATGTAGCTTGACTGTTAACAGGTATCTGAGTCGGGTTAGGTGGTTGGTGGACTATTGAGGGCTTTTCGGTTGGTTTATGAGTCCCGGGATTACGAGGGTAGGGTTTGAAAACGACTGAAGGTTCAGTTGGGTTAGATGAGACTACAGGTTTATCGGTGTTTTGGAGATTTTCAATAGATTTTTTGGCAAAACTCGAGTCAGGCGGTGCACACTTTTGCAGGTCCGATGATGTCTGAAGGGCACGGGGTGAAGGTTTTGAAGGGCTCTTAGGTGAAGACGGTGTAACAGAAAGAGCTATTTTTTCTTTTGAATGTTTGTCGGGTTCCACTTCATCCTTGATGCTTGGCTTCTTTTGCAGAGTAACCACTTCTTCCTACGGTTGAAAAACACAAGACTATTAAGTATTAATCAAGTAAAAAATTATGGATGATGGTTCGAACAGTAACACTTAATAATACTATTATTAGAACAGAACAAAAAGATACCACTATGCAAAACTCCATCCAGACCAACAAAACTTGAGCAGCGGAACAAAAAAAAGGACATGAACTAGTTACATTCTGTTTGATTCCTAACATTTTTAAAAACCACATTTTAGAACCTTGTGTTATAGCTCATGTGGTAGTGGCCTGCCTCTCTTAGCGAGAATAGCGAGAAGTCAGAAGTTCGACTCCCGTGAGGTGCAGCATTGCACACAAGGTTTGTACAGAAGGTTGCCCCTTAACCCTTGAATTCCACCCAAGGGTGCCTTTCGCACATCGCGTTGTGGGGGCAGTGGGTTTTACAGCCCATGCCCTCGGAATGGGCCGAGTTTCCTCCTGGGCAGCAGACGTGTGGGTAGTTTGGTCCCAGGGGTGATCCCGAACTGCTGTTCGAATAAAAACCACATTTTAGTCCTGTTGCCGGTTCAAAATTTTCCAAAACATGGGTTGTTTCAGAAGTGGAACTGAACCATGTTTTTGACATACTTGAAAGGATGTTTGTAAGTTCGTATTATCCAAATCCAGTTGATGCACAGCCCTTACTCAACATAGTAACAAGATCAGTAATCATCAAACTAATAAACCAATTAAAAACTAATTAAACTATCTTACCAATTTCTTGACATTATCTTGTTCGAGACACTTCATATTGTTGACCGGGCCAGTGACTTCACCGGCAGCATTTCCTCGCTTCACTTTCCCTCTAAACGTCATAAAAAGTCACATGTTACACACAAAAAAAGTGGAGTTGATGATTTTAATCCAGTTACTAATGAATTGTTCAGGTTATGTTTTACTTGTAACGCCTCAAACGAGTAGGTAAAAACCAAAAACGGATCGAACAGGCCTGAAGTAGACCATATTGTAAATATATAACACCACCCCCCCCCAACCCAAAAACCCCCCAACACACACACACACACACACACACACACACAAAAATTACATGATTTTTCAGATTATTTAGTGTAAACATTTTAAAACACTAACTAATGTTTAAACTGGACATAGAATGATAGAATGTATTGGGGTCCACCCAGCCCAACCGAAAAAGTGGCCGTTTTGCCGATTCCGGAGAAAAGCAGAATGAAAATGACCTGCTAGGTGAACTTTGGGTTTTCTGATTCTGATGTGAGTTTGGTCTGTAAGGCCCACTTATTACTACTGATGGAAGTGAATCTGTCGAACATGTCGATGAGCTATCGTCCATTATAGACGGACTCTTTTGCCTTCCATTTTGGGTAATAATAACGCTACTACAAGCTTCTGTGGGTGGATGAGGTTCAGAAGTGTCGGTATCCCAATTGACTGGGCTTGAATCTCTATCATCTGAATCAGGTCGAATGGTTACACAATCTGATACATCAGAAACATCCTCAATTGTTTCAGATTCTTTAACCAAATCTGTATCCTCCTCAATCAGTAGGCTTGATTCTTGAAGTTTCTCCTCTATCACAACATTATGCTTTTCATCCCGTCCTTTATCTTTTAATTTGCGGTTGTTCTTTTTCTGCTTTGCCTGTGCATTAAAAAAAATGCATTAAATGATCAAAATCCAACTACGTGAATTCAGGGTAGAGATGAGTTACGATCACAAACCTGTTTTTTCTTGGATTTTTTATCTTTGTCAGACGTACGTTTTGCTTTCTGTTCACTTTCAGCCATCCAAGCTTCCTCTTCTTCCCGTATGAGCTCTTCTTGCCTCTTCAAAGCAACAGCCTCTTGGTACGCTACTTCTATGTTACTGTTGTGTCAAATTGGGTAATGGGGTAAACGGGTAAGGCTAATCCACAAAAAACATATTATTACAAAAGATATAAATGATCTGCCTTTCTTTAGTAAAGCAATATAAGAGGTCGGTAAGCATTTAATTACATTTTAGATGACTTCAAAGTTTAAGGATCAAAATATTTACCTCTAGCTAATAGAAAATTATTACATAATCAATTTTCGGACACATAATATGCTTGTTACCTGAATATATGGGCTAGGACGAATATTTCAATAGTTCTACGTCCCAATTCAGTGAGTCGTCTTTCATCACGCTCAATAGAATCCTTGCTGAAATCCTCCCCCGAACCACCATCCTGGTAGACAAACGAGATCATGAGATTATTAACTAATACTCAAGAAGTTGAAAAGTAGGCATTGCTAACATAAGTTATCTAGTGTAGCTTAACCTAATCGCCTAGAAGAAATATATTTGTAAACCACATTAAATTTTGGGTGAAGTATAACACAGACAATACCTACCTTACGATTTTTTTTTTTTTTGAAAGGCAAACTCACACACCCACCTAATACTAACACGAATATATATACCACGAAATGTCCTAAGCAGGACTCGAACCCTCAACCTCAAGGTTGTAAGGGTGACCTCGATACCGCCAAACCATTGGCTCTTTGGTCCTACCTTGCGATTTTGGGGGCCCTTTTCATCTTTAGGGGGCAATGGTTCCAATGCCGCCCTTTCAAGCAATAGCAATATATCATCAACCAGAATAAACATGTCACTCTCAATCTGGACAACAGGTACAGGTACTTCTTCTGCATCACGTTTTTCTTTATCTTTCGTTTTGGCCTGATCTTCAAGAGCCTTTAATCCACTGTATAATGAGTCCATCACTAAAGTTGATGTGACCTCCTTTTCTATAAAAAACTGCTTTACAACAATTTTCAAAATTGAATCTAATTTCTCCCTTGACATTCGTCGCTTAGATATTTGATCAATTCCAGCCCAGAAATTACAGAAACTGAAAGAGAGCAAAATAAAATAAAAGAAACTGTTATAAACTATATTCCTATATACAAAACAAAGCTAGAGGCGGCAAGTTGAACCATATAATTTTTAACAAAAAGATTTAGGATAGTTTCTATCCTAAGTTCTGTTATGTCAAATTGATTGAAAGTCCCTAAAGTGTAATGGTTAATGCATACAGAACCCAAGTAGCTTTACACTACAAAGATAGATCAAATTTGAAAATAATTTATGTAGCCATACATAACATAACACATAATTTATACGAGTAAGAATTTTAGAAATGTTTGGGTTAAACCAAATTAACTATAACAAATAAATAAAATGCCTCGACACATTACTGACCCGCCTATATTGCCACCTCCAGGTAACATGTATCATACACATAGTAGTATCAACCAAGAATTACAAACCTTGACCATCTAACTTTATCTTCTATCAACTTCCCCAGCCTTCCCCTTCTTTCTTCCACAAAACGGCGACATATTTGCTCTACATTTGACAAATATACCCTTACTAGTTCTCTCCTATACTGACGGTCAAGGCACCGAAACGGGCGATCTGCTCTTTCCCTGCACAGCCATTATTTGCATGTAAGCAGTAAGCATTTGCTTCATGCATATTTTATAAGCAAAAAAAGTACCAAACCTTTAGTTAGATTACAAACGGGATAGAACGAAATTTATAAAACACTAAAATTAATATAAAGTTTCATGCTTTTATGATCATGGTACAATAAATCTTTATCCTAATCTATTGTTAATAATTAATGCAATGAAAACCAAGTAAAATAGCTGCGCCCTTGTACTTTATATCTTTAAAGAAAACCTAGCTGGCTGGCCTTAAAACACAAAAGACATAAAATGCTACAGAACTATCCTTTGTGTTTTCTGTAATCATTTTTGAAGGTCAAAATTCAACTGCAAAGTCGTATAAGATGATTAAGATCAAGAGAACATTTGTTTCTGTCTTAAAAATGCTTCCTAATTTTGAGGAAAGTAGATAATACGTTTACTAATTAGTGACAAGGTCTATCTAGGCAATTGTCGGAGCATGATGCAATATTAATGAAAGGGCAATCATTAAATATTTAACTTCGTTCTATTACCCTCAAAAATAAAGCATTAACTGCTTGATTCTGTAACAATCAGAATTTATGTTTTATACAATAAAAAAGTACAATTACATATTCAGAATAAGTTCTTATCGTCTAAGTAGAATTCATCATTTATAACCATTGTATTTAGGCTTTCTTTTTTCTAATACTTTACTTTTTTCTAAAAAACTTTAGTCGCCTCCATGATTGGAGCAAAGTTAAATGAAGCACATAAACTCAAATGGAACGAATAAAGATACCAAAAATAATTCCATGCAATTATCATAAACAATAATGAAATGTCAATCTTAAATTTCAATAAGCTGAAAACCTGATAACTTGGACTTGAGCTTTTATTATGAGCGTGTCAGCATCAACAAACCCATCTAACACTTTCGCTAACTCCATAAATTTTTTCCATCCCCAATCATGCTCTTTTTTCCAAAAACGATGTAACGTATCTGCAATATTACTTTCGATCAATTACAACACCTCAACAATCATTAGCCAACCTGGAACAGACTAATAGTGATAATAAGAGCAACAAAAATAAATATAACCAACCAGAATATTTAGATTTCTTGGGATCTTTATTCACCACAGCTATTGTAAATTGAGCAAAATGACTCCATCCTGTTTCAGTTACGTTGAGGTCACTTTTATTAACTTATTATCTTAAGCTTTAATGATGCAAAAGATAAAATTAACTCTTGATTTGTCCAACAGTACCTGGAAGAAGCTTGTCATGGTTCGCAACACACAGAAATAAAGACAGATGATTGCAAACATCACACCCTTGTGGGTATATCAGGATGTACCTACAACCAGTACCAAGAAAGTAAATACAAATTGAACTCACATTTAATGGTACCTCGTGTAAACTTGCACATAAATGATAAATGAATATACCATCATAATGTGCATCAAAAAAAGAAAAATCCAGCTAAGGATGACATACCATTTGTAGCCACCAACCTCAAATGCATTACTACGAAGCTCTCTCTTATTAATCTGTGAAAATTTGTCTATTTTCCATGTATACTTCCCATATAGTTCAGAAGGCTTACGTCCTACGTGATGATAAAATCAGTATGAGAAAAGACAGAATATAACATCACATCATTTGTGACTCAAGAAAATCTAAGGTCCAAGGAAGAATATACATAATTAGCCAAGTGTATCAAAAACACATGTACCAATCACCTAAATACTGATCTTCCTAACCTTACATGTTACATGTTGATTACTAAATCGATGAGCCTGATATGAGATATAGAAGTAATTAAAGAGTTATAAGATACCTATATATGCATGAACATAAGTGAATTATAAAAGTTCAGGTAGCTGCAGCCAAAAAAATTAGTACACATATTTCTAAAGGAACACAGGATGATAGTGATCCAGTAGGGGCGTTAGTCGTCTTATGGAATGATCACTACATTATCACTCAACTATAAGAAAGTGGAGCTTAATTCTGTCGAAAAATATTGATTTACAGTAACATATTTGACTTTTTACATATTCAATTTCTACTTAATCCTTGGCAAAAAGGGTAACATACCACCATCATCATCGTCATCAGTATCCCAGTAAGGCGGAGACGTTGAAGTAATTCCGTTCTCCACCTGCTCAGAAGACCGCCATTCTGCCAACGCTTCACCAGACCGCTGCTGCCCGTTTGATAATCCGTCTAATGATCTGCTAATCCCAGACTCTTCACTCGAACTACCCGCCATTATCCCACTATAAAACCTCCCTAAACCCTAATCCAATTTCCCCTAAATCACCAACACAATAATTAGTACATGTAAATAAAATGCATCCAATTCGATAAAAAAACAATACCAAATGATATTCAAATCGTGTATTACTACAGGCAAACAAACTATTTAGTAGCTTCATCAGTTCCAATTTCAATTCAATTGATTCTATAAAATCTTTAATAAACCCTAACTATAATCTCCCAGATACAACCATAAACAAATACACAAGTAGATAAAACTAACAGATGATGACATCATATACGGAAGCATATAAATTTAATTTTTACGCAATTAGCAAACCCCTAATTTTCTGTAAATCCTAATTAGAGTCCAATTGAGATGTCATTCGAATTCAAATACAGTACACAGATATAAATGAAAGCGAAAGATCAAATGCATGCAGAGTGATGAAATAAAAAGTAAACCCTAATTAATTAATTAATTTAATGAATTGATTAAATAGAGCAAATCGAGATATTAATTGAAGATTGAAGCGGATCGAATGATGAGAAGAGAAATAGAAGAACCTGAGAAGAAAGAAAATAAGTGGTTGTGTGAAGCGATTATTAGAAGCTGATTTTAGGTCTAAGTAAAAAAATAAAGGAGGCGAAAGAGAAATAGATATATATATATAGATATATAGATATAGACAGATACAGAAAACAGAGAAGACAACACAAAGAGAGAGAGATTTGAGATACAATGAGCAGCAGACTAAAAGGGAAATAACAATAAAATAAAATTATAATTTATTTTTTATTTATAATTATAATTATAATTATAATTATAATTATACTATTACTATAATATTATAAATAAAATAAATTATATAATTAAATAAATTATTAATTATTAAATTATATTATATTACTATAATATTATAAATAAATTATATAATTAAATAAATAATTAATTATTAAATTATATTATAATTTATAATTATAATTATAATAATTTCTATTTCTTTTCTATATACTCTAAAATCACGTAAAATTAGAGTAATCTCATTGATTTATATGGTCGATTACCGTTTAACTTATGATCCTAGCTGTGATTCATTCATAAATTTACCCTAAACATAATTCTACATTTATGATTATTTTCATCGATCTTACAAACTCTTATTGCAAACCCTAAATCAAACTTCATCTTCAACCCTTATAAACCCTAAACATAATTTCACATCTAAGATTCTTTCCGTTAGTTTCAAAACCTAAATCAAACTTCATATTTAACCCTAACATGTGTGTTATATTTATAACTATAACTATAGTTATAACTATAATCATAATTAAAACTTTATAAATAATATTTAATATAATATAATTATTACTACGATGTATATTTATAACGAGTTTTGGTTGTTATATATTTGTAAAAATAAATTTAAAAAAGAAGTCTTGTAATAGAACTAGAATAAAATCGCGACACTGAAATGTGTGTTAACCTTGCGGTTATAACATTAATATTTACCAATTACGTTTTTAAATGGTAAATAATTAACTAATAGTGTTTGGCAAGATAAATAATAAAATCAAAAGATTGCGATTTTAGATATTCAAAACGTGAAATTAAAAAACAAGTCATCCCTTACAATAACAAAACGTTATAATAACTTTTTCTCTTTCCATCTATTATTTCCCCTAGTTATTTCTTAGTTTATTAAATAAACTGATTTATCACACACACCTGATTATTAAATTATTGCATTATCAAACAACATTATCAAATTTATAAAACGTTTTGCTACAATAGATTATCTGATATATCTAAAACACATTATCAATTTTCAAAATGCATATCCAAACACCTCCTAAATATTATAAGTATTTTAGGATCTGTTTACCTTCCACTTAATGATATGTTTATGTACATCTCTTAATTCAGTAAGTAAAATTGTTATTTCTTTGTCACTTAATCTGTAAATTAGTTTGATAGAATCAGACATCTCTTTCAATTAAGAGCCAAATGACCAAATGAGAACATAGGTATATTCTGGAAAAACAAAATAAAATAAAATAAACAACCCCTTACTCAACATATATGATTATATGTTTTTGTCAACAAATTATTGAAACGGTGTATACACGTGTTAATTATATTCTTCAACATTGTTAAGGCAAAAAATAATATTTGTATGATTTATAACAAGTACTTATGTTTGACACAAATTATATATGGGTGCGCTTAACATTAGTTTATTGTTCAGAAAATATGTAAACAAGAACATTTGTAATGCTGAGTTTCGGTGTAAAGTTTGGGTTGTGTGTACTTGATATCCAGCTCTAGGGCAACTCGCGTAGTTTAACAAGACTAGTCACTAGTTTGTATCCAGTTTTTGATTGAGCACAAATTACTCTTAGATATATTATGTCTTTTATTTCAAGACAAGGTTTGTGTCATGCGATGTTTAATCAATTTGAAATATTAATACGAAAAAATTGTGCGGTTGGTCCATGTGTTTTACCTTAGATTACGCTCGTGATGCTTTTTTAATGTGATTGGTCACCGTGGTTTACAAAAGTTATAGCCACAGTCCATGGGTGATATGCACATGAAGATAAAAAAAAATTAATTTGCATATCCCTTCTCCGTCAAAAAAAAAATCCTATCATAATATTCATCATAACGTGAATTATCAATATAAGATCTTGCGTTGCTCACCAAAAAATTACCATCTACACCCAAAGTCCATTGCCACAAATCCAATGAATATGAGAGGCTTATTTAGCCCTTTGACAACAGAGTATTTGATCAAGCATATTTCACCGGTGGTGAAAATACACTTGAGTGCAATCACTTAGGGTTTAAAGACTTACAAGATTCAAATCTCAAAACCGGTAACTATGAATAACCCTTTTCGTTGAGATGGTTAAATATGTCCCCATCATCATTGGATATTCCGCAATGACGACCCTGAGAGTGATGAGAGGCAAAGGCCGTATCTCACGTGTATATATCGAATGACAATATCAGGTGTCTCATGTGTAGAGTTTACCCTAAGGTTTTAAGAAAGATTTATGGGCCGCTAACAAACCAAACCAAAACACAAAATTAGATGCAAGCCTGATGAGCTATCCAAATCAATACTATTCATCCAAATCAATAGTATTCAAGGACTCAAGATGACTAGTGCCAATATTCTCTTTTTTCCAATTCTATATAGACAGCCCATATAATTAAACTCCGTATTACTTTATTACTCTGTATACTTTTTATCAACGGAGTAAAAACGGAGTATTTTACTGTATTACTTTTTACCTTTCACGCTTTTTGGACATGCACAAATCTTTTTTAACCAAGCAACACATAATTTCCCATGGTAATTATGTGTTGAATGTGTTTTATAAAGTTGAATAGAAAATAAAAAGAATCATCAATTACACAAACTCCGTTGTATAAATGAAATTGCATTGCTTACTTTCACTCATCAAAACATAGTATGGTACTTATATGAGCATTAATTTACAATTTATACGCCACAAACATAGTATCTGTTAGCGGGTTCTACACTTGATTTCCATACTGTGAGTAATCCTTATGCATATGCGGTAAAGAATAGCCCCTCGCTACCAACAATAACTGATTGAACGTCAAGTCTTAAGATTATTCTACCAATTTCAACAAACCTATAGAAACATAACAAATATTTATTAGCAACTTCAATTACAAAACCAACACCGTACATTCACGAAAAAAATTGACACCACAAAAGGACTTACGAAGGAAAATCATATAAGTAGATATCAATATCTTTTCAGGAACATAGCAAGATAAGCTTTTCTTCTGCATCATGCATCCCACATAAAGCAAGAACAACCTGCACTAATCAAGAAAAAAGGGACATTATATCATGAAATTCGCTCTCTTGATATTAATAAAACAAATCAATGTTAATACTTTAATGACTTACATCTACTACACCGTGTTGAATGTTGATAAATTTTTCAAGGTTGCACCCCAAACCTTCATAGTTTTGTCAAACGAACCAAATACGATATATCGATCCCAACACAGAACCGCTGTCACATCACTCTTATGACCACTTAAAACATATGTACACTCTAGGGAACCGTAATCCCATACTCATATAGTGTGTTTAGCCGAACTAGATAAGGGCCTTTTAGTTCCTATAATGCGGGAACGTACAGATCCAGTGTGGCCTTTCATGTATGTCCATTTTTCATAGAAACTGGATTTCGATGTCGATCTCCATGACAAAATGGTACCATCCTGTACCCAAAGATGACCACAAAAGCTCATCTTATGAACCATCAATAAAAATTAAATTGAGCTATTTTAAAACATAGGGTCAGTAACTAATTTAACATCAAGAATCGATTTTTTTTAAAAATTATGGATTAAAAATACACTTTAGAAGACGATCGAAACATTCCGCCAATTTGACTTGTTTCCCTTCAAAATTGATTTTCTAGTTCGACAGCAGAAAGCCCAAATCAAGCCACTTATAAGTAAGGGTTAAAGCTATAAATACGCTTTATACTTTCATTTTTGTTCCAATGTAGGTTATATACCCAGAAAAATACCAGTGTAGGTCATATACTTTCAAAAAGTGTTCTAATGTAGGCTATTGGTTACCGGTTACCCGTGTTTGCAGTCCCTGAAACTAACAGATGTTAACAAGAAGCATTCATAGATCGAATTGATTAGAGTTTCGGGTTTCTGATTACTCCTTGAAGCTTTATATTGCATCAGATCGTGTTAAAATTCATCATTGAACAGCAGATCAAAAAGTCAAAGCTTATAAGATTGTAACTAACTAGAGGGGGTGAATAGTTACTTAATGGTTTCTTAAAACTTTTTAGAAATCTTTAGCTACTAAAAGATAAGTATTAAGTGCGGAAACGTTCGTGTTTATTAATGCATGTATGTAAAGAATGTAAGTGCACAAACACGGGGATTTATAGTGGTTCGGGAGGATGTTAACTAATCCTCCTTAATCCACTCCCCAATTCTAAGAATTGAGATTTTTCTTCACAATGATACCCCAAACCCGGTGGAGTGTCCGGATACAACACAAGCTCCTCGATAAGCTGCTACTTATGAACCCTTACGTCCCTTTGAAGAATTCACAAACACCAAATGGTCTTACCACAAGATCCTAATGCTCTAGCCTAGTAAAATCACAACTACCTTCTAGATCCCTTTAAGAAGATATCTCACAAGTAAACTTATAGCTAAGCTTACAATCACTCATAGTTCTTCAATAGGTTACACCAACTTAATTCCCAATGGAATTGATCAACTTCCTAGATCCCTTTAAGGAAGTTGAATCATTAAGCAAGATGGTGTTTCCTATCATAAGAACTATCTAACTTCCTTGACCCCCTAAGGAAGTGTCTTACAAAGTAAACTTAAAGATACAAATGATAAGTACAAAGTTTACATTTCAATTCTACTTAGTGTAAGTAGAATCTCTCTTTCTCTCTTATAATCTCTCCATAGATATGTGCTTGAGGCTTGGGAGATCAGTAGATATGACTTTGAAAGAATGTTGGAAAGAGGTAGTCTACTAGTTTGGTAAAGAGGTGTATTTATATTCCAAGAAAAACTTGACAGACAAAACTGCGGTCGAACCACGGTCGACCTTGTGCCTGACCGTAGAACTTCTGTCATCATTTCAACATATCCGTTATGAAATGTCCCGTTCATATTGATTATAAACGTTCCATATTAATTGATTTCATTGCGAGGTTTTGACCCCTATATGAGACGTTTTTCAAAGGCTGCATTCGATTTTAAAACAAAGCATAACCTTTAATTTATCGTTAAATGTTTAAAAATGATAATCTAAAGTATAGCATTTTCACACGACCATTACATAATGGTTTACAATAATATTACACAACAACATATGTCTTCGAATGCAGTTTTCAAACAATATTATACAAGCATGGACTCCAAATCTTGTCCTTAATTTAGTATGCAACAGCGGAAGCTCTTAACAATTACCTGAGAATAAACATGCTTAAAACGTCAACAAAAATATTGGTGAGTTATAGGTTTAGCCTATATATTTATTAATTCGTATTAATAGACCACAAGATTTCATATTTCCATTTCTTGTAAACAGCATTCATGCATAAAAATCATTCATATGGTGAACACCTGGTAACCGACATTAACAAGATGCGTATAAGAATATCCCCTATCATTCCGGGACATCCATCGGACATGATAAAACAACATCTAAGTACTAAAGCATCCGCAACCATGGATGGGGTTCGTTAGGCCCAATAGATCTATCTTTAGGATTCGCGTCAATTAGTAGATCGGTTTACTAATTCTTAGGCTACCAATTAAAAAGGGGCATATTCGGCTTCGATCATTCACCCATATAATGTAGTTTTATTTACTTGTGTCTATTTCGTAAAACATTTATAAAACTGCATGTATTCTCATCCCAAAATATTAGATTTTAAAAGTGGGACTATAACTCACTTTCACAGATTTTTACTTCGTCGGGAAGTAAGACTTGGCCACTGGTCGATTCATGAACCTATAACAAATATGTACATATATATGAAAGTATGTTCAAAATATATTTACAACATTTTTAATACGTTTTACTGTTTTAAGTTTATTAAGTCAGCTGTCCTCGTTAGTAACCTACAACTAGTTGTCCACAGTTAGATGTACAGAAATAAATCGATATGTATTATCTTAAATCAATCCACGACCCAGTGTATACACATCTCAGGCTAGATCACAACTCAAAGTATATATATTTTTGGAATCAACCTCAACCTTGTATAGCTAACTCAAACATTACTGCATATAGTGTGTCTATGGTTGTTCCAAATAATATATATACATGGGTCGATATGATATGTCAAAACATTTGCATACGTGTCTATGGTATCCTAAGATTATATAATATATTAGAATACATGTATAATACAATATGAGTTAGCTAGAATATGATTAATATAGATTTGTTACCAATTTTCACGTAGTTACAACAAGCAAAAATATCCAATCTTGTTTTACCCATAACTTCTTCGTTTTAAATCCGTTTTGAGTGATTCAAGTTGCTATGGTTTCATATTGAACTTAAGTTTATGAATATAAACAGAAAAAGTATAAGTTTATAGTCGGAAATACAGGTTACAAGTCGTTTTTGTAAAGGTAGTCATTTCAGTCGAAAGAACGACGTCTAGATGACCATTTTGGAAAACATACTTCCACTTTGAGTTTAACCATGATTTTTGGATATAGTTTCATGTTCATAAGAAAAATCATTTTCCCAGAAGAACAACTTTTAAATCAAAGTTTATCATAGTTTTTAATTAACTAATCCAAAACAGCCCGCGGTGTTACTACGACGGCGTATATCCGGTTTTACGGTGTTTTTCGTATTTTCAGGTTTTAAATCATTAAGTTAGCATATCATATAGATATAGAACATGTGTTATAGTTGATTTTAAAAGTCAAGTTAGAAGGATTAATTTTTGTTTGCGAACAAGTTTAGAATTAACTAAACTATGTTCTAGTGATTACAAGTTTAAACCTTCGAATAAGGTAGTTTTATATATAAGAATCGAATGATGTTATGAATGTCATTACTACCTCAGGTTTTGTGGATAAACCTACTGGAAATGAGAAAAATAGATCTAGCTTTAAAGGATCCTTGGATGGCTTGAAAGTTCTTGAAGCAAAATTATGACACGAAAACAAGTTCAAGTAAGATTTCCACTCGAAATAAGATTGTTAAAGTTATAGAAATTGAATCAAAGTTTGAATATGAGTATTACCTTATATTAGAAAGATATCTTACTGTAAATAAGAAAGATTTCTTGAAGTTGGATGATCACTCAAAGTGGATTTGCAAGATTGGAAGTAAGCTAGCAAACTTGGAAGTGTTGATGGTGTGTTCTTGAGTAGTTGTTTTATAACTTGGTTTATGTATGGATTTATGAACTAGATTGAACTAGATTTTGATGAAGATGATGAAGAACACTTAGAACAATGGAAGAACACTTGAGAGAGAGTAATTTGATTCAAGAAAATTGTAAAGTGAATGTGTTTGTGAGTATGCTAGTTCACGTGAATTTGGTGCTTCCATATAGGCTCCATTAGTTTGTAATTTTGTGAGATATTTCATGCTAGATGTTAAATGATGGTTCCTACATGGTTAGGTGACTCACAAGGGCTGCTAAGAGCTGATCATTGGAGTGTATATACCAATAGTAAATACATTTAGAAGCTGGGTATTGTACGAGTACGAATACGGGTGTATACAAGTAGAATTGTTGATGAAAATGAATGGGGATGTAATTGTAAGCATTTTTGTTAAGTAGAAGTACTTTGATAAGTGTCTTGAATTCTTTCAAAAGTGTATGAATACATATTAAAACACTACATGTATATACATTTTAACTGAGTCGTTAAGTCATCGTTAGTCATTACATGTAAATGTTGTTTTGAAACCTTTAAGTTAACGATCTTGTTAAATGTTGTTAACCCATTGTTTATTATATCTAATGAGATATTAAATTATTACATTATCATGATATTATGATGTATTAATATATCTTAATATGATATATATACATTTAAATGTTGTTACAACGATAATCGTTACATGTATGTCTCGTTTCGAAATCCTTAAGTTAGTAGTCTTATTTTTACATATGTAGTTCATTGTTAATATACTTAATGAGATACATACTTATCATAATATCATGTTAACTATATATATATATCCATATATATGTCATCATATAGTTTTTACAAGTTTTAACGTTCATGAATCGCCGGTCAAATTGGGTGGTCAATTTTCTGTATGAAACCTATTTCAATTAATCAAGTCTTAACAAGTTTGATTTCTTAACATGTTGGAAACACTTAATCATGTAAATATCAATTTCATTTAATATAAATAAACATGGAAAAGTTCGGGTCACTACAGTTCCTACCCGTTAAATAAATTTCGTCCCGAAATTTTAAGCAGTAGGAGGTGTTGACGTATCTTCTGGAAATAAGTGCGGGTATTTCTTCTTTATCTGATCTTCTCATTTCCAGGTGAACTCGGTTCCTCTACGAGCATTCCATCGAACCTTAACAATTGGTATCTTGTTTTGCTTAAGTCTTTTAACCTCACGATCCATTATTTCGACGGGTTCTTCGATGAATTGAAGTTTTTCGTTGATTTGGATTTCGTCTAACATAATAGTGAGATCTTCTTTAGCAAAACATTTCTTCAAATTCGAGACGTGGAAAGTGTTATGTACAGCCTCGAGTTGTTGAGGTAACTCAAGTCGGTAAGCTACTGGTCCGACACGATCAATAATCTTGAATGGTCCAATATACCTTGGATTTAATTTCCCTTGTTTACCAAATCGAACAACACATTTTCAAGGTGCAACTTTAAGCATGACCATCTCTCCAATTTCAAATTCTATATCTTTTCTTTTAATGTCAGCGTAGCTCTTTTGTCGACTTTGGGCGGTTTTCAACCGTTGTTGAATTTGGATGATCTTCTTGGTAGTTTCTTGTATTATCTCCGGACCCGTAATCTGTCTATCCCCCACTTCACTCCAACAAATCGGAGACCTGCACTTTCTACCATAAAGTGCTTCAAACGGCGCCATCTCATTGCTTGAATGGTAACTGTTGTTGTAGGAAAATTCTGCTAACGGAAGGTGTCGATCCCAACTGTTTCCGAAATCAATAACACATGCTCGTAGCATGTCTTCAAGCGTTTGTATCGTCCTTTCGCTTTGCCCATCAGTTTGTAGATGATAGGCAGTACTCATGTCTAGACGAGTTCATAATGCTTGCTGTAATGTCTGCCATAATCTTGAAACAAATCTGCCATCCCTATCTGAGATAATAGAGACTGGTATTCCATGTCTGGAGACAACTTCCGTCAAGTATAATCGCGCAAACTTCTCCATTTTATCATCTTCTCTCATTGGCAGAAAGTGTGCTGACTTGGTAAGACGATCGAATATTACCCAAATTGTATCATAACCACTTGCAGTCCTTGGCAATTTAGTAATGAAATCAATGGTAATGTTTTCCCATTTCCATTCCGGAATTTCAGGTTGTTGAAGTAGACCTGATGGTTTCTGATGTTCAGCTTTGACCTAAGAACACGTCAAACATTCTCCTACGTATTTAGCAATATCGGCTTTCATACCCGGCCACCAAAAGTGTTTCTTGAGATCTTTATACATCTTCTCCGCTCCGGGATGTATTAAATATATGGTTTTATGTGCTTCCTTAAGTACCTTTTCTCTCACATCTCCAAACTTTGGTACCCAAATTCTTTCATCCCTATACCGGGTTCCGTCTTCCCGAATATTAAGATGTTTCTCTGATCCTTTGGGTATTTCATTCTTCAACTTTCTTTCTTTTACAACTCCCTGTTGCGCCTCCTTTATTTGAGTAGTAAGGTTAGTACGAATAATTATATTCATAGCTTTTACCCGTATAGGTTCTCTGTCCTTTCTACTCAAAGCGTCGGCTACCACATTCACCTTCCCCGGGTGGTAACGAATCTCAAAGTCGTATTCATTCAACAATTCAATCCACCTACACTGCCTCATGTTTAGTTGTTTCTGATTAAATATGTGTTGGAGACTTTTGTGGTCGGTATATATAATACTTTTGACCCCATATAAGTAGTGCCTCCAAGTCTTTAATGCAAAAACAACAGCGCCCAATTCCAAATCGTGAGTCGTATAATTTTGCTCGTGAATCTTCAATTGTCTGGACGCATAAGCAATTACCTTCGTTCGTTGCATTAATACACAACCGAGGCCTTGCTTTGAGGCATCACAATATATCACAAAATCATCATTCCCTTCAGGCAATGACAATATAGGTGCCGTAGTTAACTTTTTTTTTCAACAATTGAAACGCTTTCTCCTGCTCATCCTTCCATTCAAATTTCTTCCCTTTATGCGTTAATGCAGTCAAAGGTTTTGCTATTTTGGAAAAATTTTTGGATGAACCTTCTGTAGTAACCAGCCAGTCCTAAAAATTGGCGTATATGCTTCGGAGTTTTCGGGGTTTCCCACTTTTCAACGGTTTCAATCTTTGCTGGATCCACCTGAATACCGTCTTTGTTCACTATATGTCCGAGGAATTGAACTTCTTCCAACCAAAATGCACACTTTGAAAACTTAGCGTACAGTTTTTCTTTCCTTAACAACTCTAGCACTTTTCTCAAATGTTCTTCATGTTCTTGGTCATTTTTTGAGTAAATAAGTATGTCATCGATGAAAACAATGACAAACTTGTCAAAGTATGGTCCACACACTCAGTTCATGAGGTCTATGAACACAGCTGGTGCGTTAGTCAACCCAAGCGGCATAACCATAAACTCGTAATGACCGTAACGCGTCCTAAAAGCAGTCTTTGGAATATCATCCTCATTCACCCGCATTTGATGATACCCAGAACGTAAATCAATCTTCGAATAAACTGACGAGCCTTGTAGTTGATCAAATAAGTCGTCAATTCTCGGTAGTGGGTAGCGGTTCTTGATAGTAAGTTTGTTCAACTCTCGGTAGTCGATACACAACCTAAATGTACCATCCTTCTTCTTGACAAACAAAACCGGAGCTCCCCACGGTGATGTGCTTGGTCGAATGAAACCACGCTCTAAAAGTTCCTGTAAATGACTTTGTAATTCTTTCATTTCGCTGGGTGCGAGTCTGTATGGAGCACGAGCTATTGGTGCAGCTCCTGGTACAAGGTCTATTTAAAATTCAACGGATCGATGTGGAGGTAGTCCCGGTAACTCTTTCAGAAATACATCGGGAAATTCTTTTGCGACGGGAACATCATTGATGTTCTTTTATTCGGAATTGACTTTTTCGACGTGTGCTAGCACAGCATAGCAACCTCTTCTTATTAGTTTTTGCGCCTTCAGGTTACTAATAAGATTTAACTTCGCGTTACTCTTTTCTCCGTACACCATTAAGGGTTTTCCTTTTTCTCGTATAATGCGAATTGCAGTTTTGTAACAAACGATCTCTGCTTTCACTTCTTTCAACTAGTCCATACCGATTATCACATCAAAACTCCCTAACTCTACTGGTATCAAGTCAATCTTAAATGTTTCTCTAACCAGTTTAATTTCTCGATTCCGACATATATTATCTGCTGTAATTAATTTACCGTTTGCTAATTCGAGTAAAAAGTTATTATCCAAGGGCGTCGATGAGCAACTTAGTTTAGCACAAAAATCTCTACTCATATAGCTTCTATCCGCACCCGAATCAAATAAAACATAAGCAGATTTATTGTCAATAAGAAACGTACCCGTAACAAGCTCCGGGTCTTCCTGCGCTTCTGCCGTATTAATATTGAAAAATCTTCCGTGGCCCTGCCCACTAGTATTCCCCTGATTCGGGCAATTTCTACTAATGTGGCCCGGTTTTCCACATGCAAAGCAAACTATGGCGGCATTATCTGTTCCGACATTATTTATTCTTTTAATTCTGTTAAACTTTGGTCCGTAGGCCTCACACTTTGCCGCACTATGACCATTTCTTCTACACCTGGTGCAAAATGTCGTGCAGAACCCTTGGTGATTCTCTTCACACCTTTGGCATGGCTGTTTTTGGTTTTTGTTGCCATTGTTGTTATTGAGATTGTTGTTGGGATTGTTATTGTTGCTATTGTTGTTGTTGTTGTTGTTGTTGTTGTTGTTGTTGTTGTTGTTGTTGTTGTTGTTGTTGGGACGGTTATTATAGTTGTTGTTGGGACGTTTGTTGAAGTTGTTGTAATTGATGTTGCGGTTGTTGGGATAGTTATTGCGATTGTGGTTGTGATTGTGGTTGTGATTGTGGTTGTGATTGTTGTTGTATTGGTGACTCTTGTCATTGGTTTCTTCTCACTTTCTCTTTACTTGTTTCATGTTAGCCTCTTCAGTCGTCTGCACTTTAATCCTTCCTTCGATCTGGTTCACTAATTTGTGAGCCATTCGACTTGCCTTTTATATGGAGGCGGGCTCGTGTGAACTCACATCTTCTTGAATCCTTTCTGGTAACCCTTTTACAAATGCGTCGATCTTCTCTTCTTCGTCTTCGAACGTTCTGGGATACAATAGGCACAATTCGGTGAATCATCGTTCATACGTGGTGATATCGAAACCTTGCATTCGTAATCCTCTAAGCTCTACCTTGAGCTTGTTGACCTCGTTTTGTAACATCCCGCGTTTTTCGATAAATTTATTTTAACACCGTCTTTTTTAGATAATATCGTTCGTTATCTAAATTCGTATCTTTCGTTAACTAACATTCTCAATATTTCCGTTATTCGATTATAACATCTCCCGTTTATTCTTGCGTATTTAAAATATTTCGTTTCGTTAATTCCCGCACCCGACTACAAACTTGAGGGACTAATCTTGCCACTCGGATAAATTTGGTTGACTAGTCATCACCTTCCACCATTTCCTCCTCATTTCTTTTCTTTTTGATTTTCTTTCATTTATCTCTTCCAAACTTACATCCTTTTCACTTTCATCACAAAATCATCATCTAAATCAAATCTAGCAAGCTAATATCAAAACAAATTACATATTTGGAATCCTCTCTTCGTCCTCTACAACTTGATACCAATTTCATATCGTTTGGGTAACTTTTCTAAAACTCTAGATTTCTTAAATTCATTTTATAGACTTGAAATGGTGTTAGTTAGTGTCTATGGCTCAAGTTTAACATGAATATGTGTTTAGTTTGCTCGATTTGTTGTTTTGAGTAACTAGCATGAACACTTGAAATGGGTGTGCTTAATCTTTGATTTTGGATGATTAGATGTTGTTTAAATGTTAAAGTTCATGTATTAAATGTGTTACTAGCATCATTAGCTTCAATTTGATGTGTAGGTTGACTTGGAAAACTTCACTAACATGATTATTGATTTTGTGATTCTTGGTTAGGGTTTGATAGCTTTTAAAATGAACTTTTGATGCATTGAATGCTATGAGATGTTGTTAGTAAGTGTTTAGTTGCAATGTATGTTTAATTACCTTCAAAACGGCATATCATATGTGTAAATTGGATTACCGAATCATAAAATGCGTTTTACGAACTTGAAACCTTGATAACGAGCTTTAAATGATCAATCGACGAGAATTCGATTATTGTAAATGATGTTTCTGTTTGATGAAAAGTGTTTAGTTGTATTCCTTGTTAAATTACCTTTTCAACGATATAAGATACGTGTTTTGAATATTTACGGTTCATAAGTTATGTTTATTTGAAGTTTGGTTCGAGCATATACATGAAACAGACCAGCATTTTTTTTTAGTGTTAAGCCGCGGCGCGGCTCCTCTAGCCACGGCGCGGCTTAAAGCATGGAAAGTGGGCTGTCCAAAATTACCAATTTTTGTTTAATTTTAACTATGCTACGCAACTCCGATTGACATGAAACTTGGCCAACATGCTTATATATGACTTTTAAGCTTAGAAAAATTGTCCGAGATCCGACCCGAACGCGTTGACTTTTTCGTTGACTTTGACCAAAGTTTAACTTTTAGTCAAACTTAACCAAATACTTATGCAATCGTTCTAATCTTCTTTTATACTTGATTCTTGCATGAAACTTGACAACGTGATTCACATGCTATATAATCGAGTCGTAACGAGCCATAGGATTAATTGAACACATTTCGCCGACCTTGTGTCGTAACCAGTTAATTGATACAACATACTTGTTTAGGTCAAGGCTAAGCAACTTTCATGCACACGTTTACTTTGTGAAGTACATTTATACACGTGCACTCGAGGTGAGATCATAGTCCCATCTTTCAACAACTTTTATACTTTTAAATCATGGGATGAGAAACATATACAGTTTTATACTACATACTTTATACTTTGAACACAAGTACGGAAACAAACATTCCACAGCGAGTTAGAACAAAAAGCTTCAATTCAATTATCATTAGTTACACTTGCAGGGTGTAAACGTGAACTTATGTTATGTGATCACATTGGGCTTGACGAGCCCTCATTCGGACGGTTCGCTACCGTTAGCGGATGAAATATATTTTCGAGTATAGTGTATGTTCTAACACTACGTAACAGGGTACAAAATAGTTAAGTTTGATAATTGGGTGCTCGTGAACATACTTTTGGAATGCAAACGATTCAGATAATCAACGTTATGGAAATACAAAATCTTGTGGTTCAAAACAACGTTTACAAACACCTATGATTTCACCAACGTTTTTCGTTGACAGTTTTCTATATGTTTCTCAAGTTCATACTTGGCTACTTGATACATGCTTCCGCGTACACTCACCCCAAGCATACATGCATACACTCTGATTACTTGCTTGGAGTCAAGCATACGTACATACTTACGCTATTTATAGCAACCGTAATTTTAAACTAATTATGTCGCAAGTTATTTCATTTATACTTATTAACTCTTGTAAACTTAAACTTGTTGTCAAACCGTTTGGTAAACTAAGCTTTGTAAGTCTTGTACGTTTCAAATGAACGCGATAAAATTTTTGGTCAAACGCGTCTCATTTAGGGACTATGACCACGTAACGGGACCTAAGTTAACGGCGCCGTCAATGACGATTTTGTAGGGTCACTACAGATGGTATCAGAGCGTTGGTTGTAGGGATCTAGGATATGCATTAGTGTGTCTGACAGAGTCGTTAGGACGCATTAGTGAATCTAGACTACAACCGGATAGTTAATCATTGCATTCTGACTTGCATTTGCTATAGATAGCACTTACTTGACTACTTGTGCATTCATACTTGAATCTTTCTTAGGTGAACTCCTTAATGGTACCAAATTTTCATCATACTATCCTGTACTCTGCCACTTTCTGGTAACACACGTAAATTCATGATTCATACGCGTAAGGATGACGACGACTTCATTAGTTATACTAGTTTGCGAACTCTGTCTTCCAGGTTGTTATTCACCACCATCCCAGCTTACTATCCACAAGTACTATAAAGTTTTCACCACTATGGCAATCACTAGCCACTACCGATGTTACACTGGTGTTCTTCACTACCTACCACTTCTTGTTACTACCGCCACTACTCTAGGTGGGTATCGTCATCACTACTCATCACTACGGTTGCGTACTACTCGTTATCATAATTCGTTACTCTTTTTGTGCCTAAAGACATTATTATTAGACTTGAACCGGATTGACGTGAACAATCGTTTATACATTTCCCTCGAGAAACGCTTCTTCAGAGTTGCACAAATTCTTTCGAATCGATACGAGTCACGTTAGAGACGTCGTTACACTTTGTTCATTTTAAATCTTTAGGATTACACGAACTTGATTCTATGGAGTGATGTGGGAATGGAGGTATGAGTTAGCATAATATAACGACACTCGATCAACGTAGTTATATTATGGTAAGTCATATCAAAGTTCTAATGACTCGTAATGGTGATTGGACTCGATCAACCTAATCACCACCATGTGCCATTACATAACTTCATTTTCTTGTTGGAAATCCGAAAACTCCGAGAATATTGATAACAACCATACTAGGGACACATCTTCGGTTATTGTCGAATCATAATTATACTTCCGAATGAATGATAAATTCTTTCAACTTCATATGTTACACGTGTATACTATCTCGTCTTCGCACAGTTTTATCGACGAACTACAAAATGTTTGGTATGCTCACATCGAGGCGGAAACTTCTCTCGCATTACACTCGTACTTCCGTTTAAGGAAATCTTTTATCTAAATTCTCAATGGAGAGAGATACTCTTCACGTTATATTAATATTCACCACGAGGGTGAATAGTCCTAACGAACGTTTTCAGAACCCGATAAGAAACTTGCTCTAACAAACGTCTTTTTTTAAACCGATAAATCTTTCACGGCGCGAATTTCTTGATAAAAGGAAACTTGTTCAAATATATTTTAAGGAAATGTATCTCGTTTCGGATAGAGATGCTCGTTACACTTTTAGACTTACAAAAAGCCTTGGGACCACATTTAGACATGAGTACCGCGTATCATCCACACACCGACGGACCAAGCAAACATACGATTCAAACCTTGGAAAACATATCACAAACTTGTGTTGTTGCCTTTAATTGATTTCCTCTTACAATGATAGTTATCATTCTGTAGAGACCCATCCTAATCCATCCGGACGAAGTCCATATCGACTATAAACGATTCATAACAGTTGATTACATCGCGAGGTACTTGACCTCTATATGATACATTTTACAAACATTGCATTCGTTTTTGGAAAATACAATCTTTCATTTCATCGAAAGTTAACGACATGCATACCATATCATAATATATCTAACTATAATTGACTAACTAATAATCTTGATGAACTCAATGACTCGAATGCAACGTCTTTTGAAATATGTCATGAATGACTCCAAGTAATATCTTGAAAATGAGCAAATGCATAGCGGAAGATTTCTTTCATACCTGAGAATAAACATGCTTTAAAGTGTCAACCAAAAGGTTGGTGAGTTCATTAGTTTATCATAACAATCATTTCAATATTTTAATAGACCACAAGATTTCATATTTCAATACACATCCCATACATAGAGAGAAAAATCATTCATATGGTGAACACCTGGTAACCGACATTAACAAGATGCATATATAAGAATATCCCCATCATTTCCGGGACACCCTTCGGATATGATATAAATTTCGAAGTACTAAAGCATCCGGTACTTTGGATGGGGTTTGTTAGGCCCAATAGATCTATCTTTAAGATTCGCGTCAATTAGGGTGTCTGTTTCCTAATTCTTAGATTACCAGACTTAATAAAAAGGGGCATATTCGATTTCGATAATTCAACCATAGAATGTAGTTTCACGTACTTGTGTCTATTTTGTAAAACATTTAAAAATATTGCGCATGTATTCTCAGCCCAAAAATATAAAGGGTAAAAAGGCAAATGAAACTCACCTAATGTATTTTGTAGTAAAAATACATATGACTATATTGAACAATGCAGGGTTGGCCTCGGATTCACGAACCTATATCATTTGTATATATATTAATACATATAATCATAATCGAACAATTTTATATTTCATCTTAAATTATATACTAAACCTATTTAGTTTGTGTATATATTCGAATTGTTTAATATCATATATATTTAGTTATATTAATATATCTATATATATATATATATATATATATATATATATATATATATATATATATATATATATATATATATATATATATATATATATATATATAATTAGTATTATAAAAAAAATATCATTAGTTTGTCATATATAGTATTTATATAAATATTGTTATTATGTTTGATATGCAGGTATATAAACTATTAATATAATTATAATACATGTTTTAAGTATATTTTAGGTACAAAATAGTTATTTGTAACAAAATGATAGTTTTGATAATAATGAG
This sequence comes from Rutidosis leptorrhynchoides, assembly GCF_046630445.1. Lineage (NCBI taxonomy): Eukaryota > Viridiplantae > Streptophyta > Magnoliopsida > Asterales > Asteraceae > Rutidosis > Rutidosis leptorrhynchoides. The sequence continues at coordinate 584,606,469 of NC_092334.1, read as the reverse complement.
TTACTGATAATAATAACTTTCTTAGTATCGATAATACTAATAAAAATAATGATGTTGTTAAAATTAATACATATGTTTATAATAATAATAGTAAAACTAATAATTACAAAAAGTGCTATTAATACTAATATTAGTGAAAAATAATAATAGCTTGTATTGTTTTTATAATAACAATAATAATAATCATAATCATAATCTTCGCGTTTAATTTTCTAAACTAGTGACTAAAGTTTCCATGACATTAATTTGTAATCCTAATCCTAATAATAGTAATACTTATTTTAATAGTAGTCTTATAAAATTAATGATAACGATAATAATAATAATATTTAGTGATAATACTCATAATGATACTGATTATAATATTAGTAATAATAGTATTGATCATAATAATGATATTATCTATAAAATTTAATATAAATAAAACTAATAACAATAATAATATTTACAATAATAACAATAACAACAATAATGCTAATAATTAGTAATATTAACAACATAATAATAAAACTAATGATTTTAAAAAAGAAAAATAAAACTACCTTAAAGCTTTTATGAAAAATAAAACGCCTGAGACGGGACTCGAACCTGTGACCTCTCGATCACTCAACAATTCTCCTAACCATCCAACCATTTCAGTTTTTCTGAATTAAATCGACTTGATATTTATTTAATCCAATCTTTCTGTGTTCTTTTCTCCTTCTTGTTCTTCTTCTACATTTGGAATTCAAATCCGAGGAAGAATCCATTTAATCTTAGTAATATTTACTAACTCGACTTTTAGATTTAATATCCAATATGTGAAGATTAATCGAGATTAATTGAGAGAAAAAAAAATAAAAAAAGATTTCGGCCACTGCCCGTCGCTGTTTACTCTAAAAAAAATTGATTTTGCAATTTATAACATTATAGATGAAAGTTATAACACGAATTAAGTTTAACATCGTTCCTAGAATCTATCTCAATTCTCAATTTCACTTGAATCATAACATGGAATTCGAAGTTTTGAAATTACAAATCAGTTGACTTTTGAACTCTAAATTTGACTCTTCAAATTCGTACTCGATATAAAAAATTGGGATTTGATGTTTTGAAGAAAGTTTCACGACATGATTTGGAACAATTCTGCATTTATAAATTTTGAAATAACACTTGAATTCGAAATTTGACAAAAAAAAATGAAGAACAAGTTACCTGCGTTATTTCTTCATTTATTTTCTGTTTTATTTTGCAAATAGCAGTAGATTAATTTTATGATGAATGATTTATATAGAAATCCAAAAGGACGATCGACGTTTGGACTTTTATGGCTGCTAGGTCAACAGGTTCATGAACGAGCAGAGGAAAAGAACAAAAAAAAAAATATATATATATATATATATATATATATATATATATATAAATATATATATATATATATATATATATATATATATATATCTGCTAAAGTCTTGTAACTAAACACGGGTTTTTAATATATCTGATGTTTATAAGAAATTATTTGAATTACCATTATTTATGTAAATCTGTATTTATTTTTATACATGGTTATTATAATTACTATTTATAACTAATACATATAACAATAATAATAATATTCTTAATATTATAAATAATAATAATAAAAGTTATAATAATAAAAATAATATTATTATTAATAATAATGACAATAATAACTATAAAATTTATAACAATAATCTTATTTATAATAATAATATTAATTATAATAATAATACTAATATCGTTAATGATAATAGTAACAATAATACTACAACATTTTTATATATATACCCAATTCGTATCTATAAGTTTTATATTTAAAATAATATTAATAATACTACTAGTAGTAAAGATATAGTGAAGTACATGTATCAAATTCCATATCTATATGTTTAATTAGTGGTATTAATAATACCGATATTAATATTAATATTAATATTAATATTAAATGTTTATTTTATAATGATAATGAAAGTAATAAACTACTTAACAACTATATTTTTCAACTTGTAATTAAATTTAATATCTTAACCGTATATTTTATTATTTTTAAAACATATATTATATAAGAGCATATACTGAATATTTGGGTCTTTATACATTTTACATATATATTAGTATATAATTGTATTTGCATTTTAGTTATCTAATGAATATATTAATGTTGTTATATATATATATATATATATATATATATATATATATATATATATATATATATATATATATATATATATATTATTTACTATAGTGTGTTGTTTCATCATAGCAATAGATATTATTAAATTTTAACATATAATACTTATATCTTGTATATACATTACATATAATATTAATTATACATAGAAATCATATATATTTATATATAAACTTATTTTTTAATTACACTTAATTATTTTGTATCTTATTTTATATATTTAATTCTACTAATTAAATTATATTTTATAGTTTCAATTTATTACATATATTTACATATACATATATATATATATATATATATATATATATATATATATATATATATATATATATATATATGTATATGTAAATATATATATATATATATATATATATATATATATATATATATATATATATATATATATATATATATATATTCATATTTATTTACAAACAATTGTTCGTGAATCGTCGGAAATAGTCAAAGGTAATTGATTACCTGAATATTGTTCCAAAATTTTTAGAGATTCAACCTTACAGACTTTGCTTATCGTATCGAAAACATATAAAGATCAAGTTTAAATTTGGTCGGAAATTCCCGGGTCATCACAGTACCTACCCGTTAAAGAAATTTCGTCCCGAAATTTGAGTATGGTCGTCATGGTTAACAATAAAAATGTTTTCATGACGAAAATAAGTTGATAACCAGAGTTTTTATCATCAGGGAGTAATATGGATAAATTTATGCATTTGTTCGAAGAGTACGAATGAAGCTATCACAAAATAGTGAACTGAAGAAATAGAGATTCGTCTTAGCTTTTGACGTAGTCAGAGTTGAATTCCGAAATTCAAGGGATTTATAGAAAATCTTCGAAATCGAAAAGATTTGATTTTTTTCGGTGAGTAAGGAAATTAAGATCTCTATAATTAAATACGGTGATCTGCCTCGATTACTCTGTCTGATATTTCCATTATAAATTAAGCTCTTCCGTTCCATTATTCTCACTATTTCTATACTTTCTTTCTTAGTTCATACATCCAAAAGATTGTGAAAATGCTTAATCCAGTTCTAATCCTTGATATTTTCCTAATTATCATTTCTATCGTCCTTCTTTTCAATCTTCCACCAGAAGAATCTGTTTACTTCTACTATTACCTTGGGATGATACTATTCTTAATTATACCGTGTTTTTATATTGCTATCCGTATTAATATCCACGGTTTGTAATTTCCGTGTTGTTATTGGGCTTTATATTTTCTCTTATATTTCGAAATCCCTGCTTCCGTTTTCTATAATCATTGTCATCCACAGTTAATGCTCTCTCCTATTTTGCTGTGATTTATACTCCAATTTTCTATTTCTTTTAGAGCTTTGTCCCTTCGTTTCTTCTTTTTACGATTGGACATCTCTGGTAATGGTCCAGAATTCGTAGATATAGAGTTTCGAATAAATTTAATGTTCTAAACAAGAAAGAACGTTATAGCACGATTTAATTTGTCAAATTACCAGAATCACTAAGAATAGAACTATCAAGAATATACTTTCTTGATATGTTCAGAAGTTAAGCAGAATGAAAGAGTTATGTAGCATGGCACATGATGATGTTATGATTTGTGAATCATCATGTCCCAATAGAAACTCAACATGACTTACTGTAATATAATCACGTTGATCAAGTGTCATTATATTATACCAATTCATGCATCAGTTCCCAACACTACTTCAAAAACATTCATATTTTAAGCTCGAAAGTTTACAGAATATAGAAAATAACAGTTTCTATATGATGTAACACTGATAGCACGAAGAGATTATTAATTTCCGATAAGAATAGTTATGAAAATATCTTCAGAAATATGGAGGATATTTGTAATGAAAGATACGATAATATCTTTGAATATCTAAGATTAGAGGATGATGGAAACTATTGTCCGCAAGGGTTTAGAGTAAGGAGCAAGATATTCGCTAAAGACTTCAGTAGGCATTGAATCATTTGGATTCTTTGAAGTCAGACTTATTCTTTGTGATTTGTCCACGGCTTCCTTCATAGTTTCGCATAATCCGCTTTTCGGTACTAAATTTTCTATTGAGTGTTTCCAATACTCCATTCTTTATCATCAAACTTTTCGACGGTTAAGGTCGTTTACGGTGGTCTACGGTTTCTGCTGCTTCATTCAGCTTCCTCAAAATTTGGAGTATTGATTCGTAGACTGGGTGATTTTCAGAATTTCAAAATAAAAGATCATAATTCTAAGATATAAATGCTATATGTATTCATATATCTGTTGATGTAGACATGCTGCGAGATTTCAAAATACTGATTGCAAATTCTTGGTAATTAGAATGGCAATTATCGTTACATAACGCGGATGAGTATATGATAGGGTATTAATGAATAAATATATTGATTTATCGAAGTAACTTTCGCCAAAGAGTAGTGAAGTTGTTGGTATGTTTACTGTTAATGTGGTGAGATATAAACAGTTCCCCGGTAACGAAGGCGAAAAGTCAACGTATATATCAAGGTTATAATAAGGTTGTTTCGCGCGAAAAATTGAAGTTAACTTGTTGAAGCTGTGACAAAATTGGCTAATTTGGAAAGAGATTGCAAAGTTATTTTCGGTAATAATAACGCTAAAGGAATTAGCACAGCTACGCGTTAAACATTTACTCAGTTTTCGAGATTTTTCAGGTGCATAACTAGATGCATCGATCTTTTCTTCCGTAGATAAAGTGTCGTTGGTTCATCCTCTCGATTGAGGTGTTTTTAAGAATCATGAAAGGTTTGAACGCAGAATGTAATCGTGAAGATACAAATGAGGTTTAAGACGAAATCAAGTGGCAAACTTGAAGAATTGTTTAATTTCATATGTTATAACCAATATTTCAATTCATTTTAATTGTCCAATGTTATTAGTCCACAGTCGATAGTCCACAGTTAGCAATATATAATATTCGAATTAATTAATACGTGTCGTGACCCGTGTACATGTCTCAGACTCGATCACAACTCAAAATATATATATTATTATAGAATTAACCTCAACCCTGTATAGAGAACTCGATCATTACTGCATATAGAGTGTCTATGGTTATTCCAAATAATATATATATGCGTCGATATGATATGTCAAAACCTTGTATACGTGTCCCGATGTTTAAAGTGCGCAAAATAAATACAGAAATTAAATGACAATAAATAAAGTGCGTAAAGTAAATAACAGAAATTAAATGACGATAAATAAAATTGCGATAATTAAATTGCGATAAAATAAATTACGATAAATAAATTGCGATAAAATAAAATGTAATACGGAATTAACAGTTAGCTAGGAACAGTTAGCTAGGATCTTGTTAGCATGGTTTCGTAACAAAATTTCATATTGTTAATTAGTCTGTTTCTAATCAATTTTTATTGTGTCCATTATTTCTTCATTATACCACTTGTTGGATTCTGATAGGTCAAAATCCAAATATGAAATTGAATTTGAATGAAAATAGTTATTCTGCGGTGAACGGATTCGTATATCTGTGGATGTAAGTAGGATAGTAAATGACTGTTGAATCAGATTGGAAGATTATACAGTGTAACTTATCAATGTGAAATCTAAATGTTCCTCGGGTATTACCTACCCGTTAAAATATTTTCACCATTAACAGTTTGTACAAATGAATTTTTAAATTACAATCTTTATGAAAAAATATATATACTTATACATTTTCTTCAGATGTAATCATGGATTTAATGAGTCAATATGATATTAAACTCATTTGATTTACCATTTAGAATAAGAATATATAATCTCTAAAACATTAACGATTATATAATCGCCATGTCGAACGAAGATAAGTGATGTAGAACGATTCGTGGAACGATTCGTGGAACGATAATTATACTCGAGGTACAGAATGAGATGTTGAGGCATGGATTGTTGATGGTACTCCTTGGTATTTATGGTGCGTATGATGTTGATGTTCGTGGGACAGATTGTGAATTTGAGGTGTGAGATGCGGATGTTGCTGTTACTGGATGGTGGTGGTACTGTTGCTGTTGCTGATGGTGGTACTGTTTATGCTGCTGGTGCTGCTGCTGGTGTTTGTAATCTTCGTACCATATTCTCCAAAGCCACTACCCGAGCGCGAAGCTCGTTGACTTCTTCTATTATTCCGGGATGATTGTCGGTTCGGACGAGCGGATAAATAAAATCTAAAATTTGGTATAGTATATAATCGTGATGAGATACTCTGGAAATGAGAGAAAAGATGGTGTTTCGGACAGGTTCACCGGTAAGTGCTTCAGGTTCTTCGCCAAGAGGACAATGTGGTGGATGGTAAGGATCGCCTTCTTCTTGTCTCCAGTGATTGAGGAGGCTACGAACCCATCCCCAATTCATCCAAAATAGATGATGGCTGATTGGTTGATCCATTCCAGTCACACTGCTTTCGGAGCTTGAATGAGATTCCATTTCGGAATCAGAGTGACTTGAACTGGTGATGAATTCCATTTTGTACGATTGGATAAAGGATTTTTAGATATGAAATGATTTTCTGGCTAACGGTTGGTATTCTAATTATATAGAATATTCATGTATATAGAACAAAAGATTTCGTAAATTACGGAGGAATTTACGGAATATAACAGGTAAAGTTTACAGTAATAGATATGATAAGATATGATTTAGCAGATACGCTAAGATATGACTTTTTGTCTATACACTATTCATGCAATCAATGCAGCCAGACGTGTCTAGACTAAGAATGATAAGCAGGAAATTTTCGACACAAAATGATAAGCAAAATTTTTTTTGACATGCAGACCAGGTTCAAGTCCAGACTCATTAATATAACCTAACAACTACTAGGTCGAAGTCCAGACTCACTAATGTATCCTAACAACTACTATTTAGACACACTAATGCAAGACCTGGTTCGCTACGACCACCGCTCTGATACCAACTGTAAAGACCCGTCCTAATCCATCCGGACGAAGTCCATATCGACTATAAATGATTCACAACAGTTGATTACATCACGAGGTACTTGACCTCTATATGATACATTTTACAAACATTGCATTCGTTTTTGGAAAAGACAATCTTTCATTTCATTGAAAGTTACCGACATGCATACCATATCATAATATATCTAACTATAATTGACTAAATAATAATCTTGATGAACTCAATGACTCGAATGCAACGTCTTTTGAAATATGTCATGAATGACTCCAAGTAATATCTTGAAAATGAGCAAATGCACAGCGGAAGATTTCTTTCATACCTGAGAATAAACATGCTTTAAAGTGTCAACCAAAAGGTTGGTGAGTTCATTAGTTTATCATAACAATCATTTTAATATTTTAATAGACCACAAGATTTCATATTTCAATACACATCCCATACATAGAGATAAAAATCATTCATATGGTGAACACCTGGTAACCGACATTAACAAGATGCATATATAAGAATATCCCCATCATTTCCGGGACACCCTTCGGATATGATATAAATTTTGAAGTACTAAAGCATCCGGTACTTTGGATGTGGTTTGTTAGGCCCAATAGATCTATCTTTAGGATTCGCGTCAATTAGGGTGTCTGTTCCCTAATTCTTAGATTACCAGACTTAATAAAAAGGGGCATATTCGATTTCGATAATTCAACCATAGAATGTAGTTTCACGTACTTGTGTCTATTTTGTAAAACATTTAAAAATATTGCGCATGTATTCTCAGCCCAAAAATATAAAGGGTAAAAAGGCAAATGAAACTCACCTAATGTATTTTGTAGTAAAAATACATATGACTATATTGAACAATGCAGGGTTGGCCTCGGATTCACGAACCTATATCATTTGTATATATATATTAATACATATAATCATAATCGAACAACTTTATATTTCATCTTAAATTATATACTATACCTATTTAGTTTGTGTATATATTCGAATTGTTTAATATCATATATATTTAGTTATATTAATATATATATATATATATATATATATATATATAATTAGTATTATATAAAAAAAATTATCATTAGTTTATCATATATAGTATTTATATAAATATTGTTATTATGTTTGATATGCAGGTATATAAACTATTAATATAATAATAATACATGTTTTAAGTATATTTTAGGTACAAAATAGTTATTTGTAACAAAATGATAGTTTTGATAATAATGAGTTACTGATAATAATAACTTTCTTAGTATCGATAATACTAATAAAAATAATGATGTTGTTAAAATTAATACATATGTTTATAATAATAATAATAGTAAAACTAATAATTGCAAAAGTGCTATTAATACTATTATTAGTGAAAAATAATAATAGCTTGTATTGTTTTTATAATAACAATAATAATAATCATAATCATAATCATAATCTTCGCATTTAATTTTCTAAACTAGTGACTAAAGTTTCCATGACATTAATTTGTAATCCTAATCCTAATAATAGTAATACTTATTTTAATAGTAGTCTTATAAAATTAATGATAACGATAATAATAATAATAATATTTAGTGATAATACTCATACTGATACTGATTGTAATATTAGTAATAATAGTATTGATCATAATAATGATATTATCTATAATATTTAATATGAATAAAACTAATAACAATAATAATATTTACAATAATAACAATAACAACAATAATGCTAATAATTAGTAATATTAACAACATAATAATAAAACTAATGATTTTTAAAAAGAAAAATAAAACTACCTTAAAGCTTTTATGAAAAATAAAATGCCTGAGACGGGACTCGAACCTGCAACCTCTCGATCACTCAACAATTCCCCTAACCATCCAACCATTTCAGTTTTTCTGAATTAAATCGACTTGATATTTATTTAATCCAATCTTTCTGTGTTCTTTTCTCCTTCTTGTTCTTCTTCTACATTTGGAATTCAAACCCGAGGAAGAATCCATTTAATCTTAGTAATATTTACTAACTCGACTTTTAGATTTAATATCCAATATGTGAAGATTAATCGAGATTAATTGAGAGAAAAAAAATAAAAAAAGATTTCAGCCACTGCCCGTCGCTGTTTACTCTAAAAAAAAAATTGATTTTGCAATTTATAACATTATAGATGAAAGTTATAACACGAATTAAGTTTAACATCGTTCCTAGAATCTATCTCAATTCTCAATTTCACTTGAATCATAACATGGAATTCAAATTTTTGAAATTACGAATCAGTTGACTTTTGAACTCTAAATTTGACTCTTCAAATTCGTACTCGATATAAAAAATTGGGATTTGATGTTTTGAAGAAAGTTTCACGACATGATTTAGAACAATTCTGCATTTATAAATTTTGAAATAACACTTGAATTCAAAATTTGACAAAAAAAATGAAGAACAAGTTACCTGCATTATTTCTTCATTTATTTTCTGTTTTATTTTGTAAATAGCAGTAGATTAATTTTATGATGAATGATTGATATAGAAATCCAAAAGGACGATCGACGTTTGGACTTTTATGGCTGCTAGGTCAACAGGTTCATGAACGAGCAGAGGAAAAGAACAAAAAAACTATATATATATCTGCTAAAGTCTTGTAACTAAACACGGGTTTTTAATATATCCGATGTTTATATGAAATTATTTGAATTACCATTATTTATGTAAATCTGTATTTATTTTTATACATGGTTATTATAATTACTATATATAACTAATACATATAACAATAATAATAATATTCTTAATATTATAAATAATAATAATAAAAGTTATAATAATAATAATAAAAATAATAATAAAAATAATATTATTATTAATAATAATGACAATAATAACTATAAAATTTATAACAATAATCTTATTTATAATAATAATATTAATTATAATAATAATACTAATATCGTTAATGATAATAGTAACAATAATACTACAATATTTTTATATATATACCCAATTCGTATCTATAAGTTTTATATTTAAAATAATATTAATAATACTAGTAGTAGTAAAGATATAGTGAAGTATATGTGTCAAATTCCATATCTATATGTTTAATTAGTGGTATTAATAATACCGATATTAATATTAATATTAAATGTTTATTTTATAATGATAATGAAAGTAATAAACTACTTAACAACTATATTTTTCAACCTGTAATTAAATTTAATATCTTAACCGTATATTTTATTATTTTTAAAACATATATTATATAAGAACATATACTGAATATTTGGGTCTTTATACATTTTACATATATATTAGTATATAATTGTATTTAGATTTTAGTTATCTAATGAATATATTAATGTTGTTATATATATATATATATATATATATATATATATATAGTGTGTTGTTTCATCATAGCAATAGATATTATTAAATTTTAACATATAATACTTATATCTTGTATATACATTACATATAATATTAATTATACATAGAAATCATATATATTTATATATAAACTTATTTTTTAATTACACTTAATTATTTTGTATCTTATTTTATATATTTAATTCTACTAATTAAATTATATTTTATAGTTTCAATTTAACACACACATATATATATATATATATATATATATATATATATATATATATATATATATATATATATATATATATATATATATATATATATATTCATATTTATTTACAAACAATTGTTCGTGAATCGTCGGAAATAGTCAAAGGTAATTGATTACATGAATATTGTTCCAAAAATTTTAGAGATTCAACCTTACAGACTTTACTTATCGTATCGAAAACATATAAAGATCAAGTTTAAATTTGGTCGGAAATTCCCGGGTCATCACACATTCGAGTATTAACGCCGCACCTTTTCGAAACTTTATATAGCCGCAAATGTCGTTCTCCTATTCGATGGGCCGAAGTAGGTGACAAGCAAACCACAAGACCCGAACTCATTCATGAAATAACCGTTAAGATCATTCAAATCTAAGAAAGACTCAAGACGGCCTGTAGTCGCCAAAAGAGCTACGCCGATGTTAGACGTAAACCTTTCGAATTCCAAGCGGGTGACCGCATAACGTTAGAAGTCGCACCTTAGAAAGGTGTAATCCGTTTCGGGAAACGCAGAAAGCTAAATCCGCGATATTTTGATCCTTTTAAAATCTTGTGGCGTATTAGACCCGTTGCTTAGCGTTTCGATCTTCCGACTCAACTGAGCTCCGTTCATCCTACATTCCATGTATCAAACTTAAAGAAGTGTCTTGCGAAACAAGAACTTGTTATTCCTTTCGATGAGCTTACAATCGATGACAAACTCCGCTACCTAGGAGGACCGGTTGAAATTATGAATCGTGAAATCAAACTTTAAAACGACGTAAAATCCCGACCTTCAAAGTTCGTTGAAATGCCCAAGGAAGTACCTTCACTTATTCGTAGAATTTGCAATGCAAGGTTTCGAAGAAGAAACAACAACTACTACTTCCAATTAAATTTCGGGACGAAATTTCTTTTAAGGTGTAGGTAATGTAACATCCCGCGTTTTTCCGATAAATTTATTTTAACCCCGTCTTTTTTAGATAATATTGTTCGTTATCTAAATTCGTATCTTTCGTTAACTAACATTCTCAATATTTTCGTTATTCGATTATAACATCTCCCGTTTATTCTCGCGTATTTAAAATATTTCATTTGGTTAATTCCCGCACCCGACTACAAACTTGAGGGACTAATCTTGCCACTTGGACAAATTTGGTTGACTAGTCATCACCTCTCACCATTTCCTCCTCATTTCTTTTCTTTTTGATTTTCTTTCATTTATCTCTTCCAAACTTACATCCTTTTCACTTTCATCACAAAATCATCATCTAAATCAAATCTAGCAAGCTAACATCAAAACAAACTACATATTTGGAATCCTCTCTTCATCCTCTACAACTTGATACCAATTTCATATCGTTTGAGTAACTTTTCTAAAACTCTAGATTTCTCAAATTCATTTATAGACTTGAAATGGTGTTAGTTAGTGTCTATGGCTCAAGTCTAACATGAATATGTGTTTAGTTTGCTCGATTTGTTGTTTTGAGTAACTAGCATGAACACTTGAAATGGGTGTGCTTAATCTTTGATTTTGGATGATTAAATGTTGTTTAAATGTTAAAGTTCATGTATTAAATGTGTTATTAGCATCATTAGCTTCAATTTGATGTGTATGTTGACTTGGAAAACTTCACTAACATGATTATTGATTTTGTGATTCTTGGTTAGGGTTTGATAGCTTTTAAAATGAACTTTTGATGCATTGAATGCTATGAGATGTTGTTAGTAAGTGTTTAGTTGCGATGTATGTTTAATTACCTTTAAAACGGCATATCATATGTGTAAATTGGATTCCCAAATCATAAAATGCGTTTTACGAACTTGAAACCTTGATAACGAGCTTTAAATGATCAATCGACGAGAATTCGATTATTGTAAATGATGTTTTTGTTTGATAAAAAGTGTTTAGTTGTATTCCTTGTTAAATTACCTTTTCAACGATATAAGATACGTGTTTTGAATATTTACGGTTCATAAGTTATGTTTATTTGAAGTTTGGTTCGAGCATATACATGAAACAGACCAGCATTTTTTTTTTAATGTTAAGCCGCGGCGCGGCTCCTCTAGCCACGGCGCGGCTTAAAGAGTGGAAAGTGGACTGTTCAAAATTACCAATTTTCGTTTAATTCTAACTATGCTACGTAACTCCGATTGACATGAAACTTGGCCAACATGCTTATATATGACTTTTAAGCTTAGAAAAATTGTCCGAGACCCGACCCGAACACGTTGACTTTTTTGTTGACTTTGACCAAAGTTTGACTTTTAGTCAAACTTAACCAAATACTTATGCAATCGTTCTAATCTTCTTTTATACTTGATTCTTGCATGAAACTTGACAACATGATTCACATGCTATATAATCGAGTCGTAACGAGCCATATGACTAATTGAACACATTTTGCCGACCTTGTGTCGTAACCGGTTAATTGATACAACATACTTGTTTAGGTCAAGGCTAAGCAACTTTCATGCACACGTTTACTTTGTGAAGTACATTTATACTCGTGCACTCGAGGTGAGATCATAGTCCCATCTTTCAACAACTTTTATACTTTTAAATCATGGGATGAGAAACATATACAGTTTTATACTACATACTTTATACTTTGAACACAAGTACGAAAATAAACATTCCACAGCGAGTTAGAACAAAAAGGCTCAATTCAATTATCATTAGTTACACTTGTGTAAAGACCCGTCCTAATCCGTCTGGACGAAGTCCATATCGATTACAAATGATTCACAATAGTTGATTACATCGCGAGGTACTTGACCTCTATATGATATATTTTACAAACATTGCATTAGTTTTTAAAAGACAAACTTGCTTTACATCGAAAGTTAGCGGCATGTATACGTTTCATAATATATCCAACTATAATTGACTTAGTAATAATCTTGATGAACACGACGACTCGAATGCAACGTCTTTTGAAATACGTCATGAATGACTTCAAGTAATATCTCTAAAATGATCAAGTGCACAGCGGAAGATTTCTTTCGTACATGAGAATAAACATGCTTTCAAGTGTCAACCAAAAGGTTGGTGAGTTCATTAGTTTATCATAATCATTCATTTTCATCATTTTAATAGACCACAAGATTTCTGTTTATAAATATATGTACACTCGCAAGTGTATAAAAGTATTCTATAAGTTGTAGGCACCCGGTAACAAGCCTTAACGTTCATGTTTTACCCTCTGAAGTACACCAGATCAGGTGTGTTTAAAATAACCTCGAAGTACTAAAGCATCCCATAGTCAGGATGGGGTTTGTCAGGCCCAATAGATCTATCTTTAGGATTCGCGCTTACCGTACATAGACAAGTAGTTTAATGTTACCAAGCTAAGGGTATATTTCTGGTTTAAACCCACATAGAGTTAGTTTTAGTACTTGTGCCTATTTCTTAAAATATTTATAAAACAGCGCATGTATTCTCAGCCCAAAAATATATATAAAAAGGGAGTAATGAAACTCACCTAATGTATTTTGTAGTAAAAATACATATAACGTCATTGAACAAGTATATGGTTGACCTTGGATTCACGAACCTATATCATTTGTATATCTATTAATACACACACCCGTAATCGAATACATTCATATATATATATATATATATATATATATATATATATATATATATATATATATATATATATATATAATTTATTAATTATATCATTTTTATATTAATAATATATATATACCTCATATATTCTTTTTCGTATATGAAAATATTTATTTTTGTTATGTTATATGTTTTAAATATGTTATATATATATTATTGGTTTATTATTAATAGTAATTTTAATGATACAAAAGTTATATTAATATTGAAAATAATAATATTGATACTTTACTAAAATAATAATGTTAAAAACTTTATTATTGGCAATACTAATGATATTAATTATAAAAAAATATTAATTTTTCTGTTAATGATTGTTGTGAATATAATTTTAGTAATTACATAATAATAATACTCAGGTTAATTAATAATTCTAATAATCATAAATAAAATTTTAATGTTCATCTTACATAAACATAATATTTACAATAATGATATTACTTACGTATAATAATAATAATAATTATAATTGTAACTATATTTATAATAATAAGAATGTTTGATAGTTAATGCTTTTATTAATAATAACATATTAATAATAATATACTTACCATAATTAAAATAGTGATAATAATAAATAATAACACTAATAATTATAACATTAATAATAATAACAATACTAATAATAAATAAACTTTTTATTTAAAGAACTACCTTCTAAGGCTTTTATAAAAAGAATTACACCGAACCGGGATCGAACCCGAGACCACTCATTAACCCAACACTACACCAAACCATCCAAGCTATTCTGTTTTCTGGAATAATACGCGTTTTACATTTATTTAAACCAGTTATAATCTGTTTCCTTCATCTTCTACCCATGACAGTTCGATCTCAGGTACCATAATCAAAATTTTGAATTAATTTGTTGGGTTTGGGTATTATAACAGAAACAGATAGGTTCGGTTTTTGTGTAATTGAATTAACAAATAACAACAAAACAAAAAAAAATTAAATCAAACAGCAGTAGCTGTTGTTCGAAGAAAAAAAAAATATGAACACAAACTCTGATTCAAAAATCTAAACGCTTTTATGCTAAAATTTCAACATGAAATACGTTGTAAATGACCCCTAGAAACTATTTAGATCATTAATTGATCATAAAACATGAAACAGAATTCGAATTTCACAATGAACTCTTCGGTTGACTTTGAAAACCAAACCTTGACTCGAAAAATTAGAATTGGGGTTTCAAACTTTGCTGAAAGTTAAACCTATAGTTTCATAACAAGACTACATTTAAGAATTTTGAAATTTCATTCAGTATCGAATTAAGAGCGAAAAGATGAATATACATAGCAGTCATTTTTTTTTTCATTTATATTTTTGGTTTTAATTCAACAATTTGAATTAATTATGAATGGTAATTGATAAGGATTTTGGAGAGAAATTAAAAAGACTGAATCACACAAGATTTTGTTGATTTTTATATCGAATGAAACTTCACAGATGGTACGATTAATAATAGAAAAAAAATAAAGTAGATTATGATCTTAACTGATTTTGGTGTTTTGTGTGGATTCAATCTCGACTGAATCTCCTTTATAGGACAGAAAATAAAGTATGAAAGGTGCTTGTAACAAACTGGTACCCTTTTTATTATTTATATAATTTTCATAATTATTTTTAATAAATAATTAAATATACTAGTAATATTAATATTGATTAAATATAATTTATAATATTGATTAGTAGTAATAGGAATACTAATTTTATTAATGTTGTATTAATAGATTGTATTATTTTCCAATAACTATAATGATATTAATGATACTAATATTGATAAGGATAATAATAATGATAATAAATTTATAATAATAAATAATACTGATATTAATGTTAATATTTATGTACTGAATTATATAATAACTTTTATTGAATATTTACATATATTATTATTTTTACATTACTATACTCATGTAATATTAATTGTGTACAAAATTCATATATATTTCTATGTATATTTGTTTTGAAAACATCTTAATTATTTAGTATATTACTTAACATATCTAATTCAAATTAATTATATATATATATATATATATATATATATATATATATATATATATATATATACTTATATTTATATTTACATATATTTATTTATTTTATATATTTAATTACACACAATTGTTCGTGAATCGTCGGGCATAGCCAAAGGTCAAATGCATATATGAAAATAGTTCTAAAATTTTGAGGTTCAATTAATTAGACTTTGCTTATCATGTCGAAACCATATAAAATTAAGTTTAAATTTGGTCAGAAATTTCCGGGTCGTCACAACTTGCAGGGTGTAAACGTGAACTTATGTTATGTGATCACATTGGGCTTGACGAGCCCTCATTCGGACGGTTCACTACCGTTAGCGGATGAAATATATTTTCGAGTATAGTGTATGTTCTAACACTACGTAACATGGTACAAACCAGTTAAGTTTGATAATTGGGTGCTCGCGAACATACTTTTGGAATGCAAACGATTCAGATAATCAACGTTATGGAAATACAAAATCTTGTGGTTCAAAACAACGTTTACAAACACCTATGATTTCACCAACATTTTTCGTTGACAGTTTTCTATATGTTTCTCAGGTTCATACTTGGCTACTTGATACATGCTTCCGCGTATACTCATACTTGCTTGGGGTCAAGCATACATGCATACACTCTGATTACTTGCTTGAAGTCAAGCATACGTACATACTTACGCTATTTATAGCAACCGTGATTTTAAACTAATTATGTCGCAAGTTATTTCATTTATACTTATTAACTCTTGTAAATTTAAACTTGTTATCGAACCGTTTGGTAAACTAAACTTTGTAAGTCTTGTACGTTTCAAATGAACGCGACAAAATTTTGGTCAAACGCGTCTCATTTAGGGACTATGACCACGTAACGGGACCTAAGTTAACGGCACCGTCAATGACGATTTTGTTGGGTCGCTACACGTTTCTGGGACGATACTGCTCGTTCATCAATTGCTTGAATGCTGACCACGGTAGTGCGTAAGCAGCATCTTGTCCTACTTGCTCGAGATAGGTATTCCACCATGTTAGCGCCGTACCTGTGAAGGTATACGTAGCGTACTTTACTTTGTCTTGTTCAGTACATTTACTTATGGCAAACACCGATTCAACCTTCTCGGTCCACCGTTTCAATCCAATTGGACCCTCGGTTCTATCAAATTCTAAAGGTTTGCAGGCAGTGAATTCTTTGTAGGAACATCCTACACGATTTCTTGTGGAATTTGTTCCACCTCTAGAACCAGAGTTATTATTGTTATTTTGCATTGCGGCCTGCACTGCGGCTATGTTCGCAGCAAGGAAAACACAGAAGTCTTCCTCACTCATGTTCAAGTTCTGACGAGTTGCCGGTGTCATTTCCTTCAAAAATAGCCAAAAGAATTGAGTTAATCATATAGAATTTTAAGAGTAGTCTATAGTATTTCGTAGCATAATATGAACTTATTTATAAAAGCTTTTTCTTCATATTAGCATTTTATAGTTTTAATTCGGGTAGTACCTACCCGTTAAGTTCATACTTAGTAGCTATTATACAATTCAACTACTACGATTCTATATGAAAAACTTATTACAATAATATTTCGCGTTCAAACTTTTATACAATATTATACAAACATACAATACCACTATTATACATATAGGATGAAATATAGCACACAATAAATTGTTACTCGGCAGCTATAAAGGCAATTCTAGTTAATATGCAAGCCGTTCAGTAAAAGAAATAAAGACACGTAATTCATAAGTCCAGAAACAAGTCATGCATTCTGGTTGTACTAATATTATTTCCCATCCTTGGTTATGTAGCAGATAACCATTATGACCGTTAGCTAGGCAGCATGTTGTAACGTCGTCAAAAGGACGAGGGTTTCGTAATGCCCAACAGCCCCGTAACAATCTAAAAACCTTGTTTCTCACCTCAACTACCGAGTCCGTCACTTGTGGGAATGTTTTATTTAAAAGTTGCAACCCAATGTTCTTTTTCTTAATTTGATGAGAAGCGAACATTATTAACCCGTAAGCATAACATGCTTCTTTATGTTGCATGTTAGAAGCTCTTTCTAAAGAACGGAGTCCTATGTTGGGATATGTTGAGTCAAAATAGGTTCGTAACCCGTAGTGTAAAATTGCATCTGGGTTTCCCGCACTAAATGCCTTAAAGAAAACTTGGCGTAACTTAAAGTTTCCTCAATGTGATATACCCCATCTTTTAAAGGAAAGCCTTTTATATACTAAGGCATGCCTGGAATGTCTTTCAAACGTTTGACAAACTAATTTTGCCGTAACTAATTGTGCTGATGAATTCTGCCCGACTCTAAACAAGATTTCATCAATCATATCTCCTGGTAGGTCTTCTAAAATTTTTGGTTGTCTATCCTTAACGTCCATTTTGTGTTTTTATACTGTAAAATAGACAAGGATTAGATTTGTAAAGATAATTAACAAACAATACAAGCAATTTTTACATAGAACATAAAAGTACAAGCACACTACAATACATATAATACACAACATGATTACAACCCTCTAATCTGAATCACTGGTTTCTTCTTCTTCGGAATTGGTTCGTTTTCCTAATTTTCTAGGGATATATGGTGCTCCTCTAATACGAGCCGTCGTTTTCCACAATGGTTTAGAAAAACCTGGTGGTTTAGACGTTTCTGGGTTATTGTTAAAATTTGGGAGATACGGATGTTGCTGATACATATAAAGTTCATCGGGGTTGGAATCAGGTTTCTCTATTTTTACAGCTTTTCCCTTATTATTTTCTTTTGCTTTATTAAATTGGGTCGAGGTAATTTCTATAACATCATCGGAATCCTCATCGGGATCCGATTCATCGGAAAATTGGTGATCTTCCCAATATTTTGCTTCCTCGGCGGAAACACCATTGACCATTTTTAACTTTGGTCCGTTGGTTGAGGATTTTCTTTTATTTAATCAATTTACTGTAGGTATCAATATTTCTTCCTCCGGAACCTCTTCTTCTTCCAGTTCCTCTTCTTCCGGTTCCTCCTCTTCCGGTTCCTCCTCTTCCGGTTCCTCTTCTTCTGGTTCCTCCTCTTCCGGTTCCTCTTCGGGAATTTGTGAATCTTCCCAAAATATATTCGACTCTTCATTATTATTAGGTGAGTCGATGGGATTTATACTAGAGGGAGACGTCTATCACATAATATCAAACATGTTAAGAGATTAATATATCACATAATATTTACATGTTACAATTTGTAGTTTCCAACAAAAGTGTTAAGCAATCGTTTTTAAAGAAAACACGGTCGAAGTCCAGACTCACTAATGTATCCTAACAAACTCGATAAGACACACTAATGCAAATGTCTGGTTCTCTAAGACCAACGCTCGGATACCAACTGAAATGTCCCGTTCATATTGATTATAAACGTTCCATATTAATTGATTTCGTTGCGAGGTTTTGACCTATATATGAGACGTTTTTCAAAGACTGTATTCGATTTTAAAACAAAGCATAACCTTTAATTTATCGTTAAAGGTTTAAAAATGATAATCTAAAGTCTAGCATTTTCACACGACCATTACATAATGGTTTACAATAATATTACACAACAACATATGTCTTCGAATGCGGTTTTCAAACAATATTATACAAGCATGGACTCCAAATCTTGTCCTTAATTTAGTATGCAACAGCGGAAGCTCTTAACAATTACCTGAGAATAAACATGCTTAAAACGTCAACAAAAATGTTGGTGAGTTATAGGTTTAGCCTATATATTTATTAATTCGTATTAATACACCACAAGATTTCATATTTCCATTTATTGTAAACAGCATTCATTTATAAAAATCATTCATATGGTGAACACCTGGTAACTGACATTAACAAGATGCATATAAGAATATCCCCTATCATTCCGGGACATCCATCAGACATGATAAAACAACATCGAAGTACTAAAGCATCCGCAACCATGAATAGGGTTCGTTAGGCCCAATAGATCTATCTTTAGGATTCTCGTCAATTAGTAGACCGGTTTACTAATTCTTAGGCTACCAAGCAAAAAGGGGCATATTCAGCTTCGATCATTCACCCATATAATGTAGTTTCATTTACTTGTGTCTATTTCGTAAAACATTTATTAAACTGCATGTATTCTCATCCCAAAATATTAGATTTTAAAAGTGGGACTATAACTCACTTTCACAGATTTTTACTTCGTCGGGAAGTAAGACTTGGCCACTGGTCGATTCACTAACCTATAACAAATATGTACATATATATCAAAGTATGTTCAAAATATATTTACAACATTTTTAATATGTTTTACTGTTTTAAGTTTATTAAGTCAGTTGTCCTCGTTAGTAACCTACAACTAGTTGTCCACAGTTAGATGTACAGAAATAAATCAATATATATTATCTTGAATCAATCCACGACCCAGTGTATACACGTCTCAGGCTAGATCACAACTCAAAGTATATATATTTTTGGAATCAACCTCAAACCTGTATAGCTAACTCAAACATTACTGCATATAGAGTGTCTATGGTTGTTCCAAATAATATATATACATGGGTCGATATGATATGTCAAAACATTTGCATACGTGTCTATGGTATCCCAAGATTACATAATATATTAGAATACATGTATAATATAGTATGAGTTAGCTAGGATATGATTAATATAGATTTGTTACCAATTTTCACGTAGTTACAACAAGCAAAAATATCCAATCTTGTTTTACCCATAACTTCTTCATTTTAAATCCGTTTTGAGTGATTCAAGTTGCTATGGTTTCATATTGAACTTAAGTTTATGAATCTAAATATAAAAAGTATAAGTTTATAGTCAGAAATACAGGTTAAAAGTCATTTTTGTAAAGGTAGTCATTTCAATCGAAAGAACGACGTCTAGATGACCATTTTGGAAAACATACTTCCTCTTTGAGTTTAACCATGATTTTTGGATATAGTTTCATGTTCATAAGAAAAATCATTTTCCCAGAAGAACAACTTTTAAATCAAAGTTTATCATAGTTTTTAATTAACTAACCCAAAACAGCCCGCGGTGTTACTACGACGGCGTATATCCGGTTTTACGGTGTTTTTTGTGTTTTCAGGTTTTAAATCATTAAGTTAGCATATCATATAGATATAGAACATGTGTTTAGTTTATTTTAAAAGTCAAGTTAGAAGGATTAACTTTTGTTTACGAACAAGTTTAGAATTAACTAAACTATGTTCTAGTGATTACAAGTTTAAACCTTCGAATAAGGTAGTTTTATATATAAGAATCGAATGATGTTATGAACATCATTACTATCTCAGGTTTTGTGGATAAACCTACTGGAAATGAGAAAAATAGATCTAGCTTCAAAGGATCCTTGGATGGTGAAAGGACCCGTCCTAATCCATCCGGACGAATACATTACATTTGGTTACATCGCGAGGTACTTGACCTCTATATGATACATTTTACAAACATTGCATTCGTTTTTAAAAGATAAACTTTCATTACATCAAAAGTTGACGGCATGCATACCATTTCCTAATATATCCAACTATAAATGACTTAATAATAATCTTGATGAACTCAATGACTCGAATGCAACGTCTGTTGAAATATGTCATGAATGACTCCAAGTAATATCTCTAAAATGAGCAAATGCACAGCGGAAGATTTCTTTCATACCTGTGAATAAACATGCTTTCAAGTGTCAACCACAAGGTTGGTGAGTTCATAGGTTTATCATAAAACAATAAAATTCATCATTTTGATAGACCACAAGATTTAAATGCTACATGGTACAAATGGGCCCGAATCCTATACCCACCTGTAATGCACATGCGATATCTTTTAAATACAGTACACCTTTCTCGTGTACGAAATCATCTTTCATAAATCTTAGTAACCGTACACATATTTCGTGAACAAAAATAACATACACATAACCTGTGTATAAAAATCATTCTCTCGATACATAACATTCACATCAATTGGTGGCAATTTTCATGTCCACATAATTCAATGGTGGCAATTATCATGTCCACATAATTCAATGGTGGCAATTATCATGTCCACATAATTCAATAATAATCCGCAGAACTTCTGTCTGCATAATAATTCATTCGAGGAATGTTTTGCTTGTGTCTATCTCGTCAAACATTTATAAAAGTATTTCATGTATTCGCAGTTCAAAAATATATTTCAAAATCATTTAATAAAGCAGTTTTAAAAACAGTGCATGTATTCTCAGTCCCAAAAATGTAAAGAGTAAAAGGGAGCAAATGAACTCACCGTATTGTATTTTGTAGTAAAAATACATAGAACGACATTGAACAAGTATAAGGTTGATCTCAGATTCACGAACCTATATCATTTGTGTATATATATTAATACACATAATCGTAATCGAATAACTATATATAGCTTTCTTAGTTATATCATTTTTATGTTAATAACTTATATGTTCTGTGTATTTATTATATATATTTTAACTAAATAAGATATTAAGTTTGTTATGTTTTATATATTAAATATATTTATATATTTATATATATATGTAAATCATTTGTTTGTTAAAACAGTCTTTTATTAATACTAAGATAATACTTGAAGTAATATAATGATAATACTAATATTAAATATAATGATAACATTAGTAGTTTTAATAAGATTGATAATTTAATAATAATGGTAATAAAATTAATAATTTTGATATCATTTCATAATACTTAATAATAATAATAATAATTATAACAATCTTATTACTAGTGGTAATCCTAATAATAATACTTTTATTCATATTAATAATAATAAGTCTAAAGTGATACTAATACTAATATTTACAAAAATAATAATAATTTGTATTATTTTCATAATACTATTAATAAACCTTTTCATCATAGTGACAATAAGAATCATAATTCATAATAATCATAATATAATAATAAAAATAATAATAATAATATCAAATTATACCTTTGTAGTATTAAAAAGAATGAAACTGCCCGAAATGGGACTCGAACCCGCAACCTCCCGCTAAACAATAACATCCTTAACCACTTTGCCATTTACGTTTTTCTGAATTAATTCGTAACCCAATAAATATAACCCGTTTTTTTTTGTTTACAATCTGAATAGTCCAATCACTCTTGGGCCCAACAGCAAGCATAAGCCCAACAAGCTTTTCTTAATAATAAAAAGATATTGTAATGACCTGGGTTCGAACCCAGAACCTCTCGCACAACACCCACACCCTTAACCAATGATCTGCGAGTTACTTTCTGTGGTGATTCGTACACTAAATCTACTTAACCTTTATGCGTCTGTTTTTCTTCTTCATTCAATATCATCATGGTCATTGCTATCCTATCATCCTAATTCTTTGCCACATAAAATCATAATCATATTACCACCTCTATAATCATAATCGTAATCATCTTATGATCGTAACCTCACCATCATTGATTTATTCTTTCTTCATCATCGTATAATTATTGTATCTATCACTTATCATTCCCTCATATTAATCCATATATAACCTGTATATCATATTAATACTTAGGCTCATCAATTATAAACTTAGCCATCCTATTAGAAAACTAACCCTTGTAATCTCGATCCATTAAGAGACTCGGCCCAAAATCACCACGTTGTTGAACAAACAGAAGGAAGAACCATTTCTTTCTATATAACTCTGTTGTCCCTACGTGTATTGTTTATTGTTTAAATCACCACTTCATTTATAGGGGATAAATTTGTCGGCCAAATAGAAAAAAAAAGTGGCTCGCATCATAACACCAGTAATATGAGTAATATATTTGTAGAATGAGAGCAATTTACAAATAAATAAACGCTATCTCTTATCCCCACAATAACCATAATATATGGCTCAAAAGGATGTTAGTGACCCAACTTGCACTCTTGTAATTCGATTGATTCCCTTTTTCATAAGTATAATAATAACAAGTCGATACCTATTAGGAATCCAATGGTGTCGTCCCTAGCTGTCTCCCTTCTACTTCTCTCTTTTTAAAACTAATAGCATCTTCATTATGTAGTTGCAACAATAATGGGGTTGGTGGCGAAACAAAAGAAAAACAGAAATTTATATATGTGCAGCAACTTTTATTGTTGATCGATCAAAGGTTGGTTTTATGGTAACAAAACAGGAACAAGAGTACAGTAGTAGCTGCGACAGTAGCTGTAATGGAGGGATGAGAGTTCACGAATGTTTTGGATAGGAAAGAAGAAAGAAGAAAGAAGAAAGAAAGAAAAATATAGTCGATGGTGTTGGTTGTGGTGTGTGGTATTCGAATACTTAATCAATAAAAGCGTTGTTGTAAAGTAGGATTACAAGCAACAACTTGTAGTAGTCGAATAGGTAAATTTTTGCGTAGTTTAGTGTGGCGATCAAGCGAAGAACAAGGTGGTATTTCATGATGGTTGTCAAAGAAGAAGGTGGTTGTCGTGGAGGTGGTAAATGATTGTGGGTGGAGTGATATTATGAAGTAAAATTCATGGGTTGAAACAGCAAGATAAACGCAGTAGGCACCTAGCAAGTTTATAATGTAAATCGATGATTGTTTGGGTCTGTTTGAAAGTAACAGAAACATATAGAAGACTGCAACAGCAGATATGGATGTTTGATTAGGAAGAAGAATGTAGCAGTCATGGTGGGTTTCAATAATAATGAAGATAGAAGGGTGAATGAATCCCTTAACAACTTGTATTAATCAATTGATATTATGGATATGGTGTCGACAGATTTATTCGAGCCAGGAAGAAGAAAACAAAGAAGTATAAAGTAGATAATAACCTTCAATAAATTTTGTATCCTTATGTTAATTGAATTGCAGTGGGAATCTTCTATAGAGTGATTGTCTATTGGATATAGTAGCTAAATTTGATAATAATTGTTAAGTGTAGTCAACCGGTAATAAGAATTAGACAAGAAGTAGGTAAATTGTTAAATCGGAAGAAAAGAAGAAGATAAATAAAATAATAAAAAAATAAAAGCTGATAATAACCCTCAACTGATTTTGTTGGCTTCTTGGATTTGAATTCCTTTTCTTAATCAATTAAGAGATAGGGAATCAATTTTGGATATTGTATGATAGCAACAAGAAACAGATCCGTACGATTATGCTTTGATTTCTGGTTTATAAAACAAATTCTAAAAACTAGTGAATGCATTATTAATATAAATAATTATTTTAATAGTAAATAATAATGGTTTAATGAAAATAATAATAATAATCAAATTATTAATGTTAACAACCATAAAATGTATTATTTTCTGATAAATAATAATAATAACACTAATAATTATTTTAATAATAATTATAATAATATTAGATAATAATAATAAAAATAGTAATAATAATATCATTCATAATACTAATAATACTACTAATTATAACAACATTAATGTCATTAGTGATAATAATAATATTAATATCAAATTTCATATTTATAACATAATATTATTAATACAAATATTTATTTTACTAATAATGAAAGTAATAATATTATCTTAACAATTATATTTTATATATATATATATATATATATATATATATATATATATATATATATATATATATATATATATATATATATATATATATATATATATATATATATATATATATATATATATATATATATATATATATATATTATATATTATTACTTAGGTACATATATAATAACTTTTATTATCTATTTATTATTTATATATATTATATATAATACAATATTATAAATTTACATAGAAATCATATATATTTATATATAACTTCATTTTAAATTACACTTAATTATTTTATATCTTTAATTATATTTTATTATTTTTAAATATCAAATATACTATTATTTATATTTACATGTATACCTACATACATACATATCTATACACATAAATGTTCGTGAATCGTCGAGCACAGTCAAAGGGTAATTGATTAGATGAATATAGTTTTTCCAAAATTTTGAGACTCCACATTACAGACTTTGCTTATCGTGTCGAAATCATTTAAAGATTGAAGTTTAAATTTGATCGGAAATTTTCGGGTCATCACAGTACCTACCCGTTAAAGAAATTTCGTCCCCGAAATTTGATTGAGGTCGTCATGGATAGCAATAAGAATGTTTTCATGACAAATATGAGTTGATAAATAGAGTTTTATCATCATTGAGTAATATGGATAAAACCATTTGATTTTTGTGAAGAGTACGAGTGAAGCTATCACCAAAGAGTGAAATGAGTAAATGTAGATTCGTCATATCTTTTGACGTAGATATATTGATTTCCAAGTTCAAGAGATTTGGAGAAAATTTTCGTAATAAGATTTGATTCTTCGGTAATCAAGGGAATTAGGATCCGCTTTAAATGCGATCATCTGTTTTGATTGCTCTGTCAGATATTTCACTATAAATCTACCCCCTTCGTTTCTTTATTTTCCACAACTCACACCTTCTATTCTTTCTCCCTCAATTCATACCTTAAAGCATTCGTCAATATGCCCCACCCCATTCTGATCCTTAATATCCTCTTAGCTTTCACATATGTCATTCTTCTTTTTCATCTGCCACCGGAAGAATCTATTTACTTCTACTATACCCTTGGGTTTATAGTGTTTTTAGTTCTCCCGTGTCTTTATGTTGCTATATGCATCGATATACACGGTTTGAAATTTCTGAGTTGTTGCTGGGTTTTATATTTTCCCTTATATTCCGAACCTCTTTGCCTTTTTATTCTCCTCTTGATCTCCAGTAAAGCGAGTAATGGTCCAGAATTCGTAAGTATGAATTTTGAAATGAACATAGTTAATATCCTAAGAAGGGAATCGTAATGGTAAAATCTTGCTTTGTCAAATTACCAGAATATCCCGGAAAAGACCGAATCATCAAGAAAAATATTTTCTTGATATGTTTAAAGATTAGATAGAATGTAAGAGTCGTGTAAATGGCACATGATGACGGTATGTTCTGTGAATCATCACATTTCATTAGAAACTCAGCATGAATTACCGTAATATAATCACGTTGATCAAGTGTCATTATATTATACTAACTCATGCCTCAGTTCCCAACACTATTCAAAACATTCATATTTTAAATTCGAAGATTTACAGAATATAGAACTAGAACAGTTTCTTTTATGATATAATACGGATAGCGCAGAGAGATAATTAATATCGAACGAGAATATTTATGAAGATATCTTCAGAAATATTGAGTATATTAATAAAGAAAGATACGATGATATTTTAAGATTTCAGAATCAAATTGTGATGAAGAAATTCATTCATGATGATTTAGAGTGATTAAGGAGTAAGGTATTCGCTAAAGATTTCATCAGAAATAGAATCATCTGGATTCTTTATGTACAAGTTTAGTTCTTGTAATTTGTTCAGAGTCTCCTTCATGGTTTGCTCAATCCGGTTTCCAGTTCCAACTTTTCTGAGCTTTGCCAATATACTATTCTTTATCTTTATACCTTCGACGGTTAAAGTCGTGTACAGTTTTTGCTGCTGTATTCAGCTTGTACAGTTTTTGCTGCTCAACTTTTTAAAAATTTGGAGTATTGATTTGTAGACTGGGTGCCTTTCAAAATTTCAGAGTGGAAGATCATAATTCTAAGAGATAAGGGTTATATGTATACTTATAACTGTTGACGTAGAAATGCTGTGAGATTTCAAAATACTGATTGCCGATTTTCGGTAATTGATATGGCTATTCTCGTTACAAGATGTGGATGAATATATGATAAGGTTTTAAAGAACAAGTATAATGGTTTTTCGGAGAGACTTAAGTCATTGAGTAACGAAGTTGTTGGTAAGTTTAACGCTATTGTGGTGTAATATAAACGGTTCCCCGGTAACGATGATGAAGGGGTAATCTTTATAATAGGGTTTATTCAAATGAAAAATTGGAAGTTGATTTGCTGGAGATGTCACAAAATTGGCTAATTTGAAAAGAATTTGCGTTGTTATTTTTGGAAATAACAATGCCAAAGAAGCTAGCACATATACGTGTTAAACATTTATACAGGTTCCGAGAATTTTTCAGGTGCATAACTATATGCGTAAATCTTTTCTTCCGTAGATAAAGTGTGGTTAATTCATCCTCCCAATTGAGGTGTTTTCAAGAATCACGAAAGATTTGAACGCAGATTGTAATCGTCAAGATACAAATGAGGTTTAAGATGAAAATCAAGTGGCAAACTTGAAGAATTGTTTAGTTTCATATGTTATAATCAATATTTTAATTCATTTTAATTGTCCACTGTCAGTTGATTAGTCCACAGTGTAACGACCCTACTTTTTTCGTTATCTTTTGCCGTTAATTATTTAACGACCGTCAACTATTATTCGTGCCACGTCATTTCTATGACCTATATTATTATTTTTGTAATAATATATATATTTATTTATTATGAGTTATGTGAATATTTGTATTCATATTTTAAGTTACACGTTTCTACGTGTCGCGGATTTCTATCCGGCGAATCTTTTCGGTTTTCAAACCAACGATCGAGCTTTTGGGATTTTTAAGTCCTAATTATTTTAAATATGATATTTTAATGTCATATGATTATATATAGTTTTATATATTTTATTCGTCGCGTATTTATTATCTCTCCGAAAAATCAATCGCGTAGCAGTGTTTTCGCGTTTCGGGTTTTGTTCGGGCGTTCGGGCCACTAGGATTTTGTCATTTATCAAATTGGGTCACTATGGGGCCCACCCCATTCAGTTCTTGGCCGAAATTATCAAGGGGAGGGGGTATTTTTGCCAAACTTTGTAAATTGTGATACATGTTGATCAAAACTCCACAATACTTCTCATTTCAACCTAATTCATTTTTTTTTTTGCAAACCCTCTCCTCTCCTCTCATCCTTGCTGTCACCACCACCACTAAACATCATCATCATCTTTCAATTTTTGCTTTAAAGGTTTAGAGCTTTCATCATAATCGGGTTCACCGCATCGTTCTCTACACGTTCATATCCTTCAATTCTTGATTAGGGTATAAACCCTAACCCTAGCTTTTCAATTTTTCTTATATTTTCTGTATTTTGATGTTATATGGATAGTATGATACTTATATGTTATTGTAATGTTGATTGTATGCGTAGAAATGCTCGATTACATATGTTTTCGGTTTGATTAATTTGGGACAGCAGCATATTCGTTCATTTATGATTATGTAACTGATATAAAAGTGAAATTAAAGTGTTTAGATGAGCTCCTCTCATCAAGACATTAATTTTAGACTCCGGATTCATGTCGTTTCGATTCCCGGAGCTTAAGATATGCTTAAATTGGTGTTTTGTTAAGATTAAATCATGAAAACGAATTGGTTCAGTTATGGTCCGACTTTGTGGTCATTTTTAGAGTCCTTAGGGTGTACTAGTGTGTTAGGATTGATGATGGGATGAACTTTCATGTTCGGGTCATCGAAATCCGAGCCACGGATCACCCGTTATGACTAAAAACACGTTTTAAGCGGATTAAAGGTCCAAACTGATTAAGAGCTGTAAGTCACGACTTGGTGACTGTTCTTGGGATGTTCTTGAGCACACTAGTGTGTCGGGTGGATTGGTTAGGCGAAGATATATATAAGGCTCGCCGAAAACTGATTCCCGGGGCTCAAGTTATGACCCGATGAACTTTTAATTAAAACTTATGGTTATTAAATATGACTTATGATAAAAATAATGATTTTCATTATTAATAAATTACTTATGATATAAAAAGTAATTAATTTAATTTAAGACTTATGATATATTTATTATATCATTTATTAATTACTTATGATTTAATTAAACTTATGATTAATAATACTTTTATTATTAATGGGAAAATACTTATGATAAGTATTAAACTTATATTATGAGATTATTATTATTAGACTTATAATAAGGATTAATTAATTATTTAATTATTATAAGGCTTAGTTATTATTTAATTATAATTTAATTATTAAATACTTATGATTTAATAATTATAATTAGAAACTTATGATATGATTAATAATTCATTATTAATTAATAATACTTACGAGGTGATTTAAAATCTATTATTAATTAATAATACTTATATTATGATTAATATTTAATTAATTAATTAAATACTTATGTTATATTAATTATATCATTTAAACTTATGTTAACTTTAATAAATCATTTTAATTTAATTAAACTTATGTTATGACATAATTGTTATATTTAACTTTAATAAACATTATAACTTATGTTATTATTATAACTTACACTTTTAAAATTAATGTTGACTACGTTTGACTAAGTTGACTTTTGAGTTGACTTTCGGTTGACTTTGACTTTTAGTTGACTTCTGTTGACTTTCTAAATAAGGAAACTTTCCTAACTTAAAAACTTTCTAAAAATAGAACTTTCTAAATTTGGAAACTTTCCAAAAATAGAAACTTTCCAAAAATAGAAACTTTCCGAAAATAGAAACTTTCCAAAAATAGAAACTTTCTAAAAATAGAAAGTGTGTGTCCGTACGCTGTTCCGATCAAACCGATGCATGTTGAGTATTGTTCTATGTCTACTTGCAACATGTACAATAGCTATCATACTAAGACTTGGCCTAAGTTAGTTATTTATATCGACCTGCTTTATTTATAGGTCGGCGTTGTGATCATTCCTGATCACTTTACCTTGTTGCTGTTCGCTTATTTGTGTGGTTACTTCGTTTGCTATTAAGGTGAGTTATAGTCCCATTTTTCTATTTTAAATCTTTTGGGATGAGAATACATGCAATTTATTTTATATTTTGGACACATGTGGAAGTTGGTTTAAATTATTCATTGTGAGTTGAACAAAAATATTCCCTAGTCTGGTAACTGTAATCACTGGTTTCTACTGGTGAACGCGAATCCTACGGATAGATCTATCGGGTTTGACAACCCCATTTCGAGCTAGTCGCGCTAGCAATTTGTTATCGGAATGTTTAGTACTTCGTATTTTGTTGCAGATACACTTGTTCGGTGTATATTATTTATTGTGTTTGGCAAGGGTAAATAAATGGTTAAGTGGTTACCAGGTGGCTCACGGAAAATGGAATAATGTTTTATTATATGTTTTCTAGCATATAATTTGGTGGTTCAAAAAGGAGTTTTTATGTTTTCAAACATAAATTTTTATTGTTTAAATTAAATATTGTTTGCAATATTAAACCTATAATTCACTCAACATTTTTGTTGACAGTTACTCGCATGTTTTATTCTCAGGTTCATGATTGATTGCTTCCGCTGTGCTTAGAGAGTCTGCATATTTATGATGGCAGCTTTTGTTAAACATTAACTTGCATTCTATTTTGTTACATTAAAAAGTGGTTGTTTGTTGACTTTGTTTTGGTCAACTTTTGGTTAAAGTATTATTGTATAGTTTTTCTAAACTTATACATTTTAGTAGATTTCCTTTATAGGAAATCATTTTTAAATAAAGAATGCAAGGTTGTTTTATTAAATTCATATAGAGTTTCGATCAAGCTGTGGGACCAAGTGACGGAGCCGTTAAGTGTTTTGACGGAGTCGTCACAGTTGGTATCAGAGCGTTGGTTGTAGAGAATTAGGCTGCATTGATGTCGTTACCCAAGTCAATAGGGTGCATTAGTGAGTCTAGTCTACAGCCCGACCTATTATATATTATTATATGTGATTATTTGTATCGTATTGGTATGTATATGGTTATCATACATACATTTCTATTATGTTCTGAATCCGGGAGGAACTCCCATTCTGATTTAAACGTATTCTCCGACTCATGCGAGTTCATCTTTTATAGGAACGCCTCGGTTAGTGAAACCGAGGGGGTGTCATTCTTGACTTCTGAAATTTTCGACATTTCTATGTCATAATTTGTCTTTATTGATATAACGTTTGAGTTACATTACGTGTTCTAGAATTCTCGGCATTTCTATGTCATCTATTATGGTTATGTATATAACGTTTGAGTTATATTACGCGAGATGTCATTCTTGACTTCTAAATGCTCGGCATTTCAATGTCAGCTATTATGTTTAGGTATATAACATTTTTGTTATATTACGTGCATTTGTACCGTTGTGCCTATGTGCTTTGGTTGTTGAAACGGAAAACGTCATTCTTACTTTTAGAGATTCTTGGTACTTCGAAGACATTTTTATGTCATCGTTACTCCTATTCATTACTTTCGATGTCTTTGTCTCTTGTCCTATCCTTAGCACATTGTTAAGAAATTGTTTTAGGGAAATTGTGTTGAAATTCGAGGTTGACCACGTGTCCTGACCTTATGTAGTGATATTGGAATGGAACTATGAGTTAGTGAAATAAAATGGCGTCAGGCCAACGTGATTATATTACTTTAATTCATAAAAAGTCCCAATATTGTGACATGAGGAATAGAAAGCTAGTCAAAGAAAATTTGTACACCACTCATTCGGAAATTCTAATGTTATTACATGAGTAAGGAAGATACTCATTATCTTATTTGTTGATATGCGAGAGACTCATCTTAACCGAACTACCTACCCCATGTTTTATCATTTATAACTCGCTTGTTAGTGACAGCTTCGCACGTGAATAGTTTTGACCCAAGGACTTGTGTTCTGATAAAAGTCAAGACAATATTTAACTCATTGGTTTTCATGACCTCATAGCATCTATTGAAGAGATGTCGCAAGACGATTCAAGCCCATCACCCGAGCTTTAACAATCTTACTTCAACTCGTAACCTCTGTGATGCGGATACCCTGCTTTTCATTAAAATTTTTACACATTTGTGTAATTGGGCGGTTCTCACGAGATTTATGGGCGAATAGAAGTAATGAAATACTTTGTCATGTATACTATTTATAAAATCATATATGTACGTATGAATTCAAATGGACAAATTTACCCTTACCTATTTTGGCTAGTATACACTAATTTATACTTTCAAAATTATTTTAAAACCACTCTTATTGAGTTGTCTAGTTAACTCAAATTGATTTACGTAAAATGGTACACGTTGTACATACTTCTAAATTTACTAAGAGCTCCGTTCCATTTATGGGGTTACATTAGACGTTTAAAGCTTTTTCAAAACTTCTTTGATTGATTACATTAGAATTTTCGCATTACTCTACAGAGTGTTTGGATCCCAGTTCTTCTCATCCTCCGTTTAAGGATGAAATTTACCATTAACTTCATTGATAGAAATTCTTACACCAGTTTGGATGCCGGTTTTATAAAATTGTTGGAAAGTCTTTGCGCCCATAAAATTTTCCCTCTTATGGTTGGACATGGCTGAAACGCAGACCGATAAATCAATTTTTTTGGGGGCACACTCGGTGTTCACCCTATTGTAGAAAAGACGCTAGGTGGGTTTCTACCCCAACTGTTATTATAGTGGGTATCATGTATATATATTACACTAGACCGTTTGAGGAGTTTCTACTCTCAATATTCGCTGTCAACCGCAACATCAACCCTATGATTCAGTACTTTGAGGTGCACGAAATCATTTTTGAGATTCATCTCACCTGGAGTCGACTATTATTTTTATATAGTCCACGATTCACGTTTCCTTTTATCCGCATATAAATTGAAGAATAAGGATGAATTCTAGATTGACTCGCTCATTGTGCGAGGAAGTTCACTGTCGTTGAAAGATCACACCTTTTGCACGTCTTCCTTTCGGAAATATAATGAAAATTTACTTTGAAATTCATGATCCTCGTTATTCCCTTTGAAGGAATTGTCTTAAACATCATTACCACCGATTGGTTACTCTCTATATTTCTTCCTTTGTTGGCTGCAACTACACCTCATTCGTCCTTATACATTCCTCTTGGGAAGCTTCTGTTTTGTTTGTTAAGAAGAAAGATGGTTCGTTTCGTTTGTGCATTGATTATCGTGAATTGAACAAGCTTACGGTTAAGAATCGTTACCCTCTTCTGAGAATTTATGATCTGTTCGATCAGCTTCAAGGTTCGTCCGTTTATTATAAGATTGATCTTCGTTCCGGTTATCACCAATTACGCGCTAAAGAAACTGATATTCTGAAAACCGCTTTCTGTACCCGTTATAGTCACTTTGAATTCCTTGTTATGCCGTTCAGATTGACAAATGCACCTGTTGTGTTCATGGACCTGATGAACCGTGTGTGTAGACCCTATCTGGACAAATTCGTTATTGATTTCATCGACGACATCTTTATTAATTCCAAGAGTGATGAAGAGCACGAAAAACATTTGAAATTAGTGCTTGATCTGTTGAGGAAAGAAGAGTTGTACGCTAAGTTCTCTAAGTGTGCTTTCTGGTTAAGAGAAGTTCAATTTCCTCGGACATATTGTTAGTAAATAGGGAATACAAGTTGATTCTGCTAAGATTGAGGCGATTGAAAAGTGGGAAGTTCCGAAAACTCCTACTCAGATTCGCCAGTTTCTAGGATTAGCAGGCTATTATAGAAGGTTCATTCAAGATTTTTCACGAGTAGCGAAACCTCTGACTGCTTTAACGCATAAGGGGAAGAAGTACGAGTGGAAGAGTGAACAAGAGTCTGCTTTCCAAACTCTGAAGAAGAAGTTAACTTCTGCACCGATATTATCACTACCTGAGGGTAATGATGATTTTGTTATCTATTGTGATGCTTCGTGTCAAGACTTTGGTTGTGTTTTGATGCAACGAAAGAAAGTTATTGCATACGCGTCACGTCAGTTGAAGATTCACGAGCAGAATTACGTAACCCATGATTTAGAGTTGAGAGCTGTTGTGTTTGCGCTTAAGATTTGCAGACATTATCTATATGGGGTCAAAGGTACATTGTACACTGATCACAAAAGTCTTCAACATATTCTTGATCAGAAACAGTTAAATATGAGGCAACGAAGATGGGTTGAGACGTTAAATGATTATGATTGCGAACTTTTATATCATCCGGGAAAGGCCAATGATGTGGCTGATGCTTTGAGTCGAAAGGAGAGAGTTGAACCTCGTAGGTTTAGGGCCTTGAATATGACCATTCGAACAAACCTCGCAAGGCAGATTCTTGCAGCTCAACAAGAAGCCTTGAGAGAGGAAAATTTTGTAACGGGAAGGTTCGAGGCGTAAGTAAACAGTTAGAGGTACAAACCGATGGTACTCGGTATTTTGCGGGATGCCTTTGGGTTCCGAAGTTTGGTGATCTACGAAAACTTGTTTTAGAAGAGGCTCATAAGTCTAGGTACTCTATTCATCCTGTTTCAGGAAAGATGTATCATGATCTTAAGGAGCTGTATTGGTGGCCTAATTTGAAAGCTGATGTGGCTACGTATGTGGCTAAGTGTTTGACCTGCGCTAAGGTTAAAGCTGAACATCAGAAACCGTCTGGACTTTTGGTGCAACCTGAAATTCCCGAGTGGAAGTGGGAAGGTATTAAGATGGACTTTATTACGAAGTTACCGGGAGTTGTGGGTGGTTATGATACCATTTGGGTGATTGTTACCGACTCACTAAGTCAACTCATTTCTTGCCAATTAAGGAAACAGATTCGATAGAAAAGCTTACCCGTTTGTATTTGAAGGAGATTGTTTCTAGACATGGTGTTCCCGTATCTATTATTTCGGACCGAGACAGTCGATTTACATCGAGGTTTTGGAAGGTCATAGTGAAAGGACCATTCAAACGTTGGAAGACATGTTACGAGCATGAATCATTGATTTTGGTAAGGGTTGGGATAAGTACTTGCCACTGGTCGAATTTTCTTATAATAATAGTTATCATGGAAGTATTAAAGCCGCACCGTTTGAACTCTATATGGTAGAAAGTGTAGGTCTCCTGTCTGCTGGAATGAGGTTGGGGATGCTCAACTCACAGGTCCCGAAATTATTCATGAGACTACCGAGAAGATTGTACAGATTAAGGAAAGATTGAGAACCGCCAGAAGTCGGCAAAAGAGTTATGCCAATAAGGGAAGGAACGATATTGAATTTCAGGTCGGTGACCGTGTTATGTTGAAAGTTTCACCTTGGAAGGGTGTGGTACGATTTGGTAAGAGAGGAAAGTTGAATCCTCGTTTTGTTGGACCTTTTTGAGATTATTGAGAGAGTTGGACTCGTGGCTTATTGTTTGAAATTACCATAATAACTCAGTACTGCTCATGACGTTTTTCATGTATCAAATTTGAAGAAGTGTTTGGCCGAGGCCGATGAGACTATTCCTTTGGAGGAACTTCAAGTTGATAAGCAACTTCATTTTACTGAGGAACCTGTTGAAATTATGGACCGAGAGGTTAAAACTCTCAAGCAGAGTAGAATTCCTATTGTTTGAGTTACATGGAACGCCAGACGCGTTCCCGAGTTCACTTGGGAGCGTGAAGTTCAGATGAGGCAGAAGTACCCGCATTTGTTCCCAGATGCTGAGTCAACCCCTGCACCTGCTTAAATTTCGGGACGAAATTTCCGTAACGGGAAGGTACTGTAACGACCCTACTTTTTTCGTTATCTTTTGCCGTTAATTATTTAACGACCGTCAACTATTATTCGTGCCACGTCATTTCTATGACCTATATTATTATTTTTGTAATAATATATATATTTATTTATTATGAGTTATGTGAATATTTGTATTCATATTTTAAGTTACACGTTTCTACGTGTCGCGGATTTCTATCCGGCGAATCTTTTCGGTTTTCAAACCAACGATCGAGCTTTTGGGATTTTTAAGTCCTAATTATTTTAAATATGATATTTTAATGTCATATGATTATATATAGTTTTATATATTTTATTCGTCGCGTATTTATTATCTCTCCGAAAAATCAATCGCGTAGCAGTGTTTTCGCGTTTCGGGTTTTGTTCGGGCGTTCGGGCCACTAGGATTTTGTCATTTATCAAATTGGGTCACTATGGGGCCCACCCCATTCAGTTCTTGGCCGAAATTATC
Source organism: Rutidosis leptorrhynchoides (assembly GCF_046630445.1). Taxonomy (NCBI): domain Eukaryota; kingdom Viridiplantae; phylum Streptophyta; class Magnoliopsida; order Asterales; family Asteraceae; genus Rutidosis; species Rutidosis leptorrhynchoides. Next base: position 584,569,153 of record NC_092334.1, on the reverse strand, counting down.
AAGGGGAGGGGGTATTTTTGCCAAACTTTGTAAATTGTGATACATGTTGATCAAAACTCCACAATACTTCTCATTTCAACCTAATTCATTTTTTTTTTTGCAAACCCTCTCCTCTCCTCTCATCCTTGCTGTCACCACCACCACTAAACATCATCATCATCTTTCAATTTTTGCTTTAAAGGTTTAGAGCTTTCATCATAATCGGGTTCACCGCATCGTTCTCTACACGTTCATATCCTTCAATTCTTGATTAGGGTATAAACCCTAACCCTAGCTTTTCAATTTTTCTTATATTTTCTGTATTTTGATGTTATATGGATAGTATGATACTTATATGTTATTGTAATGTTGATTGTATGCGTAGAAATGCTCGATTACATATGTTTTCGGTTTGATTAATTTGGGACAGCAGCATATTCGTTCATTTATGATTATGTAACTGATATAAAAGTGAAATTAAAGTGTTTAGATGAGCTCCTCTCATCAAGACATTAATTTTAGACTCCGGATTCATGTCGTTTCGATTCCCGGAGCTTAAGATATGCTTAAATTGGTGTTTTGTTAAGATTAAATCATGAAAACGAATTGGTTCAGTTATGGTCCGACTTTGTGGTCATTTTTAGAGTCCTTAGGGTGTACTAGTGTGTTAGGATTGATGATGGGATGAACTTTCATGTTCGGGTCATCGAAATCCGAGCCACGGATCACCCGTTATGACTAAAAACACGTTTTAAGCGGATTAAAGGTCCAAACTGATTAAGAGCTGTAAGTCACGACTTGGTGACTGTTCTTGGGATGTTCTTGAGCACACTAGTGTGTCGGGTGGATTGGTTAGGCGAAGATATATATAAGGCTCGCCGAAAACTGATTCCCGGGGCTCAAGTTATGACCCGATGAACTTTTAATTAAAACTTATGGTTATTAAATATGACTTATGATAAAAATAATGATTTTCATTATTAATAAATTACTTATGATATAAAAAGTAATTAATTTAATTTAAGACTTATGATATATTTATTATATCATTTATTAATTACTTATGATTTAATTAAACTTATGATTAATAATACTTTTATTATTAATGGGAAAATACTTATGATAAGTATTAAACTTATATTATGAGATTATTATTATTAGACTTATAATAAGGATTAATTAATTATTTAATTATTATAAGGCTTAGTTATTATTTAATTATAATTTAATTATTAAATACTTATGATTTAATAATTATAATTAGAAACTTATGATATGATTAATAATTCATTATTAATTAATAATACTTACGAGGTGATTTAAAATCTATTATTAATTAATAATACTTATATTATGATTAATATTTAATTAATTAATTAAATACTTATGTTATATTAATTATATCATTTAAACTTATGTTAACTTTAATAAATCATTTTAATTTAATTAAACTTATGTTATGACATAATTGTTATATTTAACTTTAATAAACATTATAACTTATGTTATTATTATAACTTACACTTTTAAAATTAATGTTGACTACGTTTGACTAAGTTGACTTTTGAGTTGACTTTCGGTTGACTTTGACTTTTAGTTGACTTCTGTTGACTTTCTAAATAAGGAAACTTTCCTAACTTAAAAACTTTCTAAAAATAGAACTTTCTAAATTTGGAAACTTTCCAAAAATAGAAACTTTCCAAAAATAGAAACTTTCCGAAAATAGAAACTTTCCAAAAATAGAAACTTTCTAAAAATAGAAAGTGTGTGTCCGTACGCTGTTCCGATCAAACCGATGCATGTTGAGTATTGTTCTATGTCTACTTGCAACATGTACAATAGCTATCATACTAAGACTTGGCCTAAGTTAGTTATTTATATCGACCTGCTTTATTTATAGGTCGGCGTTGTGATCATTCCTGATCACTTTACCTTGTTGCTGTTCGCTTATTTGTGTGGTTACTTCGTTTGCTATTAAGGTGAGTTATAGTCCCATTTTTCTATTTTAAATCTTTTGGGATGAGAATACATGCAATTTATTTTATATTTTGGACACATGTGGAAGTTGGTTTAAATTATTCATTGTGAGTTGAACAAAAATATTCCCTAGTCTGGTAACTGTAATCACTGGTTTCTACTGGTGAACGCGAATCCTACGGATAGATCTATCGGGTTTGACAACCCCATTTCGAGCTAGTCGCGCTAGCAATTTGTTATCGGAATGTTTAGTACTTCGTATTTTGTTGTAGATACACTTGTTCGGTGTATATTTTTATTGTGTTTGGCAAGGGTAAATAAATGGTTAAGTGGTTACCAGGTGGCTCACGGAAAATGGAATAATGTTTTATTATATGTTTTCTAGCATATAATTTGGTGGTTCAAAAAGGAGTTTTTATGTTTTCAAACATAAATTTTTATTGTTTAAATTAAATATTGTTTGCAATATTAAACCTATAATTCACTCAACATTTTTGTTGACAGTTACTCGCATGTTTTATTCTCAGGTTCATGATTGATTGCTTCCGCTGTGCTTAGAGAGTCTGCATATTTATGATGGCAGCTTTTGTTAAACATTAACTTGCATTCTATTTTGTTACATTAAAAAGTGGTTGTTTGTTGACTTTGTTTTGGTCAACTTTTGGTTAAAGTATTATTGTATAGTTTTTCTAAACTTATACATTTTAGTAGATTTCCTTTATAGGAAATCATTTTTAAATAAAGAATGCAAGGTTGTTTTATTAAATTCATATAGAGTTTCGATCAAGCTGTGGGACCAAGTGACGGAGCCGTTAAGTGTTTTGACGGAGTCGTCACACACAGTTAGCTAGGAACAGTTAGCTAGGATTTTGTTAGCGTGGATTCTTAACAAAATATCTCATAGTTAATTTGTTTGTTTCTAACAAATTTTATTCCGTCAAATGTTTTCTTCATTATGCCACTTGTTGGATTCTGATAGGTCAAAATCCAAATATGAAATTTGAATGGAAATGGTTATTCTGTGGTGAACGGATTCATATATCTGTGGATGTAAGTAGGATAGGAAATGACTGTTGAATCAGATTTGAAGAATGTACAGTGTAACTTATTAATGTGAAATCTTAAATATTCCTCGGGTATTACCTACCCGTTAAAATATTTTCATCATTAACAGTTTGTACGAAAGAATTTTTAATCACAATCTTTATGAAAATATATATACATATATATTTTCTTCAGATGTAATCACGGATTTAATGAGTCAATATAATATTAGACTCATTTGATTTTCGGTTTGAGCTAGAATAAGTAATCTCTAAAACTATTAGGAACCACATATTCTTCGCTGAATATTAATGAAGTTATGGATCAATACTTCATCGTGCATTGCTGTTGATACTCCTTGGTATCTATGATGCGTATGATGTTGATGTTCGTGGGACAGATTGTGAAATTTAGGCTTGGGATGCAGATGTTGTTGTTGGTGGTACTGTTGATGCCGGTAATGTTGTTGAAGCTGGTACATTTTGCACCATATTTTTCAAGGCTACGACTCGGGTGCGAAGCTCGTTGACTTATTACTTCGGGATGATTGTCGGTTCGGACGAGCGAATGAATAAAATTCAAAATTTAAGATAGTATCAAATCATGACGAGATATTTAGGAAATGAGGGTGAAAATGGTGTTTCGTATAGGTTCGCCGGTAAGTGCTTCAGGTTCTTCGCCAAGAGGTGAAATCGGTTGATGAAAAGGATCTCCTTCTTCGTGTCTCCATTAATTAAGTCGACTATGAACTCATCAGATGAATTGGGGATGGCTGATTGATTGATTCATTCTGGTGACGCTGCTTTCGGAGCTGCAGTGGGACTCCATATCGGAATCCGAGGGACTTGAACTAGTTGTGAGTTCCATTGCGTACGATTGAATAAAGGATTTTTCGATATGAAATGATTTTTTTTCCGGATATCGGATGATATTCTAATTACATAGAATACCTATACATAGTACAGAAGATCCCGTAGATTACGAATCAGATAAAGTCTACAGCAACAGATACGCTAAGATATGAATTTTGTCTATACACTATTCATGCAATCAATGCAGTAAGATGTGTCTAGACTAAGAATGATAAGCAGGTAATTTTTGACAAGAAATGATAAGTAAAACTTTTGACATGCAGACCAGGTTCAAGTCCAGACTCATTTATATAACCTAATAACTACTAGGTCGAAGTCCAGACTTCACTAATGCATCCTAACAACTACCTGTTAGACACACTAATGCATACCTGGTTCGCTAAGACCACCGCTCTGATACCAACTGAAAGGACCCGTCCTAATCCATCCGGACGAATACATTACATTTGGTTACATCGCGAGGTACTTGACCTCTATATGATACATTTTACAAACATTGCATTCGTTTTTAAAAGACAAACTTTCATTACATCAAAAGTTGACGGCATGCATACCATTTCCTAATATATCCAACTATAAATGACTTAATAATAATCTTGATGAACTCAATGACTCGAATGCAACGTCTGTTGAAATATGTCATGAATGACTCCAAGTAATATCTCTAAAATGAGCAAATGCACAGCGGAAGATTTCTTTCATACCTGAGAATAAACATGCTTTCAAGTGTCAACCAAAAGGTTGGTGAGTTCATAGGTTTATCATAAAACAATAAAATTCATCATTTTGATAGACCACAAGATTTAAATGCTACATGGTACAAATGGGCCCGAATCCTATACCCACCTGTAATGCACATGTGATATCTTTTAAATACAGTACACCTTTCTCGTGTATGAAATCATCTTTCATAAAACTTAGTAACCGTACACATATTTCGTGCATAAAAATAACATACACATAACCTGTGTATAAAAATCATTCTCTCGATACATAACATTCACATCAATTGGTGGCAATTTTCATGTCCACATAATTCAATGGTGGCAATTATCATGTCCACATAATTCAATGGTGGCAATTATCATGTCCACATAATTCAATAATAATCCGCAGAACTTCTGTCTGCATAATAATTCATTCGAGGAATGTTTTGCTTGTGTCTATCTCGTCAAACATTTATAAAAGTATTTCATGTATTCGCAGTTCAAAAATATATTTCAAAAGCATTTAATAAAGCAGTTTTAAAAACAGTGCATGTATTCTCAGTCCCAAAAATGTAAAGAGTAAAAGGGAGCAAATGAACTCATCGTATTGTATTTTGTAGTAAAAATACATAGAACGACATTGAACAAGTATAAGGTTGATCTCAGATTCACGAACCTATATCATTTGTGTATATATATTAATAAAAACATAATCGTAATCGAATAACTATATATAGCTTTCTTAGTTATATCATTTTTATGTTAATAACTTAATGTTCTGTGTATTTATTATATATATTTTAACTAAATAAGATATTAAGTTTGTTATGTTTTATATATTAAATATATTTATATATTTATATATATATGTAAATCATTTGTTTGTTAAAACAGTCTTTTATTAATACTAAGATAATATTTGAAGTAATATAATGATAATACTAATATTAAATATAATGATAACATTAGTAGTTTTAATAAGATTGATAATTTAATAATAATGGTAATAAAATTAATAATTTTGATATCATTTCATAATACTTAATAATAATAATAATTATAACAATCTTATTACTACTGGTAATCCTAATAATAATACTTTTATTCATATTAATAATAATAAGTCTAAAGTGACACTAATACTAATATTTACGAAAATAATAATAATTTGTATTATTTTCATAATACTATTAATAAACCTTTTCATCATAGTGACAATAAGAATCATAATTCATAATAATCATAATAATAATAATAATAATAATAATATCAAATTATACCTTTGTAGTATTAAAAAGAATGAAACTGCCCGAAACGGGACTCGAACCCGCAACCTCCCGCTAAACAATAACATCCTTAACCGCTTTGCCATTTACGTTTTTCTGAATTAATTCGTAACCCAATAAATATAACCCGTTTTTTTTGTTTACAATCTGAATAGTCCAATCACTCTTGGGCCCAACGGCAAGCATAAGCCCAACAAGCTTTTCTTAATAATAAAAAGATATTGTAATGACCTGGGTTCGAACCCAGAACCTCTCGCACAACACCCACACCCTTAACCAATGATCTGCGAGTTACTTTCTGTGGTGATTCGTACACTAAATCTACTTAACCTTTATGCGTCTGTTTTTCTTCTTCATTCAATATCATCATGGTCATTGCTATCCTATCATCCTAATTCTTTGCCACATAAAATCATAATCATATTACCACCTCTATAATCATAATCGTAATCATCTTATGATCGTAACCTCACCATCATTGATTTATTCTTTCTTCATCATCGTATAATTATTGTATCTATCACTTATCATTCCCTCATATTAATCCATATATAACCTGTATATCATATTAATACTTAGGCTCATCAATTATAAACCTAGCCATCCTATTAGAAAACTAACCCTTGTAATCTCGATCCATTAAGAGACTAGGCCCAAAATCACCACGTTGTTGAACAAACAGAAGGGAGAACTGTTTCTTTCTATATAACTCTGTTGTCCCTACGTGTATTGTTTATTGTTTAAATCACCACTTCATTTATAGGGGATAAATTTGTCGGCCAAATAGAAAAAAAAGTGGCTCGCATCATAACACCAGTAATATGAGTAATATATTTGTAGAATGAGAGCAATTTACAAATAAACAAACGCTATCTCTTATCCCCACAATAACCATAATATATGGCTCAAAAGGATGTTAGTGACCCAACTTGCACTCTTGTAATTCGATTGATTCCCTTTTTCATAAGTATAATAATAACAAGTCGATACCTATTAGGAATCCAATGGTGTCGTCCCTAGCTATCTCCCTTCCACTTCTCTCTTTTTAAAACTAATAGCATCTTCATTATGTAGTTGCAACAATAATGGGTTTGGTGGCGAAACAAAAGAAAAATAGAAATTTATATATGTGCAGCAACTTTTATTGTTGATCGATCAAAGGTTGGTTTTATGGTAACAAAACAGGAACAAGAGTACAGCAGTAGCTGCGACAGTAGCTGTAATGGAGGGATGAGAGTTCACGAATGTTTTGGATAGGAAAGAAGAAAGAAGAAAGAAGAAAGAAAGAAAAATATAGTCGATGGTGTTGGTTGTGGTGTGTGGTATTCGAATACTTAATCAATAAAAACGTTGTTGTAAAGTAGGATTACAAGCAACAACTTGTAGTAGTCGAATAGGTAAATTTTTGAGTAGTTTAGTGTGGCGATCAAGCGAAGAACAAGGTGGTATTTCATGATGGTTGTCAAAGAAGAAGGTGGTTGTCGTGGAGGTGGTAAATGATTATGGGTGGAGTGATATTATGAAGTAAAATTCATGGGTTAAAACAGCAAGATAAACGCAGTAGGCACCTAGCAAGTTTATAATGTAAATTGAAGATTGTTTGGGTCTGTTTGAAAGTAACAGAAACATATAGAAGACTGCAACAGCAGATATGGGTGTTTGATTAGGAAGAAGAATGTAGCAGTCATGGTGGGTTTCAATAATAATGAAGATAGAAGGGTGAATGAATCCCTTAACAACTTGTATTAATCAATTGATATTATGGATATGGTATCGACAGATTTATTCGAGCCAGGAAGAAGAAAACAAAGAAGTATAAAGTAGATAATAACCTTCAATAAATTTTGTATCCTTATGTTAATTGAATTGCAGTGGGAATCTTCTATAGAGTGATTGTCTATTGGATATAGTAGCTAAAGTTGATAATAATTGTTAAGTGTAGTCAACCGGTAATAAGAATTAGACAAGAAGTAGGTAAATTGTTAAATCGGAAGAAAAGAAGAAGATAAATAAAATAATAAAAAAATAAAAGCTGATAACAACCCTCAACTGATTTTGTTGGCTTCTTGGATTTGATTTCCTTTTCTTAATCAATTAAGAGATAGGGAATCAATTTTGGATATTGTATGATAGCAACAAGAAACAGATCCGTACGATTATGCTTTGATTTCTGGTTTATAAAACAAATTCTAAAAACTAGTGAATGCATTATTAATATAAATAATTATTTTAATAGTAAATAATAATGGTTTAATGATAATAATAATAATAATCAAATTATTAATGTTAACAACCATAAAATGTATTATTTTCTGATAAATAATAATAATAACACTAATAATTATTTTAATAATAATTATAATAATATTAGATAATAATAATAAAAATAGTAATAATAATATCATTCATAATACTAATAATACTACTAATTATAACAACATTAATGTCATTAGTGATAATAATAATATTAATATCAAATTTCATATTTATAACATAATATTATTAATACAAATATTTATTTTACTAATAATGAAAGTAATAATATTATCTTAACGATTATATTTTAATATATATATATATATATATATATATATATATATATATATATATTATTACTTAGGTACATATATAATAACTTTTATTATCTAATTATTATTTATATATATTATATATAATACAATATTATAAATTTACATAGAAATCATATATATTTATATATAACTTCATTTTAAATTACACTTAATTATTTTATATCTTTAATTATATTTTATTATTTTTAACTATCAAATATACTATTATTTATATTTACATGTATACCTACATACATACATATCTATACACATAAATGTTCGTGAATCGTCGAGCACAGTCAAAGGGTAATTGATTAGATGAATATAGTTTTTCCAAAATTTTGAGACTCCACATTACAGACTTTGCTTATCGTTTCGAAATAATTTAAAGATTGAAGTTTAAATTTGATCGGAAATTTTCGGGTCATCACAGATGGCTTGAAAGTTCTTGAAGCAAAATCATGACACGAAAACAAGTTCAAGTAAGATTTCTACTCGAAATAAGATTGTTAAAGTTATAGAAATTGAATCAAAGTTTGAATATGAGTATTACCTTATAATAGAAAGATATATTACTGTAAATAAGAAAGATTTCTTGAGATTAGATGATCACTCAAAGTGGATTTGCAAGATTGGAAGTAAGCTAGCAAACTTGGAAGTGTTGTTGGTGTGTTCTAGAGTAGTTGTTTTATAACTTGGTTTATGTATGGATTTATGAACTAGATTGAGCTAGATTTTGATGAAGATGATGAAGAACACTTAGAACAATGGAAGAACACTTGAGAGAGATTAATTTGATTCAAGAAAATTGCAAAGTGAATGTGTTTGTGAGTATGCTAGTTCACGTAAATTTGGTGCTTCCATATAGGCTCCATTAGTTTGTAATTTTGTGAGATATTTCATGCTAGATGTTAAATGATGGTTCCCACATAGTTAGATGACTCACAAGGGCTGCTAAGATCTGATCATTGGAGTGTATATACCAATAGTAAATACATTTAGAAGCTGGGTATTGTACGAGTATGAATACGGGTGCATACGAGTAGAATTGTTGATGAAAATGAATGGGGATGTAATTGTAAGCATTTTTGTTAAGTAGAAGTACTTTGATAAGTGTCTTAAAGTCTTTCAAAAGTGTATTAATACATATTAAAACACTACATGTATATACATTTTAACTTAGTCGTTAAGTCATCGTTAGTCGTTACATGTAAATGTTGTTTTGAAACCTTTAAGTTAACGATCTTGTTAAATGTTGTTAACCCATTGTTTATTATATCTAATGAGATATTAAATTATTACATTATCATGATATTATGATGTATTAATATATCTTAATATGATATATATACATTTAAATGTTGTTACAACGATAATCGTTACATGTATGTCTCGTTTTGAAATCCTTAAGTTAGTAGTCTTGTTTTTACATATGTAGTTCATTGTTAATATACTTAATGAGATACATACTTATCATAATATCATGTTAACTATATATATATAAATATCCATATATATGTCATCATATAGTTTTTACAAGTTTTAACGTTCGTGAATCGCCGGTCAACTTGGGTGGTCAATTTTCTATATGAAACCTATTTCAATTAATCAAGTCTTAACAAGTTTGATTTCTTAACATGTTAGAAACACTTAATCATGTAAATATCAATTTCATTTAATATAAATAAACATGGAAAAGTTCGGGTCACTACACGTTGGAGCTCCTTTTTCTTTGAATTTTTGGCTTCTTTACCCAATATAGAGCCTTCAAAATATGCTTAATACACCTAGAAGTTAACTCCATTACCCCTTTGATCTTGGACATATGCATGGAGGTTGACATGTGCTAGCTAAATAGGAAAGTCCAATGTCCTTGACCATTGTCATTGATTTCCTAATAGGGTAAATGCATATTTTTGTCCCTTGACAAACTACTAGCATTCAAACTTCATTACCCAAATATTTAAACCCTTGTATTTATTTTTGATGCAAGTATCTTGCCCATTGGAACCTTGTTACAACTCCATTGAACTAGTTTGAGAACACTTTGACTAGTTACACTAATCTTAAAGATACATCACTACATTCCAAACCTCATACCCATGTATTCACCAACTTGTCTTTTCTTTGATGGAAGTATCTTGCTCTTTTGAACATTGTTACATCTCAAATGAACTAGTTTGAATCTAATTGGAACTTAATGATCCTTGTTACAACCTTGACTAGCTTGAACTAATTACATTTACATACATACAATGTTACTTAAAAGTAATAGGAGAGCACCTCTTTAATTGGGACTTTAATGACCATTATTAGTATGTTTAAATGACATTATGTAATAGTATAAAAAGATATAACACTTGTGTGTTTAATCTTATTTCAAGTTAAATTGTCATTAAGGTGTCATTAGGTGTGATTAATCAAGATTAACATCTTTTGGTTCAAAACTCTTTTGAAAAACAAAGAAGGCAGCTATTCTAAGTATATTTAAAAATGTTTTGTAAATTATAGATGCCTCAAAGTGGTCTAATTCAAAGTGAATGGATTTGGTAACAGGAAGAACTGCAGTCGATCCACGGTCAGCTGTGAAGTCGACCGTGGATCACATTTTCAAAAATTGTTTGAAAATGTTTGTACAGGGCATCCACGGTCATGGTATGCATATTGCACATAGTACAATGTGGAAACATAAGCGAGAGTAGCATGCAAAAACTAATATACATGAGATCAATTGTCAAGCAAATAATCATTTATAACAATAATATTTATAAGCTTAGATACTAGAGCATGAGAGTAAGTTCAAACGATCATGTTAAAATACAAGCATAACATAGCATGGCAAACAAGTATGACCATCACACGCAATCATATCATGCAACACTATAGATACTAACATAGTAGTTTCAACAAGCATGTAAGGACACAGGCATGGCATACATATGGCACATATCATAAGCATAGCATGTCAAGCAATAGTGATCAATAAGGCACATATGATAATTCGAAACGTTATCCACATGATAAGTTATCACTGAAAAATCATACACTAAGTTTCAAGTTATTCAACTAAGAGCATATCTCTTTGTATACTTTGTGATGAACATATGTATAACCTAAACATATTGTGACGACCCGGGAATTTTCGATCAAATTTAAAACTTGATCTTTATATGTTTTTGATACGATAAGCAAAGTATGTAATGTTGCGTCTAGAAAATTTTGGAATGATGTTTCAAATATTCAATTACCCTTCGACCGCTTCCGACGATTCACGAACAATTAGATGTAATTAAATAAATAAATAACTATAAAAGTAAATATAAATAATAATTAAATATAATTGAAACATTTAAATCAAATATGTAAAATAATATACAAGATAATAAGGTTGTTATTAAAATAAATCTATATAAACATATATGAAATCTGTACATTATATGTATATTGTACTATATATAAAATATGTAAATATTAAATATTCAAATATGTTATTACTTAATATATAAGTATTACATAATTATAATATGTAAAATTAATAGATTAAATTTAATAATAAGTTAAAATATAGTTGTTATATGAATATTATTACTCTCATTATTAATATAAATTAATATTAAAATCTGGTTTAATACATGTAATTTGATATATTATTATTAATATTATTAGTATTATTTGTTGTCATTATTAATATCATTGTTATTAGTACAATTATAATCTTAGTTATTATTATGATTACTAAAATTATTATTGCTAACCTGATTACTAAAATTACCATTTAAGGTTATGAATATCATTATTCTTATTATATTTATTATGATAATAATATCATTAATATTATTATTATTTCTATTATTACTATTAATATTATCATTTTTATTATTGTTATAAAAATAAAATAATTTATTATTTTAATATTATTATCACTTTTATAGTTAATATCATTATTTTTATTTATTATTATTATTGTTATTATTAATATAATTATTATTAGTATTAGTATTATTATTAATTATTAATATTAAACTAAAAATTAAAAAGCAAAATCCATCGTACGAAGTGGTTACATATCAGGATAGATGCTATAGTAAATTTTTGTTTCCAATATTGTTGGACATCGAATCTATAACACAGGTTCATCCAAAAACAGTTCAAGTCTATGTCAAACTTTATTTTTTTTATTTATCTGCTGTACTACTTTGATTCCTCCTGTCGATACAACTGATCATATAAACCAACGATTATACTGTGTATTTGAGAAAAACTCATTCAATTCTATATTACCTCTATCAATTTCAATTACTCATTATTTGTTTTATCTAAAGAATTACAGCAAGATAAAAAAAAAATAATAAATACGTTATGTTCCCTGTTCTTGAGCTGGAATTCAAAAAGCTCGATTCTGAGTTTAATGAAAAATCTAAAATGCTGTTGTGTTAGGAATTCATTAGTTAATCTTTCTGCAAAGTATCAAATTCCAATTCCTTCTATCGATCGTTAAATTTGGAGTCAAAGTTTCGGTTTGAAAAAGTCAACCAGTGTTCTTCAATCAAATTGACGTTTTAGAGATCGTTTTTGTTTAAAATTGAAAATCCGTAAAGTTTCTGTGAACCATTTACAACACAATTCATGTTGTAAATATAATCTAAAAAGATCAAAAATTTAAAATCGATGTTTGAGTTCTTATTGTTCATAAATTCTCTGCTAATGCTATAAATTTCTTTTCCTTTATGTTTTTGTCAATCAGAATAACTTACAACCGTTTGTTTATGTTTCATCTTGAATCCTAAATCAATCTTGAAATCCATTATTAAGATTTTAAAATTCTGCTGATCGATTGTTTATTGAAGAATATGAAGGGACATAAAAGAAAATGGGTTATAATGAATTAAGTGGGGATTTAGAACAAATATAATCGGTTAGAGGAGTGGTCTGTGGTATTTGATTTGAACGATTGGTTAAGGGTTCGAATCTTGGTCTTTGCCATTTTTTTAAAACTATTTAAGGTAGTTTTCTTTCTTATTATTATTATTATTATTATTATTATTATTATTATTATTATTATTATTATTATTATTATTATTATTATTATTATTATTATTATTATTATTATTATTATTATCATTATTATTATTATTATTATTATTATTATTATTATTATTATTATTATTATTATTATTATTATTATGTGCATTGTTAATTATTGTTATTATAGTTATTATTATTAATTATTGTTATTATTATGATTATTATTATTATGATTGTTAGAATAATAATTATTATTACTAATATCATATTTATATTTATAAGTATTAAAGATGTTATTATCATTTGTATCTCTATAAAAATTATTAACATTGTTATTAATTATTAATCTTATCATCTAAGTATTATTATTATTATAATTATACTTATTAATATTATCATTATTTTTAATTAATATTAGTATTAGTATCATTCTAAAATTATTAGTATTAGTAATATTGACGTAAGCATTATTATTAATACTAGCATTTTCATTAATATGAATATCATTAACAAGTACTATTATTATTAAAAAAAAATTAATATAATTATTACTAAACGTATCATTACTTTAAATCTATATTTTTATAAAAACTATTATTAATACTATCATTAATATTATTAGTACTATGAAGATTATTATTGCTATCAGTATAATTATTCTAGTGTTACTATAATTAAGTATTTTGTAAACAAAAGAGTAATTACATAAAAGTATATTTAATATACATAACTTAATTATATTAATATTTTTATATACAAAATAAATACATTTAATTAAATAACGAAATATATATAAGTTTTAATATAAAAATTATATCTCTAATAATAATATATATATTTATTCGATTACGATTATATATATTAATGAATACACAAATGATATAGGTTCGTGAATCCGAGGCCAACCCTGCATTTTTCAGTTGTTCAATGTCGTCATATGTATTTTTACTACAAAATATGTTATAGTGAGTTCATTTGCTCCCTTTTACTCTTTATATTTTTGGGTCTGGGAATACATGCGCTGTTTTTACAACTGCTTTATTAAATGCTTTTGAAATATATTTTTGAACTGCGAATACATGAAATGCTTTTATAAATGTTTGACGAGATAGACACAAGCAAAACATTCCTCGAATGAATTATTATGCAGACGAAAGTTGTGTGGATTATTATTGAATTAGTTGGACGTTATAATTGCCACTAATTGTTGTGAATATTTTACCCTGATTATTATTGCTTGGTAACCTAAGAATTAGAATAGGGTATGGCCTTAATTCACGCGAATCCTAAAGGTAGCTACCGGGTTTAACACCCTCACCCAGAATGTTCACTAGACGGAAGAGCTAGTGGGCATGGTGTTTAGTACTTCGAAGATTATTATTATTATACAGACGAGAGGTTCTTTTTTGGGGATATTATTGATGCGCATTATATGTTAAGGTCGGTTACCATGTTAAGCAATATAATTGAAATGAATGTTATGTATCGAGAGAATGATTTTATACACAGGTTACGTGTATGTTATTTTTGTGCACGAGATATGTGTACGGTTACTAAAATTTATGAAAGATGATTTCGTACACAAGAAAGGTGTACTGTATTTAAAAGATATCGCATGTACATTACAGGTGGGTATAGGATTCGGGCCCATTTGTACCATGCAGGATTTAAATCTTGTGGTCTGTCAAAATGATGAATTTTATTGTTTTATGATAAACTAATGAACTCACCAACCTTTTGGTTGACACTTGAAAGCATGTTTATTCTCAGGTATGAAAGAAATCTTCCGCTGTGCATTTGCTCATATTAGAGATATTACTTGGAGTCATTCATGACATATTTCAAAGACGTTGCATTCGAATCATCGAGTTCTTCAAGATTATTATTAAGTCAATTATAGTTTGATATATTATGAAATGGTATGCATGCCGTCAACTTTCAATGTATTGAAAGTTTGTCTTTTAAAAATCAATGCAATGTTTGTAAAATGTATCATATAGAGGTCAAGCACCTCGCGATGTAACCAAATATAATGTAATCATCCAGATGGATTAGGACGGGTCATTAGAGTTGGTATCAGAGCAGTGGTCTTAGCGAACCAAGTCTTGCATTAGTGTGTCTAACTGATAGTATGCATTAGTGAGTCTGGACTTCGACCGTGTCTGCATGTCAAAAGTTTTGCTTATCATTCGTGTCAAAAATCATCCACTTATTATCCTTAGGAAATTACCTGCTTATCATTCCTAGTCTAGACACATCTTACTGCATTGATTGCATGAATATTGTATAGACAAAATTCATATCTTAGCGTATATGTTATTGTTACCTTTGCCTGACAGCTTCCGTAAATTCCTCCGTAACTTATGGAATTTTAGTATGATATATGCATATGTAAATTATGTATTGCAGGGTACTAATCTACATCCTATAATCTATTTCTTATCGAAAATCCTTCATTTGATCGTACGATATGGATCCCTCAACCAGTTCGAATTCCTCAGATTTCCGACAGTTATTCCGACACGGATATTCACCTAAGCTCCGAAAGCAGTGTCACCAGAATGAATCAACCAATCATCCATTCCCAATTCATCTGATGGGTTTGTGATCTACTTAATCATTGGAGACAAGAAGAAGGTGATCCTTTCCACCCACCGAATTTCCCTCTTGGTGAAGAACCCGAAGCA
Organism: Rutidosis leptorrhynchoides; assembly: GCF_046630445.1. NCBI lineage: Eukaryota > Viridiplantae > Streptophyta > Magnoliopsida > Asterales > Asteraceae > Rutidosis > Rutidosis leptorrhynchoides. The sequence goes on along the minus strand of NC_092334.1, from coordinate 584,553,006 downwards.
CTTACTGGCGAACCTACCCAAAACACCATTTTCAGCTTCAATTCCAGGGTAGCTCATCACGATTATATTCTATTCATAATTCTAAACCTTATTCATCCGCTCGTTCCAACCGACAATCATTCCGGAATAATAGAAGAAGTCAACAAGCTTCGCGCTCGAGTAATCAATTTGGAGAATATGGTGCAAAACTTACCAGCTTCAGCAACATCACCAGCATCAACAGTATCACCAACATCAGCACCAGTACCACCAACAACCCAAGTTTTGACATCACACGCCTCAACATCTCATTCTAATCCTCGAGTATAATCATCATTCTACGTATCATTGTACATCTATTATCTTTGTTCTTCACGGCGATTATGTAATCTCTAAAGTTTTAGAGATTATTCATTCTGGTTCCAACCGAAAACCAAATGAGATTAATATCATATTAACTCATTAAATCCATGATTACATCTGAAGGAAATATATATGTATATATGTTTTCATAAATATTGTAATTAAAAATTCTTTTGTACAAACTGTTAATGGTGAAAATATTTTAACGGGTAGGTAATACCCGAGGAATATTTAGATTTCACATTAATAAGTTACATTGTACACTCTTCAAATCTGATTCAACAGTCATTTACTATCCTACTTACATCCACAAGATATACGAATCCGTTCACCACAAAATAACCATTTTCATTCAATTTCATATTTGGATTTTGACTTACCAGAATCCAACAAGTGGCATAATGAAGAAAACATTTGACATAATAAAATTTGTTAGAAACAAACGAATTAACTATGAGAAATTTTTTGTTAAGAATCCACGCTAACTGTTTCCAGCTAACTGTTCCTAGCTAACTGATTACATTTTATTTATCGCAATTTAATTATCGCAATTTTATTTATCGTCATTTAATTTCTGTTATTTACTTTACTCACTTTATTTATCGTCATTTAATTTTTGTTATTTATTTTACGCACTTTAAATATCGGGACACGTATACAAGGTTTTGACATATCATATCGACGCATCTATATATATTATTTGGAATAACCATAGACACTCTATATGCAGTAATGCTTGAGTTAGCTATACAGGGTTGAGGTTGATTCTCAAATAATATATATACTTTGAGTTGTGATCGAGTCTGAGACATGTACACGGGTCACGATACGTATTAATTAATTCGAATATTATATATTAAACTATATATGAATTATTGGACTGTTAACTGTGGACTATCGACTATGGACTAATAACATTGGACAATTAAAATGAATTAAAATATTGATTATAACATATGAAACTAAACATTTCTTCAAGTTTGCCACTTGATTTCATCTTAAACCTCATTTGTATCTTGACGATTACAATCTGCGTTCAAACCTTTCATGAATCTTGAAAACACCTCAATCGATAGGATGAACTAACCACACTTCATCTACGGAAGGAAAGATTTATTTATATAGTTATGCTCCTGAAAACGCTCGGAACTTGAGTAAATGTTTAACCCGAATCTGTGCTAACTCCTTTGGTGTTATTATTATCGAAAATAACTTTACAATTCCTTTTCAAATTAGCCAATTTTGTCACAGCTCCATCAAATCAACACCGACCTTTCATTCGAATAAGTCTTATTATAACCTTGATATATACGTTGTCTTTTCGTCATCGTTACCGGGAAACCGTTTATGTTCCACCACATTAGCAGTAAACTTATCAAAAACTTCATTACTCATCAGCTTAAGTTTCTCTGAAAAACTATTATATTTGTTCATTAAAACCCTATTATATACTCATTCGCATCTTGCAACGAGAATGGTCATACCAATTACTGGAAATTAGCAATCAGTATTTTGAAATCTTGCAGCATGTCTACATCAACAGATATAAGTATACATATAATCCTTATCTCTTAGAATTATGATCTCCCATTCTGAAATTCTAAAAAGCACTCTAGTCTACGAATCAGTTCTTTGAATTTTGAGAAAGCTGATAAAGCAGCAAAAACTGTTGATGACTTTAACAGTCAAAAGTATGATGATAAAGAATGGAGTATTGAGAATGCTTAATAGAAAATTTAGTACCAAAAAGCGGATTATGCGAAACTATAAAGGAGACTCTGAACAAATCAAAAGGACTAAATTTGTACATATAGAATTCAAATGATTTAGTATCTTCTGAAGTCATTAACGAATACCTTGCTCCTGACTCTAAACCTTTACGGACAATCTTCATCATCGTCCATCAATATTAGAAATCCTAAGATATCACAGTATCTTTCATAATAAATATCCTCGATATTTCTGAAGATATTTTCATAACTATTTTTATCTGAAATCATCTACCTCTTCACGCTATCTGTATTACATCATAAAGGAAACTGTTTAGTTTCTATATTTTGTAAACCTTCGGGTTTAAAATATGAATGTTTTTGAAGAAGTGTTGGGAACTGAAGCATGAGTTAGTATGATATAATGACACTTGATCAACCTGATTATATTACAGTAAGTCATGCTGAGTTTCTAAATGGAACGCGATGATTCACAGATCATAACGTCATTATGTGCCATGTTACACGACTCTTACATTCTATCTGATCTGTAAACATATCAAGAACATATTTTCTTGATAGTTCTATCTTTTCTCTTATATTCTAGTAATTTAACCAATCAAGATCGTGCTATTATAATTTCTCTCTTAGAACATTAGTCATGTTCATTCGAAACTTCATACCTATAAATTCTGGACCATTATTCGCTTGACTTAAAGTCGGGAAAAGAAAACAAAAGGATGAAACCTCAAATTATAAAGGAAACGAAGGGGGTAGATATATAGTAAAATATACGACAGAGAAATCAAGACAGATTATCACATTTAATCCAAACGGATCTTAATATCCTTATTTGCCGAAGAATCAAATCTTTTAGATTTCAAAGATTTTCTTTAAATCCCTTGAATTCCGGAATTCAACCAACACAACGTCAAAAGTTAAGATACATCTTATTTTATAAATTCAACCATGACTACGTCAAAAGTTATGACGAAACTTATTTTCCTCATTCCACTATATTGTGATAACTTCATTCGTACTCTTCACAAAATCAAATTGTTTGATCTATATTACTCAATAATGATAAAATTCTATTTATCAACTCATATTCGTCATGAAAACATTTTTATTGTTAGCCATGACCACCTCATTCAAATTTCGGGACGAAATTTCTTTAACGGGTAGGTACTGTGATGACCCGGGAATTTCCGATCAAATTTAAAACTTAATCTTTATATGTTTTCGATACGATAAGCAAAGTATGTAATGTTGTGTCTAGAAAATTTTGGAATGATGTTTCAAATATTTAATTACCCTTCGACCGCTTCCAACGATTCACGAACAATTAGATGTAATTAAGTATGTATTTAAATAAATAAATAACTATAAAAGTAAATATAAATAATAATTAAATATAATTGAAACATTTAAATCAAATATTTAAAATAATATACAAGATAATAAGGTTGTTATTAAAATAAATCTATATAAACATATATGAAATCTGTACATTATATGTATATTGTACTATATATAAAATATGTAAATATTAAATATTCAAATATGTTATTACTTAATATATAAGTATTACATAATTATAATATGTAAAATTAATAGATTAAATTTAATAATAAGTTAAAATATAGTTGTTATATGAATATTATTACTCTCATTATTAATATAATCATTAATATTAAAATCAGGTTTGATACATGTAATTTGATATATTATTATTAATATTATTAGTATTATTTGTTGTCATTATTAATATCATTGTTATTAGTACAATTATAATCTTAGTTATTATTATGATTACTAAAATTATTATTGCTAACCTGATTACTAAAATTACCATTTAAGGTTATGGATATCATTATTCTTATTATATTTATTATGACAATAATATCATTAATATTATTATTATTTCTATTATTACTATTAATATTATCATTTTTATTATTGTTATAAAAATAAAATAATTTATTATTTTAATATTATTATCACTTTTATAGTTAATATCATTATTTTTATTTATTATTATTATTGTTATTATTAATATAATTATTATTAGTATTATTATTATTATTATTATTATTATTAATTATTAATATTAAACTAAAAATTAAAAAGCAAAATCCATCGTACGAAGTGGTTACATATCAGGATTGATGCTATAGTAAATTTTTGTTTCTAATATTGTTGGACATCGAATCTATAACACAGGTTCATCCAAAAATAGTTCAAGTCTATGTCAAACTTTATTTTTTTATTTATCTGCTGTACTACTTTGATTCCTCCTGTCGATACAACTGATCATATAAACCAACGATTACACTGTATATTTGAGAAAAACTCATTCAATTCTATATTACCTCTATCAATTTCAATAACTCATTATTTGTTTTATCTAAAGAATTACAGCAAGATAAAAATAATAATAATAATAAATACGTTATGTTCCCTGTTCTTGAGCTGGAATTCAAAAAGCTCGATTCTGAGTTTAATGTAAAAATCCAAAAATGCTGTTGTGTAATGATTTCGTTAGTTAATCTTTCTGCAAAGTATCAAATTCCAATTCCTTCTATCGATCGTTAAATTTGGAGTCAAAGTTTCGGTTTGAAAAAGTCAACCAGTGTTCTTCAATCAAATTGACGTTTTAGAGATCGTTTTTGTTAAAACTGAAAACCCATAAAGTTTTTGTGAACCATTTACAACACAATTCATGTTGTAAATATAATCTAAAAAGATCAAAAATTTAAAATCGATGTTTGAGTTCTTATTGTTCATAAATTCTCTGCTACTGCTATAAATTTCTTTTCCTTTCTGTTTTTGTCAATCAGAATAACTTACAACCGTTTGTTTATGTTTCATCTTGAATCCTAAATCAATCTTGAAATCCATTATTAAGATTTTAAAATTCTGCTGATCGATTGTTTATTGAAGAAGATGAAGGGACATAAAAGAAAATGGGTTATAACGAATTAAGTGGGGATTTAGAACAAATATAATCAGTCAGAGGAGTGGTCTGTGGTATTTGATTTGAACGATTGGTTAAGGGTTCGAATCTTGGTCTCTGCCATTTTTTTTTTGAAAACTATTTAAGGTAGTTTTCTTTCTTATTATTATTATTATTATTATTATTATTATTATTATTATTATTATTATTATTATTATTATTATTATTATTATTATTATTATTATTATGTGCATTGTTAATTATTGTAATTATAGTTATTATTATTATTAATTATTGTTATTATTATGATTATTATTATTATGATTGTTAGAATAATAATTATTATTACTAATATCATATTTATATTTATAAGTATTAAAGACGTTATTATCATTTGTATCTCTATAAAAATTATTAACATTATTATTAATTATTAATCTTATCATCTAAGTATTATTATTATTATTATTATAATTATACTTATTAATATTATCAATATTTTTAATTAATATTAGTATTTGTATCCTTTTTAAATTATTAGTATTAGTAATATTGACGTAAGCATTATTATTAATACTAGCATTTTCATTAATATGAATATCATTAACAAGTACTATTATTATTGAAAAAAATAATATAATTATTACTAAACGTATCATTACTTTAAATCTATATTTTTATAAAAACTATTATTAATACTATCATTAATATTATTAGTACTATGAAGATTATTATTGTTATCAGTATAATTATTCTAGTGTTACTATAACTAAGTATTTTGTAAACAAAAGAGTAATTACATAAAAGTAGATTTAATATACATAACTTAATTATATTAATATTTTTATATACAAAATGAATACATTTAATTAAATAACGAAATATATATAAGTTTTAATATAAAAATTATATCACTAATAATAATATATATTTATTCGATTACGATTATATATATTAATGAATACACAAATGATATAGGTTCGTGAATCCGAGGCCAACCCTGCATTGTTCAGTTGTTCAATGTCGTCATATGTATTTTTACTACAAAATACGTTATGGTGAGTTCATATGCTCCCTTTTACTCTTTATATTTTTGGGACTGGGAATACATGCGCTGTTTTTACAACTGCTTTATTAAATGCTTTTGAAATATATTTTTGAACTACGAATACATGAAATGCTTTTATAAATGTTTGACGAGATAGACACAAGCAAAACATTCCTCGAATGAATTATTATACAGACGGAAGTTCTGTGGATTATTATTGAATTAGTTGGACGTTATAATTGCCACTAATTGTTGTGAATATTTTCCCCTGATTATTATTGCTTGGTAACCTAAGAATTAGAATCGGGTATTGCCCTAATTTACGCGAATCCTAAAGGTAGCTACCGGGTTTAACACCCCCACCCAGAATGTTCACTAGAAGGAAGAGCTAGTGGGCGTGGTGTTTAGTACTTCGAAGATTATTATTATTATACAGATGAGAGGTTCTGTTTTGGGGATATTATTGATGCGCATTATATGTTAAGGTCGGTTACCATGTTAAGCAATATAATCGAAATGAATGTTAAGTATCGAGAGAATGATTTTATACACAGGTTACGTGTATGTTATTTTTGTGCACGAGATATGTGTACGGTTACTAAAATTTATGAAAGATGATTTCGTACACAAGAAAGGTGTACTGTATTTAAAAGATATCGCATGTACATTACATGTGGGTATATGATTCGGGCCCATTTGTACCATGCAGGATTTAAATCTTGTGGTCTATCAAAATGATGAATTTTATTGTTTTATGATAAACTAATGAACTCACCAACCTTTTGGTTGACACTTGAAAGCATGTTTATTCTCAGGTATGAAAGAAATCTTCCGCTGTGCATTTGCTCATATTAGAGATATTACTTGGAGTCATTCATGACATATTTCAAATGACGTTGCATTCTAGTCGTCGAGTTCTTCAAGATTATTATTAAGTCAATTATAGTTGGATATATTATGAAATGGTATGCATGCCGTCAACTTTCGATGTAATGAAAGTTTGTCTTTTAAAAACGAATGCAATGTTTGTAAAATGTATCATATAGAGGTCAAGCACCTCGTGATGTAACCAAATATAATGTATTCGTCCAGATGGATTAGGACGGGTCATTAGACATATAGAGCATGGTAATATTTTACTTGTAATGATCAAAGTTAAATTGGTATTCAAATAATCACTTATTAGGTTGACTATTCCAAATTTAGCAAGAGGTTGCACACATATATGAGTTTCGGAAGAAGTGGTACCTTAATCGAGGAAAGTTTGTTTTATCCATAAGCCTTGAGCACATGATATTTCAATTGCTACATACTCAACTTTGGTAGTAGAGAGAGCTACAAGTGTTTGTTCCTTTGAGAGCCAAGATGTTATGCATAAACCAACTAATACACATACACCACTCTTCTAAATAGTAGCTATCCATCATTATCCGAATCTCCAAGGCACATGATATTCATGATGCATAGAACCCTTAGATTTCTCTAAAGATCCTTTTAATGGCTTGAAAGTGTGACATATTTGGACTTTCCTTTGCTTGGGTGATGAGCATAATAGTGCGTTTGAAGTCTCACAAGCATTGTTAGAAATATATGCATAGAACTCAAGAATAATTATAGTAAGCATATATCACATCAAAACAAGCAATCATGCATAATAAGATCAATTAGAATTCACACTACAAGTAACAATCATGCATAACAAGCAAGTAATCATGATAATCAAATAGAGGCATATTCCATAGCATGAATTTTGATGAGCATATTCATAACCTAAATAACTAGACCGGGAAGGCATTTAACTCTCAGTTCATATCAAAATACGATATACGTTAAATCACTACTTATTTAGTTATCTTTTCAAATATAGCCCCAGAGTGCAATTAAATGATATAACATAACAAGCAATCACAGAATTCATGGCAAACAAGCTAATATCCAATTACTTATCAGGCACTCAACAATTATGATCTAAGATAATTATCATCATGTCAACATATGTTATTAACTTGACTACGAATAATGTTAACAGTTTGGAGTGTTCTATTAGATCATGAGCATAAAAACAACCAAGCATAATTTTTCAATATGTTAATAAATCATAAGCATGTAAGCACATAAGCATGGTGAAAAATATATGGCATGTTGGATGTAGCAAATATTAAGCACAATACCCTCACAAATAAAGTTCAATCGGCAAGTTAATGATCCTTAGGTGTGCAGTATAGCATTTAACAGGGTAATTTCAACCAACATTGGTTACGAAGAGAGAACTCAAGTTGTCAACCATGATAATATTATGAGCATACAAGTATGACATGTAGATTTGCACATATAAGCATACAAGTAATAAGAACATATATGGTATATGTGAGAGATAAACAAGGATTATGAAGTTACACCTAGTGTATAATGAGCGGAAGCCTAGAGTTAAGCCCAGAGTGTAAAGCATACAACAAAGCATTCAAGTTTCTCTATCGAGTATATTTCAAAATTATCATCTAAGAGTTCAAAGAACTTTGTTACAAGGAAAATGGTTAAATGAATCAATGACCAAGTCATGAACATCTATTAACATTTTATTCTCATGCTTCTTAGCAAATAATGTATTGCCAATTTTTACCATTTCATGCACATGATTAAGCAAGTATGTCCTAAGTTTATCAAAACTTTCAAGATGCAAAGATATAGCCTTTTCATGTATGTTCGATTATTTCTTAAGGCTACTCGGACGTCTATTTAGACCTAGTTAGGTTTTGCTTTCTAAAGAGTATCCTAGAGACGTACATACCTTTAGAGTCACACCTACACCTTTGAGTGATAATTTAGCCTTGATTTCCATAGGTGTGTCTAATTACTTAGCACTTATAAAGGTTAGTGAAACTTTTCATTTTACTTGTTTGTTCTAGGTGTTCGTTTGACGCAAACCTAATCCTAGTTTAGAAATTAAGAGAATTAATTATTCTTAAAGTTTTATAACCTCAAAGATTAACAATCATCCGTCCTAATGTGTCTAAGTGTGTTTTAGACATTTGACAACTCAACAAACGCTTATGCGTTTAACTAACAATTTCTATCAATGACGACTTTTAGTGATATTCTAATTCTTATACCAATCATGTTAGAGCATCACAAATTATCGATGTAAACTTAATATTATATCCAAAGGATGCAATATAAGTCATTGAGCTTACTAAATCCTAGTCGAACATTAAACTTTAAAAGTTAGTTTTGGACATAAGGTTGTTTGAGATTCCTAGGCATTTTCTTTAAGAAATTTACGTTTTTTTTTTATTTTGATTTTTATGACTAATTAAGTAAACTTCTAATGACTACTACTCTAGCAAATTATACAGGAATAATATCTTTTAAGTTTTAGCCTAGAATGAGTTCTATCATCACAAATGTATCTCATTAAGCATAGATGATATAAATCATACACAACCCATTTAGTAAGACTACAAAATTGAACTTTGTAAATATACTATACCTAGAAGACGGAGAACTTATACTACACACTTAAGATCTAATTTTTCCTATTGATGTCTCCTAAGATTTGTTTGTTATGAATATTTACTTTGTTAAGGATGATCTTTTTAACACGTTAGCTCACTTAATGATCATCATATATTACTTTTAGGTAGATCTCTAATGATTAGTTTCATGGTCGTGTGATCTAATCTTATATGCTATCAAATTGAAAAAAAACATATGTTGACATGTTTTTATCTTTTCACCAATTTCACTTGCAAGCATATAAGACATTCTACCTAATTGTAACATGTTTTCTTAAATGAAATATGACGTTAACTATCATGTTAAGATATTTGCATATTAAACACTTATAGAAATAAAATAGCACACTTTTAAGAATATTTCATTTTTAAGTAAAGTTACATCCACGGATGATCATTCCTCAAATATGTCCATCTAATATTACGTCACCATCATCATGTTCTTTGTGCTTGGTGTGACATATTTATCATGGACATGTGTTTTGAGTACTTGTGATTACATCATCTTCCACCACACTTGTTAACAAACCTACAACTTGTTAGAGACACAAAACATGGTACCCAATGTTTGTTGGGTCTGAGATTGTTAGCATCAAATATTCTCACGATAACTCATCTTTATACCTTTCTCAAGGAGTAGACTATTGTTCTATAGACATGTTTATATTTTAAATTTCGACAAACCAATTTCATGTCTTGATTGAGAATAATTGATCTTGTACGCTTATAGTTGTTTGAAAGTCACTAACACTTAAAAAATTAACCTTTTAAATGAGTGTCATTTAATGACGATAATTAGCTTCACATTAGAAAATGTTTAAATCTTACCAATAAACAACGTAAGACTAATATTTTAATCATTTTAAGACGATTCAACATCTAAAAAAATGTCAAACCACGGCCGATCTTAAAATTGCGAAAGCACATTTTGATCAGAGCCTATGCGGTCAATCCACGGTCGACCGTAGGTTCGACCGCCTACAAGTTTGGCATTATGTTGAGTTTTATAAAGTGTGTTTTTCAAAAGTTTGTGATAGGTTTACTCGAGGTGTCTTTCATTTGGTATCTTTAAAAATCACTTTTACTATATCACCACTTTTTGTCATTTTTGAAGAAAGGTAATTCTTTTTCTTGATCAAAATAGTCATAAGCTAGTGATTCTAGTTTCAAATTATTATTACCCCTAAGAATCTTTTGTTTGAATATATGGGTTTCGAGAATGCTTATTAAGATGCTTAGAGTCTAATCTTAGATATTATGTCTATCACTTAAGGCTCTAAGATGTGTGACAACCTACATATTCTAGCATGTAAGATTCATTAATACATCAAGTACAAGTAATCACTCATGTTATTTCATGCAAGGATTCAAAGCACAAGTAATTTCAATTATCACATACATTGCATTGACCTAAGTTTCATGGAAAGTTTCAAGGTGCTTCTATTGTGTACACTATAGTTGTGATTTTGACCCAACACCACATTTTTCTTTACATACTTTATTTAAATTAACTTGGTTTAAAAAAGATGTTTCTTTGTTCAAGCTTTTCTTTTCAATCTTAGTTTTGTTAATTATCACAACATTTAGAGTGCACAAATATTAAATAGACTAAAAATAAGCAAGCTTACCTTACCATGAAAATGGCGGTATTTTTCTTCAAAGTAATGGGTGTAAGTTTGAGCATTCGAGTTCGATCCTTGACTCCACATCACGTACGTGTTTTAAAGTTGCTAGATAACACGTTTCTTCATTCTCTTCCTTGAAGTGTCCAACTTCATTTGAGTCTTGACCATACCATGTCATACGAAAATTTTCATTGTGATGCAAGACTAACTTTTCCAAAATATATTTTGCGTCCCGAACAAGTATAGCTTAGTTCCAAGATCTTTGACTCGGGTTTTTACACAAAATAGTTTTAGACTTTACAAATACGTTTTCTTTTTAGCAAAGATTAGAGCAACCGCTCTGATACCAATTGTAAGTAACTAGATGGGGGTGAATAGTTACTTAATAGTTTCTTAAAACTTTTTCGAAATCTTTAGCTATTAAAAGATAAGTTTTAAGTGTGTAAGCATTCGTGTTTGTTAATGCATGTATTGTAAAGAATGTAAGTGCACAAACACGAGGATTTATAGTGGTTCGGTAGGATGTTAACTAATCCTCCTTAATCCACTCCCTAATTCTAAGAATTGAGATTTTTCTTCACTATGATACCCCAAACCCGGTGGAGTGTCCGGATACAACACTAGCTCCTCGATAAGCCGCTACTTATAAACCCTTACGTCCCTTTGAAGAATTCACAAACACCAAATGCTCTTACCACATGATCCTAATGCTCTAGCCTAGTGAAATCACAACTACCTTCTAGATCACTTTAAGAAGATAGCTCACAAGTAAACTTATAGCTAAGCTTACAATCACTCATAGTTCTTCAATAGGTTACACCAACTTAATTCCCAATGGAATTGATCAACTTCCTAGATCCCTTTAAGGAAGTTGAATCATTAAGCAAGATGGTGTTTCCTATTATAAGAACTATCTAACTTCCTTGACCCCCTAAGGAAGTGTCTTACAAAGTAAACTTAAAGAAACAAATGATAAGTAAAAAGTTTACATTTCAATTCTACTTAGTGTAAGTAGAATCTCTCTTTCTCTGTTATAGTCTCTCCATAGATATGTCCTTGAGACTTGGTAGATCAGTAGATATGACTTTGAAAGAATTTTGAAAAGAGGTAGTGTGACGATCGCTCCAAATCCATATGGACAATACGTCATTCATTGATTTCATTGCGAGGTATTTGACCTCTATATGATACGTTTTGTAAACATTGCATTCTTTTGAAAAGGCACACCATAAATGAATATTTAAATCAAAGGTTTTCAACATCTGATGATTTCTACATATAGACAATCACTGTAAATAATAGTTTACAATAGTACTTCCGTTGACAGTACAGTCAAAATAAGATACATGGTGATGATTTGGTGAATGCAACGTTTCCTTGAAAAATATGCCATGTATGACTCCATGCACATAGCTTGTCTAACATATAAGCAAACAGCGGAAGACTTCTAGGAAACCTGAGAATAAACATGCTTCAAGTGTCAACACAAAGGTTGGTGAGTTCATAGTTTTAATATTACACATAATCCGTATATCAATGTGGATTACAAAAGTTTAGTTGTTTTATTCAAAACGTTTATCAATAGGTTTTACATAAAAGGGGGATCACAAGATTTCAGTTGTTTCATCCGAAACGTTTATCAATCGGTTCTACAAAGTTGAGCACCCTGGTAACTAAACTTAACGTATATATAATTTGTACCCTTTGTATAATCATCTTAATAATACACGCAAACCAACGTGTACGCTTCTCAAATAGCATACGTCCGTTAAAAGGCTAGTGCTCTAGCTCGGACGGGGATATCAAACCCTATGGATCCATATACTACTACTCGCGCCCACCAGTTCTTATAACTGGCAGTTACTAGTTACCAAAGCTAAGGGATTTTCGGTTCAAACTCAGTGTAGAATTTAGTATGTACTTGTATCCATTGTGTTTAAAATAAAGTGCATGTATTCTCTGCCCAAAAATATATATTGCAAAAGCAATTAAAAAGGGATCAATGAAACTTACGCATATAAATCTGGTATTTTCAGTATTTATAAACAGTCGCATGTATTCTCAGCCCAAAAATATATTGAGTAAAAGGGATCATATGAAACTCACACAAAATCAGTTTTAGTATTTGTATCCATTTAGTAAAACAGTTTATAAAACTGCGCATGTATTCTCAGTCCCAAAAATATATATAAAAAGGGAGTAATGAAACTCACACAAAATCAGTTTTAGTATTTGTATCCATTTAGTAAAACAGTTTATAAAACTGCGCATGTATTCTCATACCCAAAAATATATATAAAAAGGGAGTAATGAAACTCACTGTTTAATATTGATATACAATATTGCAGAAAAGCACGTAGACGCATCGGAGATGATAAACACGAGGTTTGATTCACAAAAAAAATACCCCCGAACATTACCCATAACCTCCTTGGCAATAACCCATAATTTCCTTAGCTCTAGCTTGCTCGAAAACTCGTTTTGAAAAATTACTTGGACAGCACTCCGTCGTAATATTTTATGTACATTATTATTTTTGTATCGCAAAAATAATAACACTAATAATAAAAATAATAAGATTAATAATAATCTTATTATTAATAATAATAATAATAATAATAATAATAAAATAAATAAATACGGAGTAAAAATAATATATATGTGTGTGTGATTTATCTGGCCAAAACTCGAGAATTTATAGCACTTGGCCTGAAATCTGGAGTCATGCGACTCGCATGGAAATGGCCTTCTGGCCATGCGACTCGCATGAGGACCAGGGACAGCTCACATTGTTTTGGCTCCTAGCTTGTCGACATAATATAAAATAAATATATAATATATATAATTTAAATAATTAATTATATATTATATTAAATTCACATGCATAGTTGACTTGTAACTTTTGTTCCGATAAGTCATACGTTGTTACTTGACTTATGTCCCGGTTCCGGTTTCTCGAATGTCCTTTCGTACGCTGAGAAAACTTGCATTTTACATTTCGTGACTCGTACCTTTGTTAAAATATAGCCTTAAATTATTCCTAAACTATACCACTCAAAGTATATCTTAAACTTTCGAGTATTTTGGTCATTTACTTCTATAAATCATCGTCTCACTATTTGTTAAAATACATTTTTAAAATAGTGTTTTACTGTAGCAAAGTTACTGTAGCAAAGTCAATTTTTACTGTAGCATTTCACTGTAGCAAAGTCAATTTTACTGTAGCAAATAGTGATTTTCGAAAACACTGTAGCATTTTGGGTACTGTAGCAATTTGAAAATACTTTATCAAATTAGTGTTTTACTGGTTCATCTTTAAACGTTTTAGTTAACTTATCTAAATATCAATCAAATCAATAATCGAATGTTACTATCGTTTACTAAATAACTTGAAATCATATATATTTAATTAGATATATAAACCAATAAGTTTAATGTACGGTATTATGCAATTAAAACTTTGTTACGTTTTCAAGTTATAGTATATATATGTATCTATTTACATATAATTGTTCGCGAATCGTCGGAAACAACCGAAGGGTATTTAAATATATAAAAGTAATTCAAAAATTTTGAGATTCAGTTTTACAGACTTTGCTTATCGTGTCGGAAATGTTAATCATACAAAGATTAAGTTTAAATTTAGTCGAAATTTCTGGGTCATCACAGGTAGTCTTCTAGTTTGGCGAAGAGATGTATTTATATTCCAAGAAAAACTTGACAGACAAAACTGCTGTCGAACCACGGTCGACCTTGCGCCTGACCGTACAACTTCTGTCAGCATTTTAACATATCCATTGGAGCTCTTTTTTCTTTGAATTTTTGGCTTCTTTACCCAATATAGAGCCTTCAAAATATGCTTAATACACCTAGAAGTTAACTCCATTACCCCTTTGATCTTGGACATATGCATGGAGGTTAACATGTGCTAGCTAAAGAGGAAAGTCCAATGTCCTTGACCATTGTCATTGATTTCCTAATAGGGTAAATGCAAATTTTTGTCCCTTGACAAGCTACTAGCATCCAAACTTCATTACCCAAATATTTAAACCCTTGTCTTTATCTTTGATGGAAGTATCTTGCCCATTGGAACCTTGTTACAACTCCATTGAAGTAGTTTGAGAACACTTTGACTAGTTGCACTAATCTCAAAGATACATCACTACATTCCAAAACTCATACCCATGTATTCACCAACTTGTCTTTTCTTTGATGAAAGTATCTTGCTCTTTTGAACATTGTTACATCTCAAATGAACTAGTTTGAATCTAGTTGGAACTTAATGATCCTTGTTACAACCTTGACTAACTTGAACTAATTACATTTACATACATACAATGTTACTTAAAACTAATGGGAGAGCACCTCTTTAATTGGGACTTTAATGACCATTATTAGTATGTTTAAATGACATTATGTAATAGTATATAAAGAATATAACACTTGTGTGTTTAATCTTATTTCAAGCTAAATTGTCATTAAGGTGTCATTAGGTGTGATTAATTAAGATTAACATCTTTTGATTCAAAACTCTTTTGAAAAATAAATAAGGCAACTATTCTAAGTATATTTAGAAAGGTTTTGTAAATTATAGATGCCTTAAAGTGGCCTAATTCAAAGTGAATGGATTTGGTAACAGGAAGAGCTGCGGTCGATCCACGGTCAGCCGTGAAGTCGACCGTGGATCGCATTTTCAATAATCGTTTGAAAATGTTTGTACAGGGCATCCACGGTTAGGCCTACGGTCGACCGTGGATCAGCAGTGTTTTATTTTTTTTCAATTTTATTATTGTTAATTGGTCTTTCGCTAGAGGTAGTGTAGGCATGTGAACTTGCGTTGTTCTATACGTTGTTTAAGCACATAAGACTTGGTGTCATCATCAAAACAAAGTGGTCAACATTTGAATATTAATATTGGATCACTAACCAACAAAAAAGTTCAATTAATCATAGCCAAAGTTAAACAAAACAAATGACGTACAATACTTAAACTTAGTGTAGTTTTAAGTTTACCTCTTTATGACCTCCCAATTGGGCCACCATGTTACAACCCGACTTTTTCCGTTACCATCGTTACTTGTCTGTTAAATATTTAACGGTGTTTACGTAGAACGTTATGTGTTTATTAGATTTAAATGCATACTTGATCATATTGGATTACTTGAATTAATATGTTATATTAATTTATGAACTTGTTTCGGATAACGAAATAACTAGAAAATGATACGATTAAGTTAATCGCCTAGAAAGCTTTTCAGTTAATCGCCTAGAAAGTTAATCGCCTATAATTATTATGTTTTAAACATACTTTCAATTTATTAGAATTTATATAGATTAAAAACGCGAGAAATTAACGTTTATCGATCCGGTTTGCGTTTTCGGCTAACAACACTTAATGGGTACACTTAGGAAATTTGTCTAACATCATTTGAGAGCCCAATGACTCCCTTTTTCCAGCCCTTTGTCGAAATCCACTAGAAAGGGACTTTCCTTGCTTTAATTTGGACCTTATTGTTAATTAAACCTTACTTTGTGCCCAAGCTTTAGCCCTTAAACACCTAATCTATCAAAAACACATCCATTATCACTCCCATACCCTAAACCACGACTTGTAGCTGCTCTCCATCTCTTTTTTCATGTCGACATACAACATACATAACACCATCAAAAGCTTGCTTGATCGTTCAACTGGATGCGAACCCGTGCTCGTCTCGTTCTCCTCTACGCGATAGTACCAACAATTGTTTGATCTAGGGTATAAATCTTAGAACAATAATTTGATTGTTCATGTTTACATCTGTATTTATGCAATTACATAGTGTAATCATGTCTAGTGCTCAATTAAATGCGATTAGAGTTGTCGTTAGTCGTTAATTTGCTCGATTGTTGTCATTGCTATGTATCACGAATTTGTATGCTATTGATCTGATCAAATTGGTTTATATACTGATCTTGTATGTTATCTAGATGGGTAGACGTCGAAAAATTAATAAGTCTGGACTTTGATTTCGCATGATTTCGTTATCGTATGCTCAAGTTATGATTAATCGAAGTTTCGTTAAAGGTTTTACATGATATGCGAATTTTCTGAGTTATGTACTTTGTGATTTAGCTATTGAAATATGTACCATTATATTCTTTGTGAAGAATCATGCATGTTGAACTTAAGATTTGCGTCAAAAGCTTTTGTAATGCTCTCAGTGCGTCAAAACGAAGATTCGTGTTTTAAAGAGAGCTGAAACTGTTTTCGAATGTGAAAGAAAATGTCTAGTGTGAACTAGGAATTGATTGAGGCTTTGATCTTCTGGAATGTGTTAGTTTATATGTTTCTTGATGTATTTCATTTGCATGCTAACTTCTGAAAACGTGAATTGACATGAGTTATAAGCTTGACCAAATGATATGTTTGTTTGTTGACTAAAACTGAAGGGTCTATAAAGATAGGGTAATCTGTACAAATTGGCTAAATGAATGTCTTTGATTTTTTTATCACTAAAACTTTGAAGTGTTTTGAGTCATCTCCAATTGGCCTTTCATCAAAATCTATTTTCAATACTAAATGAGAAATGTTCTAAAACTAATGAGCATGCTGAAACTGATTTGGTAAACCGTAACTAGACATTTTCTGAAACCCGACTTGTAGACGTCATATGAGGCCTTGGCCAGACTTTTTGGAATCGATTTTGAGTCTAGTTGTGATCTGGAGTTTTTCATGTTTTTATGAATTATGTGCTAAGAGTTGTACTCGTGTTTTTCTATGATGCACGTATTTTAAGGACGTGCGATAAACTGCGAATGTGTAAATTGTTGAACCATGAGCTATAACGTGTTACTTGACTTAGGTTTGACATGTTGACCATGATTGCATGACCTACTGAGATGTTTGACTTTAGTTGACCACTTTGACCGAGTTGACTTTGAGTTGACTTTGGTTGACTTGCTTGGACTAGTTGACTTTTACATGCATATTGAGTCAGTCTGAGCACTAGGACTATGCGTACACTATGGGTTAACATAGTGTGACCTATATGTATACTTAAGATGACCTATTTGACTAGGTTGCATTGTTCGATCGAGATTGTTCGACTACTGTACGATTTTACTAAGAGATATTTCAGTGCTTTTGCTAAGGTGAGTCTACAGTCCCTTTTCATCAACATTTTTGGGATGAGATACATGCTGCTTTGTAACTGTTTTTACAAATGCTTTACATATTAGGCACAAGTAACTTAAACGAATATACATATGAGTTCAGATCAAAAATCCATTAGCTTGATTATATTAATTACTTTAAGTAAGCTCGACTTATAGGGACGGTACCGTTAGGTTTGACAAACCCCGCCTCAACGTACGGGGTGCTTATTCTGTTGTTACTTGTACACCTGATCAGTGTATGCTTAGAAAAGGGTAAAGGGAAGACGTGTAGCGCTTTAGCTATCTGCAGGGTTAAAGCTTTATAATCAAGTGCTCATGATAAATGTATACTTTTACGATGCTTTTATTTCAGAAATCTCGTGGTCTAACTTACGATGAATGTTACTTAAACTTGATGGTTACAAACTAGAAACTAGACATGGTAATGTCTACCAGCAGTTGAAACAAAAAGAACTTTTTGATGTCCTACTCAGTTGAAACTTGACATCTTACAAACAGTTTATTACTTACCATTTACTATATGCAAACTTTTGAGATTAAACCTTAGCGGTTTATACTTTACTGATTTTTGAGAACTGATTTTCAACAAATGATTTATGGAAACTGTTTTATGAAACATACGAGAACTATTTACTCAAACATGTAGATTCACTCAACTTTATGTTGATCCGTTTTGCATGTTTTATCTCAGATATTAGTTGCTTCCGCTGTAGAACATTGCTGTTACTTAGAAGTCAAGCCAGCACTGGGACCAGAGTTAACATTCCGTTAATGGATTTTGACGGAGTGTTACACACCATCGAGAGTTTGTTACCACAGAACCATGATCGTAAATTCTCACACTTTTCAACTTTCGTGCAATCAGTCATCTTAATATTTCCACTTTGACCAGCATTTACTTCACTATTACCGCCTTTCAAGCAATTCTCAGTCTTCTTATAGTCTGGCCAACAATTACTTCATTGGTTAAGACTGTTTGTAACAATTATACTAGCAATCGATCCATACATTAAAAACTGGGTCTATTGGGTTAATTATTTGGGTCCATTGGGTCTCGAAAAAGCAAAGGGAATGGGTTCAATATGGAGCCATCTTTAGTCCTTCAATATATTAGAAGGTCCATCTAGACCCGTTGAAACCCACTTCCAACCCATTATACGAAAAAAAAATTAAAAAAAAACTATAAAAAATTAGAAAATTAGAAAGATAACAAATTTTGAAGTTAAAAAAATAATAATTATTTTTAAAAAGTGAGCTTTACTAAATAAAATAAAAGTAATAAAAATAAAAAAAAATTAAATTTTTTTTAAGAAAAAATTTTATAAAAAAAATGAGACCTGATTCAACGTGTTTGGACCTAACCCGTTCGACCCACTTGAATTTTGAGACCCGTTCGACTCATGACCCGTTTTGACTCAACCCCATTTAGGTCTCGATCCAACCCGACCCGTTTGCCAGGTTTAGTAACAATCTAATTAAGACAACAGTTCCCTTTGGTCTTCAATACTTTCCATTGACTTTTCTCAATGTGAGGCGAATTCTCCGACTTTGGAATACTAGGACACTTTCACTTTAATAAAAGCAGCAGGTTTTGCTTGGTGATCTGGGTGCATAGATTTGCAAGGGTTAAGGTGCATCTTCCTTCCAAACAATACTTGCAGAAGAAAGTTTTGATTTTCTGATTTCCAACAATATATTCTTGATTGATGCTTTCAAGTCTCTGAAAAACATCAAATCTCTCACTGGATGATTTCTTGCGTTGTTTTCTTGATTTCCCCTTGCAGTTCTCTTGTAAACTGATGTGTACAGTGGCGATTAGTTATTGTATCAAACAGATTCATTCTCTACAACAAGATAACCAAATAACTGAATTAACTTCAATCTACACGAGATCTACACATTCTTTGCAAGGATAAACAACCGGACACTCATATGAATGATCTCTCAGTCCATCAGATTGTCCAACAAAATCAATCATAATATAAAGGAGCATATTAACAATAATAAAAAAAAAAAAAACCCTAATTCTAAACCAAAACATAAATCGGGCCACCATCTTGAATCCTAGAAATCAGATACAATAATCTGAGGCAGATGTCCGATGAAAACATAACGCTGATCGACCAACAGATCGAAGTATGATCAATTACAACAGAATGCAGGAAAACACCAAAGATAGAAGAACAATATTTATCGTAATCACACCTGTTGATTGACGAAAGATTGATGGGATATTGATTGAAGATTAATGTTTCGAGTGACTGATTTGATCGAAATAGATCTAAGTTACGATTAAGTTCTAGGGTTAGGGTTAGGGTTAGGTTTAGATATGTGACAAATTGAACTGGTGATTTGGGGTAAAAACATCAAAGTGTTTACATCTTCTGTTTAGGCATTATTAATTTGGACCTAACCTAATAAATATTTTAAGACCACCTCAATATTCCATCGCCTTCACTCCACCGTCTTCAATATTCCATCGCCGGTTACTGCGTTGAAGCTTCGATGTATTGTTGCTCCATTTCTTGACTGCCGTAATGAATTTTTTCTCCTGCCGGGTTTTCTACTTTATGTTACTGGTGTATCGGTTGATGGCTTTAGGTTGGAGTTGGGTGTGAGTGGTCTTATATCAGAGTTCATGTTTGTTTGGAGTCTCATTGGAAGTTTGTTTCATGATTTTTTTCAACTGTTCTTTTGTTACCTGGGTGTCCATATTGGATTTTGGGTGATATGTTTGTTTCTACATTAGTTGTAAGTTGTTTCAAGTTTTTTGAACTATGAAATCAAGGTATTCAAGTGTATATGTCCGGCAGATGTGTTTAACCTCACTTATTAGTTGAATTTTCCTGGACACTCTTTCAAGTTTTTTGCAATTTGATAGCCTCTTCTTTGAAGCGGAGGTCTTTGTCGCGGCTTCTTCCCAAATGCCGTTATTGATCGGACTAAGCATTTACTTCCCTCCTGCTTTTCAAGATTGTCGACTTTTCAGATGAATATGATCCTCCTGTTGAATGATAAAACCCAGTGAATTATTATTCATAATATTAGCCCTATTTATAGAGGGCATAACCCTAGAAAACATAACGGGCCCAAGCCCACAATTGAACTTGAGCCTAACCCTAATCTATACTATAACACTCCCCCGTAGTCCGAACGGTGAAATCACGAAAGTTCGGACTGAAAGGGAGCAAAACAATAAACTTTAAATTAAAGAAATAAAATAAACTTTATTTTTTTTTTCTCATTTGTTGCACTGAATAGCCTGATATTCGTTGATAGAGTTGCAGATTTCTTGACGGCTTCTCCTTTTCCGTAGCGTTTTTTTTTTCTACGTCGTGGCGTTTGCTTTGCCTAAAGATTGAGCAGGACTTGGGCAAGGAACTTTGTCGACGATAACAATCTTCATCAACGCTGCAAATAAGATTTTTGACTATATTCTCTTTTTTTTGGGGTTTGGAACCTAGTCAAGCTAGGCGGCTCAGCCCCACGCCGATATTATTTGAGTAGGTTTTTAAATCACGACAATAGAAAAAGAAAAGATTAAAAAGAAGAAAGAAAATAGAAAAGATTATATAGATGTTTGTGACGTCCGAATAAATAGAAAAAAGAGAAAAGAGAATAGAAAAGAAAAGATTATGAAGATAGTGAGATTGATACTTCTTGATCGGCCGTTTGTTTTAGTGGGGGCGGTGCATAACCCCCCCTTTTTTTTAGTTGCATGTCTTCAATATAGTGGCGTCAGAGTTAAAGAAAGCAAAGTATTCATAGATAAGAATAAAAGTAAAGAAAGATATACAACTGAATAAGATATACAACCGAATAGATAGGTTACGGCTAAGATTTTTTTTTTTTTTTTTTCAAGAACAGATGGTAGAGGATAGATAATCGAAGAAAACGTGCTGCCGCCCGTGGCGGCCGACTAGATCTCGGGATCAAACCCGCTCGGATACCACGTTGAATGATAAAACCCCGTGAATTATTATTCATAATATTAGCCCTATTTATAGAGAGCATAACCCTAGAAAACATAACGGACCCAAGCCCACAATCGGACTTGAGCCTAACCCTAATCTATACTATAACACCTCGATGTCGTTGCTGACCAGATTAATTCTTCAATGGGAATTGATATTTCCAAACTTATTTTTGATAGATCCACACAAATTCACTAAATTACCCTTAATGATGTGTTATATAAATTTTTCATTTCAAATTATCGGAGGGTATAACTGGAAAGTAGCAACATATATGTGTGGATCTATCAAAATCATATTTGGAAATATCACCTCCCTTCTTCAATATACCTGACTCACCTAGTCAGTCCACCAATAATTACTCTGCATATACACCTAATCAGGTTTACACGGCGCAAGTTTCCTTGACACCTAAGAGCTCTTGATTATAACTGGACAAACCAACTTATTTAATGACTCAAATGTGACCTTATATACTCATGGTCGTCAACAATCACAACCGCTTTCACCGTACAAGATCCACCCGTGTATTCAATAATGGTTGGACTTAATTCATATTCATCTTCGACCAACTTAGCAATTATTAAAACTAGACAATCAATTGAAGCAATTACAGTGCATTTCAATAAACGTCACTAAATTAGACAGTCACTATCAATTTAAAGGGTCTTTGTCATCCATTTTTACATACACTTCAATTCACTTTTTCTCTCTCTTTCTACAATATTAGTCATACTTTCAAGGTCTTCGACTCAGTGCGGGAAACCTAGTACCCGGAGAAGAACGCCGAAGATTGTATTAGGAGCGGCCTGGAGTTTGAAGTTGTCACTTTTGTATTCGGAACTCGTTTAATCTACTGGTACTTCTATCCTTTGTCTTTATATAATGTTTTCCATTATTATGCTTTGTGATATTTGATATCGACTAAAAAGTCACGTTTTCACCTCGGTATTAAGGTCCCAAAACAATAAAGTTTCAAACTTTATTGCCAAAATACCCGCTTCGTATGTTAAAATTGAAGAACAAGTGACTACGAAGACGGCGCAAAAATAATCAAGAGAATCGGAGCTAAAACGAATATTCTAGAGCGAAAACGGTGAAAGACAAGAAATCAAGTTACGATCCAGTGAATTCAGCAAACCAGGGCTTTCCAAAAGGCTTACCAAATAGCCTACCACTAGGAAAAATGGCCTTCTACTCGGCCAAGGCAAACGAGCACAAGAAACGGGCAAGCCTGGCAAACAGCCTCTGTAAACGGCCAGCCAAACGGCCTGCCAGCCGTTTGCAGGAAAATTTCAAGTCTACACACACTTCAATTCACTTCTTTCTCTCTCTTTCTACAATATTAATCATACATTCAAGGTCTTTGACTCCGTGCGGGAAACCTAGTACCCGGAGAAGAACGCCGAAGATTGTATTAGGAGCGGTCTTGAATTTGAAGTTGTCACTTTTGTATTCGGAACTCGTTTAATCTACTGGTACTTCTATCCTTTGCCTTTATATAATGTTTTCCATTATTATGCCTTGTGATATTGTTGCCATGATTAGCGAGTAGTTATCTTTAGTGTATGCTATGATATAGTCAGTTATAATGTCGAAATAATATTATGGTTTGTGTATGTTGTCGAGATGCTTTCCGATTATGCTTTAAACTCAATCGCTTTTCCAACTAATAGAACGTAGTTATTGGCTTTGTTATTGGGAAATCACGAATCCTGATTCAGAGTACACTATCTGTGTCACCCCTTGGTAAGAGAAGTCTATCGGATACAACGTAAGTTTGACTGAGGCACACTGGTTGTAGTAAGTCCATCGAGCCTTGGATTCTGACTGAGGACTCTTTCGTAGTGAAACATCTAACTAGACCCCTAGTACATTGTCGGTCCTAGACCATGCTAGTGTAGTCACCAAGCATATAAACTTTGTACGTATATGCTGAAGCACAACGGTTGTTGTAAGCTGTACCTCTACTAAGTAAGGCCATGGAACCCGGTCAGTGCTGATTAGTACAGTTCACCACAACGCAGTCTCAAGCATTGCACCCCGCTTGAGGGATTCTTAGTTAATTAAGGAACTGTTTGTTTAGACACATAAAGGATTGGACCGTTAGGATAACCGAACGTGTTCATGGAAGTCAAACTTGACTTGGCCATGGTGTTCTTTATAGTGGCACTCTTTTAAGGGCCTAACTACCTTTTAAACCCAATCATTAACGAAAGCATCGAAACAAATCACGTATCTCGGATACGGCAAACCCTGTATTCCATTATGCTTAAGAAATTTTAGACCTTTGTGGAATGTTAATACGTCACCCAACCGAGTCGCTCAATTGGATGAGCCGTCTGAACGTGTATGCCTGTAGTCAGACTGCACAGGCGTCGGGCGTAAGGGACATTGCTGTCTATTCAGAATCTTCAAACCTATCGTATTACCCAGTGATGTGTCTTATGACAGGGGCGTTTATGACCAGTGTAATGAATACAAGGTCCCTACCTATTCATGAGCCAGCATTCCATAACATCGGCAAAGTAACTGATGAAATCATAGTATGCGCTTGTTTTAACCTTCTCTGAATTACAAATTTTATTACATTTACTTTATTTGTCTTATAAACTAGAAAAACCCAAAATTAGGTAACAAACCACTACTCCTTCACCTTAGAATTATCTTAAGCTTTAAATATAGGTTCGATTATACTGATATCTTAAAAATACGACCCTAGGTCATACTTCCCTTACTCATAATAAGGAGTAGTACGATTTAGGCCCCTCTAAATATAAATTTAAAACCATTACACCCTTTTGGTGACTGATTCTGACGTATTGCGACCTAACGACACCGCATAAATAAAACCGTCCGTTTTGGCCATATCAAGGTGGTAACAAGTTTTTGGCGCCGCTGCCGGAGAACTGGTATTAGACAATACTGCTTTTTATTAAACTCATTCACAAGCATTTAGTGGTGTCTAAGAAAGACAATTATACACGGACTTGGTTGTTGGATTTTTCGAACAGTCTCTAATTATATTGGAACCAAAAGGATCCTGTCTCTCTGTAGTCAGCCTGGCCACTTGGTTTGTTGAATAGTTCGTGCAAAGCTCTGTTATCAAAATACCAGGGAATCAGTAGCAAGAACCAAAAACATA
Organism: Rutidosis leptorrhynchoides; assembly: GCF_046630445.1. Taxonomy (NCBI): domain Eukaryota; kingdom Viridiplantae; phylum Streptophyta; class Magnoliopsida; order Asterales; family Asteraceae; genus Rutidosis; species Rutidosis leptorrhynchoides. The sequence goes on along the minus strand of NC_092334.1, from coordinate 584,527,540 downwards.
TTTAAACTTAGGATAATTAGATTAGATTACCTTAGACTACTTTAGATTAAGGCTACCTTAGATTACTTTAGACTACCTTAGATTACATTAGATTACCTTAGATTACTTTAGAATAACCTTATATTGCTTTAGACTAAATTAGAAACTTAGCTTATCTGCTTAAAATTTAAAAACAAAAAGGCATACCCAGTGTATGACCCAAACCCGATCTAGACCAGGGCCGTTGTTATTCGTACCTGATCCAGACGCAATAATCTCTAAAGCACGCAAGGAAGAACGAATCGGAAATCGAATGGCGTTACGCGTTACTTTAGCAGAAAACACCAAACCCTCGATTGAAGGTCGAGGAGGACTGATCAGATTCCCAGAGATTCAAGGACACTCGTTCGAATTAAAACATCACATTATACAACTCATCCGAAATGGCTGTCAATTCCACGGAGTACCGAAACGATCCTAATTCTCACCTTGATAAATTCATATCTCTTTCGAACTCCTACCAAGAGCCAGGGATAGGACAAGATATAGTCCGGCTATACTTGTTCCCCTATTCTCTCACTCCTTATGCACAAACATGGTTTAAAGGATTGGGAAAAGATTCCATCACGTCTTGGACGGAGATGGCTACTAAATTCCTAACCAAATATTCCGCTCCTTCCAAACAAACCAAACTTAGGAATGACATCATTAACTTCAAACAAAGTTATGATGAATATCTTTACACTGCATGGGAGCGATTCAAAACCCTGCTGAAGAAATACCTTAATCACCAGTTAGAGATGTCATCCCAAATCTGTACCTTCTGCAATGGTCTTATGGTAATTCATAAGACGACGATCGATGCCGCAGCTCAAGGAAATCTGATGAACCAAACCACAAACGAAGCATGGGAGTTGCTCGAAAACATGACAATGCATCATCATGACGGGAACAGTGGTAAAACAACTTCATCATCTGCACCACTCTCAGCATTTAATAATCAAACGGAGGCCACCAAATCCCTCACGGACAAGATGAAATCTCTTGCAAAACAACTCGGAGAATTGAAGACGTAGCCGCAGCAAGTTAACCAGGTCCAGGCCTATGTTAATTGTACTAACCCGCAACCTACTGAAGAATACCAAGTTGAGTACGAAAACCCTGACAGTTCAGTCTGTTATGTTCAATACCCAGCTCGTCAATCAAATCCCGGATTCAATAAACAACCTAGGGTTAACCAATTCCAAAGAAACAACCAGCCTTTTCACTATCACTACCCACCTTATCCACTCCAACAATCTCAATTGACCTACAATCAACCAATTCCACTCACTGGTCTACCAGCTAAGAAAAATTCCCCAACCACCCAAATTACAAAAGTAACCAACCCTACTCTCGGGACTGATGATCAGTTGACTCAGTTCATCCAAGGACAAAAACAGTTGAATCAGAGAACTGCATCTAGGCAAGACCAGACGGAGATACTAATGAGAAATCAATTGGCTCTGCTCAAAAGTCTAGAGGTGCAGCTCGGACAGTTATCGCAATGCCTTGAAACCCGACAACAAGGGAGATTACCTAGTAATACTATCCAAAATCCCTACATAGAGGAAAATAAGCAGATGGATTCCCTAATCCTAGAGGAAGAACCACGGAGAAGGTCAGCTAGGATCAAGAACAAATCGACATATACTCAGAAGCTGTCCACTGCAACTCCAGTAGATGTACCTTACCCTGGAAGGCTACAGGAGGAACCATCCAAGCTTGATTCTTTCAACCTTGATGGAAGATTCCTGGACACCATGTCCAAAGTTTCTAACCAGAAGAGATACATCAGAAGGCTTCTCTCTACAAAGGAAAGGATACCAGATTCTAACAAAATTCCACTGAGTGAAGAATGCTCGGCATTACTCAGAAACTCTCTACTGTAAAAGCTAGGAGATACATGCCGATTCATTTTCCCGTGTTCAATCTACAAATCTGGAACCATTCATGCGCTATCAAATTTAGGAGCAAGTATCAACCTAATCCCCTACTCTCTCTACAAGAGATTAGAGTTAGGAGACTTGTCACCAACTAAAATGACAATCCAACTTGCTGATCACACAATTCGATATCCTAAGGGCATAGTTGAGAACGTCTTGGTGAAAGTCGACAAATTCTTGTATCCTACGAATTTCGTAGTGATGGAAATTCAGGAAGACCTACACACACCAATAGTGTTAGGAAGACCTTTCATGAATACAGCTAGGACTGTGATTGATGTGTACAATCAAACCTTGATCTTGCAATCACATGGGGAGAGAATTACCTTCATAATTGACCGACCTACCGATCTTTCTGGGCAGGCAGAGATGTTTGCTATTTCCACCAGACGGATCACTTCCGATGATGAGTCTCTACCACCAGCCGATGATATCGAGATGGGTGTCGAATCACAGTTTACCGATGACCCAGAAATGGAAGAAGAGGATCCCAGTGAAGAAATAGAGGAAGAGGAAGAACCTGAGGAAGAGGAAATGGGAGACGTAAAAGAAACTGCGATGATACCCTTCATAATGAAGCATGAGACAGAAGATCACAATTTAATCATTCGTTTCAAGAAGTAAACTGATAAGGTTGAGGTTAAAGATATAGAAATTAACCCTGCAAGTGTCAAAGTGAAAAACCAGAATACTGAAGAAGCCCGGTCAACAGACGAATCCTCAGAAGAATACTATACCGATGATGACGAGGAAGAGCAACATGAAGACATTCTGGATAACTCATATTCTCCATCCAAACCAGATCACGAGGAGCCAGACTCTTTTTCAGATCGAATTCCAGTCATATCTACTCATGCCGACATGATAACCTTCATAAATGACACAGATGAATTTGAGGATATTCTCAAAGCCATCCGTAAATCAACAATCGATTTCACGCTACGCTTAGCAGAACGAATCATGGCTATCAGAGAAGAATACAACCTTTATCTACAGAGAGAAGATAATAATGTTGAATTCCTAGAAGAACGCATTCAAGACTTTATCAACACTCTTCACGATCATATCTACCATGAAGAAAGGCAATGAGAGCACAATTCAGTGGTTTGCACAATTCTCGAGACAAGATTTTTGTCGAGATCAGAAGATCATTTACTCTAAGGTCTACAACGCCTTAGCCGGATCTGCACTTCCGTTCTCAGCAAATCAACGAGCACTACTGACTCTCATCCGGAAGCATATGGATCTCTCCACCGGGTGCCCAACTTATCACTCTGATTTGCAAATGATCGAGGATATTCACAGCTTCTTCGCTCTCTTGGAAAGAGATAATTTCGAAAACACACCAGAAAGGCTAGTGATTTACGTAACTATTAATCACCACGCTGATCTGATAATCAAAGAGTTACAAGACGTAGTGGCAGAAGAAGGAAGACGCAATAATCCATTCTCACATCTTGAACCAGACCGAGTCAACATTGCCACCTATGTTACGAAACAGATAGCACATATCTTCCACGAATCCACGGATCCTAGTTTCATATTCAAAGCTGGATGTTAGGAGATATACTCAAAAATGGTGACATTAATGCTTGGGTTAGGGCTGCTCTTCACTTCTTTTCAGCTTCGCCTCTTGACTAATCTGTGCAAGGCTACAGACTCCTACTGTGGAGACCACCGATCAGAAGATTTTGAGTTACTAAAGATACAATTTCTGACACTATTTGAAGATCTCCGAAATGAACATCCTATCAGAGAAGTAATTACCACCAGCACTGCTTCAATGATTGACATTCATGGGCCAATCACTAGAGCAGTGGATCATATTCTTATCGGACTTCAAGATTTGTCACGATTCGAAACCGTGCATTATCTCTCTTTCAGAAGATCTTCAAGAGAAGTACCGGATCTTTTACCACTTTTGGTCCGACACCTTCTCAGGATATATCCACCAAGACTCACATTCACTCAAGAAGACCACAATCACAACTACCAGGAGGAATGTCTGCTTTTTAGGCATCATTACGGTCGAGCCAACGACCTTAAACAAAAGCGCTTCTCAAGAGGCAACCCATGCAATAAAGTAGAGTAGAAGAATGAATGATGACAAATGAGCCGATCAATAAAGGACGTAACTTCCAAGATTGATGAAACAACCTATCTTCATCCGCTAGGGGTACTCCTTTCTTCCCGTTACTATCTCCAATTTTAATGATGTCACATCCTAGCTTATCACTAAGTGTGGGATTCCAACCCAAATAAACACTAGACAAATATTCCCAAATCTTTAACTAAAACATCTAAGAGTGGGATACACTGGGAACATTGAGGACAATGTTCGTCTAAGTGTGGGATGTTGGTATAATCTTTTTATGCTATATTAAAAAACTCTTTACAAAGATTCCGAGCTCTTAAGCCAAATTTCAATTTTTTAACAGGAGAAAGCCTTTCCGAAAAAGTATTTTCGAAAACCTAAAACGTTTGTAAATAAAATTAAGGCTCAAGTAAGGTAGAAATCTTGTTGGGAACCAAATCTCTAATAGAGCTTTGCATGACTAGGCATTATCGACATAAATTGATTATGGTGAGGCAACCAAATAAGACCAGCATTCATCTTTAATGCTTCGCTATTTTCCATTGAGAGTGCCGATGTCTGTACTCAGAATCAGAACTTGCTCTAGATTTACATTTTCATGTAATGAAATGTGATTCTGTCATGATCAGAAGAGCTAGCCATTTTTCAAAATAAGCCTTTCACACCTCCACTACTTCTACCACACCAACTCATCCACATCATCTTTACTATCACTCAAAAAATCCAGAAAATGAGATTTCTTCCGAAAACCCGATGTTATAAACCTCTCAAGTATCATGGCAAAGGTCTTGAAAAAGTTTACAGGCAGAAAGTTTCCCGAGACAAAATCTCCAATATATATATATATATATATATATATATATATATATATATATATATATATATATATATATATATATTCAAAGTTCTGAAAAAAGGAGCAGAACTTATAAAGAGAAACACCGAAGAAGAACTTGACCACAAATGTTCAAAAGTGCTTCTCAAAAATATCAGCACTCCTATCTATCTTAAATTTTCTGAAATTCCGAATAAAAGTATTTAAAAGAATTTATTACCCTTTTCTCACCCCCCTTAAAGCAACTTCACCACCACTCCATAATTTCTTTCCATCATTGACAAATGACCTAGAAGCTATGGTTACTATCGTTTTCACATTAGTAGCAAAGATTTGAGTCTTTATCAAGCATATGATGATGGGTGCAACATGACTGGCTATGAGTGAAATCATTTCTTAGATCTATAGGGAACCCTAAACACTTGAGTGATTTGAGTGACCCGTGAAAGCTAGCCTAAGTCATGTAACCTCCCCGCATGCTTGTAGAGATAGTTTCAACCCTAACATAGATAACTTACCTTACCTTTCACTCTTATAATAAAAAGAAAACCGCTTAGGCTATTAGAAAAGAAACTCCGAAAAGATTTCTTTAAGTAAAAACGAGAAGTTTGCTTGAGGACAAGCAAAGTCCAAGTGTGGGATATTTGATATCGGCTAAAAAGTCACATTTTTACCTCGTTATTAAGGCCAAAAAAACAATAAAGTTCTAAACTTTATCGCCAAAATACCTGCTTCGTCAGTTAAAAATGAAGAACAAGTGATTACGAAGATGGCGCAAAAAGAATCAAGAGAATCGGAGCTAAAACGAAGATTCTAGAGCGAAAACGGTGAAAGACAAGAAATCAAGTTACGATCCAGTGAATTTAGCAAACCAGGGCAGGCCAAATGGATTGCCAAACGGCCTACCTTTAGGGAAAATGGCCTGCCACACGGCTAAGGCAAATGGGCACAAGAAATGGGCAAGCCTGGCAAATGGCCTCTGCAAACGGCCTGCTAAACGGTCTGCCAACCGTTTGCAGGCAAATTTCAGGTCTATTTAAAGGGTCATAGTCATCCATTTTTACACATACTTCAATTCACTTCTTTCTCTCTCTTTCTACGATATTAGTCATACTTCCAAGGTCTTCGACTCCGTGCGGGAAACCTAGTACCCGGAGAAGAATGCCGAAGATTGTATTAGGAGCGGTCTGGAGTTTGAAGTTGTCACTTTTGTATTCGGAACTCGTTTAATCTACTGGTACTTCTATCCTTTGTCTTTATATAATGTTTTCCATTATTATGCCTTGTGATATTGTTGCCATAATTAGCAAGTAGTTATCTTTAGTGTATGCTATGATATAGTCAGTTATAATGCCGAAATAATATTATGGTTTGTGTATGTTGTCGAGATGCTTTCTGATTATGCTTTAAACTCAATCGCTCTTCCAACTAACAGAACGTATTTATTGGCTCTATTAGTGGGAAGTCGTGAACCCCGATTCAGAGTACACTATCTGTGTCACCCCCTTGTAAGAGAAGTTTATCGGATATAACGTAAGTTTGACTGAGGCACACCGGTTGTAGTAAGTCCACCGAGCCTTGGATTCCGACTGAGGACTCTTTCGTAGTGAAACATCTAACTAGACCCCTAGTACATTGTCGGTCCTAGACCATGCTAGTGTAGTCACCAAGCATATAAACTTCGTACGTGCATGCTGAAGCACAACGGTTGTTGTAAGCTGTACCTCTGCTAAGTAAGGCTATGGAATTCGGTCAGTGCTAATTAGTATACTTCACCATAACAGGGTATCAAGCATTGCACCCCGCTTGAGGGATTCTTAGTTAATTAAGGAACTGTTTGTTTAGACACATAAAGGATTGGACCGTTAGGATAACCGAACGTGTTCATGGAAGTCAAACTTGACTTGGCCATGGTGTTCTTTATGGTTTTTAACGATCCGTCCTAATCCATCTGGACGAATACATTATATTTGGTTACATCGCGAGGTATTTGACCTCTATATGATACATTTTACAAACATTGCATTCGTTTTTAAAAGACAAACTTTCATTTCAATGAAAGTTGACGGCATGCATACCATTTCATAATACATCAAACTATAATTGACTTAATAATAATCATGATGAACTCAACGACTCGAATGCAACGTCTTTTGAAATATGTCATGAATGACTCTAAGTAATATCTCTAAAATGAGCAAATGCACAACGGAAGATTTCTCTCATACCTTAGAATAAACATGCTTTAAAGTGTCAACTAAAAGGTTGGTGAGTTCATAAGTTTATCGTAAACAATAAAATTCATCATTTTGATAGACCACAAGATTCAAATACGGTACACCTATCTCGTGTACGAAACCATTTTTCATAATGCTTAGCAGAGTAGGTTCGTATCCTTTTCTCCCCCGTAGGTTGCCTCGCGATTTTTAAATAATCGTGCACGTATCTCGTGCACAAAACTAATACACATAACCTGTGTATAAAAATCATTCTCTCGATACATAACATTCTTTTCGATTTAATTGCTCAACATGGTAACCGACCTTAACATATAATGCGCATCAATAATATCCCCAAAACAGAACATCTCGTCTGTATAATATATAAACTTCGAAGTACTAAACACCACTCCCACTAGCTCTTCCGTCTAGTGAACATTCTGGGTGGGGGTGTTAAACCCAGTAGCTAACTTTAGGATTCACGTGAATTAGGGCCATACCCGATTCTAATTCTTAGGTTACCAAGCAATAATAATCAGGGGAAAATATATTCATCAATTGGTGGCAATTATCATGTCCACCTAATTCAATAATAATTAACAGAACTTCTGTTTGTATAATAATTCATTCGAGGAATGTTTTGCTTGTGTCTATCTCGTCAAATATTTATAAAAGCATTTCATGTATTCTCAGTTCAAAATATATTTCAAAAGCATTTAATAAAGCAGTTATAAAAACAGCGCATGTATTCTCACTCCCAAAAATGTAAAGAGTAAAAGGGAATTAAATGAACTCACAATACAATATTTTGTAGTAAAAATATTCATAAGACGGAACTGAACAATGCAAGGTTGGCCTCAGATTCACGAACCTATATCATTCATATATATATATTAAAACATATACTTGTAGTCGAACAAATATATATTATTATCCGTGATATAATTTTTATATTAATAACTTATATATTTCATTATTTGATTAAATATATTCATTTTAATAAATAATATATTAATATAGTTTAATTACATGTATTAAATATGTTTTTATATAAAATGATAATTTTACAATACTTATAATACTAATACTAATGATACTACTAATAATATTATTAATGAATATACTAATTTTTAATAAATTGATAGATTTAAAATAATGATACTTTTAGCATTTCTGATAACAATAATAATATTAATAGTTATAATAGCTATAAAAATAACCATTTCACTACTAATGATAATAATTTTAATAATAGTTCATTTATAATGATACTCATAATAATAATGATAATGTTAAAAAAAAAACACTTATATTAATACTAATACTAATAATCATAAAATGATCCTAATACTAATATTAATGGAAATAATAATAAAGTATATTATTTTCATACTAATAATGATAATAATAATCATAATCTTAATGATAATAGTAATTATAATTGTATTTATAATTATGACAATAATAAAAGGTAACTAATACTTATTAGTAACACTAATAATAATAATAACTATAATACTTAGTAATAATACCAATAATTAATAATACATTAATAATAATAATAATAATAATAATAATAATAATAATAATAATAATAATAATAAAAATGATAATAAAAATAATAATACTAATAAAAATGAGACTACCTTCAAGAAATAAGCCTTTAAAAAAATACTGCCTCGTACCGGGCTCGAACCATCAACCTCTCGCTAATCCGACACCTCCTCTAACCAACCATCCATTCATACCCTTCTGATTAAAACCCATTTTTTAACATTAAATAACGATTCTCTTTCTGTTTCCTATTCTTCTTCTTTTTCATTTAAAATCGACCAGTTGTAATACCCAACTATAACATAAATTGATTTTTATCTTGGTTTGGGAACTTCAATGATATGGCTACGATCTACTTCATGGGATTTAGGATAAAAAATAAAATAAATAAAAAAGAAAAAAAAACAGCAGCAGTCGTAATGAAGAACAAAGAACTCAAAACGTGTTTTTAAAATCTAGACACTTTTGGGTTATAATTATAACATGAAATAGGTATCAAATTGTTTAAAGAAACTTATGAAATCAGTAATTGGACTTGAATCAAAACAGGTATCTCGAATTTGATTGAAGAACTTTCGGTTGACTTTTTAAACTAAAACTTTGACTCGAAAATTAGAATTCAATTTAAAGAATTGGGGGTTCAAACTTTGCATAAAGTTTTAATAGAGTAATCCTAACACTTATGCATTTTTAGTTTTTGGAAAATGAATCGAATTCGGGGTAATGATTTATAGCTCTCACGAACAGGGTGTTTGGTCTGTTTATTTTTCTTTTTCTATTTTTCTTCGTGAATCAGAGTAGGAAATATATATAATGTGCTTGTGAACGAGTACTACAACAATAAGATTCATTCGTTATTGTTTTCTAGCTAAGATTGGTCGACAGGAAAATCGTAAGCGGAAGATTAGATAAATAAAAAAAATAATACTGATAAAGATGATTGGGATATCTTAACAGATTCATATAATTGATAATAGTTATGGATTATTCGAATGATTTAAATACAATTCCTGAGACAATCGATTGATATGTAGGGTAAGTAGAAGAAAGAAATAAAATTTGATAGTGAGGTTTACAGATTACTTGTATTTATTCTGCTTTTATAATTTATATTTACTATTAATATTAATAAATATCTTAATCTTAATAATAATAATAATATTTATTAATACTAATAATAATAATTATCTTAATTATAATAATAATATTGATAATAATAATTATTATTCTTAATACTAATGTTAATAATGATATTAATAATAAATATATTAAAGATAATAATAATATTATCAATGATAATTATCATAATAATACTAATTATATTAGTATTGATAATAATATTAGTAATAATAATATTTATATATATCAAATTTTTATATCTATATATTATATTTTTAAAATAAGAATATTAATAGCACTAGTATTGATATTAATATTAAAAGTAATAACAATATTATTATAGTAAATATATTTATAAATTATGTAATATAATTATATAATATATTATAAAATAATATCTAACAATAATATAAATCATTATAATTTTCTACCAGTTATAATAATAATGATATTAACAATGATATTAGTAATAATGTAACAAATCAATTGTATCAAATTTCATATATATAATATTATTAATAACACTGATATTAATATTAATGTTACTATTTATAATGATAATGAAAGTAATAATATTAATATAATAACTATATTTTAACTTACATTAATTTAATAATATACATAAATAGAAATCATACATATTTATATATATAGATTCCTTTTAAATTACACTTAATTATTTTGTATCCCATTTTACATATTTAATTATAATATTATATTTTATAATTTTAAATTATTATATATACTTACATTTATATATATATATATATATATATATATATATATATATATATATATATATATATATATATATATATATATATATATATATATATATATATATATATATATATATATATATATATATATATATATATACAAACAATTGTTTGTGAATCGTCGAGAGCAGTCGAAGGGCAACTGATTACATAAATAAAATTCCAAATTTTTTGAGATTCAACATTACAGACTTTGCTTATCGTGTTGAAATTATATAAAGATTAAGTTTAAATTTGGTCGAAAATTTCCGGGTCGTCACAGTACCTACCTGTTGATTCCCCAAAATAATTAAGGATTTAATTATGACAAAACTGTAATTTATTTGCACTAAAATATTATGTGCAGCCAGCACAAGTTTGTTTATGTATAGACAGCAGATATTGCTGTATCGGATGTTTGGTTTGCTACTCAGTCTACCAGCACAAGGTAGACAATGTTCTTCAATCAGCACATGATGTGTACTCAGCAATTCAAGAATATCAAGTGTCTCAGCAATGAAGAGCCAGCACAGCTGGAATGCAGCTTACTACACAAGACAGCTATGCTCCATTATAAGCATAGTAGTTTCCCGAGTAGTCTACATCAATTGTACTATTTAACAGAAGTCAAAGACAAAGTTGAACAGAAAAGGACACGGGTCGGCGGATGACAAGTGACTTTACAAGACCACATGGGAATGCAGAAGTTTAACGCATGTGTAGACATGGGTTATACTTTGTCAACACCTAGGAAACACAACATTCTATTTGTTTAATCAAATAGTGGTGCCAAACCGAATTGGGGTGTTCCTGCAAATAGCTACCAAAGAGGAAAGATGAGAGAATGCTCTCTGATGCAGTTGTCCCCACAAGTACAGACATCCTATGTACCAGTGGACAATAGAACCATTACACGGTTAATAGGACTACTATAAATTGTTGTATCCACTATTGTAACAACTAGTGGTGTGGGTTTATTTATTTAGAGTCAAAAATGTGTAATAGCTTTTAGTTTACCTCTTAGCTATATTCTAGGTAATCTGTATCAACCAACTATCATTCCACCAAAGATAGTTGTAATTCTTTGTGATTCAATCAATAAAGAATAACCGTTAAAAATTATCTGTGACTCTATTTAATCTCCATGTTTGAATACTAATCGTGTTTAACTGTTAAGTTAATTAAAAGAAATTGTATTCACCCCCCCTCTACAATATTCCTGTTGTTATCAAGGGACCAACAACTGGTATCAGAGCTTCAGTCTTGATAATTAATATCTTGGATCTGAATTCTCTCATGGCTGTATATTCAAATACAACTTACCTTGAAAATGACTCATCCAATAGACCACCCAAATTTGATGAAGATGAGTATGAAACTTGAAAGGCAAGATTCATGCTTCACCTTGAGTCTATTGACTCACTCATGCTTGGTATTACCACAGATGGTCCATTTGTTCCCACTGAGACTATTGGTAGTCCTCCAGCTACAGCTGACACTCCTGTTGTCCCTGGCAGAGAGGTTATTCTCACCCCTTCTAGATGGGATACTGAGGATAAACGTCGTGTTAGACTTGACCCTAAAATCAGAACCCTGTTAGCTATAACTTTGCCTAACCCACTGTTCAAACTGATTAAGGGAAAAGAAAATGCCAAGCTTATGTTGGACTATCTAGATGTCACCTATGAGGGTATGGGAGAAGTATGGCAGAACAGAATGATTGCTTTGAAAAGAGAATATGAAATGTTCTTTGCCTACAAGAATGAAACCCTTAAGCAAACCTTTATTAGGTTTAACTCCTTGATTGCAGACCTGATCACTTTGAATGTCACCTATACTGAATTTGAACAAGTAAACAAATTCATTGATTCACTGCCTACTAAATGGAAATCTGTTACTGACCCTTTAAGAACCACTCAGACCTTAAAGAACTTCAACATGTCTTCTCTCTACAGTTCACTTTGGAACCATGAGAAAGCAGAGGCTAAATTTGAACTTAACTTGAAAGAAAACTTTAGGTCTGCCCCCACCACTTCAAAATCTTCTAAGACAGATGATACTGCTCTTATTGCTGCTGCTAAAAAGAAAGCTCAAAAGGCTTTACTGGTTCAAAAGTTATTGGCAGAAGAAGAGTCAGCTGAGAGTGATGTGGATAGTGGTACTGGGTCTGAAGAAAGCAGTGATGATGAAAGTTATGCAGAAGGGTTTGCTGAAGGTATGGCTTTGCTGGCTAGGCAGTTCAAAAGGTTCAATCGTAATAGAACCAGCAAGTCATACAAAGGGAGTAAGAAACCGAGTGCTAGGTATAGCAGCAAGTCAGTCAAGGGTCCTAAATCTGAGTGTTATAATTGTGGGAAGGTTGGACATTTTGCTGCTGAATGCATGTCCAGGAAACCTTCAACTTCACATGCTAACTCTTTCTCAAAAGCTGACAAGTACAAGAACAAGTACAAAGCTATGAAAGCTCAGATGAAGGAAAGTGCTAAGACTGATAAGAAGGGTAAAAAGCCAGAAAAGGTTCTAGTTGCTGAGCATCATGATTGGGATGAAACCAGCTCGTCGTCATCCTCTGATAGTGATACTGATGATGATGGTGCTGGTTATGCTCCAGATAAAAAGCTGTGTTTGATGGCCAAGGAGGTCAAGGAGTCTGATGAGGATGATAGTGGTAGTAATTTTTTGGCTGATATGAGGGAAGCTGATCAGAAAACAGATTCACCTCAATGGAAAACTGAATTGATGTATAAGGTTGATAATTTTCGAATTTATACTGATGATGAAAAAGCCAAAATGTTTGACTACTTAAGATTTGACTTATGTAGAGGCAGCAAACGTGAAGAAGTTTTGAAAACTGACAACAAATCTTTAAATGAGAAACTTAAAAGCAAAAATGATGAAATTAAAATCTTGAATGATGATATTTCCAAACTTGAAAAACAAAACTTTGCTTTAAGGTCCCTTCACGTTGAGGCAGCAGAAGTCAAGAACCAACTGGATAATCTTAAAAAGGTTGTCGCTTTGTGGTGTACATCTGCTCAACGCACAGCAAAGTGTGATAACGAGCAGGTGCCTGCCCAAGTTGAAGCTTTCTTTGCTGGTGACTATACTGCTATTGCAGAAGTTACTTTCATGGACCCAATTCTTGAAACTGATCCTGAAGCTGTCTTGCCAAATACTTTTGCCAAGATAGTTAAGGGTAAAAATGTCTTGACAAATAAGTTTGTTAGACCTGCTGTGTCCCCACCACCTTCCATGAAAGAGATCTTGGAGGATGAAGTTAAAGCAAGAGAAGCCAGTAACTCAATTGATGAGACTACTGACCCCTCAAGCATCTACTACATGACTCTAAAAGAAAGACATATTAAAAGGGAAATCACTGAAAATAATTTAAGAAAAATTAAACCAACTGATTCCCCTTCGCGTTCGAGTTCCAATTGTGCTGAGCCAGCTGATGACAAACTTACTGGTCAACCAGTAGCTGTAGACAAGCCAATCAAACGTAATACTGGCAAGTCCAAGGCAGCAGTAAAAACTTCTTCTAGCTCATCAGCTTCAGTAGACAAGCCAGTAACTTCCCACGCTGGCTCGTCAAGTGATAAAGGCAAAGCAATACGTCATGACTATGGTGCTGGTTCCAAGAAGAAAGCTGCCCTTAAGGGAAAAGCAAAAGTGGACTCGAATGATGAGCTGTCTATCACTAAGATTATGATAGTCAAGCTTGACCAGCTAATTGAGGCAGTAACCAAAAGTCAACCCGATCTTACTGCACCCATTTACTCAGTGTATGACCAGTCACCGATACCAAATGTGAGAAAATGCTACAAATGTGGCAGCAAGTTTCACTTAGCCAACCGATGTCCTCTAACCCTAATCCCATCTGCTGCTGCTTCTTCAAGCAAACCAGCAGACAGGAAGAGATCATCAAAGATGACCCTTCCAGAACCCATCCTTGGATGAGTTCCCAAAAAGAACTAATCTCGTAGCTACTGTGCAGGGCATTCAAAACAAGCAAATCTGGTATCTCGATAATGGTTGTTCAAGACATATGACCGGATGTAAGTCCCTGCTGATGGACTATCAAGAAAAGGATGGTCCAGTTGTTTCGTATGGAGATAATTCATTGGGTTACACAAAGAGTTTTGGTACTTTGACAAATGGGAATGTCACGTTCTCAAATGTTGCATATGTCGTTGGGCTTAAACATAATTTACTTAGCATAAGCCAACTGACAAGTAAGAATAAGATAGTCCAGTTCAGAAAGAAAATTGGCACTATTTTTGATAAGACAGGGAAGCCACTGCTGACTGCAAAACGTCATGAAAACATGTATCAAATTGACATGAACACAGCAGTCACAACAACTGATACTTTTTTCTATTCAAAGGCATGAGAAAACCTGAAGTGGTTATGGTACAAGAGACTCTCACATCTCAACTTCAAAGACATTCACAAATTATCCAGTAGAAGTTTGGTGTCTGGGCTACCCACCATGTCTTATGTAAAGGACAGATTGTGTCCTGGCTGTGAAAAGGGAAAACATCACCATGCCTCATTCAAATCAAAGCAAATCTCATCTGTTGAGAAACCATTTCATTTACTTCATATGGATCTTTTTGGTCCTGTTAATGTGGCCAACTGTAGTGGGAAGAAGTATACACTGGTTATTGTTGATGAATATTCCAGATACACCTGGGTATTCTTTTTGAAGCAAAAGAGTAAAGCTGCTGATGAAATTATCAATTTTATCAAAAGAATGGAGCTTTTGAATGGGCAACTGGTGAAAAAACTAAGAAGTGATCATGGTACAGAATTCAGAAATGCTATATTAGAAGAATTTTGTGATGACAAAGGTATTTCACAGAACTTTTCTGCTGTGAGATCACCTCAACAGAATGGTGTTGCAGAAAGAAGAAACAGAACTCTCATTGAAGCAACAAGATCTATGTTAGCTGAGTCTGGGCTGAAAAATTCATATTGGGCAGAAACTGTGAACACTGCATGTTTTACCCAGAATAGATCTTTAATTATGAAAAGACATCAGAAAACTGCTTATGAAGTTCTCAAAGGAAGAAGACCCTCAATTTCATTTCTTTATGTATTTGGCACTCTCTGTTTCATTCTAAACAATAGGGATCAGCTAGGCAAGTTTGATGCTAAGGCTGATGAAGGTATATTCTTGGGATATTCCAACATGTCAAAGGCATATTGGGTTTTCAATAAAAGAAGGGGCTGTTTTGAAGAATCAATTAATGTTACATTTGATGAAACTGCCACAGCTTCATCTCCCAGTCAAGAAGATGAAGAGTTATTATTTGAAGAGCCTACTCAGCAAGCTCTTGATGATGAAGAAGAACCAGCTACAAATCCCTCACCAATCCATGTTGCTGGGTTCTCTGATGATGAGATAGAACACTCTGTTCCATCTGTGTCTAAACCAAGTGGACTTACTGGCTCTACTGAAGTTCTACAACTTGAGCATAGGTCTACTGGTTCTGAAGGATCACAAACTGGTACTGGTTACATTAATAATGAACAGCTGTCTCCAACTGCTGCTCATACCTTTGAACCAGCTGATGATCAAGATGCTATGTGTTCCACGACAAGCTCACCTGTTCATAACACTAGATGGATAAAAGAGCATCCAATTGAGCAAGTTATTGGTAATCTGGCTAGTGGTGTTAAAATAAGAAGGCATGCAACCAACAACTTTTGTATGCATGTAAATTTTGTGTCTACCATTGAACCTACATGTCCTGATGAAGCAATCAAAGATCCAAGCTGGGCAGGAGCTATGCAAGAAGAGATCTCCCAGTTTGATAGGAATAAGGTTTGGACATTGGTACCTAAACCTGATGATGAAACTAAGAAGATCATTGGTACCAAGTGGGTTTTCAAGAACAAGATGGATGAAGATGAGATTGTGATCAGAAACAAAGCTAGGTTGGTAGCTCAAGGGTTCAAACAGGAAGAAGGATTGGATTATGGAGAGACATATGCTCCAGTGGCTAGGATGGAAGCTATCAGATTGTTCTTGGCATATGCTGCTAAGATGAACTTTAGGGTATTCCAGATGGATGTTAAATCTTCATTTCTAAATGGGAAGCTGCAAGAAGAAGTTTATGTCAAACAGCCTCCTGGTTTTGTAAGCAGTAAATATCCAGACCATGTCTACAAGCTAGACAAAGCTCTTTATGGCCTCAAACAGGCTCCAAGAGCATGTTATGAGACACTTCATGTGTATCTCACTGGTATAGGTTTTAAAGTTGGAACAATTAATACCACTCTGTTCTCAAAAGAGACAGATGGTGATCTCTTGCTAATACAGATATATGTGGATGATATTATTTATGGATCTAAAAATGAAAAACATTGTCAAGATTATTCAAAACTTATGTCAAAGACATATGAAATGAGCTTACAAAGAGATTTGCAATACTTTTTGGGATTGCAAATTAAACAACTTGATGATGAAATTTTTATAAGTCAGGATAAATATATCAAAGATATGTTAAAGAAATTTGGTCTGACATGTTTAAAAGATATAGGGACCCATATGGCAGCATCTATTAAAATAGATGCTGATCCTAATGGTGAACCAGTCAATATCACTGAATATCGAGGTATGATTGGATCCCTACTTTATCTTACAACCAGCAGACCAGATATTATGTTTGCCACATGTCTCTGTGCCAGATATCAAGCTGATCCTAAAGAGTCACACTTGCTAGCAGTAAAAAGGATATTTAGGTATCTGAAAGCTACTACTAAACGTGGACTTTGGTATCCCAAAGACCAGAATTTTGAGCTAATTGGGTATTCAGATGCTGACTTTGCAGGGTGTAAAATAGACAGGAAAAGTACTACTAGTGGTTGCCAGTTACTGGGTGGTAGGCTAGTCAGCTGGACGAGCAAAAAGCAAAATACTGTGTCCACATCTATTGCTGAGGCTAGGGATGGCAATGGATCGGATATGGTGTGATGACCCGGGAATTTCTGACCAAATTTAAATTTAATCTTATATGATTTCGACACGATAAGCAAAGTCTATAATGTTAAGTCTCGAAAAGTTTGGAACTATGTTTATGTATTCAATTACCTTCGACCAGTATCGACGATTCACGAACCATTAATTGTAAATAGATATGTGTGTGTGTGTGCATATATATATATATATATATATATATATATATATATATATATATATATATATATATATATATATATATATATATAAATGTAAGTACATATTATAATTTGAAATTATAAAACATAATTTAAACATTTGTAAAATAAGATAAGTAATTAAGTGTAATTTAAAATGAATTTATATATAGATAAATATGATTTCCATGTATAATTATTATTATATGTATATTGTATATATATAGAATTTATGATTATTAGATATTCAATAAAATTTATTATATAACATATTATATGATATTACATAACTAATAATATATAATGTAAGTTAAAAATATAGTTGTTATATTAATATTACTACTTTCATTATTTTTATTAAAACAAATATTAATAATAATATTAATATCAATATTATTAATATTAGATACAAATGATTTGTTATATTATTATCATTATCATTGTTAATATCATTATTATAATTAGTAGTAAGAATATAATTTTAGTTATTATGATTAATATTAGTATTATTATTAGATATTATTATTATTGTTATCATTAAAAATTATTATTATTATAAATTATTGTTATTATTATTATTATTAGAAAATAATAAATTTTATTATCATTAACATTAATAATATGATTATTATTATTATTATTATGTATTATTATTAATATAATTATTATTATTACTAATATATTATTAATCATTAATATTTATTATATAAATTATAAAATCAAGAGGATAAAATCGAATCTGTTAATTTCAACAATCACTATGTTTAATTTTTGTAAATGTCGAAATCAGTTACAAGTTGAAATCAAAACTTCAGTACAAAACAAATCCAGTACAGATTGATTCGAGTTTTAAATTTTATTTATTTATTCATTCTTGTCTGTTGAAAGATGCTCGTCGACCATTGTCTTCCTTAAATCATTCAATTCCAGTTGGTAAACAATTCATTAGAATGTTTCCCTCAACACTAAAATTTTACAATCCCTATCAACTGCTATTTGGTAATTTTAATCAAATTTTATTTCTTTATATATGCTGACTGTCCCTGTTCTTAATTCATTTAATCAAAACCTCAATTTCTTATTTAATTTAAAAATCTGTAATTGTAATATTGTTAGGAATTGTTTACTTAATCTTTCTGCAAAATCTCATCTCCCAATTCATTATATCGAGTTTCAATTCACGAGTCAAACTTTTAATTCAAAAAGTCAACCGATTGGTTCATGAAGAAATTTGAATTAGTTTCGACGTTTTAAATACAATTGATGATTCAACTAGTTTCTAATAACGATTTGGAAATTTTTTCATGTTATAAGTATAGCCTAAAACGTTCTAAAAGTTTGAGTTTGATTTTGAGTTCATTTTGTGTTCATCGCGTTTTAATTTGTTTCTGCTACTGCAATAATTTTTTTTACAGCTAATAAAAGAATCACAATTGATTGGTTTTAAATTCTATTTCACATTTTAATTCAAGTTTTAAAACTTATTGTCACAATTGATTTGGGGACGTCGGTTGATTCAGTGGTATGAAGAAGAATAAATATAACATGAAAATAAGTACGAGTTACATTTTAATTAATTGAGTTAATATCAGAAAATCGGCTATGGTCGAGTGGTTTGTGTGTGTGTCAGGTTAACGAGAGGTCTTGAGTTCGAGCCGGGGTTGGAGCAGTTTTTTTTGGAAAGGCTTTCAAAGGTTGAACCCTTTTATTTTTAATTCTATTATTATTGTTATTAATATTGTTATTATAAATTATTACTGTTATGTTGTATGCTATATATAATATAATTAATACTAGTATTAGAAATAAAATTATTATTATCATTAATGCAATTAGTATTATTATAGTTATTAATATTATTAATATTATTATTATTATTATTATTATTATTATTATTATTATTATTATTATTATTATTATTATTATTATTATTATTATTATTATTATTATTTTTATTATTTTTATTATTATTATTATTATTATTATTATTATTATTATTATTATTATTATTATTATTATTATGATTAGAATTATTATTACTATCCTTAAAATTAGTGTTATCATCATAGTACAATTGTTATTATCATTACTATTATTATTATAAGAGTTAGTATTAGCTTTACAATTATTATTATTAAAATGGTTATCATTATCAATTTGGTTATTATTATTATTATGGCTAAGTTAGTTATTAATAATACTATAATAATGTAATTACATATTATTATCATTAAAATGAGTATTGGTAACATAACTATAAATATTATTATCATTATTAATATTAATATTAATATTATTGTAACCAATAACATGATTATAAGTATTAGTATTTATATTATCATGAGTATTATTATATGTAATTAGTAACATCATTATCACAACTACCACTAACAGTAAAATTAATTTTATTTATAGTCATTATCATTAATATCATTACTATTATCACTAATAGAATTTTTAACATTAATACTTTTCTTAGAAAACTAAAGTATTATAATTATTACCATATTTAATATTATTATAATTACTATTTTCATTAGCAGACAAATTATTTATATATAAATATATACATATAAATATATTTAATACATATAACATAACAAAGTTTATATTTTTTTATATACAAAATGAATATAGGAAACATATACATATTACTAATACAAATATAATAAAACTCATAAATTCACATAAATATAATTGTTCGTTTGCAAATAGGTGTATTAATATATATACAAATGTTATAGGTTCGTGAATCCGAGGTCAACCTTGCACTTGTTCAATGTCGTCATATGTATTTTTACTACAAAATACAGTATGGTGAGTTTCATTTGCCTTTTTACCCTTTATATTTTTGGGCTGAGAATACATGCGCTGCTTTTATAACTGTTTTACGAAATAGACACAAGTAAATGAAACTACATTCTATGGCTGGATTATTAAATCGAATATGCCCCTTTTTATTAAGTCTGGTAATCTAAGAATTAGGGAACAGACACCCTAATTGACGCGAATCCTAAAGATAGATCTATCGGGCCCAACAAGCCCCATCCAAAGTACCGGATGCTTTAGTACTTCGAATTTATCATGTCCGAAGGGAGTCCCGGAATGATAGGGGATATTCTATATGCATCTTGTTAAGGTCGGTTACCAGTGGTTCAATCCATATGAATGATTTTTGTCTCTATGTATGGGACGTATATTTATGAGAAATGAAAATCTTGTGGTCTATTAAAATGATGGAAATGATTATTTATGTTAAACTAATGAACTCATCAACCTTTTGATTGACACTTTAAAGCATGTTTATTCTCAGGTATGAAAGAAATCTTCCGATGTGCATTTGCTCATTTTAGAGATATTACTTGGAGTCATTCATGACATATTTCAAAAGACGTTGCATTCGAGTCGTTGAGTTCATCAAGATTATTATTAAGTCAATTATAGTTAGATATATTATAAAATGGTATGCATGCCGTCAACTTTCGATGTAATGAAAGATTGTCTTTTCAAAAACGAATGCAATGTTTGTAAAATGTATCATATAGAGGTCAAGTACCTCGCGATGTAATCAACTGTTGTGAATCATTTATAATCGATATGGACTTCGTCTGGATTGATTAGGACGGGTTTCTACAGTTGGTATCAGAGCGGTGGTCTTAGCGAACCAGGTCTTGCATTAGTGTGTCTAACTGATAGTCGTTAGGATGCATTAGTGAGTCTGGACTTCGACCGTGTCTGCATGTCAAAAATTTTGCTTATCATTTTTGTCGGAAATTATCAGTTTATCATCCTTAGGAAATTACCTGCTTATCATTCTTAGTCTAGACACATCTTACTGCAATGATTGCATGAATAGTGTATAGATAAAATTCATATCTTAGCATATCTACTAATCCATATCTTAGCGTATCTGTCACTGTAGACTTTATCTGACACGTTTCCTTAATTTTCTTCGTAATTCACGGGATCTTTGGAAGTATGTACAAATATTCTATATATAATTAGAATATCATTCGATATTCAAAAATTATTTTATATCAAAACCCTTTAACTGATCGTGAGAGATGGATCCTACACCTAGCTTGGATTTCATTAGTTCCGGAAGCGATTTCGAGATGTATATTGAAGCGGACTCCGAAGTCAATGAACCAGAAATGCCTCAACCATTTAGTTATTTTTCTTTCTGGAGAAGATGGGGGTGGGTCCGAGACTTACTCACTCGATGGAGAAATGAAGAAGGCGAGCCCTACCGCGAACCAAACTTACCTCCTAACATCGGAGAAAACGATGTACTCACCGGTGAACCTATGCGCAACACTGTATTCACCCTTCTTGCTAAAGTTTTCCACCTCGAAGGTCGCATTACTACAATCTCAGAAAATATTCAACCTCTACTTCCGAATACCAATCTAAGGGGAATATCAGAAGAAGTTAGGGAACTTCGAATTGATAATCAAGATCTATCGAATCAGATGAGTGGATGGATTGAAATGATAGAGGGTAGGATAGAAACCCTGACAAGAATGGTGCGTGATCTACAAGCTATACTTACTACACCAACATCATCACCAACCTCAGCACCAACAACACTTGTAGCACCAACAGCAACAGTACCACCATCAGCAGCACCAGCAGCATAACCAGTACCAACAACAACAACATTATCACACGCCTCGACCTCGCAATCTATACCTCAAGCATAATCATCATTCTACGAATCGTTCTACATAAACTATCTTCATCCTTCATAGCGATTATGTAATCTCTAATGTTTTAGAGATTATGTACTCTGGTTCTAGCCATAAATCTGATGAGTTTAATATCACATTGACTCATTAAATCCATGATTACGTCTGAAAAAAATATTTATGTATATATGTTCTCATAAAGATTGTAATTAAAAGTTTTATTGTAAAAAATGTTAATGGTGAAAATATTTAACGAGTAGGTAATACCCGAGGAATATTTAGATTTCACATTAATAAATTACACTGTACATTTTTTTCAATTCTGATTCAACAGTCATTTACTATTCTACCTACATCCACAGATATACGAATCCATTCACCATAGAATAACCATTGTCATTCAATTTCATATTTGGATTTTGACTTATCAGAACCCAACAAGTGGCATAATGAAGAAAAACATTGGACAAAATAAAAATTTGTTAGAAACAAACAAATTAACTATAAGAAATTCTGTTAAGAAATCACGCTAACAAAATCCTAGCTAACTGTTCCTAGCTAACTGTTAATTCCTTATTACATTTTATTTATCGCAGTTTATTTATCGCAATTTAATTATTGCAATTTTATTTATCGACATTTAATTTCCGTTATTTACTTTACGCACTTTATTTATCGTCATTTAATTTCTTTTATTTATTTTACGCATTTTAAATATCGGGACACGTATACAAGGTTTTGATATATCATATCAACGCATCTATATATATTATTTGGAATAACCCTAGACACTCTATATGCAGTAATGATCGAGTTCTCTATACAGGGTTGAGGTTGATTCTACAATAATATATATAGTTTGAGTTGTGATCGAGTCTGAGACGTATACGGGTCACGACACGTATTAATTAATTCGAATATTATATATTAAACTATATATGAATTATTGGACTGTCAACTGTGGACTATCGACTGTGGACTAATAACATTGTACAATTAAAATGAATTAAAATATTGATTATAACATATGAAACTAAACAATTCTTCAAGTTTGCCACTTGATTTCGTCTTAAACATCATTTGTATCTTCACGATTACATTCTGCGTTCAAACCTTTCATGATTCTTGAAAACACCTCAATCTAGAGGATGAACCAACGCCACTTCATCTACAGAAGGAAAGATTTATGCATATAGTTATACACCTGAAAAACTCTCGGAAACTGAGTAAACATTTAACACGTGGCTGTGCCAATTCCTTTGGTGTTATTATTACCTAAAATAACTCTGCAGTTCTTTTTCAAAATAGCCAATTTTGTCACAGCTCCAGTAAGACAACTTCGACTTTTCATTCGAAACAACTTTATTATAACTTTGATATATATGCGAACTCTTTTATTGTTACCGGGGAACCTTTTATATTCCACCTTTATAACCACAGACGTATCAGTAACCTCGTCGCTCCGTGGCTTAAATCTCTCTATTTATCCATTGAAACCCTACCATGTACTCATCTACATCATGTAACAATACTTGCCATACCAACTACTAGGAATCATCAATCATTAATCTCAAATCCCGCAGCGTTTTCACTTTAACAGTTATATATATATATATATATATATATATATATATATATATATATATATATATATATATATATATATATATATATATATACATATAACGTATAACTTCTGGAAATGTGATCTTCAATTCTGGAATTTTGAAAAGCACCCAGCCTACGAATCAATACATTGAACTTTGAAAAAGTTGAATGAAGCAGCAGAAACTGTAGGCAACTGTAAACGACCTTAATCATCAGAAGTTTGATGATAAGGAATAGTATGTTGGAAAAGCTCAGAAAAGTTGGAACTGGAAAATGGATTGAGCTAATCACGAAGGAGACCAAGGACAAATACAAGGACCATACCCTATATTCAAAGAATCCAAGTAATTCTAAATCCGATGAAACCTTCAACGAATATCTTGCTCTGTACTCATGTTAAAATCTTGCGGAAAATCTTTCTTCATCAACCATCGACCTTAGAAATTCCAAAATATCATCATGAATATCTTCGATATTTCTGAAGATATTTTCATAAATATTCTCGTCCGAAATTATTTATCTCTTAGTGTTATAAGTGTTACATCATATAGAAACTGTTAGTTTCTATATTATGTAAACTTTCGAGCTTAAAATATGAATGTTATTGAAGTAATGTTGGGAACTGATGCATGAGTTAGTATAATATAATGACACTTGATCAACGTGATTATATTACAGTAAGTCATGCTGAGTTTTAATAGAATGTGATGATTCACAGATTATAACGTCACCACGCGCCATGTTACATAACTCTTTCATTCTGCTTAACTTCTGAACATATCAAGAAAATATATTCTTGATAGTTCTATTCTCAGTAATTTTGATAATTTGGCAAATCAAATCGTGCTATTACGTTATTTCGTATCTAAGACATAAAGTTCATTCGAAATTCCATACATACGAATTCTGGACCATTGCTCGCTTTACTAGAGGTCGAGAAGAGAATAAAAAGGCAAAGAGCTCCGAAATATAAAAGAAAATATAGAGCCCAATAACAACACAGAGATTACAACCCGTGGATATTAATACGAATAGCAATATAAAGACACGGTAGAATTAAGAATAGTATCACCCCCAAGGTAATAGTAGAAGTAAACAGATTTCTCTGGTGGAAGATTGAAAAGAAGGATGACAGAAATGATAATTAGGAAATATCAAGGATTAGAATTGAATTTAGCATTTTCACAATCTTTTGAATGTATGAACTAAGAAAGAAAGTATAGGAATGGTGAGAATGATGGAACGGAAGAGCTTAATTTATAATGGAGATATCTGACAGGGTAATCAAGGCAGATCATCATATTTAATTATAGAGATCTTAATTTCCATACTCACCGAAGAATCAAATCTTTTAGATTTCGAAGATTTTCTTTAAATCCCTTGAATTCCGAAATTCAACCCTGACTCTGACAAAAGTTAAGATGAATCTTTACTTTCCTATTTCACTCTTTGGTGATAGCTTCATTCGTACTCTTCGAATAATCGAATTATTTTTATCCATATTACTCAATGATGATAAAACTCAATTTATCAACTCATATTCGTCATGAAAACATTTTTATTGTTAGCCATGACCACCTCACTCAAATTTCGGGACGAAATTTCTTTAACAGATAGGTACTGTGATGACCCGGGAATTTCCGACCAAATTTAAATTAATCTTATATGATTTCGACACGATAAGCAAAGTCTTTAATGTTAAGTCTCGAAAAGTTTGGAACTATGTTTATGTATTCAATTACCTTCGACCAGTATCGACGATTCACAAACCATTAATTGTAAATAGATATGTGTGTGTGTGTGTGTATATATATATATATATATATATATATATATATATATATATATATATATATATATATATATAAATGTAAGTACATATAATAATTTGAAATTATAAAACATAATTTAAACATTTGTAAAATAAGATAAGTAATTAAGTGTAATTTAAAATGAATTTATATATAGGTAAATATGATTTCCATGTATAATTATTATTATATGTTTATTGTATATATATAGAATTTATGATTATTAGATATTCAATAAAATTTATTATATAACATATTATATGATATTACATAACTAATAATATATAATGCAAGTTAAAAATATAGTTGTTATATTAATATTACTACTTTCATTATTTTTATTAAAACAAATATTAATAATAATATTAATATCAATATTATTAATATTAGATACAAATGATTTGTTATATTATTATCATTATCATTGTTAATATCATTATTATAATTAATAGTAAGAATATAATTTTAGTTATTATGATTAATATTAGTATTATTATTAGATATTATTATTATTGTTATCATTAAAAATTATTATTATTATAAATTATTGTTATTATTATTATTATTGGAAAATAATATATTTTATTATCATTAACATTAATAATATGATTATTATTATTATTATTATTATGTATTATTATTAATATAATTATTATTATTACTAATATATTATTAATCATTAATATTTAATATATAAATTATAAAATCAAGAGGATAAAATCGAATCTGTTAATTTCAACAATCACTGTGTTTAATTTTTGTAAATTTCGGAATCAGTTACAAGTTGAAATCAAAACTTCAGTACAAAACAAATCCAGTACAGATTGATTCGAGTTTTAAATTTTATTTATTTATTCATTCTTGTCTGTTGAAAGATGCTCGTCGACCATTGTCTTCCTTAAATCGTTCAATTCTAGTTGGTAAACAATTCATTAGAATGTTTCCCTCAACACTAAAATTTTACAATCCCTATCAACTGCTATTTGGTAATTTTAATCAAATTTTTTTTCTTTATATATGCTGACTGTCCCTGTTCTTAATTCATTTAATCAAAACCTCAATTTCGTATTTAATTTAAAAATCTGTAATTGTAGTATTGTTAGGAATTGTTTACTTAATCCTTCTGCAAAATCTCATCTCCCAATTCATTATATCGAGTTTCAATTCAAGAGTCAAACTTTTAATTCAAAAAGTCAACCGATTGGTTCATGAAGAAATTTGAATTAGTTTCGAAGTTTCAAATACAGTTGATGATTCAACTAGTTTCTAATAATGATTTGGAAATTTTTTTGTGTTATAAGTATAGCCTAAAACGTTCTAAAAGTTTGAGTTTGATTTTGAGTTCATTTTGTGTTCATCGCGTTTTAATTTGTTTCTGCTACTGCACTAATTTTTTTTTACAACTAATAAAAGAATCACAATTGATTGGTTTTAAATTCTATTTCACATTTTAATTCAAGTTTTAAAACTTATTGTCACAATTGATTTGGGGACGTCGGTTGATTCAGTGGTATGAAGAAGAATAAATATAATAGGAAAATAAGTACGAGTTACATTTTAATTAATTGAGTTAATATCAGAAAATCAGCTATGGTTGAGTGGTTTGTGTGTATGTCGGGTTAACAAGAGGTCTTGAGTTCGAGCCAGGGTTGGAGCAGTTTTTTTTTGGAAAGGCTTTCAAAGGTTGAACCCTTTTACTTTTAATTCTATTATTATATTATTATTGTTATTAATATTGTTATTATAAATTATTATTGTTATGTTGTATGCTAAATATAATTAATTAATACTAGTATTAGAAATAAAATTATTATTATCATTAATGCAATTAGTATTATTATAGTTATTAATATTATTATTATTATTATTATTATTATTATTATCATTATTATTATTATTATTATTATGATTAGAATTATTATTACTACCCTTAAAATTAGTGTTATCATCATAGTACAATTGTTATTATCATTACTATTATTATTATAAGAGTTAGTATTAGCCTTACAATTATTATTATTAAAATGGTTATCATTATCAATTTGGTTATTATTATTATTATGGTTAAGTTAGTTATTAACAATACTATAATAATGTAATTACATATTATTATCATTAAAATGAGTATTGGTAACATAACTATAAATATTATTATCATTATTAATATTAGTATTAATATATTAATATTATTGTAACCAATAACATGATTATAAGTATTAGTATTTATATTATCATGAGTATTATTATATGTAATTACTAACATCATTATCACAACTACCACTAACAGTAAAATTAATTTTTTTTATAGTCATTATCATTAATATCATTACTATTATCACTAATAGAATTATTTACATTAATACTTTTCTTAGAAAACTAAAGTATTATAATTATTACCATATTTAATATTATTTTAATATTATTATAATTACTATTTTCATTAGCAGACAAATTATTTATATATAAATATATACATATAAATATATTTAATACATATAACATAACAAAGTTTATATTTTTTTTTATATACAAAATGAATATAGGAAACATATACATATTACTAATACAAATATGATAAAACTAATAAATTCACATAAATATAATTGTTCGTCTGCAAATAGGTGTATTAATATATAAACAAATGTTATAGGTTCGTGAATCCGAGGTCAACCTTGCACTTGTTCAATGTCGTCATATGTATTTTTACTACAAAATACAGTATGGTGAGTTTCATTTGCCTTTTCACCCTTTATATTTTTGGGCTGAGAATACATGCGCTGCTTTTATAACTGTTTTACGAAATAGACACGAGTAAATGAAACTACATTCTATGGCTGGATTATTAAATCGAATATGCCCCTTTTTATTAAGTCTGGTAATCTAAGAATTAGGGAACATACACCCTAATTGACGCGAATCCTAAAGATAGATCTATCGGGCCCAACAAGCCCCATCCAAAGTACCGGATGCTTTAGTACTTCGAATTTATCATGTCCGAAGGGAGTCCCGAAATGATAGGGGATATTCTATATGCATCTTGTTAAGGTCGGTTACCAAGTGTTCATTCCATATGAATGATTTTTGTCTCTATGCATGAGACGTATATTTATGAGAAATGAAAATCTTGTGGTCTATTAAAATGATGGAAATGATTATTTATGTTAAACTAATGAACTCACCAACCTTTTGGTTGACACTTTAAAGCATGTTTATTCTCAGGTACGAAAGAAATCTTCCGCTGTGCATTTGCTCATTTTAGAGATATTACTTGGAGTCATTCATGACATATTTCAAAAGATGTTGCATTCGAGTCGTTAAGTTCATCAAGATTATTATTAAGTCAATTATAGTTAGATATATTATAAAATGGTATGCATACCGTCAACTTTCGATGTAATGAAAGATTATCTTTTCAAAAACGAATGCAATGTTTGTAAAATGTATCATATAGAGGTCAAGTACCTCGCGATGTAATTAACTGTTGTGAATCGTTTATAATCGATATGGACTTCGTCTGGATGGATTAGGACGGGTTTCTTCATATGGATCGGGTGCGTCTATATCCATATCCATATCCATTTAATTTTTAAAATCCATATCCATATCCGTATCCATTTAAATATAATTCATCCATCCATATCTATATCCTTTGGATTAAGCGGGTTATCGGGTATCCGTTGGATGTTAAGTTTTTATGAAAATATTCCTATTATGAAATGAAATCATCTAAATATTTTTAACAAAAATATATAATATAAGTAAGATATGTGAATTTAATACTATTCATGTAGTTGTATATTCACAATCTATATTTTAAGATAGCATTTTAATAGTTTATAGTGTACACATATAAGGATATATAAATATATATGCATATTTTTAAGTAAATATGTATATATTTATATGTATATATGTATTTCGGATGTTAAATGGATATATCCATGGATGATAAATTGTCATCCATACCCGATCCACTAATTTTTCACATCATCCATATCCATATCCATATCCATTTATAATCCATTTAGATCATCCATATCCATCTAAATGGATCGGATCGGATGGAGATCCGATGGATCGGATATCCATCGCCATCCCTAGCTGAGGCAGAATACGTTTCTACTGGTAGTTGTACTGCTCAAGTACTATGGATGCAAAGCCAGCTGAAAGACTATGGTGTTCATGTTACAAAGACTTCAATCTACTGTGACAACATAAGTCAATTGCTATCACCAACAATCCTGTGAGGCATTCAAGAACAAAGCACATTGACGTTTGATATCATTTCATAAGGGATCATGTTCAAAAGGGAGATGTGTAGCTACATTTTATTTCAACAGACCAGCAGTTAGCAGATCTATTCACAAAGCCCTTAGATGAGAAACGTTTTAACTATCTCATCTCTAAGCTGGGTATGCTTGAACTTTAAATAAAATACATTTTTTGTTGGTGTGCTGGCTTTACAACATGTAGGGCAAACCAGTAAGTCACATTTGTTAACTTACTGCCTACATGTCAAACACTCAGTACAACGAGGTCTTTTATACTCTGGTTACTCAAAATGATAAAATAATAAATAGCTCACAAAATTAAATGATTCCTTAAAACTGAAACTCATTTACTCCCAATGATTTAAATTAAATTCATGACATATTAAATGTAATAAAGTATTTTGTATTTAATACAAAACTTATTTTGTGGTCTTTTAATCAATTTTGAATTAAAACCTACTGCATTTAATGCTAAATGGGAGGTATGAGTGTTCAAGCCGTATATACATCATGTCAACAGTCTGTGTCCCCTCGAAAGTGTGCCAGTCTGTCACATCTGCCCACGCGCCTGCAGATGACAGTTGTCATTTTCTCTCTCCTGCACTTTTTCATCCAATCACAATGGTTAAAAGAGTGTTTTATCTTCCATAATAACCTTCGGTTATTCATTATTCAAAATCACATATTCTTTTCTCTCAAAATCTTCAAATCTTCCAACTTTCATAACTTCATATCTTCATCTTTACCCATCATCAATGGCAGACCAACCACAATCACCACATGTTGAACACCAGCCAGAGGAACAACAACAGCAACAACAACCGGGACAACAACCACAACAGGCACCGGAGGAACAGGTTGTTCAAGGACCACTATTCAATCTCCACCCAGCTCTGGTTAGGGCTACTAATGTACCTGAACACACGACTATTCGCCTATCAAGAGGCAATGCTGCTCATTCACTCTCCATTCCCAAATCAAAAGTCAATATGGGTTATGAAACTCTAATTTACTACATCCGGCAATCCCTTCTGGCTAGAGCTATCACCGGTGTACCTTCACGCCTATATGCTGCCTGCTTGGCACGATTTTGGTATACTGCCACCACTGCCATCACTCCCTAGAATGTTCCATGTATTCGTGGCATGGTAACTGAAACCCTAACTTGCTCCATCACCGTTGAAGCCATCTGCTGTGCTCTTCAATTACCAGATGGACCGTTTGTCGATTCACCAACCAGCGATGTATTCAGAAGGGAGGTGCTAGAAATCATTGGGTTTTCTCAACCAATTGCTCATACACCTTTGAGGAAGCATATGCCACCTCTTTGGTACTACTTCTTTAGGCTGCTGACCCAGTGCATCAGCCAGAAATCAGGAAGTTTTGACTAGTGATCAGATTTTGAGCTTAAAATTTGTCATGGCTTGTTGTTCAACAGGAACATTGATTATGCCGGGGAGATTTATTTGAGGCTAAGGGAGATGGTGCAAGCACCTAAACGAACAGATTTAATCCCCTTTCCAAGGTTTTTAAGCCTAGTTTTTGAAAGTGAGCTGGGTGAAGCTTACCAGCAGATTGCTGATCAATCATATGACCTGCCTCTAAAACAAGGGGGTATGCCAAAAGATGCACCTGCTGCTCCATATACTGGTTTGACACCAGGCATGCTCGAGTATCTTGCTGCTCGGGGTGCAGCTAACCAATCGACTGCCTCTGGTTCTACACCAGCTGAGGGGGAGGATCCTCAGCGTAAGCCAGCTACGTGTAGGAAGCAGCCAGCTACCTCAACAAGAACAGCCACCGTCTCACATACTGGTAAAGCAGTAGTGGTATTAGAATCTAGTGCTCTCTGATAATAAAGAACAGCCCTAGTCTTATATACTGACTACCCAATTCTAGTATTGGAATCCGTTGCTTATCTATTTCCTGGTAACAGGAAAATCCAAATGTGCAAAGGCTGGCTCCAAGCAAACCACAGGGGAGATTTCACCAGTCTCAACTGCTGCTCCTGCAAAGGATGTGGCTATGGAACCTGGTGCGTTTCTAGACCATACAGCAGAAAATTCTAACTTAATTGAAAACATTTTAACTGCTGACTTGAAAAATGAAAGTGGAGTTAAAGGTATAACCATGGCTCCCAAGCTGACTGGTTTTAAAACTAGTGTTAAGAAGAGTAGCAACCCATATTCTTCTAACCAGACACTTCCACATTTTTCTCAAATGGACATAATGCAATATCCTCTGCTGACAGTACAACCAGCAGAGAACATCACTGACCCCCGAAGCAATCTTGAGCTGGCTCCTCATCGTGTTGAATCAGCTCAGGCAACTGCACATCCAATATGTTACTTGGATCATGATAAGAGTCTCACTCCTACATCATTACCAGCCAGAACTCTTACACTATCTGGGTCAACATGTTTTGCCAATGAGTCAGAAGAGTCACAGCTGCACTTACAGACACCTAACTATGTCTTAATCAAAGGGCTGACTAAACCACCAGTCTATCCCCAGAGACCAACAACAGATGCAATTGTTGAGTCATATTTATTTGGTTCTACAGTTGTTAACATAAAATGTTCTTTTGTTTCAGTTCTTAGCAGGGTAGATGAACATGCAGAGGAGGAGCAAGAAAAGGATGTTAATGTTTCTACTAATGAGCTCTCTGCTACTGCTACTGGTGTTGGTGCTACTGATTTGCCTACTGTTGGTGCTGACACTAGTACTGTTATCTCTACTGCTGCTGGCTCTACTGGAGACAATGTGGTTGCTGGTTCCACTGATCTTACTGTTAATGAGGAGGTAGCTACTGCTGATATATCTGCTACTCCTCTTACTGTCTCTGGTATCGCTGCTTCAACCACTGATTCTGAAGTGGTTGATGAGATGATAATGGAACCTCCTCCGGTACTTGAAAAGGTTATTGATAACATTGTTAAGGAGGTTCTCGATATTGATGCTGCTACCACTCCCACTGTTACTACAATTGCTGCTCCTACTGTTATTTCGGATGTTTCTGATCTTCAATCGAGATAATTTATTACTGTGGATTCCGCTGGTAATCTACAGGTTTCTGATTCAACACCGGATACTTTCTTTCAAGGTGCTGCAGATGCTGCTTCTTCACCTACTGCACAGTTACCTACTGCTGCTACTGGTTCTACGGGACCCTTTATGGATGCTGGTATCTCTGCTACTGCCACTACTGACTCATCTCAGGCTACTGCTTCTGCTGAGCAGCAGCAATATGTGTGCCAGGTACCAGATCCTGATGACGTTGTACCTAACTTCATCTATAGGGGAGCCTCCATCACTCCCAGAGTTGCCTTGCTGGTGGATCAGCTGACTATTGATCCCCAAAGTGCTCTGGTGTCAGCAAGTAAACTACCTAGGGAAGAGCTGACTGAAATGCTGTCTCAGCTTGATCGACCAGTAAGAGAAGAGGTATATGAGAGGCTGGCTACTTTAGAACAGATCAACGAGCAGCCACACTATCACTATTTTGGTATGGCTCCAGCTGCTTCTCTATGGCCTGGTACATGGAGGCCTCTCAAGTTCATCAGAGATCCCACTACTGGTAAGCTTATCATGCAACAACTTCCTGATTTGCCAGTACCTTCTGATTCATCAGCTTCTTCCTCATCATCTTCTTCATCTGATGGTGATGCTGATAAAGGTACTGATAAGGAAGAGCCAGTCATTCATGATAATGTGACTGGCTCCAATGATAAACCAGTGGATCTCACTGATGATGCTGATAATGATGCTGACAAGGATACCAGTGGTTCTAAACCTTCGGGTGAAGGTAAAAATGATGGTGATCATGGTGATGAGTCAGACTCTGACCTTCCACCTCCACCACCCCACGGAGGTACTCCTGTGTTAGCTGCTAGTGATCGCCCCTCAACCAGCTATACTAAGTTTAATGCTGATGAGGTGGCTGCCATCTCCACTTTGGCTGTCTATAAGACATTACCTAAAGTCACACTGGATCTACAGAACACCATTTGATCTGCTATTGTTGAAAGAGTGTCTGAAGCTGTACGCACAGCTGGGGAGGTTACCACTTCTTCTATTGAGAACAAGCTCAAACAAGTGTGTGCCTTTGTAGATCTAGCTGTGGAAGCCATTGTCAAACAACATGAAGAGGAGGAGGATTTAAAGAAGTAAATAATCTCTCACAATGAGTATGCTGAGGATATTGCCCGTCTTCAAGCTGATTTGGATGCTGCTAATCACAGAATTCGTTTCCTTAATAAAGAAAACAGGGTGTTAGAAGAGAGATTGGATTCGCAGGAACAGCAAATGGCTACTATGATTCCTGCCTCAGCTTATGTTCAAATGGTGGAGGTAATGCAACGCATGAATGATCTTCAAGCTGGTGTTAGGGATGATGTCCAAAACATGGCCGTGGGTGTTGCTAGAAATGAAGTTCGTACTTCCAACCTCTACCTAAGATAATATGGCGTAGATCCTGGTGCCCATCTTTCTCCTGCTGATGCTGACTGGAACGATTTTGCTTTCTCTGTTCCTCAGTCAGATAGTGACCTTGATGCACAGGTCTCCCCTGCTCACCCTTCTGCCCCTGCTAATGACAAAAAGGGGGAGAAGAAGTCTAGAAAAAAGTCCAAAAAGAGAAAACAATCTGAGGGGGAGCATGAGCATGAAAAGGCTCCTAAATAGCAGAGGAGAGATGATGATGATGGTGGTGATGGTACTGGCACTAAGCCCAGCAACGCTCATATTGAAGCTGGTGTACAGGCAGCTGGTGAATCTCAACTCAGTGTGTCTACCACATCAGTGGATGATATTGGTTCTGGCAGTAAGCCCAGTGACGTTTCTGAATTGGCTATTGCTGAATCTTTTGCTGTCTCTCAAACCATTGAACATAAATTGAAAATAAAAATGGAGAGACATCAGAAGAGACAGCAGGAATTAGATGCTGCTTTCAACGCTAAGTTTGAGGCCTATGTTGCTCTAAAAAGACTTAAAATGGAGCGTAGGCGAACCTTCACTCCTAATAAGCGTGTAATTGATGATGATCTGATCAGCATTGAAGAATATAAAAGGGCTACACTGAAAAGAAATGCTAAGTTCATGATCAAGTATGATAAAAAGAAAGCCAAGCTGTATGCTGAGCGAGCAGATAGAATAAAGAAGATGACTCCTGAAGAGATAAAAGACTATTTAGCTTCTACTAGGTCAGGAGGAGTTAGAGCAGATGTATTTATGAAATGGCTGGATGCAATGTTAGAAACCAGCTCATCTTCTCGACCAGTATCGTCTACTCAGCCAGCTAACAACAACAGCCAGCATATGTTGATATTCAGGGGGAGCATCTTGCTATTGTTCCCTATCTGCCACCATAAGAACCAGTATCAACACAAGAACCATCAGCTGAACCCATGCCAATTGACAAACAAAGGGTGAAATCTGCTCCTAGGGACAACCAGCCCCTAAGGAAAGGACCCCTATTTGAGGCAGCTGATGAAGATACTGAGGCAGTTGTGCCAGCTGATACTAATTAGTTAGCTGGTACTGAAGACACAGCAAGGAGTGCTGTGAATGAAGACCCAGCCAGTAGTGTGTTGCTGGGTGAAACAAGTGTTGAAGACCCAGGAAAGGTGGATGTGCTAGGTGATAATCAAGATGATGATACAGTTAATCCTGCTGACTTTACAGTCTGGGGTAGTGGAGATCACTTATTTGTTCAATCACCTATTTCTCCCCGGACCCTCACTTATTTTAACAGAACACAGGATAATCGTGTTAATCAGTTTCCAGTGAGTTCATCTGGCATAGGTGAATCAATCATGTATCCTCCATCTTCCCCAAAACGTCATGGTAAACACAAACTTGGGAAGATGATTCAGTTGCCCGTGGTGAGCCAGACTTATTTAAAATGAATCCAGATGAAAGAGATGCTTACAGGTTGGAGATCACTGTACCAGAATTGCTTGAGCAAAGACAAGCGACTATTAATGAAAGGATACGCCAAGTTAGATTGCTGCATCATCCTTTTGATCAGCCACTCTACATCACTGCCTTGACTTATGGTAATGAAATTGGTGTATACTTAAACAACAGTGGTCAAAGGCTCTCTACTGATGAGGAGGAAGCTCAATTTCAAGAGGCTCGCCAGCTGGGTATGGATCTAAGGGAGTATCATGCTACCCTTAGAACAGAAGAGGGTAGAAAGATGATTGAAACAGCAAAGTCCCTGAAAATTACTACCGATGTTTATCTGTTGGGCTTACAAGCTGAAATGCAGAGAAGGGAGGCTGCTGATGCTGAATTCACTGAGAGGGTAAGGCTTCAGGAAATAGAAGACAAATTGGCTGCTGATAGAAAGCTAGAGGCTGAGTCCCTCAAATTAGAAGCTGTTGAGAAAGCACCTGCTATTGCTCCTATAGAAACTGCTCGAACCATAGAACTATCTTATCATTATTATAGGAGCAGGTATGGTGATGTGATGAACAGAAGATCAAATCCCAGCAAGATCATCAAGGTGCACAGAGGCTCAAAAAGAGCTTTCAATGTTAGCAGGGAGAATAATGTTCAAGAAAGGATAAATTATGATGAGTTACGATCCTTAGGATTCAGTAAATGGATGGAGATATTGGAGTATTTCATTGGTAAAGCTGAAAGTGGTATTAAAAAGTCATTGAAGCCAGAACTCCAAGATCTCTTCAACAAAGCTACAAAATTTGGGAATGAACCAGTGGTAAACGTAGAAGAAGTACTTTCTCAAAAACCTAAAGGAAAGAAATCTACTGGTGAAGGCCCACAAAGAAGAGATCGCATCATTCTACCTCCTCATATTCCTGTATTTGATCCTGCTAATATACCTATCCCATTTCCTGAAGCCTAGAGAATCAAACAAGAGGAGCTATCTGAAGAGGAATTAGATAAAGATAAAGATATATAGCCCTCTAGTGCTTAAATTGTATCTTTTGTTTATTTCATTTTTCATTATGATGTTCTTGTAATTACTGTATACACTCTGTTGTAATAAAAGTGAAATGAGTTTATCTTCAAAATCATATCAAATTATAAGATATGGATAACTCAGCAAAAGATCCCAAAAACAAACTTAAAAAGGGACAAATTTACTGCCTATTTTTCATTAGGTCCCTCGGTGCTGGATTTAGTGTTTTCTCTATATGTCATAGGTTTTGTCATCATCAAATAGGGGGAGATTGTTGAGTCCCCAAAATAATTAAGGATTTAATTATGACAAAACTGTAATTTATTTGCACTAAAATGTTATGTGTAGCCAGCACAAGTTTGTTTATGTATAGACAGCATATATTGCTGTATCGGATGTTTGGTTTGCTGCTCAGTCTACCAGCACAAGGTAGACAGTGTTCTTCAATCAGCACAGGATGTGTACTCAGCAATTCAAGAATATCAAGTGTCTTAGCAATGAAGAACCAGCACAGCTGGAATGCAGCTTACTACACAAGACAGCTATGCTCCATTATAAGCATAGTAGTTTCCCGAGTAGTCTACATCAATTGTAGTATTCAACAGAAGTCAAAGACAAAGTTAAATAGAAAAGGACACGCGTCAGTGGCTGACAAGTGACCTTACAAGACCACATGGGAATGCAGAAGTTTAACGCATGTGCAGACATGGGTTATACTTTGTCAACACCTAGGGAACACAACATTCTATTTGTTTAATAAAATAGTGGTGCCAAATCGAATTGGGGTGTTCCTGCAAATAGCTACCAAAGAGGAAAGAGGAGAGCATGCTCTCTGATGCAGCTGTCCCCACAAGTACAGACATCCTATGTACCAGTGGACAATAGAACCATTACACGGTTAATAGGACTACTATAAATTGTTGTATCCACTATTGTAACAACTAGTGGTGTGGGTTTATTTATTTAGAGTCAAAAACGTGTAATAGCTTTTAGTTTACCTCTTAGCTATATTCTAGGTAATCTGTATCAACCAACTATCATTCCGCCAAGGATAGTTGTAATTCTTTGTGATTCAATCAATAAAGAATAACCGTTGAAAATTACCTGTGACTCTATTTAATCTTCATGTCTGAATACTAATCGTGTTTAACTATTAAGTTAATTAAAAGAAATTATATTCACCCCCCTCTACAATACTCATGTTGTTATCAAGGGACTAACACTACCCGTTAAAGAAATTTCATCCCCGAAACTTGATCGAGATCGTCATGGCTAACAGTAAGAATGTTTTCCCGAAGAATATGAGTTGATAAATAGAGTTTTATTACCGTTGAGTAATATGGATAAGATAATTCGATTACTCGAAGCGTATGAGTGAAACTATCACAAAAGACTGATATGAATAAATGCAGGTTTGTTTTAATCGGTGATATAGTCACAGTTGATTTTCGGAATTCAAGGAATTTAGAGGAAATCTTCATAATAAGATTTGGTTCTTCAATAATTAAGGAAATTAAGATCTCTTTAACTAAATGCAAACATCTGTCTTGATTGCTCTGTCTGATTTTTCACTATAAATTCACCCTCTTCATTTCCTTTATATTTTGGAGTTTCATCCTTTTGTTTTTCTCTTCCTGACTTTAAGTCAAGCGAATAATGATCCAGAATTCGTAGGTATGAAGTTTCGAATGAACGTGACTAATGTTCTAAGGGAGAATTTGTAATAGCACAATCTTAATTGGTTTAAATTACCAGACTTCAAAAGAAAAGATAGAATTATCAAGAAATTAAGTTCTTGATATGTTTTTATATTAGATAGAATGTAAGAGTCGTGTAACATGGCACATGATGATGTTATGATCTGTGAATCATCACGTTCCATTAGAAACTCAGCATGACTTACTGTAATATAATCACATTGATCAAGTGTCATTATATTATACTAACTCATACTTCAGTTCCCAACACTTCTTCTAAAACATTCATATTTTAAGTTTGAATTTTTCAGAATTTGGAAACTAAAACAGTTTCCTTTCTGATGTAACACTAATATCGTGAAGAGATAAATGATTTCAGATAAGAATAGTTATGAAAATATCTTCAGAAATATCGAGGATATTTATAATGAAGGATATGATGATATCTTAGAATTTCTAATATCAAAGGATGATGAGGAAGATTTGTCCGCAAAGGTTTAGAGTCAGGAGCAAGGTATTCGTTAATAACTTCAGCAGACACTGAATTATTTGGATTTTTTTTGAAGGCAGGTTTAGTCTTTGTGATTTGTCCACAGCCTCCCTCATGGTTTGCTCAATCCGTTTTCCAGTTCCAACTTTTTTGAGCTTTGCCAACATACTATTCTTTATCATCAAAATTCCGACGGTTAAGGTCGTTTACGGTTGTCTACAGTTTCTGCTGCTTCAGTCAGCTTTTTCAAAATTTGGAGCATTGATTCGTGGACTGGGTGCTATTCAGAATTTCGAAATGGAAGATCATAATTCTAAGAGATAAATGTTATATGTATACATATAACTGTTGATGCAGAAATGCTGTGAGATTCAAAATACTGATTGCGGATTCTTAGTAATTGGTAAGGCAATTCTTGTTACCATATGTGGATGAGCATTTGATAGGGTTTCAATGAATATGTATAGTGATTTGTCGGAGAGACTTACACCAGATAATACTGATGTTGCTGGTACGTTTACTGCTAATATGGTGGAACATAAAAGGTTCTCCGGTAATGATGACGAAAGGAAAATTTATATATCAAGGTTATAATAAGGATAATCCGAATGAAAGTCGAAGTTGATTTGCTGAAGCTGTGACAAAATTTGCTACTTTGAAAGGGTTACCAAGTTATTTTGGGTAGTAATAATGCTTACAGGATCGGATACGGATTCGTGTTAAGCTTTTACTTAGTTTCCGAGGGTTTTCTAGGTGCATGATTATTGCTTAAATCTTTCTTCTCGTAGATGAAATGCGGTTGGTTCATCCTCTCGATTGAGGTGTTTTCAAGAATCATGAAAGGTTTGAACGCAGATTGTAATCATCAAGATACAAATGAGGGTTAAGATGAAATCAAGT
Organism: Rutidosis leptorrhynchoides; assembly: GCF_046630445.1. NCBI lineage: Eukaryota > Viridiplantae > Streptophyta > Magnoliopsida > Asterales > Asteraceae > Rutidosis > Rutidosis leptorrhynchoides. The sequence goes on along the minus strand of NC_092334.1, from coordinate 584,487,442 downwards.
GGCAAACTTAAAGAAATGTTTAGTTTCATATGTTATAATCAATATTTTAATTCATTTTTATTTGTCCAATGTTATTAGTCCACAGTTAGTAGTCCACAATTAGTAGTTCAACAATACATATATAGTTTAATATATAATATTCAAATTAATTAATACGTGTCGTGACCCATAATATACATGTCTCAGACTCGATCACAACTCAAGGTATATATATTATTTAGAATCAACTTCAACCCTGTATAGCGAACTCGAGCATTACAGCATATAGAGTGTCTATGGTTATTCCAAATAATATATATAGATGATGTTGATATGACATGTCAAAACATTATATACGTGTCCCGATATTTAAAGTGCGTAAAATAAATAACAGAAATTAAATGACGATAAATAAAATTGCGAGAATTAAAATTGTGATAATTAAAATGCGATAAATAAATTGCGATAAATAAATTGCGATAAATAAAAGGTAATACGGAATTAACAGTTAGCTAGGAACAGTTAGCTAGGATTTTGTTAGCGTGGATTCTTAACAAAATTTCTCATAGTTAATTTGTTTATTTCTAACAAATTTTATTTTGTCCAATGTTTTCTTCATTATGCCAATTGTTGGATTCTGATAGATCAAAATCTAAATATGAAATTGAATGAAAATGGTTATTCTACGGTGAACGGATACATATATCGGTGGATGTAAGTAGAATAGTAAATGACTGTTGAATCAGATTCGAAGAATGTACAGTGTAACTTATTAATGTGAAATCTAAATATTCCTCGGGTATCACCTACCCGTTAAAATATTTTCACCATTAACAGTTTGTACAAAAGAATTTTTAATTATAATCTTTATGAAAATATACATACATATATATTTTCTTCAGATGTAATCATGGATTTAATGAGTTAATATGATATTAATCTCATTTGCTTTTCGGTTTGAACTAGATTAAATAATCTCTAAGACTTTAGAGATTACATAATCGCCACCTAATAGTTCTCCAATGAAGTTATGAATCAATACTTCATCGTTGATTTTTATTAGTACTCCTTGGTATCTATGGTGCGTATGACGTTGATGCTCGTGGGACAGATTGTGAAGTTGTGGTTTGCGGTGCATATGTGGTTGTTGATGGTACAGGTATTGATGTTGGTGCCGGTGATGTTGTTGAAGCTGGTACGTTTTACACCATATTTTCCAAATTGATACTCGAGCGCAAAGTTCGTTGACTTCTTCTATTATTCTGGGATGATTGTCGGTCGGAACGAGCGGATGAATAAGGTTTATAATTTTAGATTGAATATAATTGTGGCGAGATATTCGGGAAATGAGGGTGAAAATGGTGTTTTGGACTGGTTCGCCGGTAAGTGCTTCAGGTTCTTCGTCAAGAGGTGAATTCGGTTGGTGGAAAGAATCACCTTCTTCACGTCTCCATTGATTCAGTCGACTACGAACTCATCCCCAATTCAACCATAATTGATGATGGCTAATTGGTTGATCCATTCCCGTTACACTGCTTTCGGAGTTCGAGTGGAAATCCATATCGGAATAGCTGTCAGAATTCGAGGAATTTGGACTAGTTGCGAGTTCCGTCTTATACGGTTAGATAAAGGATTTTCGATAGGAAATAATTTTCGGCTATCGGATGATATTCTAATTGCATAGAATATCTATATATATAGAACAAAAGTCTTCGTAGATTATGAAGGAATTTATGGAATATGTTAGGCAAAGTTTTACAGTAACAGATACGCTAAAATATGAATTAGCAGATACGCTAAGATATGAATTTTGTCTATACACTATTTATGCAATCAATGCAATAAGATGTGTCTAGGCTAAGAATGATAAGCAGGTACTTTCCTAAGGATGATAAGTAGGTAATTTTCGACACGAAATGATAGCCAAAACTTTTGACATGCAGACACGGTCGAAGTCCAGACTCACTAATGCATCTAAGCAACTATCAGTTAGACACACTAATGCAAGACCTGGTTCGCTAAGACCACCGCTCTGATACCAACTTTAACGACCCGTCCTAATCCATCTGGACGAATACATTACATTTGGTTACATCGCTAGGTATTTAACCTCTATATGATACATTTTACAAACATTGCATTCGTTTTTAAAAGACAAACTTTCATTTCAATGAAAGTTGACGGCATGCATACCATTTCATAATACATCCAACTATAATTGACTTAATAATAATCTTGATGAACTCAACAACTCGAATGCAACGTCTTTTGAAATATGTCATGAATGACTCCAAGTAATATCTCTAAAATGAGCAAATGCACAACGGAAGATTTCTTTCATACCTGAGAATAAACATGCTTTAAAGTGTCAACCAAAAGGTTGGTGAGTTCGTAAGTTTATCGTAAACAATAAAATTCATCATTTTGATAGACCACAAGATTCAAATACAGTACTCCTATCTCGTGTACGAAACCATTTTTCATAATGCTTAGCAGAGTAGGTTCGTATCCTTTTCTCCCCCGTAGGTTGCCTCACGATTTTTAAATAATCGTGCACATATCTCGTGCACAAAACTAATACACATAACCTGTGTATAAAAATCATTCTCTCTATACATAACATTCATTTCGATTTCATTGCTCAACATGGTAACCGACTTTAACATATAATGCGCATCAATAATATCCCCAAAATAGAACATCTCGTCTGTATAATATATAAACTTCGAAGTACTTAACACCACGCCCACTAGCTTTTCCGTCTAGTAAACATTCTGGGTGGGGGTGTTAAACCCGGTAGCTACCTTTAGGATTCGCGTGAATTAGGGGCATACCCGATTCTAATTCTTAGGTTACCAAGCAATAATAATCAGGGGAAAATATATTCATCAATTGGTGACAATTATCATGTCCACCTAATTCAATAATAATCAACAGAACTTCTGTCTTTATAATAATTCATTCGAGGAATGTTTTACTTGTGTCTATCTCGTCAAACATTTATAAAAGCATTTCATGTATTCTCAGTTCAAAATATATTTCAAAAGTATTTAATAAAGCAGTTATAAAAAAGCGCATGTATTCTCAGTCCCAAAAATGTAAAGAGTAAAAGGGAATCAAATGAACTCACAATACAATATTTTGTAGTAAAAATATTCATACGACGGAACTGAACAATGCAAGGTTGGCCTCGGATCCACGAACCTATATCATTTATATATATATATATATATATATATATATATATATATATATATATTAAAACATATACTTGTAGTCGAACAAATATATATTATTATCAGTGATATAATTTTTATATTAATAACTTATATATTTCATTATTTGATTAAATATATTCATTTTAATAAATAAGATGTTAATATAGTTTAATTACATATATTAAATATGTTTTTATATAAAATGACAATTTTACAATACTTATAATACTAATACTAATGATACTACTAATAATATTATTAATGAATATACTAATTTTTAATAAATTGATAGATTTAAAATAATGATACTTTTAGTATTTCTGATAACAATAATAATATTAATAGTTATAATAGCTATAAAAATAACCATTTCACTACTAATGATAATAATTTTAATAATAGTTCATTTATAATGATACTCATAATAATAATGATAATGTTAAAAAAACACTTATATTAATACTAATACTAATAATCATAAAATGATCCTAATACTAATATTAATGGAAATAATAATAAAGTATATTATTTTCATACTAATAATGATAATAATAATCATAATCTTAATGATAATAGTAATTATAATTGTATTTATAATTATGACAATAATAAAAGGTAACTAATACTTATCAGTAACACTAATAATAGTAATAACTATAATACTTAGTAATAATACCAATAATTAATAATACATTCATAATAATAATAACAATAATAATAATAATAAAATTGATAATAAAAATAATAATACTAATAAAAATGAGACTACCTTCAAGAAATAAGCCTTTAAAAAAAAATACTACCTCGTACCGGGCTCGAACCATCGACCTCTCGCTAAACCGACACCTCCTCTAACCAACCATCCATTCATACCCTTCTGATTAAAACTCATTTTTTTTTTTAACTTTAAATAACGATTCTCTTTATGTTTCCTATTCTTCTTCTTCTTCATTTAAAATCGACCAGTTGTAATACCCAACTATAACACAAATTGATTTTTATCTTGGTTTAGGAACTTCAATGATATGGCTACGATCTACTTCATGGGATTTGGGATAAAAAAATAAAATGAATAAAAAAGAAAAAAAAACAGCAGCAGTCGTAATGAAGAACAAAGAACTCAAAATGCGTTTTTAAAATATAGACACTTTTGGGTTATAATTATAACATGAAATAGGTATCAAATTGTTTAAAGAAACTTATGAAATCAGTAATTGGACTTGAATCAAAACAGGTATCTCGAATTTGATTGAAGAACTTTCGGTTGACTTTTTAAACCAAAACTTTGACTCGAAAATTAGAATTCAATTTAAAGAATTGGGGGTTCAAACTTTGCATAAAGTTTTAATAGAGTAATCCTAACACTTCTGCATTTTTAGTTTTTGGAAAATGAATCGAATTCGAGGTAATGATTAAAAGCTCTCACGAACAGGGTGTTTGGTTTGTTTATTTTTCTTTTTCTGTTTTTCTTCATGAATCAGAGTAGGAAATATATATAATGTGCTTGTGAACGAGTACTACAGCAATAAGATTCGTTCGTTATTGTTTTCTAGCTAAGATTAGTCGACAGGAAAATTGTGAGCAGAAGATTAGATAAATAAAAAAAATAATACTGATAAAGATGATTGGGATATCTTAACAGATTCATATAATTGATAATAGTTATGGATTATTCGAATGATTTAAATACAATTCCTGAGACAATCGATTGATATGTAGGGTAAGTAGAAGAAAGAAATAAAATTTGATAGTGAGGTTTACAGATTACTTGTATTTATTCTGCTTTTATAATTTATATTTACTATTAATATTAATAAATATCTTAATCTTAATAATAATAATAATAATATTTGTTAATACTAATAATAATAATTATCTTAATTTTAATAATAATATTGATAATAATAATTATTATTCTTAATAATAATGTTAATAATGATATTAATAATAAATATATTAAAGATAATAATAATATTATCAATGATAATTATCATAATAATACTAATTATATTAGTATTGATAATAATATTACTAATAATAATATTTATATATATCAAATTTTTATATCTATATATTATATTTTTAAAATAAGAATATTAATAGCACTAGTATTGATATTAATATTAAAAGTAATAACAATATTATTATAGTAACTATATTTAATATATTAGTATTTACATATTATAGATTAGGTAATATAATTATATAATATATTATAAAATAATATCTAACAATAATATAAATCATTATAATTTTTCTACTAGTTATAATAATAATGATATTAACAATGATATTAGTAATAATGTAACAAATCAATTGTATCAAATTTCATATATATATATATATATATATATATATATATATATATATATATATATATATATATATATATATATATATATATATATATATATATATATATATATATATATATATATTATTAATAACACTGATATTAATATTAATGTTACTATTTATAATGATAATGAAAGTAATAATCTTAATATAATAACTATATTTTAACTTATATTAATTTAATAATATACATAAATAGAAATCATACATATTTATATATATAGATTCCTTTTAAATTACACTTAATTATTTTGTATCCCATTTTACATATTTAATTATAATATTATTGTAAATTTAGTAGTTAAATATGGATGGTAATTAGTCAAATATGGATAGTAAAATTTGTACTATATATATGTGCATAATGTAAGTTACAAAAACACACATATACATTAAATACATCACACCTCTTCAACCTCTTTCTCTCCTATATCTTCTACAACACATCTCTCTTTTATTGGTTCAATATATTGAACCAGACCACTAAATGTAGTTATAAGCCTACTGAAATATAACACATTATCAGCACGAAGTGCTCCGTATAATCAAGGTTTATCTAAGCAAGCACACGTCACTAATCAAGGTAAGAAATTATCTAACTTTTATTAACTTCACTAACATTTATATTTATGTTATTTAAGTTATATATGGTCGGTTATACCGCCTGAATTATATTTCTGTAATCTAACTTTTATTAACTTCACTAACATTTATATTTATGTTATTTAAGTTATATATGGTCGGTTATACCGCCTGAATTATATTTCTGTAATCTAACTTTTATTAACTTCACTAACATTTATATTTATGTTATTTAAGTTATATATGGTCGGTTATACCGCCTGAATTATATTTTCTGTAATCTAACTCTTATTAACTTCACTAACATTTATATTTATGTTAATAAGACCTCATGATTGTACGCAACACGTCATTTGACAACACGGTACTTTATGTACGCAACACGTCATTTGACAACACGGTATCATGGGTCGAGATTAATTCTGATCAATACGAATACGATGGGGTCTTTATATGTTATCTAACATTTATGATTACTTATGCAATTAATCATTATTTATTTCATGCATACTAATGTTTATTCTTAAAGGTAAATCTTAAAAGTTAAAATAAGAAAAAATAGTTTGTATTTTTATTAAAAGTAAATCTTAAAAGTTAAAATAAGAAAAAGTAGTTTGTATTTTTATTAAAAGTAAATGTTAAAAGTTAAAATAAGAAAAAGTAGTTTGTATTTTTATTAAAAGTAAATCTTAAAAGTTAAAATAAGAAAAAGTAGTTTGTATTTTTATTAAAATTAAATCTTAAAAGTTAAAATAAGAAAAGTAGTTTGTATTTTTATTAAAAGTAAATCTTAAAAGTTAAAATAAGAAAAAGTAGTTTGTATTTTTATTAAAAGTAAATCTTAAAAGTTCAAATAAGAAAAAAAAAATCTTGTCCTTTATATTACTCATACGCGTTTTGATATAGTGACTTTATTCGTTAACGTCAACTAACGACGTTACAACGGTCATATATACATAACGGTTGTTAACGTCAACTGACGACGTTACAACAACTATATTTTTCAAATATAAAATAAACATCTCCGTTTTCACATTTTCACAAATCAATCTTCATTTTTCAGATTACTACTCTCAAAAAGTTTTTGTATAAATGATTCACACAAGGATGATCTTTCCTATTGTATTGGTCATATTAACTATCATCATTGTTGCTAATATACTACCGGGTGAACCTATATTCTATCCTGCCCTTGTGGTTTTATTATTTGTAATCATACCATTATTCTGTTGTTTGCTAATTATGAATTTAAAATGATTCTAATTTCATTTTATTATTTGTCTTTGAATAGAAGTTGATTATGATTATGATTTATGTTATTCATCTTTTTGATAATAGAAAATGTCGAATTTGAAAAGGCTTAAATTTGCTCATTTAGAACAAGTGGGAACAACTACTTAACATGGGTTATGAATGTAGAAAAATATCTCGAATCAAACAGTATTTTAGAAACCCTGAATGAAAATAACAATTATTCCGAACAAAAGAAAGCAATAGTAAGTATTTTTCTTAGCAAACATATTGACGAGTCCTTAGAATCTACATATTATATGATCGAAAATCCAAGTGTATTATGGAAAATACTCAAAGATAGATACGATATTAATTATCAAAAAAAAAAAAATAATAATAATAACGGTGATCCATGAAAGAATAAAATTAAAGATATTAGTAGACGCTCTTATAAGAATTTCGGAGATTCTTATTAATGATCTGGTAACGTGGATCATCAGTCTAGTATTTCTTGAATACATGAACATCTTGTTTAGCTCTACAAATAAGTCCCAAAAGAAAAGAAAACGAGAGTGAATCTGTTGACAAATCTTGATTAAATTAACCCTGAGCTACCTTGAGACTTGAATGGTTTGAATTTTCTAAGATGCCTAGTTTTTAGACCATAAATAAATGGTTTTAGACCATAACGCATATGTTTTATTAAGTGTTATCTTTTATGTACTTCAGATTATAACTTGCTTGCAGGTAATATAATTTGATTATCTTGCTGAAATATAACTTATTATTTGCTTATCTTATTTGAAGTTTTAGTATGAATCCTGCTGAAATACAACATCAATTAAATGGTAAAGACCTATGTATTGCAGATAGTAGTAACATACACACTATGATCAAATCTAAGAAATATTTCATTGATTTAAATCAAATGAAGGAATTATAAATACTATATCAGCTCTTGCAAACTTGATATAAGGAACGAAAAAGGCAAAATTTTATATTACCAAATGGTACGAATTTTTTGGTAAACAATGTCTTGTTTTCTCCCAAATCAAAGAGAAATTTGTTAAGTTTCTCTGATATATATATCATAATGGATATGATTATCAGTCAATGATAATCGAAAATGAGAAATATCTATGTAGCACCGAAAAGCGCATATGATAAAAAGCGCATATGATGAAAAGCGCAGCGCATAGGATTAAAAGCGCATATGATAAAAAGCGCATATGATGAAAAGCGCAGCGCATATGATTAAAAGCGCATATGATAAAAAACGCATATGATGAAAAGCGCAGCGCATATAATTAAAAGCGCATATAATGAAAAGTGCATATGACGAAAAGCGCATCACATATGATTAAAAGCGCATATGGTGAAAATGATATATGATGAAAAGCACATATGGTGATTAATGAAAATCACATATAGTGATTAATGAAAAGCACATATAGTGATTAACGAAAAACACATATGGTGATTAATGAAAAGCACATATGGCGATTAATGAAAAGTACATTGAGAAATAATCACCAATGTTTCTTGAAAGAATTCAAGGGTATATATATGGACCAATTCATCCATCATGTGGACCATTTTTCTAATAGACGCATCTAACGCATGGTCTCATGTTTGTGTGTTATCAAGCCGTAATATGGCATTTGCAAAGTTTCTTACACAAATTATTAAATTAAGAACACATTATTCTGATTACACCATTAAAAGGATGAGACTTGATAATGCTGGTGAGTTAACATCTCAAGCTTTTAATGATTATTATATGTCTACAAGGATTGTTGTTGAACATCCAGTTGCTCATGTGCATACACAAAATTGGTTTAACTGAATCAATAGATAAACGCTTACAGCTAATAACAAGACAATTAGAAATGAGTACAAAACTCTCAATATTTATATGAGGACATGTAAATTTACATGATGTGACATTAATTCGCATTAAATCAAGTGCAAGTTATAAATATTCTCCATTACCAACTTAATTTTGGTGGAGACCGAATATTTTCCATCTTAGAACATTTGGTTGTGCAGTGTATTTTTAATTGAACAATCACAACAAATGGTTCCTCAAAGAAGGATTGAAATATATGTTAGATATGAAACATCTTCAATCATAAGATATATTGAACCCATGACGGGTGATGTTTTTACAGCAAGTTTTGTCGATTGTCACTTTAATGAAACATTGTTCCCTATATTAGGGGGAGAAATGAAATACAAATAAAATGATGTTTCATGGTGTGAACATCAATTAAGGAATATTGATCATCGCACAAAAGAATGCGAAAAGAAAGTTCAAATATAATGCATATGCAAGAACTTGCAAATTAATTACTTTATGCATTTAAAGATACAAAAAATAAGTGACTAAATCATATATACCAGCAGTAAATGCTTCAGCTAGAATTGAAATTACAAAAGCTGGCAATAATGTCACTTATGAGTCTTTGCTACGGCAGAAACGTGGGAGACCAATTGGTTCTAAAGATAAAAATGCTCGAAAAAGAAAATCAGCTAATAATGAGGTAAAAGAAAGTGTTCAAGAAGAACCACAAATCAATACTCCTTCTGCAGAGGATATTGATAAATGTAAATACATAAATTGCAATAAATTATGCAATATTATGAAACTGAAATGAAATGAAAAATCTTGATGAGATATTTTCATATAATGTTACAATGACATCATGAATAAAGATGATGATCTGGAACCAAAATCTGTCATTGAATATCAAAATAGACGTGATTGAACTCAACGGAAAGGAGCAATACGAGCTGAATTAGAATCGCTCAATAAAAGAAAAGTTTTTGGATCAATCGTTATCACTTTTAAAGATGTGAAACAATGGGATACAAATGAATTTTTATCCGAAAAGAAATGTGCAAATGAAGTTACAAGGCAAAACTTGACTTGTAACTCAAGATTTCCCACAAAGACCAGAAATGAATTAGGAGAAAAACTTATCCTTCTATAATGAATACAATTACTTATTAGATACTTAATCAACCTGGTAGTTATTTAAATGCATCTCATGGATGTTGTTACTACTTATCTGTATGGATCACTTAATAATGATATATATATATGAATATACCTGGAGGGTTAAGGTATCATAAGCATCTAATGCAAAACCCAATGGAATATATTCCATTAAATCACAAAGATTTCTAAATGGGTTTATACAATTGGGACGTATGTGGTATAATTGATTAAATTACTACTTGATAAGAAAAGGGTATACATATAAACTTATTTGCACGTGTGTTTTATAAAAACAATGTTCGAATATGTGATCATAGCTGTTTATATCAATTATCTTAAATAAAGAAATCTATGAAGCCATTCAACTTCTAAAGAAAGATTTTAAAATAAAAAAAAAAATCAAGTATTACGTTGATTTACATATTGAGCATATAACTAATGACTTACTTATACATCAAACAACTTATACTGAAAAGATTTTAAAATATTTTAATATGGACAAGACAAAAACCATTAAGTACTTATATGGTTGTTAGATCTTAATATTGATACTAATCCATTTCATCCTCTAGAAGATCATGAAGATCTTCTTGGTTCAGAAGTTCCATATTTTAGTGCAATTGAGGCTCTTATGTATCTTACAAATTATACAAGATCTGACATTTCTTTTGCAGTTAATTTGTTGACAAGGTTCAGCTCAGCCCCTACCAAAAGACATTGGAATGGGATCAAACAAATAGTTTGAAACCTTCGGGGAACTACTGATTTATAATTATTTTATTCTAACAACTCGAAACAAGATTTGTTTGGTTATACAGATGCAGATTATTTATCTGATCTACATAAAGCTAAATCTCAAACTGGATATGTATTCCTAAATGGAGGCACCGCAATATCATGACGTTCTCAAAACAAACACTTGTTGCAACATCATCAAATCATGCTGAAGTGATTGCATTACATGAAGCTACTCGGAAATGATTGTAGTTAAGATCAATGATACAAATCATTATTGATTCTTGTGGACTAGAACGCTATAAAAGCCCAACAACTATCTATGAAGATAATACATCTTACATAGTACAAATGAAAGAAGAGTATCAAAAATGACAGAACAAAACATAAATGCTGACGAGGCGCTAAAGCTATAAACGGTCTTAACGGTAATAAGTTTGATGGAAAAGAATGGTATATTGGTAAGGCTCAGAAAAAGACTGAAAGGGAATAGGAATTGAAACAACAGTTTGAGCAAACCATGAAGGAGACTGTAGACAAATCACATGGGTCAAACTTGTACATAAAAGATTTAGATGATACAGTTTCAGATGAAAACCTCAGATTCTTCTCATATACTCAAGATCTCGTAAAAGACAACCAGATTAAAATGAGATACGTTCAATCAACAACTCTGCTGATCTTTGTCCCAAAGCACTGCCAATCGCTGTTTTCAAAACATACGTTCACAATATTGGCATGAGGCAAGTTCAAAAGATGTGACGACTCAGCGTTGTCTACTTGAGGGGGAGTCAACTCTATGCTGCACTCTTTTTCCCTTAGCTAAAGTTTTATCCCACTGGGTTTTCTTTAGTAAGGTTTTTAACGAGGCAGTATTAATTGCTCTTTAAAAAAATTACCATCCAAGGGGGAGTGTTGTAAATTTAGTAGTTAAATATGGATGGTAATTAGTCAAATATGGATAGTAAAATTTGTACTATATATATGTGCATAATGTAAGTTACAAAAACACACATATACATTAAATACATCACACCTCTTCAACCTCCTTCTCTCCTATATCTTCTACAACACATCTCTCTTTTATTGGTTCAATATATTGAACCAGGCCACTAAAGGTAGTTATAAGCCTACTGAAATATAACAAATATTATATTTTATAATTTTAAATTATTATATATACTTACATATATATATATATATATATATATATATATATATATATATATATATATATATATATATATATATATATATATATATATATATATATATATATATATATATATATATATATACTTATTTATTTATAAACAATTGTTCGTGAATCGTCGAGAGGATTCGAAGGGTAACTGATTACATAAATAAAATTCCAAAATTCTTGAGATTCAACATTACAGACTTTTCTTATCGTGTCAAAATTATATAAAGATTAAGTTTAAATTTGGTCGAAAATTTCTGGGTCGTCACATGGTTGAACTCTTTCAAGGGCCTAACTATCTTTTAAACCCAATCATTAATGAAAGCATCGAAACACATCACGTCTCTCGGATACGGCAAACCTTGTATTTGATTATGCTTAAGAAAGTTTAGACCTTTGTGGAATGTTAATACGTCACCCAACCGAGTCGCTCAATTGGATGAGCCGTTTGAACGTGTATGACAGTAGTCAGACTGTACGAGTGTCGGGGGTAAGGGACGTTGCTGTCTATTTAGAATCTTCAAGCCTATCGCATTACCCAGTGACATGTCTTATGATAGGGGCGTTTAGGACTAGTGTAATGAATACAAGGTCCCTATCTATTCATGAGCCAGCATTCCATAATCTCAGCAAAGTAACTGATGAAATCATAGTATGCGCTTGTTTTAACCTTATCCGAATTACAAATTTTATTGCATTTACTTTATTTGTCTTATAAACTAGAAAAACCCAAAATTAGGTAACAAACCACTACTCCTTCACCTTAGAATTATCTTAAGCTTTAAATATAGGTTCGATTCTACTGATATCTTAAAAATACGACTCTATGTCATACTTCCCTTACTCATAATAAGGAGTAGTACGATTTAAGCTCCGATAAATATAAATTTAAAATGATTGCTCTCTCTTGATAAGCCGTTTCTGACGCCTTGCGACCTAACGATACCGCATAAATAAAACCGTCCGTTTCGGCCATATCATAAGAGAGTGACGTTTTTGGCGCCCCTGTCGAGGAACTGGTATCAGACAATACTTCTTTTATCAAACTTATTCGCAAGCATTTGGTGGTGTCTAAGAAAGTCAATCATACACGGACTTGGTTGTTTGATTTTTCGAACAGTCTCCAATTATATTGGAACCAAAATGATCCTTCCTCTCCGTAGTCGGCCTGGCTACTTGGTTTGTTGAATAGTTAGTGCGAAGCTCTATTATCGAAATACCAGGGAATCAGTAGCAAGAACCAAAAACATACTTAAACTTAGGATAATTAGATTAGATTACCTTAGATTACCTTAGAATTAAGATCACCTTAGACTACCTTAGATTAATTTAGATTACCTTAGAATAAATTAGATTACCTTAGATTAAATTAGGAACTTAGATTATCCACTTAAAATTTTAAAACAAAAAGGCATACCCAGTGTATGACCCAAACCCGATCTAGACCAGGACCGTTGTTATTCGTACCTGATCCAGACGCAATAATCTCTAAAGCACCCAAAGAAGAACGAATCAGAAATCGAATGGCGTTACGCGTCACTTTAGCAGAAAACACCAAACCCTCGATTGAAGGTCGAGGAGGACCGATCAGATTCTCAGAGATTCAAGGACACTCGTTTGATTTAAAGCATCACATCATACAGCTCTTACAAAATAGCTGTCAATTTCATGGATTACCGAATGATGATCCTAATTCTCACCTTTATAAATTCATATCTCTTTCAAACTCCTACAAACAGTCAGGGATAGGACAAGACATAGTTCGGCTATACTTGTTCCCCTATTCTCTCACTCATCATGCACAAACATGGTTTGAAGGATTGGAAAAAGATTCCACCACGTCATGGACGGAGATGGCTACTAAATTCTTAACCAAATATTTTCCTCCTTCTAAACAAACCAAGCTCAAGAATGACATCATTAACTTTAAACAAAGTTATGATGAATCTTTTTACACTGCATGGGAGCGATTCAAAACTCTGCTGAAGAAATGCCCTAATCACCAGTTAAAACGGTCAACCCAAATCTGTACCTTCTACAATGGTCTTACTGTAAATCATAGGACGACGATCGATGCAGCAGCTCAAGGAAATCTGATGAACCAAACCGCAGACGAAGCATGGGAGTTGCTCAAGAACATGACGATGCATCATTATGACTGGAACAGTGGCGAAACAACTTCATCATCTGCCCCACTCTCCGCACTTAACAATCAAACAGAGGCCATCAAATCCCTCACGGATAAGATGGAATCTCTTGCCAAACAACTCGGAGAATTGAAGACGCAGCCGCAGCAGGTTCAGGCCTGTGCTAATTGTACCAACCCGCAACCCACTGAAGAATATCAAGTTGAGTACAAGAACCTTGACGGTTCAGTCTGTTACATTCAATACCCAGCTTGTCAATCAAATCCCGAATTCAATCAACAACCTAGGGTTAACCAATTTCAAAGAAACAACCAGCCTTTTCGCTATCGTTACCCACCTTATCTACCCCAACAATCTCAATTAACCTACGATCAACCACTTCCACTCACTGGTCCACCAGCTGAGGAAAATTCCCCAACCACCCAAATTACGAAAGTAACCAACCCTACTCTGGGGACTGATGATCAATTGACTCAGTTCATTCAAGGACAACAACAGCTAAATTAGAGAACTGCATCTAGACAAGACTAGACAGAGATACTAATGAGAAATCAATTGGCTCTGCTCAAAAGTCTAGAAACACAGCTCGGACAGTTATTACAACGCCTTGAAACCCGACCCCAGGGAAGATTACCCAGTAATACTATCCAAAATCCCTACATAGAGGAAGCTAAGCAAATGGATTCCATAATCCCGAAGGAAGAACCACGGAGAAGGTCAGCTAGGCTCAAGAACAAATCGACATATACTCAAAAGTTGCCCGCTCAGACTCCCATTTGTGTACCTTATCCTGGAAGGCTACAGGAAGAACCATCCAAGCTTGAAACCTACAAACTTGATGGAAGATTCCTGGACACCATGTCCAAAGTTCCCAACCAGAAGAAATATATTCGAAGGCTTCTCTCTACGAAGGAAAGGATACTAGATTCTAACAAAATTCCACTGAGTGAAGAATGTTCTGCATTACTCAGAAACTCTCTACCACAAAAGCTAGGAGACACGGGTCGATTCATTTTCCCATGTTCAATCTATCAGTCTGGAACCATTCATGCGCTAGCAGATTTAGGAGCAAGTATCAACCTAATCCCCTATTCTCTCTACCAGAGATTAGAGCTAGGAGACTTGTCACCCACCAAAATGATAATCCAGCTTACATATCACACAATTCAATATCCTAAGGGCATAGTTGAGAACGTCTTGGTGAAAGTCGAAAAATTCTTGTATCCTACAGATTTCGTAGTAATGGATATTAAGTAAGACCTACACACACCTATGGTGTTAGGAAGACCTTTCATGAATACGGCTAGGACTGTCATTGATGTGTATAATCAAACCTTGATCTTGCGATCACATGGGGAGAGCGTTACCTTCAAAATTGAACGACCTACCGATCTTTCTGGACAGGAAGAGATGTTTGCTATTTCCACCAGACAGATCACTTCCGATGATGAGTCTCCACCATCATCCAATGATATCGAAATGGGTATCGAATCACAGTTCGCTGATGACCCAAAAATGGAAGAAGAGGATCCCAACGAAAAATAGAGGAAGAAGAAGAATCTGAGGAGGAAGAGGAAATGGGAGACGTAAAAGAAACTGCAATGATACCCTCTCTAAGCATGGAGCGTTTAATGAGGCTAGAGACGGAGGAACACAGTTTAATTATTCGTTTCAAGAAGAAAATTGATAAGGCTAAAATTAAAGATATAGAACCTGCAATTGTTGAAATGAAGAACCAGAATACTGAAGAAGCCCGTTCATTAGACGAATCCACAGAAGAATACTATACCGATGATGACGAGGAAGAGCAACATGAAGACATTCTGGATGTTTCATATTCTCCACCCGAACCAGATTAGGAGGAGCCGGACTCTTCTTCAGATCGGATTCCGATCATATCTACTCACGCCGACATGATAACATTCATCAATGACATCGATGAATTTAGAGATATTCTCGAAACCATCTAAAAATCAACAATTGATTTCACACTATGCTTAACAGAACGGATCATGGCTATCAAAGACGAATACAACCTCTATCTACAGAGAGAAGACGATAATATTGAAATCTTAGAAGTGCGCATTCAAGACTTTATGAATACTCTTCACAATCATATCTACCACGAAGAAAGGCAACGAGAGCACAATTCAGTGGTTCACACTATTCTCGAGACAAGATTTTATCGAGATCATAAGATCATTTACTCTAAGGTTTACAACGCCTTAGCCAGATCTGCACTTCCGTTCTCATCAAATCAACGAGCACTACTGACTCTCATCAGGAAGCATATAGATCTTTCCACCGGACGCCTGACTTATCACTCTGATTTACAAATGATCGAAAATATTCACAGCCTCTTCGCTCTCTTGGAAATAGATAATTTCGAAAGCGCACCGGACTGGCTAGTGATTTACGTAGCAATTGATCACTCGCTGATCTGATTATCAAGGAGTTGCAAGATGTAGTAACAAAAGAAGGGAGATGCAACAATCCATTTTTCACATCTTGAACCAAACTGAGCCAACATCGCTACCTATGTTATGAAGCAGATAACACGTATCTTCCACGAATCCACGGATCCTAGTATCACATTCAAAGCTGGATGTCGGGAGATATACTCGAAGACGGTGATATTAATGCTTGGGTCAGGGCTGCTTTTTACTTCTTTTCAGCTTCGCCTCTTGACTAATTTGTGCAAAGCTACAGACTCCTACTATGGAAAACACCGTTCAGAAGATTTTGAGATACCGAAGATACAATTTCTGACATTATTTGAAGACCTCCGAAATGAGCACCCTATCAGAGAGATAATCACCACCAGCACTGCCTCGATGATAGACATTCATGGATCAATCAGCAGAGCCGTGGATCATATTCTCATCGGACTTCAAGATTTTTCACGAGCTGAAATTGCACATTACCTATCTTTCAGAAGATCTTCAAGGGAATTACCGGATCTGCTACCACTTTTGGTCTGACACTTTCTTAGAATTTATCCACCAAGACTCACATTCCCTCAAGAAGACCACAATCACAACTACCAGGGGGAATGTCTGCTTTTTAGGCATCATTACGGTCGAGCCAACGACCTTAAACAAAAGCGCCTCTCAAGAGGCAACCCATGAAATACAGTAGAGTAGAAGAATAAATGATGACAAATGAGCTGATCAATAAAGGACGTAACTTCCAAGATTCATGAAATGACCTATCTTCATCTGCTAGGGGTATTCCTTTCTTCCCGTTACTAGCTCAAATTTAAATTAGGCCACATCCTAGCTTATAACTAAGTGTGAGATTCCAACCCAAATAAACACTAGACAAATACTCCCAAATCTTTAATTAAAACTCCTAAGTGTGGGATTCACTAGGAACATTGGGGATAATGTTCGTCTAAGTGTGGGATGTTGGTATAATCTTTTTATGCTATATTAAATAACCCCATTACAAAGATTCTGAGGTATTAAGCCAAATGTCAAATTTTTAACACTAGAAAACCTTTCCGAAAAAGTATTTTCAAAAACCTAAAACGTTTGTAAATAAAACTAAGGCTTAAGTAAGGTAGAAATCTTGTTGGGACGAACCGAATCTCTAATAGAGCATTGTGTGACTAGGAATTATCGACCTAAATTGATTATGGTGAGGCACCCAAATAAGACAAGCATTCATCTTTAATGCTTCGCTATTTTCCGTTGAGAGTGCTGATGTCTGTACTTAGAATCAGAACTTGCTCTATATCTGCATTTCTAAGTAACGAAATGTGATTCGGGTATAATCAGAAGAGTTAGCCATTTGTCAAAATAAGCCTTTCACACCACTTCTACCACACTAATTCATCCACATCATCTTTACTATCACTCGAAAAATTCAAAAAATGAGATTCCTTCCGAAAACCCGATGTTATAAACCTCTCTAGTATCATGACAAAGGTCTTGAAAAAGTTTACCGGCAGAAAGTTTCTCGAGATAATATCTCCAAAAAAAAAAATATTTTCAAAGTTCTGAGAAAAAAACAGAACTTAAAAAAGAGAAACGCCGAGATAGAACTTAACCACTAATGCTTATCACTCCAAAGGAGAAAAGTTCAAGAGTGCTTCTAAAAAAGTGTCAGCACTCCTATCTATCATATGTTTTCTGAAATTCAGAATAGACTAGATTACCCTTTTTCTCGCCCCCTAAAAACAACTTCACCACCACTCCAAAATTTATTTCCATCATTCCAAATTGACAAATGACCTAGAAGCTATGGTTATTACCGTTTTCACATTAGTAGCAAGGATTTGAGTCTTTATCAAGCCTATGACAATGGGTGCAACATGACTGGCTATGAGTGAATTCATTTCTTAGATCTATAGGGAACCCTAAACACTTGTGTGATTTGAGTGACCCGTGAAAGCTAGCCTAAGTCATGTAACCTCCTCGCATGCTCGTAGAGATAGTTTCAACCATAACATAGTTAACTCACCTTATTTTTCGCTCTTATAATAAAAAGCAAATCACTTAGGCTATTAGAAAAGAAACTCCGAAAAGATTTCTTAAAGTAAAAATGAGAAGTTTGCTTGAGAACAAGCAAAGTCTAAGTGTGAGATATTTGATATCGGCTAAAAAATCACGTTTTCACCTTGGTATTGAGGCCTAAAAACTATAAAGTTCCAAGCTTTATTTCCAAAATACCCATTTCTTACATTAAAATTGAAGATCAAGTGATTACGAAGATGGTGCAAAAAGAATCAAGAGAATCGGAGCTAAAACGAAGATTTTAGAGCGAAAACGGTGAAAGACAAGAAACTAAGCTACGATCAAGGAAATCAAGTTACGATCCAGTAAAATCAGCAAGCCAAACGGCCTGCCAAATAGCTTGCCACAATAAAAAACGGCTTTCTAAACGTCCAAAGCAAACGGGCATAAAAAACGGGCCGCCATTGCAAACGGACCCTGCAAAACGGCTTGCCAAACGGCCTCCCAGCTGTTTGCAGGCAAAATTCACTTCTTTTTAAGGGGTCTTTGTCATCCATTTTTACACACACTTCAATTCACTTCTTTCTCTCTCTTTCTACAATATTAGTCATACTTTCAAGGTCTTCGACTCCGTACGGGAAACCTAGTACCCGGAGAAGAACGCTGAAGATTGTATTAGGAGCGGTCTGGAGTTTGAAGTTGTCACTTTTGTATTCGAAACTCTTTTAATCTACTGGTACTTCTATCCTTTGTCTTTATATAATGTTTTAAATTATTATGCTTTGTGATATTGTTTCCATGATTAGCGAGTAGTTATCTTTAGTGTATGCTATGATGTAGTCCGTTATAATGCCGAAATAATGTTATGGTTTATGTATGTTGTCGAGATGTTTTCCGATTATGCTTTAAACTCAATTGCTTTTCCAACTAATAGAACGTAGTTATCGGCTCTGCTATTGGGAAGTCGCGAACCCCGATTCAGAGTACACTATCTGTATCACCCCTTGGTAAGAGAAATCTATCAGATACAACGTAAGTTTGACTGAGGCACACCGGTTGTAGTAAGTCCACCGAGCCTTGGCTTAAGACTGAGGACTCTTTTGTAGTGAAACATCTGACTAGACCCCTAAAACATTGTCGGTCCTAGACCATGCTAGTGTAGTTACCAAGCATATAAACTTCGTACGTGCACACTGAAGCACAACGGTTGTTGTAAGCTGTACCTCTGCTAAGTAAGGCCACGGAACCTGGTTAGTGTTGATTAGTACACTACACCATAACGCAGTCTCAAGCATTGCACCCCGCTTGAGGGATTCTTTGTTAATTAAGGAACTGTTTGTTTAAACACATACAGGATTGGACCGTTAGGATAACCGAACGTGTTTATGGAAGTCAAACCTGACTTGGCCATGGTGTTCTTTATGGTTGAACTTTTTTTAGGGCCTAACTATCTTTTAAACCCAATCATTAACGAAAGCATCGAAACACATCACGTCTCTCGGATATGGAAAACCCTGTATTCTATTATGCTCAAGAAAGTTTAGACCTTTGTGGAATGTTAATACGTCACCCAACCGAGTCGCTCAATTAGATGAGCCGTCTGAATGTGTATGCATGTAGTCAGACTGCACGGGTGTCGAGGGTGAGGGACGTTGCTGTCTATTCAGAATCTTCAAGCCTAACGCATTACCCAGTGACATGTCTTATGACATGGGCATTTAGGACCAGTGTAATGACTAATGAATACAAGGTCACTACCTATTCATGAGCCAGCATCCCATAATCTTGGCAAAGTAATTGATGAAATCATAATATGCGCTTGTTTTAACCTTATCTGAATTACACAGTTTATCGCATTTACTTTACTTTATCTTATAAATTAGAAAACCCAAAATTAGGTAACATCCCACTACTCCTTTATTTTAGGATTATCTTCAGCTTTACTTATAGGTTCGATTCTAATGATATCTTAAAAATACGACCTAGATCATACTTCCCTTACTCATAATATGGAGTAGTACGATTTAGGCCCCGCTAAATATAAATTTAAAATGATTTCTCTCTCTTGATAAGTCATTTCTGACGCCTTGCGACCTAACGACACCGCATAAATAAAACCATCTGTTTCGGCCATATCAATATTAGTGATCTACACTTCCTTTCGTATAACATCTCGAAAGGTGTGGCCTTAATACTCGTGTGATAACTGTTGTTGTACGATAATTCTACCAATGGTAGATGTCTATCCCATCAGTTCCCAAAGTCGATAACACATGCTCTCAACATGTCCTTTAAAGTTTGGATAGTTCTTTCGCTTTGGCCATCTATCTGGGGATGATACGATGTACTCATATCAAGTCGAGTTCCCATTGCCTTTTGCAATGTTTGCTAAAATCTAGATGTAAATCTGCTGTCTCGGTCAGAGATAATAGATATCGGCACACCATGTTTGGAAACCACTTCCTTTAGGTAAACTTGTGCCAACTTTTCCATCTTATCCATTTCCTTAATCGGTAGAAAATGAGCTGATTTGGTGAAACGATCTACAATAACCCAAATGGTGTCGTAACCTCCCACAGTCTTGGGTAACTTAGTAATGAAGTCCATGGCAATGCATTCC
This sequence comes from Rutidosis leptorrhynchoides, assembly GCF_046630445.1. Classification (NCBI taxonomy): domain Eukaryota; kingdom Viridiplantae; phylum Streptophyta; class Magnoliopsida; order Asterales; family Asteraceae; genus Rutidosis; species Rutidosis leptorrhynchoides. The sequence continues at coordinate 584,465,914 of NC_092334.1, read as the reverse complement.
CACTTTCACTGGGGAATCTCTGGTTGTGTCAGCAGTCCTGACGGTCTCTGATGTTCAGCCTTAACTTTAGCACATGTCAAACATTTACCAACATAGGTAACAATATCGGCCTTCACATTGGGCCACCAATATAGTGCCTTAAAATCTAGATACATTTTGTCGGATCCAGGGTGAATAGAGTATCGTGACTTATGTGCCTCATCTAGCACTAGTTCCCTTAGTCCACTAAATTTTGGTACCCAGATTCTATTAGCAAAGTAGTGAGTTCCATCATCTCTAATGACAAACTGTTTATCTAGGCTCTTAAGTGATTCAGTAATAATATTTTCATGCCTTAAAGCCTCAACTTGTGCATCGTGAATTTGAGAAGTAAGATTTGTTCGGATGGTCAATTTCTCCTTCCTACTCAAGGCATCTGCAACAACATTAGCCTTGCTAGGATGGTAGCAAATTTCACTTTCGTAGTCGTTTAGTAGTTCTACCCAATGCCACTGTCTCTTGTTGAGCTGTTTCTGATCGAGGATATGTTGCAAGCTCTTGTGATCGGTGAAAATCGTAAACTTAGTACCATACAAGTAGTGTCTACACATCTTTAGTGCAAAGACCACAACACCAAGTTCTAAATCATGTGTCATATAATTCTGCTTATTGATCTTCAATTGTCGTGATCCATAGGCAATCACCTTCTTCCGTTGCATCAACACACAACCAAACCCTTGTCATGAAGCATCACAATAAATCACGAAATCTTCATTTCCTTTGGGTAAAGACAAAATCAGAGCAGTAGTCAATTTCTGTTTTAACAACTGAAATGCAGACTCATGTTGCTCAATCCAGTCATACTTTTTACCCTTGTGAGTCAACGCTGTCAACGGTCGGGCAATAGTAGAAAATCCCTCCATGAATCTCCTATAATAACCGGCAATACCTAAGAATTGCCAAATCTGCGTTGGTGACTTAGGAGTCTCCCACTTCTTGACCATTTCTATCTTCAAACGATCAACTTAAATACCATTGATACCCACGATATGACCCAAAATTTGAACTTCTTGTAACCAAAAGTCACACTTCAAAAACTTCGCATACAGCTGCTCTTTCCTAAGCATCTCTAGTATCAAACGGAGATGTTTTTCATGTTCCTTCTTGTTCTTAGAATATACCAAAATATCATCAATGAACATAATAATAAACTTGTCTAGGTATGGCTTACACACACGGTTCATGAGATCCATGAACACTGCCAGTGCGTTCGTCAAACCAAACGGCATTATTGTAAATTCATGATGTTTGTAGTTTGTTCTGAACGCTGTCTTCGGTATATCTGTCTCCTTTACTCTCATATGATGATAACCTGACCTCAAGTCAATCTTAGAGTAACATCCGGATCCTTGCAACTGATCAAACAGATCATCGATTCTCGGTAACGGATATCCATTCTTAATAGTTAGCTTATTCAGTTCTCTGTAATCAATACAAAGTGTCATGGATCCATCCTTCTTCTTAAAAAAAGAACTAGAGCTCCCCATGGCGAAGAACTCGGTCGAATGAATCCCTTGTCTAAAACTCTTGTAACTGACTAGATAACTTTTACAATTCAGAAGGTGTAAGTCTATACGGTGCGCGTGCTACAGGTGCCGCTCTAGGCATTAAGTCAATATGAAATTCTACATCTCTATGCAGTGGAAGACCAGGTAATTCTTCTGAAAAACATCAGAAAAATCTCTGACAATCGGTACATCTTTAAGTTTCTTGACTTCAGGTTCCGTTTTGCTTACGTGAACCAGCATTGAAAGACAACCTTTTCTAATGTGTTTCTGCGCCTTCAAACAATTTATGAAATGCAATGGTGTGTTGCTTCGCTCTCCGTACACCATCAAAGGCTCACTATCAACGACAGGAATGCGAATAGCCTTCTGGTAGCAAACGATATCGGCTCTATTCTCAGATAACCAGTCCATTTCGACCACAAGGTCAAAACTTCCCAGCTTTATCGGTATCATATCAATACTAAAAGATTTCTCAGCCAAGTTCAAAGTGCACTCACGATATATTTGGTCAGCTTTCATTAGATTACCATTCCCTAGTTCTATAGAGTATAAGTTTTCTAACTGATCAAACCAAAATCGTTATGGTTAAATAGATTTCGGGTTTGAGTGCTTGATTTGTGGAAAAGAGTGGATCGAATGTTTTAACTCTAATAATTGTGCGAACCCAGATTTGAAATCTGGATTTCAAGGGCGCAAAACAATTGATGGGATTAACCTTATTCGACCGGAATCAGATAAGTTAATATCTTAGAGTTGAGATTAGTTCCGATAACGACCGGAATCTTTATCGGAATCGTATTGTCAGCTGGAGAGATGTTACTGTAATTAATTTGAGCAGAGTAACATTAATGCATCTAGAATTGTTGAATGAATGATCTTGTCCATGTATTTATAGGTGTTATGAGGGAGTGGTGACATGGTACACGTCCCTTTCATGGTCATAACAAACTTTTCTAATCTCGAGCGTTGACGTGGCACATGTCCCTTTCGTGGGAATAACAAGCAGATCCTAACAAACTTTCCTAGATTCGTGGGCTGATGTGGCATGCAGCTTGTTTGTGTATTTGCTCCGAGATCATGTGCTTGTTCTGGGATGGCGCACTTATTCCGGGACAATTTGCTTTTTCCGAGATTGTGTGCTTGTTTCGGGACAACGTGGTTGTCCCGGGACTGGATACCTAAGCTAGGAAGACATGGTAGTTCCGAGAGTATGATAGATCCATCTAGGTTGTGACAGGTGGATATCTTGCTCTTTGTCCAGGTAAGAAGGTTTTGCCTGATGTTTATTCCAAGTGTTTCTTCACGGTGGTGTTATGGCTGGGCAAGATTGTTGTCGGTTTGTAAGTAACTTTGTAAGGGTTGTTGGATGCTTGACGTTCATAGTTCAGCAGACCTATTTGTGTGTTTATATAGTTCTTGGCTTCCTAATGCCTTTGCATCTGGCTAGCTAATGCCGGTAGCCTGCATACCTGTCCGAACTGGAACTTTATGTAGCATTCCGGTTAACCTTTGTTCGGTATGATCTTTCCTGGATGCGTACATAAGTAACCTTCTGATCAGGTTACTAAGATGAGGCCAGGAAGATGTTCCTTGCCCGTGATGATTTATGTTGGATATACTCTAACCGGGATGCTACTAAAAGTGTACCTTTGAGACGGATCATTATGCGTATCATCACTAATGATGATACATGATTCTTGATATTATGGCAAAAATATTTAGACACAAAACTTCTATGAGCACCAGAATCAAAAAGTACATAAGCATGATGCTTGTCGAATAAGAACGTACCCGTGACTAGCTTCGGATCATCACAAGCTTCACTTGAATTGATGTTGAACGCTCTACCCTTCGCAGGCTCGGTAGTCTTCTCCGCACAAGGCAATCCCTTCTATAATGACCAGTCTTAGCACATCCAATACAGGTATTCGTGCCCATCTTACAGTCCTTAACCAAGTGTCCAGGCCTCTTACACTTATCGCAAAACAACTTATTACAAGTTCTCGGATGATGCTTATTACACCTGGTATAAAGTGGAAACTTTCCCTGATACCGTGATCTAGTATTCGGGACAGTCGCAGTACCCTTTTTAGTCTCTTATTTCTTGTGGAATTGCTGGTTAGAGTTCTTATCATGTCCATGATTCCACTTACGCTTACCGTCTCCAGAACGGTTCTCATTTGTCACAACAACCTTACTATCACTCGCAGCTTGATCAAGTAACAAATTAGTCATGTCTATGGCTTCCTGTACAACTCTTGGCTTAGAAGTAGTTACACCACTCCTGATCGTTCCAGTCAAACCCTCGATATATTGTTCCACTTTCCGCCTCTCAGTCGGAATCAATTCTGGGCACATCAACGCTTTGAAGAATCTCTTATTATAACTAACAAGATCAGTGTCCACAAGTTTCAGCGCACGAAGCTCTCATTCCATCTTCAAATTCTCATTTCGGGGGCAGTACTCCTCAATCATACGTTGCCTAAAATCTTCCCATGGAGTAGCAAATGCCCGATCGAGTCTTACCGACGAAGCATGACCATTCCACCAAGTTAGTGTACTATCTGACAGTGTGCACGAAGCAAACTTCACTTTGTCAACTTCTATAGTCTCACTGATCCGGAACACAGATTCTAATTTCTAAAACCATCGAGTCAGAACAACTGGTCCTTCGGTTCTGCAGAAAGCATGCGGCTTGCAGCTAGTAAACATCTTGTACGTACATTCTCCTTGATTGTTGTTGTTTTTGTTGGTACCATTGGTGTTGTTGCTAGTGTTACCCTAATTATTACGGGCCATCTCAACACGCTCGGCAGCCATGCCTTCGGCAATAAGTCTTTGTTCCAAAGCAACCATCGATTCCTTCGGAGACATTATCTTCAAGAAAAAATAATACACCAGATTAGTTCAACAAAAACAAGAGCTTAGAAGTATACTAGCAACAAGTAGTGATGCATAGTAAGTAGTAGTAAATCATAGAGATTTAGTAGTGATAGTAGTGGATAATAGTGAGTAGTGTTAGCTAGTAGTAATAGTAAACACCAGTATATATATATATATATATATGATAACAGTTTAAATGGTAGATTATCATGCAGCATAACGACGTATAAATATATTGTAGTGACCCAAACTTTTTCATGTTTATATATATTAAATGAAATTGATATTTATATAATTAAGTGTTTCCAACATGTTAAGCAATCAAACTTGTTAAGACTTGATTAATTGAAATAGGTTTCATATAGACAATTGACCACCCAAGTTGACCGGTGATTCACGAACGTTAAAACTTGTAAAAACTATATTATGATATATATATGGATATATATATATATAGTTAACATGATATTATGATAAGTGAGTATCTCATTAGGTATGTTAACAATGAGTGATATACATAAAAATGAGTTTACTGAATTAAGAAACTCGAAACGATATATATAACGATTATCGTTATAACAATGTCTTACTAAATACATATGAATCATATTAAGATATTGTTACACTATGTTTAAATATGATAAATGATAAGTAAACATATCATTAAGTGTATTAACAATGAACTACATATGTAAAAACAAGACTACTAACTTAAGGATTTCGAAACGAGTCATATATGTAACGATTATCGTTGTAACGATATTTAAATGTATATATATCATATTAAGATATATTAATACATCATAATATCATGATAATGTAATAATTTAACATCTCATTAGATATTATAAACAATGGGTTAACAACATTTAACAAGATCGTTAACTTAAAGGTTTCAAAACAACACTTACATGTAACGACTAACGATGACTTAACGACTCAGTTAAATGTATATACATGTAGTGTATTATGTTGTAATAATACACTTTTGGAAGACTTCAAGACACATATCAAAGTACTTCTATTTAACAAAAATGCTTACAATTACATTCTCGTTCAATTTCATTAACAATTCTACTCGTATGCAACCGTATTCGTACTCGTACAATACCCAGCTCCTAGACGTATATACTATTGGTATATACACATAATAATTCAGTTCTTAGCAGCCCTAGATAGTCAACAAACATGTGGAACCAACAATTAGACAACTAGCATGACTTATGAGCAAGGAAACAAAAACAAGAACTCCTTTTAACCCCACTCACCTTCACCACTCACCACCTACTCCATTTCACTTCCAATTTTCTTCCCAATTCTCTCTCAAAATACATACACTCTTCCATGAAAATCTAAGTTACTATTTTTACAGAAAAAATCATCAAATACAAGCTTTGGTTATTACCTATAATCATCATAAAAACAATTACTCAAGAACACATCAAGAACACTTCCAAGTTTACAAGTTTACTTCCAAGTTTCCTAATCCATTTCAAGCAATCATCTAAGATCAAGAAACCTTTGTTATTTACAGTAGTTTATCTTTCTAAGTCAAGGTAATATTCATATTCAAGCTTTGATTCAATTTCTATAACTATAACTATCTTAATTCGAGTAATAATCTTACTTGAACTTGTTTTTGTGCCATGATTCTATTTCAAGAACTTCCAAGCCATCAAAGATCCTTTGAAGCTCAAGTTATTTTTTCATCATTTCCAGTAGGTTTACCAACTAAACTTGAGGTAGTAATGATGTTCATAACATCATTTGATTCATATATGTATAACTATCTTATTCGAAGATTTGAACATGTAATCACTAGAACATAGTTTAGTTAATTCTAAATTGTTCGCAAACAATGTTAATCCTTCTAAGTTGAATTTTAAAATGAACTAAAAACATGTTCTATATCTATATGATATGCTAACTTAATGATTTAAAACTTGAAAACACGAAAAACACCGTAAAACCAGATATACGCCGTCGTAGTAACACCCCGGGCTGTTTTGGGTTAGTTAATTAAAAACTATGATAAACTTTGATTTAAAAGTTTTTCTTCTGAGAAAATTATTTTTCTTATGAACATGAAACTATATCAAAAAATCATGGTTAAACTCAAAGTGAAAGTATGTTTTCCAAAATAGTCATCTAGACGTCGTTCTTTCGACTGAAATGACTACCTTTACAAAAATGACCTGTAATCTGTATTTCTGACTATAAACTTATACTTTTTCTGTTTAGATTCATAAACTTAAGTTTAATATGAAACCATAGCAACTTGAATCACTCAAAACGGATTTAAAACGAAGAAGTTATGGGTAAAACAAGATTGGATAATTTTTCTTGTTGTAGCTACGTGAAAATTGGTAACAAATCTATATTAATCATATCCTAGCTAACTCATATTGTATTATACATGTATTCTAATATATTATGTAATCTTGGGATACCATAGACACGAATACAATGTTTTGACATATCATATCGACCCATTTATATATATATTTCGGAACAACCATAGACACTCTATATACAGTAATGTTGGAGTTAGCTATACAGGGTTGATGTTGATTCCAAAATATTATATATACTTTGAGTTGTGATCTAGCCTGAGGCTTGTATACACGAGGTCGTAGATTGATTCGAGATAATATATATTGCTTTATTTTTCTGTACATCTAACTATGGACAACTAGTTGTAGGTTACTAACGAGGATAGCTGACTTAATAAACTTAAAACATTAAAACGTATTAAAAATGTTGTAAATATATTTTGAATATACTTTGATATATATGTACATATTTTTTATAGGTTCGTGAATCGACCAGTGACCAAGTCTTACTTCCCGACGAAGTAAAAATCTGTGAAAGTGAGTTATAGTCCCACTTTTAAAATCTAATATTTTGGGATGAGAATACATGCAGTTTTATAAATGTTTTACAAAATAGACACAAGTAAATGAAACTACATTCTATGGCTGGATTATTAAACCGAATATACCCCTTTTTAGTCTGGTAATCTAAGAATTAGGGAACAGACACCCTAATTGACGCGAATCCTAAAGATAGATCTATTGGGCCCAACGAGCCCCATCCAAAGTACCGGATGCTTTAGTACTTCGAATTCATCATGTCCGAAGGGAGTCCCGGAATGATAGGGGATATTCTATATGCATTTTGTTAAGGTCGGTTACCAGGTGTTCACCATATGAATGATTTTTATCTCTATATATGAGATGTATATTGAAATATGAAATCTTGTGGTCTATTATTACGATTTGATAAATATATAGGTTAAACCTATAACTCACCAACATTTTTGTTGACGTTTAAAGCATGTTTATTCTCAGGTGATTATTAAGAGCTTCCGCTATTGCGTGCTAAATATGGACAAGATTTGGTGTCAGCATGCTTGTATAATATTGTTTAAAATTGCATTCGAGATTTACTTTGTTGTAACATATTAATATTGTAAACCAATATGTATTGGTAGTGTGTAAGTGTGATATTTTAGATTATCATTTCTGGATAATTTAGTTGGAGACTTTTTAACCTTGTTGATAAAATAAAGGTTATGGTTTGTTTTAAAAACGAATGCAGTCTTTGAAAAACGTCTCATATAGAGGTCAAAACCTCGCAACAAAATCAATTAATATGGAACGTTTATAATCAATATGAACGGGACATTTCAGTTGGTATCCGAGTGTTGGTCTTAGAAAACCGGAATTTTTGCATTAGTGTGTCTTACCGAGTTTGTTAGGATGCATTAGTGAGTCTGGACTTCGACCGTGTTTTTCTTCAAAAACAATTGCTTAACATTTTTTGTTGGAAAATATATATTATTAACATGTAAATATTATGTGATATATTAATCTCTTAACGTGTTTGATATTGTGTGATAGATGTCTACCTCTAGTACAAATCACATCGACTTACCTAATAATAATGAAGAGTCGAATATACTTTTGGAAGATTCACAAATTCCCGAAGAGGAACCGGAAGAGGAGGAACCGGAAGAGGAGGAACCGAAAGAGGAGGAACTGGAAGAGGAAGAATCGAAAGAAGAAGAGGTTCCGGAGGAAGAAATATTGATACCTACAGTAAATCGATTAAATAAAAGAAAATCCTCAACCAACGGACCAAACTCAAAAATGGTCAATGGTGTTTAAGCCAAGGAAGCAAAATATTGGGAAGATTACCAATATTCCGATGAATCGGATCCCGATGAGGATTCCGATGATGTTATATAAATTACCTCGACCCAATTTAATAAAGCAAAAGAAAATAATAAGGAAAAAGGTATAAAAATAGAGAAACCTGATTCCAACCCCGATGAACTTTATATGTATCAGCAACGTCTGTATTTCCTAAAATGTAACAATAACCCGGGAACCTCTAAACCACCGGGTTTTTCTAAACCATTGTGGAAAACGACGGCTCGTATTAGAGGAACACCATATATCCCTAGAAAATTAGGAAAACGAACCAAGTCTGAAGAAGATGAAACCAGTGATTCGGATTAGAGGGTTGTAATCATGTTGTGTATTATATGTATTGTAGTGTTCTTGTACTTTTATGTTCTATGTAAAAATTGCTTGTATTGTTTGTTAATTATCTTTTTCGAATCTAATCCTAGTTTATTTTATAGTATAAAAACAAAATGGACGTTAAGGGTAGACAACCGAATATTTTAGAAGACCTACCAGAGGATATGATTGAGGAAATATTGTCTAGAGTCGGTCAGAATTCATCAGCACATTTAGTTATGGTGAAATTAACTTGTCAAACATTTGAAAGACTTTCCAGAAATGCCTTAGTTTATAAAAGGCTTTCCTTTGATAGGTGGGGTATATCACATTGGGGAGACCGTAAGTTACGCCGTGTTTTCTTTAAAGCTTTAAATGCAGGGAACCCAAATGCAATTTTACGCTACGGGCTAAGAACCTATTTTGACTCAACATATCCTAACATAGGATTTCGTGAGTTAGAAAGAGCTTCTAACATGCAACATAAAGAAGAATGTTATACTTACGGGTTAGTGATGTTCGCTTCTTACCAAACTGAGAAAAAGAATATCGAATTACAACTTTTAAATAAAACCTTCCCACAAGTGACGGATTCAGTAGTTGGGGTGAGAAACTAGGTTTTTAGATTATTACGGGGCTGTTGGACATTACGAAACCCTCGTCCTTTTGACGACATTACAACATACTGCCTAGCCAATGGACATAATGGTTACTTTCCACAAGACCAAGGATGGGAAGTCGTCTTAGTAAAACCAGAATGCATGACTTGTTTCTGGACTTATGAATTACGTGTCTTTATTTCTTTTGCTGAACAACTTGCGTATTAACTAGAATTTCCTTTATAGCTGCCGAGTAGCAAAGTTATTATGTGCTATATTTCATCCTCTATGTACAATAGCGGTATTGTAAGTTTGTAAAATATTGTATAAAAATTTGAACGCGAAATTTTATTATAATTAGTTTTTTCATATAGAATTGTAGTAGTTGAATTGTAAATTAGCTACTAAGTATGAACTTAACGGGTAGGTACTACCCGAATTAAAACTATAAAACGCTAATATGAAGAAAAATCTTTTATAAATGAGTTCATACTATGCTACGAAATACTATTGACTACTCTTAAAATTCTATATGATTAACTTAATTCTTTTGGGCTATTTTTGAAGGAAATGGCACCGACTACTCGTCAGAATTTGAACATGAGCGAGGAAGATTTCCGTGTTTTCCTTGCAGCAAACATAGCCGCAGTACAGCTGCGATGCAAAATAACAATAACTATGGATCTAGCAGTGGAACTAATTCCACAAGAAATCGTGTAGGATGCTCCTACAAAGAATTCACTGCCTGCAATCCTTTGGAATTTGATGGAACCGAAGGACCAATTGGATTGAAACGGTGGACCGAGAAGGTCGAATCAGTGTTTGCCATAAGTAAGTGTACTGGAGAGGACAAAGTTAAGTACGCTACGCATACCTTCATAGATACTGCGTTAACGTGGTGGAACACCTATCTTGAACAGGTAGGATAAAATGCTGCTTACGCACTACCGTGGTCGGCATTCAAGCAATTGATGAATGAGCAGTACAGTCCTAGAAACAAAGTCAATAAGCTTAAGGTAGAACTTAGAGAGTTACGAACACAAGGATTCGACATTACCACATATGAACGACGATTCACAGAGTTGTGCCTATTGTGTCCGGGAGCCTTCGAAGATGAAGAAGAGAAGATCGATGCGTTTGTAAAAGGGTTACCAGTAAGGATTCAAGAAGATGTGAGTTCACACAAGCCCGGTTCCATACAGAAGGCAAGTCGAATGGCTCATAAACTCATAAATCAGATTGAGGGGAGAATTAAAGAACAGGCGGCTGAAGAAGCCAACACGAAACAACTCAAGAGGAAGTGAGAGGAAAACGGTGACAAGAGTCACCAGTACAACAACAATAACAATTACAACCATAACCGCAACAACAATCGCAACAATAACCGCAATCCTAACAATAACTACAACAAACGTCCCAACAACAACAACAACTACAACAACCGTTTCAACAACAATAACAATCCCAACAACAACCTTAATAACAACAAACAACAGAAACAACCATGCTTTAGGTGTGCAGAGTACCATCCGAATGCGTTTTGCACAACAGTTTGCACCAAGTGTAAGAGAAGTAGTCATGGCGCGGCAAAATGTGAGATTTACGGACCAAAGAACAACAAAAATAAAGAAACAAATAAGGTCGGAACAAATAATGCCGACGTAGTTTGTTATAAATGTGGAAAACCGGGCCACATTATTAGAAATTGCCCAAACCAAGGGAATACTAATGGGCAAGGCTGCGGAAGAGTTTTCAATATTAATGCGGCAGAAGCGCAGGAAGACCCGGAGCTTGTTACAGGTACGTTTCTTATTGACAATACATCTGCTTATGTTTTATTTGATTCGGGTGCGGATAGAAGCTATATGAGTAGAGATTTTTGTGCTAAATTAAGTTGTCCACTGACGCCTTTGGATAATAAATTTTTACTCGAATTAGCAAACGGTAAATTAATTACAGCAGATAATATATGTTGGAATAGAGAAATTAAGCTGGTTAGTGAAACATTTAAGATTGATTTGATACCAGTAGAGTTAGGAATTTTTGATGTGATAATTGGCATGGACTGGTTGAAAAAGGTGATAGCAGAGATCGTATGTTACAAAAATGAAATTCGCATTGTACGGGAAAAAGGAAACCCTTAATGGTGTACGGAGAAAAGAATAACGCGAAATTAAATCTTATTAGTAGTATGAAGGCGCAAAAACTAATAAGAAAAGGTTGTTACGTCATTTTAACACACATCGAGGAAGTTAAACCTGAAGAAAAGAACATCAGTGATATTTCCGTCGCAAAAGAATTTCCCGATGTATTTTCGAAAGAATTACCGGGATTACCCCCACATCGATCCGTTGAATTTCAAATAGACCTTGTACCAGGAGCTGCACCAATAGCTCGGCTCTATACAGACTCGCACCCAGCGAAATGAAGGAACTCCAAAGCCAATTACAAGAACTTTTAGAGCGTGGTTTTATACGACCAAGCACATCACCATGGGGAGCTCCTGTTTTGTTTGTCAAGAAGAAGGATGGTACATTTAGGTTGTGTATCGACTACTGAGAGTTGAGCAAACTTACCATCAAGAAACGCTACCCACTACCGAGAATCGACGACTTATTTGATCAACTACAAGGCTCATCGGTTTATTCGAAGATTGATTTACGTTCTGGGTATCATCAAATGCGGGTGAAGGAGGAGGATATTCCAAAGACTGCTTTTAGGATGCGTTACGGTCATTACGAGTTTATGGTTATGCCTTTTGGGTTGACTAACGCGCCAGATGTGTTCATGGACCTCATGAACCGAGTGTGTGGACCATACCTTGACAAGTTTATCATTATTTTCATCGATGACATACTTATTTACTAAATGAATGACCAGGAGCACGAAGAACATTTGAGAAAAGTGCTAGAATTGTTAAGGAGAGAAAAACTGTACGTTAAGTTTTCAAAGTGTGCATTTTGGTTGGAAGAAGTTCAATTCCTCGGTCATATAGTGAACAAAGAAGGTATTCAGGTGGATCCAACAAAGATTGAAACCGTTAAAAAGTGGGAAACCCCAAAAATTCCGAAGCATATACGCCAATTTTTAGGATTAGCTGGTTACTACAGAAGGTTCATCCAAGATTTTTTCCAGAATAGCAAAACCCTTGACTGCATTAACGCATAAAGGGATAAAATTTGAATGGAAGGATGAACAAGAGAAAGCGTTTCAATTGTTAAAGAAAAAGTTAACTACAGCACCTATATTGTCATTACCTAAAGGGAATGATGATTTTGTGATATATTGTGACGCCTCAAAGCAAGGTCTCGGTTGTGTATTAATGCAACGAATGAAGGTAATTGCTTATGCATCTAGACAATTGAAGATTCACGAGCAGAATTATACGACGCACGATTTGGAGTTAGGCGCGGTTGTTTTTGCATTAAAGACTTGGAGGCACTACTTATATGGGGTCAAAAGTATTATATATACCGACCACAAAAGTCTTCAACACATATTTAATCAGAAACAACTGAACATGAGGCAGCGTAGGTGGATTGAATTGTTGAATGATTACGACTTTGAGATTCGTTACCACCCGGGGAAGGTAAATGTGGTAGCCGACGCCTTGAGCAGAAAGGACAGAGAACCCATTCGAGTAAAAGCTATGAATATAATGATTTACAATAACCTTACTACTCAAATAAAGGAGGCTCAACAAGGAGTTTCAAAAGAAGGAAATATAATTAATGAAATACCCAAAGGATCGGAGGAGCATCTTAATATTCGGGAAGACGGAACCCGGTATAGGGCTGAAAGAATTTGGGTACCAAAATTTGGAGATATGAGAGAAATGGTACTTAGAGAAGCTCATAAAACCAGATACTCAATACATCCTGGAACGGGGAAGATGTACAAGGATCTCAAGAAGCATTTTTGGTGGCCGGGTATAAAAGCCGATGTTGCTAAATATGTTGGAGAATGTTTGACGTGTTCTAAGGTCAAAGCTGAGCATCAGAAACCATCAGGTCTACTTCAACAACCCGAAATCCCGGAATGGAAATGGGAAAACATTACCATGGATTTCATCACTAAATTTCCAAGGACTGCAAGTGGTTTTGATACTATTTGGGTAATAGTTGACCGTCTCACCAAATCAGCACACTTCCTGCCAATAAGAGAAGATGACAAGATGAAGAAGTTAGCACGACTGTATTTGAAGGAAGTCGTCTCCAGACATGGAATACCAATCTCTATTATCTCTAATAGGGATGGCAGATTTATTTCAAGATTCTGGCAGACATTACAACAAGCATTAGGAACTCGTCTAGACATGAGTACTGCATATCATCCACAAACTGATGGGCAGAGTGAAAGGAAGATACAAACGCTTGAAGACATGCTACGAGCATGTATTATTGATTTCGAAAACAGTTCGGATTAACATCTACCGTTAGCAGAATTTTCCTACAACAACAGCTACCATTCAAGCATTGAGATGGCATCGTTTGAAGCACTTTATGATAGAAAGTGCAGGTCTCCGATTTGTTTGAGTGAAGTGGGGGATTGACAGATTACGGGTCCGGAGATAATACAAGAAACTACCGAGAAGATCATCCAAATTCAACAACAGTTGAAAACCGCCCAAAGTCGACAAAAGAGCTACGCTGACATTAAAAGAAAAGATATAGAATTTGAAATTGGAGAGATGGTCATGCTTAAAGTTGCACCTTGGAAAGGCGTTGTTCGATTTCGTAAACGAGGGAAATTAAATCCAAGGTATATTGGACCATTCAAGATTATTGATCCTGTCGGACCAGTAGCTTACCGACTTGAGTTACCTCAACAACTCGCGGCTGTACATAACACTTTCCACGTCTCGAATTTGAAGAAATGTTTTGCTAAAGAAGATCTCACTATTCCGTTAGACAAAATCCAAATCAACGAAAAACTTCAATTCATCGAAGAACCCGTCGAAATAATAGATCGTGAGGTTAAAAGACTTAAGCAAAATAAGATACCAATTGTTAAGGTTCGATGGAATGCTCGTAGAGGACCCGATTTCACCTGGGAATGAGAAGATCAGATGAAGAAGAAATACCCGAACTTATTTCCAGAAGATACGTCAACACATCCAACTGCTTAAAAATTTCGGGACGAAATTTATTTAACGGGTAGGTACTGTAGTGACCCGAACTTTTCCATGTTTATATATATTAAATGAAATTGATATTTATATGATTAAGTGTTTCCAACATGTTAAGCAATCAAACTTGTTAAGACTTGATTAATTGAAATAGGTTTCATATAGACAATTGACCACCCAAGTTGACCGGTGATTCACGAACGTTAAAACTTGTAAAATCTATATGATCACATATATATGGATATATATATATATATATATATATATATATATATATATATATATATATATATATATATATATATATATATATATATGTATATATATATGTATATGTATATATATATGTATATGTATATATATATGTATATGTATATATATATATATATATATGTATATGTATATATATATGTATATGTATATATATATGTATATGTATATATATATGTATATATATATATATATATATATATATATATATATATATATATATATATATATATATATATATATATATATATATATATATATATATATATAGTTAACATGATATTATGATAAGTGAGTATCTCATTAGATATGTTAACAATGAGTGATATACATAAAAATGAGTTTATTGAATTAAGAAACTCGAAACGATATATATAACGATTATCGTTATAACAACGTCTTACTAAATACATATGAATCATATTAAGATATTGTTACACTATGGTTAAATATGATAAATGATAAGTAAACATATCATTAAGTGTATTAACAATGAACTACATATGTAAAAACAAGAATACTAACTTAAGGATTTCGAAACGAGTCATATATGTAACGATTATCGTTGTAACGACATTTAAATGTATATATATCATATTAAGATATATTAATTCATAATAATATCATGATAATGTAATAATTTAACATCTCATTAGATATTATAAACAATGGGTTAACAACATTTAACAAGATCGTTAACTTAAAGGTTTCAAAACAACACTTACATGTAACGACTAACGATGACTTAACGACTCAGTTAAATGTATATACATGTAGTGTATTATGTTGTAATAATACACTTTTGGAAGACTTCAAGACACATATCAAAGTACTTCTATTTAACAAAAATGCTTACAATTACATTCTCGTTCAATTTCATCAACAATTCTACTCGTATGCAACCGTATTCGTACTCGTACAATACCCAGCTCCTAGACGTATATACTATTGGTATATACACATAATAATTCAGTTCTTAGCAGCCCTAGATAGTCAACAAACATGTGGAACCAACAATTAGACAAATAGCATGACTTATGAGTAACGAAACAAAAACAAGAACTCCTTTTAACCCCACTCACCTTCACCACTCACCACCTACTCCATTTCACTTCCAATTTTCTTCCCAATTCTCTCTCAAAACACACACACTCTTCCATGAACGTCTAAGTTACTATTTTTCCAGCAAAAATCATCAAATACAAGCTTTGGTTATTACCTATAATCATCATAAAAATAATTACTCAAGAACACATCAAGAACACTTCCAAGTTTACAAGTTTACTTCCAAGTTTCCTAATCCATTCCAAGCAATCATCTAAGATCAAGAAACCTTTGTTATTTACAGTAGGTTATCTTTCTAAATCAAGGTAATATTCATATTCAAGCTTTGATTCAATTTCTATAACTATAACTATCTTAATTCGAGTAATAATCTTACTTGAACTTGTTTTTGTGTCATGATTCTATTTCAAGAACTTCCAAGCCATCAAAGATCCTTTGAAGCTCAAGTTATTTTTTCATAATTTCCAGTAGGTTTACCTACTAAACTTGAGGTAGTAATGATGTTCATAACATCATTCGATTCATATATGTATAACCATCTTATTCGAAGATTTGAACATGTAATCACTAGAACATAGTTTAGTTAATTCTAAACTTGTTCGCAAACAAAGTTAATCCTTCTAACTTGACTTTTAAAATCAACTAAAAGCATGTTCTATATCTATATGATATGCTAACTTAATGATTTAAAACCTGAAAACACGAAAAACACCGTAAAACCGGATATACGCCGTCGTAGTAACACCGCGGGCTGTTTTGGGTTAGTTAATTAAAAACTATGATAAACTTTGATATAAAAGTTGTTCTTCTGGGAAAATTATTTTTCTTATGAACATGAAACTATATCCAAAAATCATGGTTAAACTCAAAGTGGAAGTATGTTTTCCAAAATGGTCATCTAGACGTCGTTCTTTCGACTGAAATGACTACCTTTACAAAAATGACTTGTAATCTATATTTCCAACTATAAACTTATACTTTTTCTATTTAGATTCGTAAACTTAAGTTCAATATAAAACCTTAGCAACTTGAATCACTCAAAACGAATTTAAAACGAAGAAGTTATGGGTAAAACAAGATTGGATAATTTTTCTTGTTGTAGCTACGTGAAAAATGGAAACAAATCTATATTAATCATATCCTAGCTAACTCATATTGTATTATACATGTATTCTAATATATTATGTAATCTTGGGATACCATAGAAACGAATACAATGTTTTGACATATCATATCGACCCATATATATATATATATATATATATATATATATATATATATATATATATATATATATATATATATATATATATATATATATATATATATATATATATATATTTCGGAACAACCATAGACACTCTATATGCAGTAATGTTGGAGTTAGCTATACAGGGTTGAGGTTGATTCCAAAATATTATATATACTTTGAGTTGTGATCTAGCCTGAGGCTTGTTGATAAGGCTAAAAAGGAACATATATTTCATAGCATTATCCCCCAAGAAAGACAAGATTTTAGTTGCAATTGTTCCATTTTCAAGTAATATTCGTTTATATTAAATAAGTGCGAAGACAAAAGGCAAAAACGACGAATTGAAGACACAAAGGTCCAAAAAGC
The DNA here is from genome assembly GCF_046630445.1 of Rutidosis leptorrhynchoides. Taxonomy (NCBI): domain Eukaryota; kingdom Viridiplantae; phylum Streptophyta; class Magnoliopsida; order Asterales; family Asteraceae; genus Rutidosis; species Rutidosis leptorrhynchoides. The sequence continues at coordinate 584,448,278 of NC_092334.1, read as the reverse complement.
TCAAAAGTACAAGATACAATAAAAAAGGTTCAAATTATTGATGAGGAACGTCTAAAAATGACAAGAGTACAAGTTACAAAACGCAAAGTACAAGATATAAAATTGTACGAAAGGACGTTCGAAAATCCGGAACCGGGGCATGAACCAACTTTCAGCGCTCGACGCAGCGGTGTAAAAATTACGAGTCAACTATGCACAAGAATAAAATATAATATTTAAATAATTCATAATAAGAATAATATTAAATAATAAAAAGTTGTTAATTGAGCATAGTTCAGGGGTCGTAAATGAAAATTCAATTTCTATATAACGATCTATGTAATGATGAATTGAGAGAACTTCTCCGAGACTTTTTACGTTTCGATCTCTTTTTTTTCTTCTATCTTTTTTTTATTTTTCTATCTATCAATATCAATATCTATATTCTATATCTCTATCATAATGTTAATGTAATAAGATATAACAATAATCTTAATTTTAATTTTAAATTATGATAATAATAAGATTTATGATAGAGATCGTTTGAGTGTGTAAGTCGAAATTCTGTCCGTGTAACGCTACGCTATTTTTAATCATTGTAAGTTATGTTCAACCTTTTTAATTTAATGTCTCGTAGCTAAGTTATTATTATGCTTATTTGAGCCGAAGTAATCGTGATGTTGGGCTAAAATATTAAGACGGGGTTATTGAACTTTGTACCATAATTGGGGTTTGGGCAAAAGACCGACACTTGTGGAAATTGGACTATTGACTATTAATAGATGGGGGGTATTGTCTAATTGAGTGACAACTCATTGGAGTCTGTCGAACCTATCTTCAAATTAATTATCCTAATAATTAATAATGATTATGGTTGTCCTATTTAGTGACGTTCATATGGAATCTATTATAATCATTTAATTAATTATTTGGGTTGGGTAATTGATTATCCAAACTGATCAAGTGGGTAAATTAATATTCATATCTAATCAAAACAGGGGTAGATTACATACAGTGATAACTGGTGTAATTGTTGACAGAAGTGATAACTGCGTCACAGTTTAAATCCTTAATCAGTTGGAATATTTGACTTCGGGTATAAGGGTAATTTGACAAGGATACTCGCACTTTATTTTTATGACCGATGGACTATTATGGACAAAAACCAGATAGACGTATCAAATAAACCAGGACAAAGGACAATTAACCCATGGTAATAAATTAAAATCAACACGTCAAACATCATGATTACGGAAGTTTAAATAAGCATAATTCTTTTATTATATTTCTCATCGTATCTTTATTTACTGTCATTTTATTACTCGCAATTTTATTTTCTGTCATTTTATTTATCGCAATTTATTTTACGCACTTTAATTTTTGTCATTTATTTTTACGCTTAAAATCGACAAACCGGTCATTAAACGGTAAAACCCCCATTTTATAATAATACTACTACTTATTTATATATATATTTTTATAAATAAACTTAATAATATAGCGTTAACTTCACCAGCTCCCTGTGGAACGAACCGGACTTACTAAAAACTACACTACTCTACGATTAGGTACACTGCCTATAGTGTTGTAGCAAGGTTTAGGTATATCCCATCCGTAAATTAATAAAACTTGTGTCATATTTTGTAGTATTTTGTATTAAAAATAATACTATTTCGTACCCTCACGCTACATCATCAAGTTTTTGGCGCCGCTGCCGGGGAGCGCTAAAACGCTATATTTTTAATAATATTGAAATAAAATATAATAATATAATAATATTGAAATAGAATATAATAATATAATAATATTGAAATAGAATATAATAATATAAAAATATTTAAGAATCAAAAATTTACGTAAATTTTAAAAAAAAGTCGTATTTATTAAATACTTCAGGGGTATATTATGTAACTTATAATTAATAATTGCTATCATGTCGCTTTCATGTGAATAGTAAATTAATTAATTTATTTTCATTTACTATTCATGAATAGTAAATGAATTAAAAAAAAGTTTTAAAAAAAAAATTATAATTATAAAAAAATTATTAATTTGTAAAAAAAAAATCGTTTTTTAAAAAAAAAAAAAAAAAAAATCGTTTTTAAAAAAAAAAAAAAAAAAAAAAATTTCGTTTTTAAAAAAAAAAAAAAAAAAAATTTGTGTAAAAAAAAAAAAAAAAAATCGTTTTTTTTTAAAAGAAAAAAAAATCGTTTTAAAAAAAAAAATTTGTAAAAAAAAAAAAAAAATCGTTTTTTTTTTAAAAAAAATTTAAAAAAAAAAAAACGAAAAAAAAAAAAAAAAAAAAAAAACGTAAAAAAAAAAAAAAAACGTAAAAAAAAAAAAAAAAAAAAATTATTAAAAAAAAAATATATATATTTTTAAAATTTTGTCTATAAAAAAAAATGTTTTTTTAGTTTTATTACCTTTAGATTTTTAGACTATAGTCGCAACTTTTAGTATTAAGTTTAGTTTTCCCATAGTTATTTTTACTTCTAGAATTTTTAGGCTTTGCCGTAAAATCCCTTAAGTGCTTATTCCTTAGACTAAGTTTTAGGTGCTTTAGAATTTTACGACGCCGTATTTCGCACTACTTTCTTATTTTTATTTTTCGACGCCTATTTTTCGACCTTTTATTTTTCGACATTTTTCGACGCGCAATCTATTTCTTTCTTATTTCTCGCCATTCTAGTTTTTAGGACTTAGAATTTTTTTCTACTTCTTCTCTAAATTTCTTAAAATTACGAAAATTTATTTTAAGTGGTTAAATTAATAGACATCAAAATTTTCTAGTTCGTAGTAATAGTTGGATTTGTACGTGGACCGGGTTATTGGAGCCAAACAGTCCTCAATTATATTGAGACCAAACGAATCCTGCCCCTCTGCTGCATCTTTTGGCTATTCGAAACGTGGGCAAAATCAGAAAAGTCTATTGATTGGATAACTTATTATAATTTTTCTTTCCTTTTAAAAACTAATAGGATATTCAGTGAATGCACCGAGTAAAACGTTCACCACCTTTCATACGTTCACCACCTGTAACTCGATCAAGACATCTAGCAAATATTGTCGCCGTTGATTTTTCTTTAGAATCGTCATCTAGTCGAACAAGAACTCCAACTCAAATTTCCGATAATCCATCTTTTGAACCCGACTTCACAATTAAGAACCCGGAGCATATTCAAGGACAATTCCAAGATCTTGAACCACTAATTATTCCTCCTGAGCCACAAACCATTAAATCAGAATCCTCTAGTGATTCGTATTCAACAAATTCAATTATGGAAGTAACGGAACCTCTAAGTATGGAAGATCGAATGAGAGCCACACGCACGGGCCAAGGTCACGCCATTATTAAGCCAAAAGTTAATGCGCCAGATTATGAAATCAAAGGACAAATTCTACACATGGTAACTAACCAATGCCAATTCAGTGGTGCGCCGAATGAAGACCCAAACGAACACCTTCGTACGTTTAAAAGAATTTGTACACTATTCAAAATCCGAGAAGTGGAGGATGAACAGATCTATCTCATGTTGTTTCCCTGGACTTTAAAGGGAGAAGCCAAAGATTGGTTAGAATCGTTACCTGAAGGGGCGATTGACACATGGGATGTTTTAGTTGAGAAATTTCTTAAAAGATTCTTTCCGGCATCTAAAGCCGTGAGACTTCAAGGAGAAATTGTTACGTTCGCGCAAAATCCAAATGAAACATTATATGAGGCGTGGACAAGATTCGGAAGGATGTTGAGAGAATGTCCTCAACACGGATTAGATACTTTTCAAATAGTACAAATCTTCTATAAAGGCGTAGACATCGCCACACGAAAAGACATCGACATAACCACTGGTGGATCCATTATGAAGAAAACCGCAACTGAAGCTTACAAAATTATTGATAACACAGCCTCCCACTCGCATGAGTGGCACCAAGAAAAAGATATCTTTCGATCATCTAAAGCGGCTAGAGCCGATTCTAGCCCTGACTTTGATTCCGTTTCCGCAAAAATAGATGCTTTCGAAAGACGAATGGAAAAGATGAATAAAGATATTCACGCAATACGAATCAGTTGTGAGCAATGCGGTGGACCACACTTATTGAAAGATTGTCACATTGAACCAACGATGGAACAACGAGAGAATGTTTCCTATATGAACCAAAGGCCGGGAAATAATTATCAAAATAATTATCAACCGCCAAAGCTAAACTTCAATCGAAATCAAAACATTCTTTACAATCCAAAAGGACCCGAAAATAACTGGTATAACCAACAAGGTCCGAATAACCAACCAACTCAAAACAACACTTTCAATCAACAAAGACCTGGCTTATATAAACCACAACAACAAACTGAAGAGAAAAAGTCAAATATGGAAGACGTGGTATTCAAGCTAGTTGAATCTCAAACACAATTTATTGAAACTCAAACCCAAACGAACGAGAGATTTGATCAGTCATTAAGAACTCAACAAGCTTCCATTTTGAATCTAGAAAAACACGTAGGTACTCTTGCTAGCATGATGAGTGAGAGGGAACAAGGAAAGCTACCGAGTAATACTGAAGTAAATCCTCGGAAAGAGAATGTTAATATGGTGTCAACAAATTCTGAAAAACCAGTTCCAGAAGATGGGAAGGTTTTAGATGAGAGTAACAATGAAGAAGTTACACCACCACCACCCGAGTATGTAAAGCCAGTGGTGGCACCATACAAACCACCCATCCCGTTTCCAAGAAAAGGAGTTGAGTATGAGCAAGTGATAGGTAATAAAGATTGTGATACCTCTGGAAAGAAGAAGAAGAAAAAGAATAAGAAAGTGCAAGAAACAAAAGCCGTAAATATAAACCCGGTGAATACAGTTCCACCAAAACCTCCACCTAGGGTAGGTGATCCGGGTGAATTTATTGTTCCTTGTCTACTTAGTGATTGTGTCATGTATGATGCACTAGCAGATTTAGGTGCAAGTGTGAGTGTTATGTCTCTTTCATTATATAAGAGATTAGGGGTAGGTAAGTTAAGTCCAACGGATATGAGTGTTCGACTCTTTGATCAAACCATTAAGCACCCAGTTGGAATTGCTGACAACCTACCCATTCAAGTAGGTAATTTAACCTTTCTAGTCGAATTCATTGTCATTGACATAGAAGAGGACTCAAACATTCCTCTAATTTTAGGACGACCATTCTTAGCGTCCACCGGGGCGTTATTTGATGTAGGAAATGGAAGAATGACACTTAGTAGTGGTAACAAATCGATCACCTTTATGATTCGAAAGTCTAAATCTCCACCAACCAAGACCGTTGAACCAGAAAAAACGATTGGTAAGAACCATGTTGTTTTACCAACTCCAACGGTAGTGCTTAATAATAATAAAACGCCTAAGTGTGGGGAAAATGAAGTAACACCTAATGATGACATGATAACAAAGAACCCCGTTATTGATACGAAATTAAATGACCCTGTTATTAACAGTTCAATGAAGAAACTTTTTAAAAGGGCTATTGATGCTAGAAGTAAGGGGAACTTTAAGTTATGTAACCGGTTAGTATCCAATCTGTCGCCTAAAGAAAGGGCGAAGCTAGTTGAATTATGGGATATTACGGAAGAAGCCGGGCACTGGCTTAAAAAAAAAGTCACAGATAGGCAAGTTGATTATGGACCAAGAGAAATTGACAATGAAGTTAATCACAATTTCAACACCACAGCTACCTAAGTGTGGGGAGATTCGAATGTTCTAAAAAGATAATGCTGTCTAAAGTTATTTGTTCTGTTCTCGTGTAGTTCCGAGAATGGAATCCGATTGGTCTTTTCCACTAGCAGACACTAAAGAACTAGTTTTCTCCCTCCATTCTGAATTTTTGTTTTGTAGGTTTTATATAAAATTAATATGTTTTTTTTTTAATTTAAGTTTTGTGTGAATTTTAAAAACAAAATTTACTTTAATTCATTAAGTTGAAAAAAATGATTTCTAAAATTCGTCGTGAGTTGAAGACTAGGTCATTAAGCCGAAATTACTTTACCCGAGGGCGGGGCGACAAATTTTGTTATCATTATTTTTAATTTTATTGATTTAAAGTATGCCAAAAATATTATACTTTATAAATTTTTGAAAAGTGGGGTTATAAACCAAACTTCAAATATATATATATATATATATGTTTGTATTTTATCTTATGTACAAAACAGGGTAAAACAACGCGCTTTCAAAGACTGTCATGAAGTTCAGCAAAAGCTACTGATTTTGACAAGACGCAAAAAAAAAATCAAATGTGAAATAACAATATGTTTGCAAACTCGGTATTTTTAATCACTTTTCTACGCTAATCACCCTCATGAATTTAAATTATAGTCTGATTTCATGCAAATGAGGGCATTGCATGATCTTAAGTGTGGGGAAGGGTTATAAATTCTCTCGGGTTTATACTTGGTTTATTTGCCAAATTTTGTGAAAATTTGAAAAATTTTCAACTAAATGAATTTAAAATCATGTTTATACATATTTATGAACGGTGAAAACTAGGTGTTAATACCAAAATTATCGTTACCTCGAAAAGGACATAAATTGAGAAACACCCTAAAACGCTAGAATTCATTTAAAATGGAATAGAAGAAAATAAAAAGGCAAAGAAAGAAATTAAGTGTGGGGAGAATGTACCAAGTTATTCAATTGAAAACTATCTATCACATGTTCTGTAAAGATATTGCAGGTACTTTTGCTTTGGATGATACTAATCAGTTTTACCCGGTTTACTGTAATACATTTGAAAGAAAGATGGATCTACACGATGAATCAATTCCATCATTAAAAGGAAGTAAAGTCTTCCGAAAAAGACACGCGCTTCTTGATTTAGGTCATGAAGTTGTCGTCCAGACCAGCTGTAGGTTGACGAAAAATCTAGAAAAGTCATCTCTAAAATCAGCAGGAAATCCACGGACCTCAGCATCAAACAGGGTCGCCAAGTGGTCAGATTTATCCTAACCATGAGAAGGATTTATCTCGTACAATGGGGAGGCACCGTGCAAATTAGCTTGATAAGACTAATGAATCAGATCCCCAGAAAGGATAATCTCCTTAAAGATCAAAAATCAGCTTTTAAGCCTGATATTACTCAATCCTTGAGATTGACCTTAAAGATTGAGATTTCAAACTCATGGAATTCAATGATATCTAAACTCGAGCTTGAACGAGAAAATATTTTGATCAAAAATACAAACCGATTTGTTTTCTGAAAAACCATTTTCAATGCGTTCATTACCATTGAACGTAAAATCCTAAGAAATTCACCTGGAATTCATTAGGTCACCTGAACTAAATCGGGTGTCAACCGTAAGGACGGTGGTTGCATAGCATGGTCAGAGACAGGACCTTGTGCCAGACCGAAAAATCATAGGATGATCTTTACTATCGCTCCTACCAAGGATAGTTCTAGCATCCGACACGTTAAAAGACCATAATCATCTGCATGTCACGGGACATTGCCTTAACAGTTTCTTGTTCATCGCTTTCCTTTACAACCGGACGGTAGTTTGCCGAAAGGTAATATACGGAACAAGTAAACTGGATGTGTGCTTTCCGATACCGGGATAGCAGTGGATTACACGAACCTAAATGTTTTTAGCCAAAATATTGATCCACAAATATATTTTGCAACACCAATGGTGGATCAAATCAGAAAACTTATCTAGGGTAAAAGCTAGATTGAATTTTCAAAAGATCAAATGTTTTCATAAAGATCCTATTTCCTAAAGGATCTAAATTTTTATAATCATGTGGGACTGTAAACCGCCTTTCAAATGTGCACTTTGCTTTGGAAACCGAAAGTAAATCGGCTATTTGATTGCAAGTGTCGTTGACCTAAACCCAAGGCAACTGTGGATGACACACCCACCTTTAACCATGGTTCTATCGTTACTATCATTGTTTATAACACCGTATCAAAATCACTGATGTATAAAGTGTGAAGAATAAAGAAGTGATTCTAGTATGTTTTTATTTCAAGACTGTATTGCTTGAGGACAAGCAACGCTCAAGTGTGGGGATATTGATAAGGCTAAAAAGGAACATATATTTCATAGCATTATCCCCCAAGAAAGACAAGATTTTAGTTGCAATTGTTCCATTTTCAAGTAATATTCGTTTATATTAAATAAGTGCGAAGACAAAAGGCAAAAACGACGAATTGAAGACACAAAGGTCCAAAAAGCTCAAAAGTACAAGATACAATAAAAAAGGTTCAAATTATTGATGAGGAACGTCTAAAAATGACAAGAGTACAAGTTACAAAACGCAAAGTACAAGATATAAAATTGTACGAAAGGACGTTCGAAAATCCGGAACCGGGGCATGAACCAACTTTCAGCGCTCGACGCAGCGGTGTAAAAATTACGAGTCAACTATGCACAAGAATAAAATATAATATTTAAATAATTCATAATAAGAATAATATTAAATAATAAAAAGTTGTTAATTGAGCATAGTTCAGGGGTCGTAAATGAAAATTCAATTTCTATATAACGATCTATGTAATGATGAATTGAGAGAACTTCTCCGAGACTTTTTACGTTTCGATCTCTTTTTTTTCTTCTATCTTTTTTTTATTTTTCTATCTATCAATATCAATATCTATATTCTATATCTCTATCATAATGTTAATGTAATAAGATATAACAATAATCTTAATTTTAATTTTAAATTATGATAATAATAAGATTTATGATAGAGATCGTTTGAGTGTGTAAGTCGAAATTCTGTCCGTGTAACGCTACGCTATTTTTAATCATTGTAAGTTATGTTCAACCTTTTTAATTTAATGTCTCGTAGCTAAGTTATTATTATGCTTATTTGAGCCGAAGTAATCGTGATGTTGGGCTAAAATATTAAGACGGGGTTATTGAACTTTGTACCATAATTGGGGTTTGGGCAAAAGACCGACACTTGTGGAAATTGGACTATTGACTATTAATAGATGGGGGGTATTGTCTAATTGAGTGACAACTCATTGGAGTCTGTCGAACCTATCTTCAAATTAATTATCCTAATAATTAATAATGATTATGGTTGTCCTATTTAGTGACGTTCATATGGAATCTATTATAATCATTTAATTAATTATTTGGGTTGGGTAATTGATTATCCAAACTGATCAAGTGGGTAAATTAATATTCATATCTAATCAAAACAGGGGTAGATTACATACAGTGATAACTGGTGTAATTGTTGACAGAAGTGATAACTGCGTCACAGTTTAAATCCTTAATCAGTTGGAATATTTGACTTCGGGTATAAGGGTAATTTGACAAGGATACTCGCACTTTATTTTTATGACCGATGGACTATTATGGACAAAAACCAGATAGACGTATCAAATAAACCAGGACAAAGGACAATTAACCCATGGTAATAAATTAAAATCAACACGTCAAACATCATGATTACGGAAGTTTAAATAAGCATAATTCTTTTATTATATTTCTCATCGTATCTTTATTTACTGTCATTTTATTACTCGCAATTTTATTTTCTGTCATTTTATTTATCGCAATTTATTTTACGCACTTTAATTTTTGTCATTTATTTTTACGCTTAAAATCGACAAACCGGTCATTAAACGGTAAAACCCCCATTTTATAATAATACTACTACTTATTTATATATATATTTTTACAAATAAACTTAATAATATAGCGTTAACTTCACCAGCTCCCTGTGGAACGAACCGGACTTACTAAAAACTACACTACTCTACGATTAGGTACACTGCCTATAGTGTTGTAGCAAGGTTTAGGTATATCCCATCCGTAAATTAATAAAACTTGTGTCATATTTTGTAGTATTTTGTATTAAAAATAATACTATTTCGTACCCTCACGCTACATCATCACTTGTATACACGAGGTCGTGGATTTATTCGAGATAATATATATTGTTTTATTTTTCTGTACATCTAACTGTGGACAACTAGTTGTAGGTTACTAACGAGAACAACTGACTTAATAAACTTAAAAAATTAAAATGTATTAAAAATGTTGTAAATATATTTTGAACATACTTTGATATATATATGTACATATTTGTTATAGGTTCGTGAATTGACCAGTGGCCAAGTCTTACTTCCCGGCGAAGTAAAAATCTGTGAAAGTGAAAATCTAATATTTTGGGATGAGAATTTATGCAGTTTTATAAATGTTTTACAAAATAGACACAAGTAAATGAAACTACATTCTATGGATGGATTATTAAACCGAATATGCCCCTTTTTAGTCTGGTAATCTAAGAATTAGGGAACAGACACTCTAATTGACGCGAATCCTAAAGATTGATCTATTGGGCCAAACGAGCCCCATCCAAAATACCGGATGCTTTAGTACTTCGAATTCATCATGTCCGAAGGGAGTCCCAGAATGATAGGGGATATTCTATATGCATCTTGTTAAGGTCGGTTACCAGGTATTCACCATATGAATGATTTTTATCTCTATGTATGAGATGTATATTGAAATATGAAATCTTGTGGTCTATTATTACGATTTGATAAATATATAGGTTAAACCTATAACTCACCAACATTTTTGTTGACGTTTAAAGAATGTTTATTCTCAGGTGAATATTAAGAGCTTCCGCTGTTGCGTGCTAAAATATGGACAAGATTTGGTGTCAGCATGCTTGTATAATATTGTTTAAAATTGCATTCGAGATTTACTTTGTTGTAACATATTAATATTGTAAACCAATATGTATTGGTAGTGTGTAAGTGTGATATTTTAGATTATCATTTCTGGATAATCTAGGTGGTGACTTTTTAACCTTGTCGATAAAATAAAGGTTATGGTTTGTTTTAAAAACGAATGCAGTCTTTGAAAAACGACTCATATAGAGGTCAAAACCTTACAACAAAATCAATTAATATGGAACGTTTATAATCAATATGAACGGGACATTTCATATATTACCACACAACACGTAACAGGTCATTAAGTAAAGTAGTCATCATGCCAATATATATAAAAGAATCAACAATCATCCACTAGTATGCAATTAAAATAGTTCGCAATAACTACATCGGTAAGTCTATGATAAAGTAGATAAGTAATAAAATATCCAAAGTAGTGGAAACAAGCACGGTAGTAAAATCAACTCTACTTGGGGGATCACCCCTTATCAAGTAGACGGCTAACAGCATCCTCCACCAGTCGAAGTCTCGCAATCAAACTCCCCAAAGTGACCTCTTCAGTAGCTGAGGTAGCAGGAGTACTAGGAGAGGCACTAGTAGACGGACGATTAGAGTCATGCAGAGAAACCCTAGGAGCAACTAGGTTGCTACTCGACTCAAACAACTTTCTGCGAGGTTTATCCCTTATCCACCCGCCTACCACATGAGGGATAGGAAGGGGTTCGAGCGAGCGGGGTCTTTTACCAAAAGTGCTAGGCTGTTCGGGTTCTGACTCTTCCTTGGGATCTTCTTCCTCATCAGGATCCTCTTCGGTTTCCTCTTATGGTTCTTCCTCGGGATCATCTTCAGCAGCATCTGTATCCGCCTCCAAGGGCTTAGAGTCAGGTGTAAGGTTCCCTAGTGACTGAACAGTATCTTCAGTTTCAAATTTGGGGTCACTAATAATGATAGGGTGAGAAGCAGACATCTAAAGCTCAAAGAAAACACACAAAGTTAGTACACATGTAACATAAGCACAATATATGCAGCAGTGTAGTAATTCACAAAAGTTCTAAGTGCGGGTTGTAGTCTAGACTCGCTTATGTGTCCTGTTTTTTTGGACAACGATTGGGATCACCCGAGGTGTAACACCCTGAAATTCTATGCATCAGAAAGTGTCAGTAAAGGTACGCATCAGGAACCGCCACTAAAAGTCCACCTTATACTTATGCATTTTCAAAATTTACACTAAAATCAGAATACGTCAACCCGAGTCCCTGAACTTAAAAATAGAAACTTGGTTACCAGTCGAGCCGTGCCGCAGGCCAAAATAGGCGCGCCGCGGCTAGCAGTTGTGCTGGTGTCTGAAATTTTGAAAAACTTCATTCTCCGATTTTGCCTTGGAGCCGCGCCACAGGCCATTTAGACGCGCTGCGGTTATTGCCCAGGCCAGACCCTTTTAGCTCGTTTTAAAAAAGGGTATCTTAAGGGGCGTTTTGGTCATTTCACCTTGATGACGGGTTTGAGGCCATAAAACTGATCAAATCTTATCCATAACTCATTTCACGTATATTTCAAACTGTCATACCCCCTAAATGGAACCGGGGGTCATAAGTGACTAACCAATATCATTACACAAGTGTAAAACGAGAACGACTCTAAATGAGACGTTTTAATTAAAACCAATGTATTAAACCAGCAGAAAGTATTAAGTCATTTCAAAAGAATCCTTATAAGTGTAAATGTAAACTAAAGGGTTTTAATGCAATAATATGAATGATAAAATGCGGACTCCAAAAGCAGCAAAGTTTAAATAGCAAACAATCTTTAGCAATCTTCACCTGAGATAAAACATGTTTAAAGTATCAACCAAAAATGGTTGAGTGAACAGCATAGGTTTATAATAGTTTTTAGACCACAAGATTTAGTTATCATAAGCAGTGCTGAAGTTATGATATCGAAACTAAACAAAGTTACCCCAGGACACCTTGACTGTCAGTGTCGTTTTAATCATTATTATGTAACCAAAGACCAATGGTTAAATGGTTAGAGACGTCACTCTCAATAGGCCTACTCACAATAACTAAGTTTGCGTTTATACGTAGCAATTAACGATATCATGGTAGGGATTTAGCATGAATCAAAGCATGTCAGCACAGTTAAACAGTTTTCAGGTACTTGTGTCTAAGCGTAAAACAGTTTGAAAGCAAGCATGTGTCTCACCCCAAAAGTTTAAAACAAGTATATAACGATAGTTAAAAAGTGGGGCTATGAAGTTCACCTTAGTAGCAAGTAAGTAATTCCACGCAAGATGTAAGTACGGTGTATGTAATCGGAGATCTCAACCTAGAGATATAATCTTTGATTAGTTAATGTCTAACAGACATAAAGTATGTTTATTAATATAATGAATATATTAACAGTGACCGTTATTGTCAACAGATAAATTGTGTTTATTACTATAGCATGAAAGGACCCGTTCATATACATTATAAATGATTCACAATAGTTGATTACATCATGAGGTATTTGACCTCTATATGATACATTTTACAAACATTGCATTCGTTTTTTAAAAGACAAACTTTCATTACTTCGAAAGTTGACGGCATGCGTACCATTTCCTAATATATCCAACTATAATTGACTTAACAATAATCTTGATGAACTCAACGACTCGAATGCAACGTCTTTTGAAATATGTCATGAATGACTCCAAGTAATATCTTTAAAATGAGCAAATGCACACCTGAGAATAAACATGCTTTAAAGTGTTAACCAAAATGTTGGTGAGTTCATTAGTTTATCATAATCATTCATTTCCATCATTTTAATAGACCACAAGATTTTCATTTCTCATAAATATACGTCCCATGCATAGAGACAAAAATAATCATTCATATGGATTGAACACCTGGTAACCGATATTAACAAGATGCATATAAGAATATCCCCTATCATTCCGGGAAATCCTTCTGACATGATAAAAACAACATCGAAGTACTAAAGCATCCGGTAGTTTGGATGGGGTTCGTTAGGCCCAATAGATCTATCTTTAGGATTCACATCAATTAGTAGATCGGTTTACTAATTCTTAGGTTACCAAGTAAAATGGGCATATTCGGCTTCGATCATTCAACCATATAATGTAGTTTCGATTACTTGTGTCTATTTCGTAAAATATTTATAAAAGCAGCGCATGTATTCTCAGTCCCAAAAATATATATTGCAAAATAATTTAAAAATGGAGCAAATGAAACTCACATATTGTATTTCGCAGTAAAAATACATATAACGTCATTGAACAACTGAACAATGCAGGGTTGGCCTTGGATTCACGAACCTATATCAATTGTGTGTAAATTAAAATGTATAATCGTAATCAAACATGTGTATATATTATCTTGAATTATATATTATGCTTATTTAGTTTGTGTATATATTCAAAATGTTTAATATCTATATATTTAGTTTTATTAATATATATATATATATATATATATATATATATATATATATATATATATATATATATATATATATATGGTTAGTATTATATAAAAAATTGTAACAACCCAAACCAATAACCAACCGAATACGCGAAACAAAAATTTTTTTTTATCAGTAGAGTGCGCCACGCGCACCCCTTGGGGTGCGCGGCGCGCACAGGCCCACATTCAGTTCTGTCCGGTTTTGTCAATTTTCAATTAAAGATCTCCCACTTCCCGACATATTTAGACGAAACGCTTTTCACAACATGTTATAATGGTTAAAACTCACAGGATTCAATAATAAAATGAGTTTTACAAAACGGGGCCCACATCGGCCGTTTTACGAGTTTCATACAAAAGTTCAAGTTTCGACCACACTAGTTTAAATTCCAAACGACACTAAGAGCATGGTGTTTGGGGTTAAACTACCCAAATCTCGGTCAAACTCCAAAAGCTATCACATCCAAAAGCGTCCCCTATCAAACAACAAGCAGAAAATCTCTAATCCAACCATACGCCCTTACCCTTATCAACGCCCGAGCCTATAAAAAGATAAACAACGAGAGGGTAAGCAAAGCTTAGTGAATGCAATAATTATACATATACATATATAACTTACTTACTTGCAAACACTTACAACATATCTGCATACATACTAGCAACATAATTAGCATACCTTTATAATGTATAACGCTAAATCCTCAATAACAAAAGCTAGTATAACAATATCATATAATGCAACAACACAATACGTTACAATACAATACATAAGCATTGATGTTCACAACATCCATTAGTATTCGAATCCCAAGGCTAGCTCAACGAATGGTATCGTCAACATCGAACTTAATTCCCATTCGTCCCAATAAATGTGGTATCGTCAACATCGAACTTAAACCCACATATGAGGTATCGTCAACATCGAACTTAAACCCTCATCGAATTTCACTACACTAACGGTATGGCTTCGTCAACATCGAACTTTAAATCCATACATGAGGTATCATCAACATCGAACTTAAACCCTCATCAAAACAAACCAACAATATACTCTAGGTTATGGTATCGTCAACATCAAACTTTAACCCATACCCCACAAGTAAATAAATCATATACATATATATATAATTATTCCACTCACCTCAATGATTTGGTGATGATTTTATACTTCCGAATGCTTCAAAGCCGAATACCTAATACAATAAGTACTCAATCAACAAACAAACTTGTTGGGCTAAACACCAACAATTCACTCAAGTGCATTTAATGACTTAAATGCATTAAATGCCCCATTTTCACCAAAGCCGCCCCTTAAGGGTCAAGACCATCGTTAATCACTTAAAAGCTAGTGATTAAGGTCTATCAACACTAACTATAACACAATTAGGGTAATTCATACCCATAATCCCAAACTAGGTAAATCATTAACCCCTTTGACTCATTTAAAGTCAACACACCCATTTCGGGTCATCCACTAACCCAACTAACACCCATTTACCAATTAGCTAGGTGTGCTAGTAATTAACTAACCAATTAGGACTCATAACATCAATTAGCACTTTGAAACCCTAAGTTAGTTACCATTGAGTCTTCATGACTCCATCTTACCCAAGAACACCCAAAATCAACAAATATGGGTTTTATGTTCTTCATTTACCCAAACCCTAACCCTACACAAAATCAAAGTAAGGAAATCAAGATTAGAGCTTACCACTACAACCCCAACGTAGCTAGTGAGAAGATGAACGACTTTAATACCCGCACTTTGGCCCGAGAACAACTTCTTCCTCTTGGATTTAAGCTTTCTCATTCAAGAAATCACACTCTCTCTCCAAAATTAAAGTGAAGAAGATAAGGTTGTTGAAAATGGAGTGAATGATACCCCAAGATCTGACCTACTGGCCTCCAACACGTCCACAAGTGAAATTACCAAAATGCCCATCAAAATATCTGAATAAACAACAGAACCCGGCTACAGTGAGGAGTGCGCCAGGCGCACCCCTAAGTGTGCGTTGATCGCACCCTGCTCAGTTCGCCCTTTGACCTCTGTTTTAATATACAAGGTCACCCACACTTCATGTACCCTATTTACTCTGCTGTACAATGAAGATTAGGGTCTTACAACTCTCCCCCACTTGAATCGGAGCGCGTCCTCGCGATCCAAGCCGCATGACAAGAGGGACGATAGACCAACACAAACTCTTCGGGCTCCCAAGTAAATTCGGAACCTTTACTACGACGCCATTGAACTTTAAAAGTTCTCACTTCTTTATTTCTCAACCTTTTGACCTTCTCATCGAGTATGGCAATCGGCTCCACAATATATTCTAACTTATTGTTTAGCTCAATCTCGTCTAATGGCACCCATGATGAATCATCCGCAAGACACTTAAGGAGATGGGAAACATGAAATGTATTATGGATCCCCGCAAGCTCTTCGGGTAATTCCAAACGATACGCGACTTCACCAATACGAGCTAAAATTTTAAAAGGACCAATAAACCGAGGAGCTAACTTTCCCCGTTTTCGAAACCGAATAACACCTTTCCATGGCGAAACCTTAAGCATCACCATGTCACCTTCTTGAAATTCGATCTTTCGTCTACGTTTGTCCGCATACGACTTTTGTCTATCTTGAGCCTTTTTCAAATGATCTCGAATCATATCAATCTTGCTATTCGTTTCTAAGACCAAATCGGTACTCCCGATTTCTTTTTGACCAATCTCACCCCAACAAATTAGAGTTCGGCACCTCCGCCCATAAAGCATCTCATAAGGTGGCATCCCGATACTAGTATGATAACTATTATTGTACGAGAATTCCACCAAAGGTAGGTGCTCGTCCCAATTTCCACCAAAATCAATAATACACGCCCGTAACATATCCTCCAAAGTTTGGTTCGTACGTTCGGTTTGACCGTCCGTTTGAGGATGATACACCGTGCTCAATTTCAATTGTGTACCCATATCTTCGTGAAACTTTTCCCAAAACCGAGATGTAAAACGGGTATCTCGATCTGAAATAATAGATATAGGAACCCCATGTCGAGCGACTACCTCCTTGATAAACAATTTAGCCAAGGTCTCCGACGATATCGCTTCCCGAATGGGAAGAAACAAGGCACTCTTCGTCAACCGATCAACTATTACCCAAATCGAGTCAAATTGGGTTCTCGCCGTCTTTGGTAACTTTGTAATAAAATCCATGGTAATGTGCTCCCATTTCCACTTCGGGATTTCTAACGGTTGTAATTTACCATACGGTTTTTGGTGTTCAGCTTTAACTTGCAAACACGTGACACATTGCTCAACATACTTAACAACATCACGTTTCATGCCCAGCCACCAATACTCCTTCTTTAAATCAAGATACATTTTTGTTGCGCCCGGATCAACGGAATACTTTGACTTATGTGCTTCATCAAGTAGTACTCTTCGATAATCCCCCATCTTCGGCACCCACACTCTTCCTTGAAAAGACAACAACCCACGCGAACCCATAGTAATGAATTCCGATTGTCCCACAATTCGTTCCGCATGCTTGTTGTGAACGTAAGCTTCAATTTGAATCACGCCAAGTTTTTCAAGAAAATCGTTAGTAATAATCATACGTAACAATCCCAATCGTAACGCCGGGTGGTGACTCTTTCGACTTAACGCATCCGCGACCACATTCGCCTTACCCGGATGATAAAGTATTTCACAATCATAATCTTTCACCACATCCATCCATCTACGTTGACGATAATTCAAATATCTTTGATCAAAAAGATGTTTCAAACTCTTGTGATCCGAATAAATTGTACACTTGACACCATACAAGTAATGGCGCCAAATTTTCAATGCATGAACAACCGCCGCTAACTCAAGATCATGAGTCGAATATCTCGTTTCGTGTTTCTTTAATTGTCGAGAGGCATAAGCGATGACTTTACCCCTTTGCATTAGAACACACCCGAGCCCATTTAAAGAAGCATCACAATAAACCGTCATGTCTTCCACACCTTCCGGCAATACTAACACCGGAGCTTGATTTAACTTCTCTTTTAATAATTGAAAAGCAATTTCTTGCTCGTTCTCCCAATTAAATCTTGCGTTCTTTCTTGTCAATTTTGTCAATGGAGAAGCGATCTTAGAAAAGTCTTGGATAAACCGACGATAATAACCAGACAATCCGAGAAAACTTCGGATTTCCGTAGGCGTAGTCGGTCGTCCCCAACTCTTTACCGTCTCAATCTTCCCCGGGTCCACTTGAATACCATTTTCGTTCACAATATGGCCAAGGAATTGAACTTCCCTTAGCCAAAATTCACATTTGGAGAATTTAGCATACAAATTCTCCTTCCGCAACATCCTTAACACACTCCGCAAATGATGTTCATGTTCCTTCATACTCTTCGAATAGAAAAGTATGTCTTCAATGAACACAATTACCGACTTGTCCAACATAGGTTGGCACACTCGGTTCATAAGATCCATGAATGCCGCCGGTGCATTGGTAAGACCAAAAGGCATTACCACAAACTCAAAATGCCTATAACGCGTTCGAAAAGCTGTTTTCTCGATATCTTCCTCACGGACCCGCATTTGGTGATAGCCGGACCGTAGGTCGATTTTGGAGAAATACATTGCACCTTGGAGTTGGTCAAACAAATCGTCAATCCTAGGCAAAGGATAACGATTCTTGATCGTCACTTTGTTCAACTCCCGATAATCGATGCACATCCGCATACTACCATCCTTCTTCTTCACGAATAAAACCGGAGCGCCCCATGGCGAAGCACTCGGTCGGATAAAACCCTTTTCAAGTAGTTCTTGGGTTTGATTTAACAACTCTTGGGCGCTAAATGATAAGGAGTTTTAGCAATGGGGGTAGCCCCCGGAACCAACTCAATGCGAAATTCAACTTGTCTTTTCGCCGGAACACCCGGTAACTCATCCGGAAAAACGTCTTTAAATTCATTCACCACCGGAATTTCATGAATAGATGGTGGCTCATCTCGAGTATCAACAACATGGGAAAGAAAAGCCATGCCACCACTAACAAGGAAACGACGTACCCTTGCAAAAGTGCATATCGGCACAAGTCTTCTCCGCTTATCGCCATGAATAATTAACTCTCCCCCACTTGGGGTCTTTACCCGAATAAACTTATCATGGCATTCAATATCGGCTCTATTATGATCGAGCCAATCCATACCAACGACGATATCAAAATCACCCAAAGTCATCGGAATGAGATCGATTTTAAAATTTTCGACACCAAACACAACGTTACAATTTTCACACACATCAACCACTAGCGCCGTCTTGCCATCCGCTATTTCAACTTCTACCGGATGACTTAACTTAACTAGCGGTTTATTTAACTTAGGCACGAATCTTAGAGAAACAAACGATAAATTGGCACCACTATCAAATAGGATTCATGCCGGATTAGAGTTAACCATGAAAGTACCTGAAACGACTTCGTTGGATTGCTTGGCCTCCTCATTCGTCATCAAATAGTTGCGACCCCTAGCCGTTCCCGCCACTTTCTCCAACCGTTTAACATGATCGGTGTTCAAGTCGGGGTACTCCGACTTTCGGTGTCCTTCTTTGTTGCATTTAAAACAAGTGAGCTTGTTTGTTGAAGGAGGCTTTGTACAATCCCGAGCCAAATGACCTCGTACCCTACAATTGTAGCAAGTAGGGATAAAGTTCCCGAAACCTCCCTTCTTCACACTATTTACACTTTCAGAACCCTTCTTGTTCTTGTTCTTCTTGTTGGAAAAGTTAGAATGACTAGAACTGGTATTATGCGAGGTGTATACAAAATAGTTTATATTTTACTAGGAAAAACTATTAAATACGATACAATTTTACACAAGATATTTATTTATTTATAGAATGGATATACTTAAACCTTGCTACAACACTTATAGGCAGTGTACCTAATCGTACAGTAGTGTAGTTTTTAGTAAGTCCGGTTCGTTCCACAGGGAAATCTTTAAACAAAGCTCAACGCTATATTAGTTTACTTTTATAAAAATACAAATATATATTTAAGTAATATTATTATTATAAAGGGGGGTTTTTACCGTTTAATGACCGGTTTGTCGATTTTAAGACTTTAGTCGCAGTTAAAACCTAATGTAAAATATAAAATAAATACAAGACTTAATTTAAAGCGTAAAGTAAATAACGATAATGAAATTGCGAATAATAAAAGTGCGATAAAATAAAATTGCGATAATTAAAAAGTACGATAATTAAAAGTGCGATTAAATAACAATAAATAAAAGTGCGATAATTAGAAGTGCAATTAAATATAAAATAAAGGAAATTAAATATGAAATAAAAGAATTATGCTTATTTAAACTTCCGTAATCATGATGTTTGACATGTTGATTTTAGTTTTATGCCCATGGGTTAATTGTCCTTTGTTCTGGATTATTTAATATGTCCGTCTGGTTTTTGTCCATAACAGTCCATCAGTCATAAATATAAAGTGCGAGTGTCCTCGTCAAATTATTATTATACCCGAAGTTAAATATTCCAACTAATTGGGGATTCGAATTGTAACAAGGTTTTAATACTTTGTTTAATGAATACACCAGGTTATCGACTGCGTGTAAACCAAGGTTTTACTACTTTGTTAACAATTACACCAATTACCCTTGAATGTAATTTCACCCCTGTTTTAATTATTCTAGTGGCTATTAATCCATTCCCGTGTCCGGTTAAATGAACGATTATTCGTACATATAAATACCCCGCCCATCGTGTCCGATCGAGTGTATATGGTAATTTATAGGGACGCCCAATTGTAAATCTTTATATTAACATTAACAAACTTTCATTTAGTTAAACAAATATAAAGCCCATTAATAGCCCATAGTCTAATTTCCACAAGTGTCGTTCTTTTGTCCAAACCCCAATTATGGTACAAAGCCCAATTACCCAATTTTAGTAATTAGCCCAACATCATGATTACTTCGTTTTAAATAAGCATAATAATAACTTAGCTACGAGACATTAATATAAAAAGGTTGAACATAACTTACAATGATTAAAAATAGCGTAGCGTTACACGGACAGAATTTCGACTTACACCCTTACAATATTCGCTAACATACCCTTATTATTAGAATTATAATTAAAATTAAAATATAAATTATAAATATAAATATAAATTTTACGTATGATAAGAGAAGAAAAAGATGATAAAAAATGATCAGAATTCGGTTTGCTTTATAGGCAGAGTTGATTTTTGGGGCTCCGCGACTCGCGGCAAAATCCTCTTCAAACTCCGCGAGTCGCGGAGAATGAATTTACAGCTCACACCCTTGGAGTCTTTCTCTGTCGACGGTTTTTATTATATATATAATATATATATAATTAATATAATTAATTATATATTATATTATATTTATATACATAGTTAACTTGTAATTTTTAGTCCGTTGCGTCGAGCGTTAAGAGTTGACTCTGGTCCCGGTTCCGGATTTTCGAACGTCCTTGCGTACAATTTAATATCTTGTACTTTGCGTTTTGAATCTTGTACTCTTGTAATTTCGAGACGTTTCTTATCAATAATTGGAACCTTTTTGATTGTCTTTTGTACTTTTGTGCTTTGTGGTCGTTTGCGTCTTCAATTCGTCGAATCTGTCTTTTGTTTTCACCTTTTATTATTTAAACGAATATCACTTGTAAATAGAACAATTGCAACTAAAAGCTTGTCTTTCTTGAGGAATAATGCTATGAAATATATGTTCGTTTTTAGCATTATCAAATATTCCCACACTTTAGCGTTGCTTGTCCTCAAGCAATATTGTCTTGAAATATTAGAATCACTTCTTTATTCTTCACACTTTGTACATCAGTGATTTCTATACGGCGGTATAAACAATGGTAGTAACGATATGGTTTACAGTCCCACATGACTATAAAAATTTAGATCCATTAAGGAAATTGGATCTTTATGAAAACATTTGATCTTTTGAAATCTAGTTTTTACCCTAGATAAGTTTTCCGGAATAACCCTTTACCGGTGTTTGCAAAATATTTTTGTGGGTTTGGTGGGTTTTAGATTTGAAAATTTTAGCTCAAAACTTGCGGTTTTGTGTCACCCACTTGCTAACCTTGTATTTGGAAAGCAACACGTCCAGTTTACTTGTCCCGTATATTACCTTTCGGTAAACTACCGTCCGGTTGTAAAGGAAAGCGTTGAACAAGCAACTGTTAAGGCAATTTCCCCTGACATGCTTTTAATTATGGTCTATAACGTGTCGGACGCAATTACTATCCTTGGTAGGAGCAATAGTAAAGCTCACCCTTATAATTTTTTGGTCTGGCACAAGGTCCTGTCTTTGACCACTATGCAACCACCGTTCTTACGGTTGACACCCGATTTAGTTCAGGTGACCTAATGAATTCCAGGTGAATTCCTAGGATTTTACGTTCAATGGTAATGAACGCATTGAAAATAGGGTTTTCAGAAAACAAATCGGTTTGTAATTTTGATCAAAATATTTTCTCGTTTAAGCTCGAGTTTAGATATCATCGAATTCCATGAGTTTGTAATTCTCAATCTTTAAGGTCAATCTCTAGGATTGAGTAATATCAGTCTTAAAAGCTGATTTTTAATCTTTAAGGAGATTATCCTTTCTGGGGATCTGATTCATTAGTCTTATCCAGCTAATTTGCATGGTGCCCCCCCCCCATTGTACGAGATAAATCCTTCTCATGGTTAGGATAAATCTGACCACTTGGCGACCCTGTTTAATGCTGAGGTCCGTGGATTTCCTGCTGATTTTAGTGATGACTTTTCTAGATTTTTCGTCAACCTACAGCTGGTCTGGACGACAACTTCATGACCTAAATCAAGAAGCGCGTTTCTTTTTCGGAAGACTTTACTTCCTTTTAATGATGGAATTGATTCATCGTGTAGATCCATCTCTTCTTTTCTTTCATCGGGTAAAATAGTTTAATTTAGTCCAAAGCAAAAGTATTTTCAGTTATTTGTTACAGATATATGTGACATATGTTTAAGATAACTTGGTAAATTTTCCCACACTTGGCTTTTATTTTCCTTTTTATCGTCCTCTATTCCATTTTAAATGAATTTTAACATTTTAGTTTGTTTCTCAATTTATGTCCTTTTTGAGGTAACAATAATTTCGGTGTTAAAACCTAGTTTTATCGTTCATAAATATGTATAAACATGATTTGAATTCATTTAATTGAAAATTTATAAACTTTTTACTAGAATTGGGTAGTCAGTATATAAGACTAGGGCTGTTCTTTATTATCAGAGAGCACTAGATTCTAATACAACTACTGCTTTACTAGTATTTTTAATGGTAACCAAGTGTATAAAGTAAAAAAAATTTAAAATCCGAAAGAATTTAACCCCTTCCCACACTTAAGATCTTGCAATGCCCTCATTTGCAAGAAATCAGTAACAATTTAAATTATTGAGGGTGATTTGTGTGAAAATGATTAAATTTTACCAAAGTTTCCAAATATATTGGCGTTTATTTTCTGAATGATAAATGGTGCACATCATTTGTTCATTCCGTGTTGTTGTTATTTCACATATATTTTGCATCTTGTCGTCAAAATTAGTTGCTTTTGCTGAACTTAATGCCAGTCTTTGAAAATGCGTTGTTTTACCCTGTTGTGTACATAAGATAAACTGCAAACATATATACATATTTTTGAAGTTTGGTATATTACCCCACATTCAAAAATTATTAAAATCTAAGAATAAAAGTTAGACAATTATAAAAATGATTACAATATTAACAAAAGTATTAAACGTATCAATAATTACAAATTACAAAATAAAAAAAAATAAAAAAAATAATAAGTATACTAAGGATGATATTGGTACCAATAGGGGTTCCAGGCATAACCATAAGTGCTATAGAATGCTTCGGCAGGGTCATACGTAGGATATGGTGGCTGCATCTCTATAGACCAAGGAGGGAAGATGGGTTTCGGTGTAGGAATATAGTTTCTACCTATATGTTGGCAATGAGCTATGATTTGGTTCTGATGAACTTGCCAATCTTCAAATGCTCTCTGTCTAGCATTTTCGTATTCCTGAGAAGCTATAAACCTATGCATTTCTTGCATCTCATTCCCCCCTCCTACATTACCTTGTTGCTGGTTTCTCTCCACCTGTGGATGTCTACCATGGTATCGTACTGCGGCGTTATTTCGCCTCTTCAAAACTTTCGCACCATGGTATATATTTAAACCTATAGTATCGCGGGGTTCCGGCTCTTCTAGTAATAATCCCCCCCGACTTATATCCACACCGAGATATTCACCAATCAAAGTAATAAAAATACCACCTCCTATTATGCTATGTGGTCGCATCCCCCGAACCATAGCTGATAAATAATAACCCACACAATATGGTATACTTACAGCGCTTTGTGGGTCTCGAATACACATATGGTAAAACAAATCCTGTTCATTTACTTTTTCCTTGTTTTTACCCCTTTGTGTAATCGAATTAGCTAAAAACCTATGTATCACTCTTAATTCGGCTCTATCTATATCCAAATAAGAGTAATTTCCCCATTTGAAACGGTGATGGCTTGTCATTTGACTCCACACACCGTGTGTATCAAAATTTTTATCTATCTTTCTACCGTTTAGTATCAATCCTCTACAATCGGCAGACGCTAACTCCTCAGGCGTATATATACGTAAAGCCTGAGCCATGTCCAGTAAAGACATGTGGCGCATCGAACCGCCTAACAAAAATCTAAAAAAAGAACGATCGGTTAAACTAGCTACCCGATCATTCAACTCTATACTACATAACAATTCTTCACACCATACTTTATATACAGGTCTACGTATGGTGAATAAACATATCCAGTCATTAAAAGAAGAATTACTATACCTTTGTACAAGTAATTCCCTAATTAGCCTGGCCAATTCTACAGCTTCTAAGGGTCCCCATTCTATGACCCTCGGTACCTCAACAACCTTGGAATGAAGAGTATGCAAACCCCTTTGATATTTTGGATAATCTATCCAAAGTCTGTCAAATCTCAGGTTCGGGTGCAACTCTTCCAAGTGCATATCAGAAAAGGTCATGATTGGATGAGGTATATCCTGCTTGTAGTAGTTATCCACCTCCTGTTGTTCCAAATTCTCAGCAGGAGCATTGCGGGCTTGGGATGAAGATTCACCCCTTTCATTCTGCAAAACACATCAAACACAATTTTTGTGCATCCAAATATGCATTAGTGTCAGCAAAATCATCAATCAAAATAATTACAATGACATTATCAATTTATATCAAACTTAAGCTTATTTTCACATTTTTATCAAATCTACACTTTTTCAAATAAGCATATACGTAAATGTTCGCCTAGTTCATAAGCATTCAACTCATATAACATGTCAAAATAATCATTATTAGCAATTAAACAAGTTTCAAATGGCATTATCTCGCAAAAATCAAGTTCATGAATTTTAGACTTGAAAAAGTCCACTTTAATTCTCAAAATCATGTTTAGGTTCAAAGTTTGGATCATTTAACTACCTAGACATGTTATACTACTCAATTTAGCAACAATTCATGACAAAAATCGGCCATAACCCGTTTATATCAAAAAGCCCCAAATTGCTCAAGAACACAAACCCTAGATTACTCAAAATTTGAAGTTTAAGGCTTCTAATCATGTTAAACAGCATCAATCTAGGTTATACAAGCATAATACATAAACAATTTAAGCTTAATTACACTAAAAAGCGTCAAAATCAAATTGGGGAAAAAATAGCTCAAGAACATCAAATTTCGGATTAAATGGTGTTTAGGTGTAGAAATTTACCATTTTTCTTGAGTAATTCTTAGATAGCATCCTTCTCAACATGATTTTAGCAAAAGATTTGGTGATTAACGGTTAAAAATTGTGATTTTGGGGGGTTTTTTCGTGTTTTTTGGGTGCAGTTTTTCGAGCTGTATTTTTGGGTTGAGGAGTATGAAACTGATCAGTTTGCAGCTCTTATTTTTTTTTTCTGTAATCCGGCTCCTCCGCGAGTCGCGGGGATTAACCCTCCAAACTCCGCGACTCGCGGAGTTTGGTATATATATATATTTTTTTTTTTATAATCATTAACTTATTAAAACAATTAAGTAATTAATTTTAAAATTTTGTTTCCCTTGTTATTTAGGACGAGGTCGTTTCGGATCGATGTCCTAGTCCGTCCTTCGACAAAATTTTAAAATTTGTCTTTTTGTAGCGATTGTTTTAAAAGCTAAGATTTTTTTGGGTTTTTTCAATGTTTTTGGCATACTCTAATTCAATAAGATTAAAAATAATGATAATAAAAGTTCTCGTCCCTCCCTCGGGTAAAGCAATTTCGATTCAAAGACCTAGTCTTCAACTTACGACGAATTTTAAAAATCATATTCTTAACTTAATGAGATAAAGTAAATTTTTGTTTTTAAATTCACACAACTTAAATATAAAATTCAAAATTATTATTAAAAATTCACACCAAACTTAAAATTTAAAATGCATAAAATTAAAAGTTTATATTTTAAAAATTAAAAATTCACACCAAACTTAATTTAAAAATTTATAAATTCATATCAAACTTATATTAATTTTTCAAATATTTACAATTTTAAATATATTATTTTTACAAAGTTTACAATATTAATTTAAGATTTAAATATTAATTTTTAAAATATGGTAAAAATAAAATTAAAAATCTTTTTGTCTTTTTATCCCACTTTAATCAATCAAATATTATCAAAAATATGCGCCCCTCTTTTCGGTAAAGTAATTTCGGTTCCAAGACCTAATTTAACTCATGACGAATTTTTGAAATATTTTGGGTTGATTGATTAAAGATATTTATACCTTAAGAATAAACGTTAAATTTCGCAGTGATGTAATAAATTTTTGAATGATATCAATAATTTCGGTCGCCAAACCTAATTTTATTTAATACCAATTTAATACTTTTTAGCGAACAAATTAGCGTTTATTATCAAAAGGTTAAAAATAAAAATAAAAACTGTACAGACATACCTGTGAAATAGATTTCTTAGTTATATGATCTTTTCCATTCATAAGATAGTCGGTTTAATTGATTTTCCATGGCTACATAGGCGTAACCTCGAGCATTCAGTGTGTTTTCTTCTAAACATATGAACGGTCCGTCTCTGCATAAAGTAACAAATTCGGTATTTGAATAGGTTTGATTATTTGAACATTTACCTCCATGTGACCATTTTCCGCATTTGTGACATCTTTCTAGGTGTCGTGCTCTTCTTTTCGCTGCGGATTTTGATTTTCCTTTACCAAATTGTAACTTATTATCTTCGCATCTGGATTCTTTTCTAACTCCGTCCATTCTTTCTCTGATTACTGATACTATTTCACTCGGTAGTATGTCATTATTTCTTTTAGTGATCAAAGCGTGTAGCATTAGACCATGGTTTAGTTCACAGGCAGTCTTCATTTTGTAAAAACCTAAAAAAAATAAAAATTCAGAATGGGGGGAGAAGACTAGTTCTTTAGGGTCTGCTAGGGAAAGACCATACGTGTTCCATTTTCGAGAACTACACGAAAACAGACAATCTAACTCTAACAGAAATACATATTATCCTTTAAAGACTTGATTCTCCCCACACTTAGTTAGCTGTGGTGTCGAAATTGTGATTAACTTCGTTGTCGACTTCCATCGGACCATGTATGTAATGTTTAACTCTGTGACCATTAACTTTAAATTCAATCCCATTTGAATTTATCAATTCTATCGTTCCGTATGGGAAAACTCTTTTGACTATGAATGGTCCAGACCATCTTGATTTCAATTTTCCAGGAAATAGCTTGAATCGTGAATTGAAAAGAAGAACTCTGTCTCCTTCTTTAAATTCTTTTGAACTTCTGATTCTTTTATCATGCCATTTCTTCGTTCTTTCTTTATAGATTAACGAATTTTCGTATGCTTCATGTCTTAATTCTTCTAATTCGTTTAGTTGACTTAATCGTAGACGTCCGGCTTCATGTAAATCAAGATTACATGTCTTCAAAGCCCAAAATGCTTTGTGTTCAATTTCTACTGGAAGATGACATGCTTTTCCATAAACAAGTCTAAAAGGTGTGGTTCCAATTGGAGTTTTGTAGGCTGTTCTAAAAGCCCAGAGTGCATCCTCCAATTTAATGGACCATTCCTTCGGATTTGATCCTACGGTTTTCTCTAGAATACGTT
This sequence comes from Rutidosis leptorrhynchoides, assembly GCF_046630445.1. NCBI lineage: Eukaryota > Viridiplantae > Streptophyta > Magnoliopsida > Asterales > Asteraceae > Rutidosis > Rutidosis leptorrhynchoides. The sequence goes on along the minus strand of NC_092334.1, from coordinate 584,419,929 downwards.
TTAAAGCTCGGTTTGTATTTTCAACTTGTCCACTTGTTTGTGGATGATATGCGGTGGAGATTTTATGAGTTACTCCATATCTTTTAAGAACTTTCTCAAGTTGATTATTACAGAAATGAGTACCCCGATCACTTATTAAAGCTTTCGGTGTTCCAAACCTTGCAAAAAGACGTTTTAAAAAGTTGACTACAACTCGTGCATCGTTAGTTAGGAGAGCTTGTGCTTCCACCCATTTAGATACATAATCAATGGCTACGAGTATATATAGATTATTATGAGATTTTGGAAATGGACCCATAAAGTCAATACCCCAAATGTCAAATACTTCACATACTTGGATGACATTTTGTGGCATTTCATCACGTTGACTTATTTTTCCGGCCCTTTGACATGCATCACAGGATTTGCAAAGAAGGTGTGCGTCCTTGTAAATTGTAGGCCAATAGAATCCAGCTTCATAAACTTTTCTTGCTGTTAGTTGAGGCCCATAATGCCCTCCTTTTGGTCCTGTGTGACAATGGTTTAATATTTTACTAGCTTCATCTCCAAATACACATCGGCGTATTATTCCATCGGGACAACTTTTAAACAAATGTGGATCTTCCCAGAAATAGTGTTTTATATCACTGAAGAATTTCTTTCGTTTTTGGTACGATAATCTCTTTTCAAGGAATCCACAAACTAAGTAGTTTGCATAGTCTGCAAACCATGGGATTTCTTTATAATCTATCTTCAATAGATATTCATCAGGGAAGTTGTCTTGTATGGCCGATTCATTTAGAACTTCTAACTCAGGATTTTCAAGACGAGAAAGATGATCAGCGGCGAGATTTTCTGCTCCTCTTTTATCTCGGATTTCAATATCAAACTCTTGTAAGAGTAAGATCCAACGGATTAATCTTGGTTTAGCATCTTGTTTTGAAAATAGGTATCTAAGAGCAGAATGGTCGGTATAGACCACCGTTTTTGCTAGAACGAGATATGATCGAAATTTGTCAAAAGCAAAGACAATAGCAAGGAGTTCTTTTTCAGTAGTTGTATAGTTTGTTTGTGCTCCTTGTAACGTCTTACTAGCATAATATATAGGTTGAAATCGTTTTTCAATCCTTTGTCCTAAAACGGCTCCCATTGCAAAATCACTTGCATCGCACATTAGTTCAAATGGTAGATTCCAATTTGGTGTTATCATGATCGGCGCATTAGTGAGTTTTTCTTTAAGAATATTAAAAGATTTGATGCACTCATCTGAAAAGATGAATGGAGCATCCTTTTCTAGGAGTTTATTCATAGGAGTGGCAATTTTAGAAAAATCTTTTATGAAACGTCGGTAAAAACCGGCATGCCCTAGAAAACTCCTAACTCCTCTAACATTGGTGGGATGTGGAAGTTTAGCAATTACATCTACTTTAGCTCTATCCACTTCAATTCCTTCTTTTGAAATTTTATGTCCAAGAACGATGCCTTCTTTAACCATGAAATGGCATTTCTCCCAATTAAGTACTAGATTTGATTTTTCGCATCTAATTAGCATTCGTTCCAGATTAACTAGACATGATTTAAATGTATCACCGAAGACTGAAAAGTCATCCATGAATACTTCCATGCATTCTTCTATCATGTCGTGAAAAATCGCCATCATACACCTTTGAAAGGTTGCAGGGGCGTTACAAAGTCCAAATGGCATGCGTTTGTAAGCAAAAGTACCATAAGGGCACGTGAATGTGGTTTTCTCTTGGTCTTCGGGTGCTATTGGAATTTGAAAATATCCGGAAAATCCATCTAGAAAACAATAGTAACTATTTCCGGCTAATCTTTCCAACATTTGATCTATGAAAGGTAAGGGAAAGTGATCTTTTCTGGTGGCGTCATTTAATTTTCTATAATCAATACATACACGCCATCCTGTTACAGTCCTAGTAGGAATAAGCTCGTTTTTCTCATTTGTAATGACAGTCATGCCACCCTTCTTAGGTACGCATTGAACTGGGCTTACCCATGGACTATCAGAAATTGGATATATCAAACCTGCATCTAGCAGTTTAATAATCTCTTTCTTAACTACATCTTGCATATTAGGATTTAGTCTTCGTTGGCGTTGCACATACGTTTTATGACCTTCTTCCATAAGGATTTTATGTGTGCAATACGAAGGACTTATTCCTTTAATATCATGAATCTTCCATGCAATGGCTAGTTTATGAGCTTTCAACACAGAAATGAGTTGTGATTTCTCATTTTCAGTAAGAGAAGACGATATTATTACAGGTAATTCAGATTCACCATGTAAATAAGCGTATTCCAAATGGTTTGGAAGTGGCTTTAACTCTAATTTCGGAGGTTCTTCTATCGATGATTTATATCGATATCTGTCTTCTTCTTTTAGCATTTGAATTTCTTCTGTTGTTGGTTCATATCCATTAGCTATAAGTGTAGCTAACATTTCAGCTTCATCAATTGGTTCATTACCTTCTCCTAAAGAACATTCTCCTGTTCCTTGTAATTCTGGAAATTCTTCTAATAATTCTGCATGTGCATCTATAGTTTGAATATAATAACATGTATCATCTGCAGATTGTGGTTGTTGCATTGCTCTATCAACTGAAAAGGTAACACTCTCATCCTCTATACTTAGGGTCAGTTTCTTACCGAACACGTCTATCATTGCTTTAGCCGTGTTTAAGAATGGTCTTCCTAATATGAGAGGAACTTGAGAATCTTCTTCCATGTCCAAAACAACAAATTCTACTGGAAATACTAAAGTACCAACTTTAACTAGCATGTTCTCCATTATCCCTCTAGGATATTTTATTGATCTATCGGCTAGTTGTATGCTTATTCTGGTTGGTTTCAATTCTCCAAGGTCTAGTTTAGTGTATAGTGAATACGGCATTAGATTTATACTAGCACCTAAGTCTGCCAATGCTTCTATGGAACTAAGACTACCCAGAAAACATGGAATTGTGAAACTTCCTGGATCAGATAATTTTTCTGGTATCTTATTCAACAGCACTGCTGAACAATTAGCATTCATAGTAACAGCCGAGAGTTCTTCCATTTTCTTTCTATTTGAGATTAGATCTTTCAAGAATTTAGCATATCTTGGCATTCCTGAAATTACATCAATGAAAGGAAGATTTACATTTATCTGTTTAAACATATCCAAGAATTTGGATTGCTCGGCTTCAAGTTTTTCTTTCTTCATTTTACTCGGGTAAGGAAGTGGTGGTTGATATGGTTTAACATAAGGTTTATCCTTAACTGTGTTATCTTCATTAACCTTTTCAACTACCGGTTCTTTTTCCTTATCTTGATCAGGTTGTGGTTCTTGTGGAGTAGGAATAGTTTCATCAGAAGTTACAGGTATTTCAGGTTGTTTAAGTGTTGTACCACTTCTTGTGGTAATGGCTTTAGCTGTTTCATTCCGGGGGTTAGCATTTGTATCACTAGGTAGACTTCCCGGTTTTCTTTCACCTATTAACCTTGCTAGGTTACTTACTTCTTGTTCCAGATTTTGAATAGAAGCTTGTTGATTTCTAAATGCTTGAGCATTTTGTTCATTGGTTTGTTTTTGAGATGTGAAAAACTGCGTTTGAGTTTCAACTAGCTTTGTCATCATATCTTCTAAATTCGGCTTTTTATCATCGGTTTGTTGTGGTGGTTTGTTTTGAAAATTAGGTCTTTGCTGGTTGTAAGTATTATTGGATACTTGTTGATTGCTAGGACCTTGTTGGTTGTTGTATGGAATATTTCGGTTATAATTCTGGTTTTAATTGTAAATTGGTCTTGGCGGTTGATAATTATTCTGATAATTATTTCAAGGCCTTTGGTTTATGTATGAAATATTCTCTCTTTGTTCCATTGTTAATTCAATACTGAGACAATCTTTTGTCAAATGTGGTCCTCCACACTGCTCACAACTAATTCGTATTGAGTGAATATCCTTAGTCATCTTTTCCATTCGTCTCTCCACAGCATCTATCTTTGCGGAAATGGAATCTAAGTCATGGCTAGAATCGGCTCTAGCTGCTTTAGATGATCTAACGATATCTTTTTCTTGGTGCCACTCATGTGAGTGGGAAGCAGTGTTATCAATAATTTTGTAAGCATCATTTTCGGTTTTCTTCATAATAGAACCACCAGCTGCTATATCTATGTCTTTTCTTGTAGTGATGTCGCATCCTTGGTAGAATATTTGTACTATTTGACAGGTGTCTAAACCATGTTGCGGACATCCTCTTAACAACTTTCCATATCTTGTCCACGCCTCATATAGAGTTTCATTTGGTTTCTGTGTGAACGTAACAATTTCTGCTTGAAGTCTTACGGCTTTAGATGCAGGAAAAAATTGTTTAAGAAATTTGTCAACTAAAACATCCCATGTATCGATCGCCCCTTCAGGTAACGATTCCAACCAATCTTTGGCTTCTCCCTTTAAAGTCCAGGGAAATAACATGAGATATATCTGTTCATCCTCCACTTCTCGGATTTTAAATAGTGTGCAGATCCTATTAAAGGTACGTAGATGTTCATTTGGATCTTCCTTCGGCGCACCACTAAATTGGCATTGATTAGTCACCATGTGTAGAATTTGTCCTTTGATTTCATAATCTGGCGCATTAATGTCTGGATGAGTAATTGCGTGACCTTGGCCAGTGCGTTTAGCTCTCATTCGGTCTTCCATACTTAAAGGTTCCAGATTCTCCATAATTGAATTTGTTGAATCGGTATCACTAGATGATTCTGATTTAATGGTTCGTTCCTCAACAATCTCTGTTTGAATGATTGGTGGCTCCGGAGGAAAGTTTAATGGTTCAGGATCTACGAACCGTTCCTGAATATTCTCCGGATTCTCAATTGTGAGGTTGGGTTCAAAAAATGGATTATCGGAAATTTGAACTGAAGTACTTGGTCGACTGGATGACGATTCTAAAGAAAAATCAACGGCGGTTATATTTGCTAAATGTCTTGATCTAGTTACAGGTGGTGAACGTACAAAAGGTGGTGAACGTCTTGCTCGGTGCATTCACTGAATATCCTATTAGTTTTAAAAAGGAAAGAAAAATTATAATAAGTTATCCAATTAATAGACTTTTCTGATTTTGCCCACGTTTTGAATAGCCAAAAGATGCAGCAGAGGGGCAGGATTCGTTTGGTCTCAATATAATTGAGGACTGTTTGGCTCCAATAACCCGGTCCACGTACAAATCCAACTATTACTACGAACCAGAAAATTTTGATGTCTATTAATTTAACCACTTAAAATAAATTTTCGTAATTTTAAGAAATTTAGATAAGAAGTAGAAAAAATTCTAAGTCCTAAAAACTAGAATGGCGAGAAATAAGAGAGAAAAAGAGTTCGTCGCAAAAGGTAGAAAAAGAAAAAAAATGGTTGAAAAATAAAAGGTGACGAAAAAAAAAAATAAACTTATAAAAACTTAAAAATACTTAACTAACCTAATCTTATTACTACAACTAACTTAAAATTATAATCGCAAATTGAAATTACTAATTGGAATGATAATTGATACATAGTAAAAGGTGTCTAAAAAAAAAATATTAAAGCTTATAGGAAAAACTAAATCCCAAATGGAAATAACTTAAAAAGAAACTAAAACTTAAAAAGGCGTCGCAAAATTCTAAAGTACCTAAATCTTAGTCTAAAGAAAAAGCACTTAAGGAATTCTACGGCAAAGCCTAAAAATCTAGGAGTAAAAATAACTATAGCAAAAACTAAGTTTAAAATTAAATATGAGCTAAAAATACAAATATTACGCTACAACGATTAAAAAGGGACAAAATATAAAAATATACAAAAAGTTGTAAAAAGTACAATTTTTATAAAAATATTATTTTTATATTATTTATTTAATAAAACTACTAATTTTACAATTTAATTAAACTTATTAATACTAAATACATAAATTAAATAAAAAGTAAAAGTTAAAGTAAAATTAATTATAATAATAATAATAATTAGGGTTTAATAATAATTAATTAATAATAATCCGTAATAAATGCTGAATTAGGGCTTTTGTTCGTGTGTCAGGTACCCTCCGCGAGTCGCGGTATTTAATGCTTCAAACCCCGCGAGTCGCGGGGTTCCAGAATTCAGATGACAGCTTTAAATTCGACGCGTTTTTTCTTTATTTAATTTTTTTTTATTTTCTGTTTTTAATTTTTTTCTATAAATAAAAGATAGTTAATAAAACTTATATTTTTATAAACTAAAATAGAAATAAAGAAACTTATAAAACTTAAATATTTAACAAAATCTTAAAAATACTTATATTTTTGTTTTTCTTTTTATATTTTTGAATAATTAAAACGTATTTTTACAAAAACGAATTTTAATAAAAGTAAACTAAAATTTTTTATTTTTTTTATATTAGCGTTGCGCTTCCGGCTTTTAAGATAAGTTCCCCGGCAGCGGCGCCAAAAATACTTGGTATTATGCGAGGTGTATACAAAATAGTTTATATTTTACTAGGAAAAACTATTAAATACGATACAATTTTACACAAGATATTTATTTATTTATAGAATGGATATACTTAAATCTTGCTACAACACTTATAGGCAGTGTACCTAATCGTACAGTAGTGTAGTTTTTAGTAAGTCCGGTTCGTTCCACAGGGAAATATTTAAACAAAGCTCAACGCTATATTAGTTTACTTTTATAAAAATACAAATATATATTTAAGTAATATTATTATTATAAAGGGGGGTTTTTACCGTTTAATGACCGGTTTGTCGATTTTAAGACTTTAGTCGCAGTTAAAACCTAATGTAAAATATAAAATAAATACAAGACTTAATTTAAAGCGTAAAGTAAATAACGATAATGAAATTGCGAATAATAAAAGTGCGATAAAATAAAATTGCGATAATTAAAAAGTACGATAATTAAAAGTGCGATTAAATAACAATAAATAAAAGTGCGATAATTAGAAGTGCAATTAAATATAAAATAAAGGAAATTAAATATGAAATAAAAGAATTATGCTTATTTAAACTTCCGTAATCATGATGTTTGACATGTTGATTTTAGTTTTATGCCCATGGGTTAATTATCCTTTGTCCTGAATTATTTAATATGTCCGTCTGGTTTTTGTCCATAACAGTCCATCAGTCATAAATATAAAGTGCGAGTGTCCTCGTCAAATTATTATTATACCCGAAGTTAAATATTCCAACTAATTGGGGATTCGAATTGTAACAAGGTTTTAATACTTTTTTTAATGAATACACCAGGTTATCGACTGCGTGTAAACCAAGGTTTTACTACTTTGTTAACAATTACACCAATTACCCATGAATGTAATTTCACCCCTGTTTTAATTATTCTAGTGGCTATTAATCCATTCCCGTGTCCGGTTAAATGAACGATTATTCGTACATATAAATACCCCGCCCATCGTGTCCGATCGAGTGTATATGGTAATTTATAGGGACGCCCATGTAGTGACCCGAACTTTTCCATGTTTATATATATTAATAGAGATTGATATTTACATGATTAAATGTTTCCAACATGTTAAGCAATCAAACTTTTTAAGACTTGATTAATTGAAATATGTTTCATATAGACAATTGACCACCCAAGTTGATCGGTGATTCACGAACGTTAAAACTTGTAAAAACTATATGATGACATATATATGGATATATATATATATATAGTTAACATGATACTATGATAAGAAAACATATCATAAAGTATATTAACAATGAACTACATATGTAAAAACAAGACTACTAACTTAATGATTTTTAAACGAGACATATATGTAACGATTATCGTTGTAAAGACATTTAATGTATATATATCATATTAAGAGATATTCATACATGATAATATCATGATAATATAATAATTTAAAATCTCATTTGATATTATAAACATTGGGTTAACAACATTTAACAAGATCGTTAACCTAAAGGTTTCAAAACAACACTTACATGTAACGACTAACGATGACTTAACGACTCAGTTAAAATGTATATACATGTAGTGTTTTAATATGTATTTATACACTTTTGAAAGACTTCAATACACTTATCAAAATACTTCTACTTAACAAAAATGCTTACAATTACATCCTCGTTCAGTTTCATCAACAATTCTACTCGTATGCACCCGTATTCGTACTCGTACAATACACAGCTTTTAGATGTATGTACTATTGGTATATACACTCCAATGATCAGCTCTTAGCAGCCCATGTGAGTCACCTAACACATGTGGGAACCATCATTTGGCAACTAGCATGAAATATCTCATAAAATTACAAAAATATGAGTAATCATTCATGACTTATTTACATGAAAACAAAATTTCATATCCTTTATATCTAATCCATACACCAACGACCAAAAACACCTACAAACACTTTCATTCTTCAATTTTCTTCATCTAATTGATCTCTCTCAAGTTCTATCTTCAAGTTCTAAGTGTTCTTCATAAATTCCAAAAGTTCTAGTTTCATAAAATCAAGAATACTTTCAAGTTTGCTAGCTCACTTCCAATCTTGTAAGGTGATCATCCAACCTCAAGAAATCTTTGTTTCTTACAGTAGGTTATCATTCTAATACAAGGTAATAATCATATTCAAACTTTGGTTCAATTTCTATAACTATAACAATCTTATTTCAAGTGATGATCTTACTTGAACTTGTTTTCGTGTCATGATTCTGCTTCAAGAACTTCGAGCCATCCAAGGATCCATTGAAGCTAGATCCATTTTTCTCTTTTCCAGTAGGTTTATCCAAGGAAATTAAGGTAGTAATGATGTTCATAACATCATTCGATTCATACATATAAAGCTATCTTATTCGAAGGTTTAAACTTGTAATCACTAGAACATAGTTTAGTTAATTCTAAACTTGTTCGCAAACAAAAGTTAATCCTTCTAAATTGACTTTTAAAATCAACTAAACACATGTTCTATATCTATATGATATGCTAACTTAATGATTTAAAACCTGGAAACACGAAAAACACCGTAAAACCGGATTTACGCCGTCGTAGTAACACCGCGGGCTGTTTTGGGTTAGTTAATTAAAAATTATGATAAACTTTGATTTAAAAGTTGTTATTCTGAGAAAATGATTTTTATTATGAACATGAAACTATATCCAAAAATTATGGTTAAACTCAAAGTGGAAGTATGTTTTCTAAAATGGTCATCTAGACGTCGTTCTTTCGACTGAAATGACTACCTTTACAAAAACGACTTGTAACTTATTTTTCCGACTATAAACCTATACTTTTTCTGTTTAGATTCATAAAATAGAGTTCAATATGAAACCATAGCAATTTGATTCACTCAAAATGGATTTAAAATGAAGAAGTTATGGGTAAAACAAGATTGGATAATTTTTCTCATTTTAGCTACGTGAAAATTGGTAACAAATCTATTCCAACCATAACTTAATCAACTTGTATTGTATATTATGTAATATTGAGATACCATAGACACGTATACAATGTTTCGACCTATCATGTCGACACATCTATATATATTTCGGAACAACCATAGACACTCTATATGTGAATGTTGGAGTTAGCTATACAGGGTTAAGGTTGATTCCAAAATATATATAGTTTGAGTTGTGATCAATACTGAGATACGTATACACTGGGTCGTGGATTGATTCAAGATAATATTTATCGATTTATTTCTGTACATCTAATTGTGGACAACTAGTTATAGGTTACTAACGAGGACAGCTGACTTAATAAACTTAAAACATCAAAATATATTAAAAGTGTTGTAAATATATTTTGAACATACTTTAATATATATGTATATATTGTTATAGGTTCGTGAATCAACAGTGGCCAAGTCTTACTTCCCGACGAAGTAAAAATCTGTGAAAGTGAGTTATAGTCCCACTTTTAAAATCTAATATTTTTGGGATGAGAATACATGCAGGTTTTATAAATGATTTACAATATAGACACAAGTACGTGAAACTACATTCTATGGTTGAATTATCGAAATCGAATATGCCCCTTTTTATAAAGTCTGGTAATCTAAGAATTAGGAAACAGACACCCTAATTGACGCGAATCCTAAAGATAGATCTATTGGGCCTAACAAACCCCATCCAAAGTACCGGATGCTTTAGTACTTCGAAATTTATATCATATCCGAAGGGTGTCCCGGAATGATGGGGATATTCTTATATATGCATCTTGTTAATGTCGGTTACCAGGTGTTCACCATATGAATGATTTTTATCTCTATGTATGGGATGTGTATTGAAATATGAAATCTTGTGGTCTATTATTATGATTTGATATATATAGGTTTAACCTATAACTCACCAACATTTTTGTTGACGTTTTAAGCATGTTTATTCTCAGGTGATTATTAATAGTTTCCGCTGTTGCATACTTAAATAAGGACGAGATTTGGAGTCCATGCTTGTATGATATTGTGTAAAAACTGCATTCAAGAAACTTATTTTGTTGTAACATATTTGTATTGTAAACCATTATGTAATGGTCGTGTGTAAACAGGATATTTTTGATTATCATTATTTGATAATCTACGTAAAGCTTTTTAAACCTTTATTTATGAAATAAAGGTTATGGTTTGTTTTAAAATGAATGCAGTCTTTGAAAAACGTCTCATATAGAGGTCAAAACCTCGCAACGAAATCAATTAATATGGAACGTTTTTAATCAATAAGAACGGGACATTTCAGTTGGTATCCGAGCGTTGGTCTTAGAGAACCAGAATTTTGCATTAGTGTGTCTTATCGAGTTTGTTAGGATGCATTAGTGAGTCTGGACTTCGACCGTGTTTACTTGAAAAATGATTGCTTAACAAATTTTGTTGGAAACTATATATTTTTAACATGTGAATATTATGTGATATATTAATCTCTTAACGCGTTTGATATTATGTGATAGATGTCTACCTCTAGAACAAGTCCCATTGACTCACCTAATAATAATGAAGATTCAAATGTAAATTGAAATGATTCGTGGACTGATTCACAAGTTCCCGAAGAGGAACCGGAAGAAGAGTCGGAACCGGAAGAAGAATCGGAACCGGAAGAAGAATCGGAAACGGATGAAGAAATAGAACCGGTGGGGGAAATAATAAAACGGTTAAGTAAAAGAAAATCCTCAACCAACCAACCAAGGTTAATTATGGTCAATGGTGTTTCCGCCAAGGAAGCAAAATATTGGGAGGATTACCAATTCTCCGATGAATCGGATTCCGACGAGAATTCCGATGATGTTATAGAAATTACCCCAACTGAATTTAAAAAGGCAAAAGAAAATAATAAGGGAAAGGGCATAAAAATAGAGAAATCTAATTCCAACCCCGATGAACTTTATATGTATCGTCAACCCCCGAAGTCCTTAAGTTGTAACAATGACCCGGGAACCTCTAAACCACCAGGTTTTTCTAAACCAATGTGGACAACGACGGCTCGTATTAGGGGAACATCATATATCCCTAGAAACTTGGCAAAACGAACCAAAACCGAAGAAGAAGAAACGAGCGAGTCGGAATAAGATAGTTGTATTCGTGTGGTGTAATATATGTAATATAGTGTTCTTATGCTTTATGATATATGTAAAAATTGCTTGTATTAATAAGTATTTTTTTTATGAATCTAACTCTTGTCTATTTTACAGTTTAAAAACACAAAATGGATAGACAACCCAATATTTTAAGAGACCTACCCGGAGACATGATTGATGAAATCTTGTCTAGAGTCGGCCAGAATTCTTCGGCACAACTATTTAAGGCGAGATCAGTTTGTAAGACATTCGAAGAACGTTCCAAGAATGTCTTGGTTTATAAGAGACTTTCGTTTGAAAGATGGGGGATATCACATTGGGAAACCCATAAGTTACGATGTGTTTACTTTGACGCATATATTGCGGGGAACCCAAATGCTATTTTACGCAACGGGTTAAGAAATTATTTTGACTCAATATATCCGAATATTGGACTTCGTGATTTAGAAAAAGCGGCTAACATGCAACATAAAGAAGCATGTTATGCTTACGGATTAGTAATGTTCGCTTCTCACCAAAGTGAGAACAAGAACATCGGGCTACAACTATTAAACAAAATGTTTCCACAAGTGACGGAGTCGGTAATTGGGGTAAGAAATGAGGTTTTTAGATTGTTACGGGACTAGTGGACATTACGTAACCCTCGTCCCTTTGACGACGTTACAACACGCTGTCTTATCAACGGCCATAACGGTTATGTTCCACAAGACCAAGGATGGGAAGTAATCCTAGTAAAACCAGAATGCATGACTTGTTTCTGGACGTATGAATTACGTGTCTTTATTGCCTTTGCTGAACGACTTGTGTACTAGCTAGAATTATCTTCACAACCATCTTGTATCAAATTTATTGTGTGCTATATTTCATGCTATATGTAAAATAAGCGGTATTGTAAGTTTGTAAAATATTGTGTAAAAGTTTGAACGCGAAATATTATTATAATCAGTTTTTCATATAGAATTGTAGTAGTTGAATTGTATATTAGCTACTAAGTATGAACTTAACGGGTAGGTACTACCCGAATTTAAACTTATAAAACGCTAATATGAAGAAAAAGCTTTTATAAATGAGTTCATATTATGCTACGAAATACTATTAACTACTCTTAATATTCTGTATGATTAACTTGTTCCGTTTGACTATTTTAAAGGAAATGGCACCGACTACTCGATACACCTTGAATATGAATGAAGAGGAATTCCGTACTTTTCTAGCTTCAAACATAGCCGCAGTACAGGCTGCGCTACATACCAATAATAACCTAGGATCTAGCAGTACAGGAAATCGTGTAGGATGCACCTACAAAGAATTCACTGCCTGCAAACCTTTGGAATTTGATGGAACCGAAGGACCGATCGGATTGAAACGGTGGACCGAGAAGGTTGAATCGGTGTTTGCCATAAGTAAGTGTACTGAAGAGGACAAAGTGAAGTACGCTACGCATACCTTCACAGGTTCTGCGTTAACATGGTGGAATACCTATCTAGAGCAAGTGGGACAAGATGATGCTTACGCACTACCGTGGTCAGCATTCAAGCAGTTAATGAACGAGAAGTACCGTCCTAGAACTGAGGTCAATAAGCTCAAGATAGAACTTAGAGGGTTACGAACCCAAGGATTTGATATTACCACGTACGAAAGACGATTCACAGAATTATGCCTATTGTGTCCGGGAGCGTTCGAAGATGAGGAAGAGAAGATCGACGCGTTTGTGAAAGGATTACCGGAAAGAATCCAAGAAGATATAAGTTCACACGAGCCCGCCTCCATACAACAGGCATGTAGAATGGCTCACAAACTAGTGAACCAGATTGAAGAAAGAATTAAAGAACAGACTGCTGAAGAGGCCAATGTGAAGCAAGTCAAAAGAAAGTGGGAGGAAAACGGTGATAAGAATCACCAATACAACAACAACAGCAATTACAACAATAATCGCAACAATTATCCCAACAATCGCAACATCAATCGCAACTACAACAAATGGCACAACAACAACAACAACAACAACAACAACAACAACAACAACAACAACAACAACAACAACAACAACAGCAACTACAACAATCATCCCAACAACAATAATAACCGCAACAACAACAACAATCAGAAGCAGCTATGCCAAAGGTGTGAAAAGTATCACTCGGGGTTCTGCACCAAATTTTGCAACAAGTGTAAAAGAAATGGTCATAGCGCGGCGAAGTGTGAGGTTTACGGACCAGGGGTTAATAGAACGAAAGGAACAAATGGTGTCGGAACGAGTAATGGCGGAGCAAGTAGTGTCGGAGCAAGTTACGCCAATGTAGTTTGTTATAAATGTGGAAAACCGGGCCACATTATTAGAAATTGCCCGAACCAGGAGAACACGAATGGACAAGGCCGCGGAAGAGTTTTCAATATTAATGCGGCAGAGGCACAGGAAGACCCGGAGCTTGTTATGGGTACGTTTCTTATTGACAATAAATCTGCCTACGTTTTATTTGATTCGGGTGCGGATAGAAGCTATATGAGTAGAGATTTTTGTGCTAAATTAAGTTGTCCATTGACGCCTTTGGATAGTAAATTTTTACTCGAATTAGCAAATGGTAAATTAATTTCAGCAGATAATATATGTCGGAATCGAGAAATTAAACTGGTTAGCGAAACATTTAAGATTGATTTGATACCAGTAGAGTTAGGGAGTTTTGATGTGATAATCGGTATGGACTGGTTGAAAGAAGTGAAAGCAGAGATCGTTTGTTACAAAAATGCAATTCGCATTATACGAGAAAAAGGAAAACCCTTAATGGTGTACGGAGAAAAGGGCAACACGAAGCTACATCTTATTAGTAATTTGAAGGCACAAAAACTAATAAGAAAAGGTTGCTATGCTGTTCTAGCACACGTCGAGAAAGTACAAACTGAAGAAAAGAGCATCAATGATGTTCCCATTGCAAAATAATTTCTCGATGTATTTCCGAAAGAATTACCGGGATTACCCCCACATCGATCCGTTGAATTTCAAATAGATCTTGTACCAGGAGCTGCACCAATAGCTCGTGCTCCTTACAGACTTGCACCCAGCGAGATGAAAGAATTGCAAAGCCAATTACAAGAACTTTTAGAGCGTGGTTTCATTCGACCAAGCACATCACCGTGGGGAGCTCCTGTTTTGTTTGTCAAGAAGAAAGATGGTACATTCAGGTTGTGTATCGACTACCGAGAGTTGAACAAACTTACCATCAAGAACCGTTGCCCACTACCGAGAATCGACGACTTATTTGATCAACTACAAGGCTCGTCTGTTTATTCAAAGATTGACTTACGTTCCGGGTATCATCAAATGCGGGTGAAAGAAGATGATATTCCAAAGACTGCTTTCAGAACACGTTACGGTCATTACGAGTTTATGGTCATGCCGTTTGGTTTAACTAATGCACCAGCTGTGTTCATGGACCTTATGAACCGGGTGTGTGGACCATACCTTGACAAGTTTGTCATTGTTTTCATTGATGACATACTTATTTACTCAAAGAATGACCAAGAACACGGTGAACATTTGAGAAAGGTGTTAGAAGTATTGAGGAAGGAAGAATTGTACGCTAAGTTTTCAAAGTGTGCATTTTGGTTGGAAGAAGTTCAATTCCTCGGTCACATAATGAACAAAGAAGGTATTAAGGTGGATCCGGCAAAGATAGAAACTGTTGAAAAGTGGGAGACCCCGAAAACTCCGAAACACATACCCCAGTTTTTAGGACTAGCTGGTTACTACAGAAGGTTCATCCAAGACTTTTCCAGAATAGCAAAACCCTTGACTGCATTAACGCATAAAGGGAAGAAATTTGAATGGAATGATGAACAAGAGAAAGCGTTTCAGTTATTGAAGAAAAAGCTAACTACGGCACCTATATTGTCATTGCCTGAAGGGAATGATGATTTTGTGATTTATTGTGACGCATCAAAGCAAGGTCTCGGTTGTGTATTAATGCAACGAACGAAGGTGATTGCTTATGCGTCTAGACAATTGAAGATTCACGAACAAAATTATACGACGCATGATTTGGAATTAGGTGCGGTTGTTTTTGCATTAAAGACTTGGAGGCACTACTTATATGGGGTCAAAAGTATTATATATACCGACCACAAAAGTCTTCAACACATATTTAATCAGAAACAACTGAATATGAGGTAGCGTAGGTGGATTGAATTATTGAATGATTACGACTTTGAGATTCGTTACCACCCGGGGAAGGCAAATGTGGTAGCCGATGCCTTGAGCAGGAAGGACAGAGAACCCATTCGAGTAAAATCTATGAATATAATGATTCATAATAACATTACTACTCAAATAAAGGAGGCGCAACAAGGAGTTTTAAAAGAGGGAAATTTAAAGGATGAAATACCCAAAGGATCGGAGAAGCATCTTAATATTCGGGAAGACGGAACCCGGTATAGGGCTGAAAGGATTTGGGTACCAAAATTTGGAGATATGAGAGAAATGGTACTTAGAGAAGCTCATAAAACCAGATACTCAATACATCCTGGAACGGGGAAGATGTACAAGGATCTCAAGAAACATTTTTGGTGGCCGGGTATGAAAGCCGATGTTGCTAAATATGTAGGAGAATGTTTGACGTGTTCTAAGGTCAAAGCTGAGCATCAGAAACCATCAGGTCTACTTCAACAACCCGAAATCCCGGAATGGAAATGGGAAAACATTACCATGGATTTCATCACTAAATTGCCAAGGACTGCAAGTGGTTTTGATACTATTTGGGTAATAGTTGATCGTCTCACCAAATCAGCACACTTCCTGCCAATAAGAGAAGATGACAAGATGGAGAAGTTAGCACGACTGTATTTGAAGGAAGTCATCTCCAGACATGGAATACCAATCTCTATTATCTCTGATAGGGATGGCAGATTTTTTTCAAGATTCTGGCAGACATTACAGCAAGCATTAGGAACTCGTCTAGACATGAGTACTGCCTATCATCCACAAACTGATGGGCAGAGCGAAAGGACGATACAAACGCTTGAAGACATGCTACGAGCATGTGTTATTGATTTCGAAAACAGTTGGGATCGACATCTACCGTTAGCAGAATTTTCCTACAACAACAGCTACCATTAAAGCATTGAGATGGCGCCGTTTGAAGCACTTTATGGTAGAAAGTGCAGGTCTCCGATTTGTTGGAGTGAAGTGGGGGATAGACAGATTACGGGTCCGGAGATTATACAAGAAACTACCGAGAAGATCATCCAAATTCAACAACGGTTGAAAACCGCCCAAAGTCGACAAAAGAGCTACGCTGACATTAAAAGAAAAGATATAGAATTTGAAATTGGAGAGATGGTCATGCTTAAAGTTGCACCTTGGAAAGGCGTTGTTCGATTTGGTAAACGAGGAAAATTAAATCCAAGGTATATTGGACCATTCAAGATTATTGAACGTGTCGGACCAGTAGCTTACCGACTTGAGTTACCTCAACAACTCGCGGCTGTACATAACACTTTCCACGTCTCGAATTCGAAGAAATGTTTTGCTAAAGAAGATCTCACTATTCCGTTAGATGAAATCCAAATCAACGAAAAACTTCAATTCATCGAAGAACCCGTCGAAATAATGGATCGTGAGGTTAAAAGACTTAAGCAAAACAAGATACCAATTGTTAAGGTTCGATGGAATGCTCGTAGAGGACCCGAGTTCACCTGGGAGCGTGAAGATCAGATGAAGAAGAAATACCCGCATATATTTCCAGAAGATTCGTCAACACCTTCAACAGCTTAAAATTTCGGGACGAAATTTATTTAACGGGTAGGTACTGTAGTGACCCGAACTTTTCCATGTTTATATATATTAATAGAGATTGATATTTACATGATTAAATGTTTCCAACATGTTAAGCAATCAAACTTTTTAAGACTTGATTAATTGAAATATGTTTCATATAGACAATTGACCACCCAAGTTGATCGGTGATTCACGAACGTTAAAACTTGTAAAAACTATATGATGACATATATATGGATATATATATATAGTTAACATGATACTATGATAAGAAAACATATCATAAAGTATATTAACAATGAACTACATATGTAAAAACAAGACTACTAACTTAATGATTTTTAAACGAGACATATATGTAACGATTATCGTTGTAAAGACATTTAATGTATATATATCATATTAAGAGATATTCATACATGATAATATCATGATAATATAATAATTTAAAATCTCATTTGATATTATAAACATTGGGTTAACAACATTTAACAAGATCGTTAACCTAAAGGTTTCAAAACAACACTTACATGTAACGACTAACGATGACTTAACGACTCAGTTAAAATGTATATACATGTAGTGTTTTAATATGTATTTATACACTTTTGAAAGACTTCAATACACTTATCAAAATACTTCTACTTAACAAAAATGCTTACAATTACATCCTCGTTCAGTTTCATCAACAATTCTACTCGTATGCACCCGTATTCGTACTCGTACAATACACAGCTTTTAGATGTATGTACTATTGGTATATACACTCCAATGATCAGCTCTTAGCAGCCCATGTGAGTCACCTAACACATGTGGGAACCATCATTTGGCAACTAGCATGAAATATCTCATAAAATTACAAAAATATGAGTAATCATTCATGACTTATTTACATGAAAACAAAATTTCATATCCTTTATATCTAATCCATACACCAACGACCAAAAACACCTACAAACACTTTCATTCTTCAATTTTCTTCATCTAATTGATCTCTCTCAAGTTCTATCTTCAAGTTCTAAGTGTTCTTCATAAATTCCAAAAGTTCTAGTTTCATAAAATCAAGAATACTTTCAAGTTTGCTAGCTCACTTCCAATCTTGTAAGGTGATCATCCAACCTCAAGAAATCTTTGTTTCTTACAGTAGGTTATCATTCTAATACAAGGTAATAATCATATTCAAACTTTTGTTCAATTTCTATAACTATAACAATCTTATTTCAAGTGATGATCTTACTTGAACTTGTTTTCGTGTCATGATTCTGCTTCAAGAACTTCGAGCCATCCAAGGATCCATTGAAGCTAGATCCATTTTTCTCTTTTCCAGTAGGTTTATCCAAGGAAATTAAGGTAGTAATGATGTTCATAACATCATTCTATTCATACATATAAAGCTATCTTATTCGAAGGTTTAAACTTGTAATCACTAGAACATAGTTTAGTTAATTCTAAACTTGTTCGCAAACAAAAGTTAATCCTTCTAACTTGACTTTTAAAATCAACTAAACACATGTTCTATATCTATATGATATGCTAACTTAATGATTTAAAACCTGGAAACACGAAAAACACCGTAAAACCGGATTTACGCCGTCGTAGTAACACCGCGGGCTGTTTTGGGTTAGTTAATTAAAAATTATGATAAACTTTGATTTAAAAGTTGTTATTCTGAGAAAATGATTTTTATTATGAACATGAAACTATATCCAAAAATTATGGTTAAACTCAAAGTGGAAGTATGTTTTCTAAAATGGTCATCTAGACGTCGTTCTTTCGACTAAAATGACTACCTTTACAAAAACGACTTGTAACTTATTTTTCCGACTATAAACCTATACTTTTTCTGTTTAGATTCATAAAATAGAGTTCAATATGAAACCATAGCAATTTGATTCACTCAAAATGGATTTAAAATGAAGAAGTTATGGGTAAAACAAGATTGGATAATTTTTCTCATTTTAGCTACGTGAAAATTGGTAACAAATCTATTCCAACCATAACTTAATCAACTTGTATTGTATATTATGTAATATTGAGATACCATAGACACGTATACAATGTTTCGACCTATCATGTCGACACATCTATATATATTTCGGAACAACCATAGACACTCTATATGTGAATGTTGGAGTTAGCTATACAGGGTTAAGGTTGATTCCAAAATATATATAGTTTGAGTTGTGATCAATACTGAGATACGTATACACTGGGTCGTGGATTGATTCAAGATAATATTTATCGATTTATTTCTGTACATCTAATTGTGGACAACTAGTTATAGGTTACTAACGAGGACAGCTGACTTAATAAACTTAAAACATCAAAATATATTAAAAGTGTTGTAAATATATTTTGAACATACTTTAATATATATGTATATATTGTTATAGGTTCGTGAATCAACAGTGGCCAAGTCTTACTTCCCGACGAAGTAAAAATCTGTGAAAGTGAGTTATAGTCCCACTTTTAAAATCTAATATTTTTGGGATGAGAATACATGCAGGTTTTATAAATGATTTACAAAATAGACACAAGTACGTGAAACTACATTCTATGGTTGAATTATCGAAATCGAATATGCCCTTTTTTATAAAGTCTGGTAATCTAAGAATTAGGAAACAGACACCCTAATTGACGCGAATCCTAAAGATAGATCTATTGGGCCTAACAAACCCCATCCAAAGTACCGGATGCTTTAGTACTTCGAAATTTATATCATATCCGAAGGGTGTCCCGGAATGATGGGGATATTCTTATATATGCATCTTGTTAATGTCGGTTACCAGGTGTTCACCATATGAATGATTTTTATCTCTATGTATGGGATGTGTATTGAAATATGAAATCTTGTGGTCTATTATTATGATTTGATATATATAGGTTAAACCTATAACTCACCAACATTTTTGTTGACGTTTTAAGCATGTTTATTCTCAGGTGATTATTAAGAGTTTCCGCTGTTGCATACTTAAATAAGGACGAGATTTGGAGTCCATGCTTGTATGATATTGTGTAAAAACTGCATT
The DNA here is from genome assembly GCF_046630445.1 of Rutidosis leptorrhynchoides. Taxonomy (NCBI): domain Eukaryota; kingdom Viridiplantae; phylum Streptophyta; class Magnoliopsida; order Asterales; family Asteraceae; genus Rutidosis; species Rutidosis leptorrhynchoides. The sequence continues at coordinate 584,399,585 of NC_092334.1, read as the reverse complement.
CAAGAAACTTATTTTGTTGTAACATATTTGTATTGTAAACCATTATGTAATGGTCGTGTGTAAACAGGATATTTTTGATTATCATTATTTGATAATCTACGTAAAGCTTTTTAAACCTTTATTTATGAAATAAAGGTTATGGTTTGTTTTAAAATGAATGCAGTCTTTGAAAAACGTCTCATATAGAGGTCAAAACCTCGCAACGAAATCAATTAATATGGAACGTTTTTAATCAATAAGAACGGGACATTTCAGCCCAATTGTAAATCTTTATATTAACATTAACAAACTTTCATTTAGTTAAACAAATATAAAGCCCATTAATAGCCCATAGTCTAATTTCCACAAGTGTCGTTCTTTTGTCCAAACCCCAATTATGGTACAAAGCCCAATTACCCAATTTTAGTAATTAGCCCAACATCATGATTACTTCGTTTTAAATAAGCATAATAATAACTTAGCTACGAGACATTAATATAAAAAGGTTGAACATAACTTACAATGATTAAAAATAGCGTAGCGTTACACGGACAGAATTTCGACTTACACCCTTACAATATTCGCTAACATACCCTTATTATTAGAATTATAATTAAAATTAAAATATAAATTATAAATATAAATATAAATTTTACGTATGATAAGAGAAGAAAAAGATGATAAAAAATGATCAGAATTCGGTTTGCTTTATAGGCAGAGTTGATTTTTGGGGCTCCGCGACTCGCGGCAAAATCCTCTTCAAACTCCGCGAGTCGCGGAGAATGAATTTACAGCTCACACCCTTGGAGTCTTTCTCTGCCGACGGTTTTTATTATATATATAATATATATATAATATATATATAATTAATATAATTAATTATATATTATATTATATTTATATACATAGTTAACTTGTAATTTTTAGTCCGTTGCGTCGAGCGTTAAGAGTTGACTCTGGTCCCGGTTCCGGATTTTCGAACGTCCTTGCGTACAATTTAATATCTTGTACTTTGCGTTTTGAATCTTGTACTCTTGTAATTTCGAGACGTTTCTTATCAATAATTGGAACCTTTTTGATTGTCTTTTGTACTTTTGAGCTTTGTGGTCGTTTGCGTCTTCAATTCGTCGAATCTGTCTTTTGTTTTCACCTTTTATTATTTAAACGAATATCACTTGTAAATAGAACAATTGCAACTAAAAGCTTGTCTTTCTTGAGGAATAATGCTATGAAATATATGTTCGTTTTTAGCATTATCAAGAACCTTCAAACTTTCTTTTAGAAAAAGTGAAATCGCTTTTTCTTGGAACCTCCGGCTCAAAACCCCGAGCCAATTCAAATAACTCTTCAAAAGACTTAGCCGCTCCTCGACTAATCTTACCCTTATACTCATCATTCATGGTACGGTAGAAATCTTTCATTAGCTTATGATCGTCACCAACATATTCCGGACAAAAACGAGTCTTTGCCAAGAAGGTAGACTTGAGAGTGACCAAGTCCATTGAACCTTGTTGCAAATTGTGCAACTCGTCCCGGATTCTATCAAGATCGGTAGAAGTTCGGTATTCTTGGAAAAATTCCTTCTTAAACTCCTCCCATGTCAAGCTCATGCATTGCTCTTCACCATATAATTTGATTTTATCGTCCCACCACAACTTGCCTTCTTCGCGCAACATGCTAGACCCATACCTCGTCTTCTTCTCGGGAGGACATTCCGCGGTACGGAACTCTCCCTCGATATCGGAAATCCAACAAGTGATTTTCAATGGATCCCTCACCCCATTAAACATCGGAGGTTGAGTATCCTTGAAATTTTTGTAGTGGAAGTCCCGCCTTCCACCCCCACCATTACCTTCACCCCCTTCGCCTCGAGGATAAATATTTCTAGCTTCCAAAGCCTCCTCTATTGCGGCTTTCATTCGTTCATTTATCATTTCGGTCACTTGTCCATCAACCGACTCTTGGAAAACCTTTCGAACATCGTCAAGAAAATCCTTCTTTAGCCTTTTAAAGATGGCCTCGACCTTGGTCGTGAGTTCAACGTCCTCACTCGTACTTCCATCATTGGTGTCGTGTCCATTTCTCATCTTCATTCTATAAAACGAAGTAAATTAAGCAACGAAACGAAAAGGACTTAACACATACGTATATACATATACACCGAACTATCCCATCTTGCTCAACAATCATCGTACATCGCTTGTTTGACACGATTTGAACCCGTAACAATGGTAGCTAATCATTGTTACGCGAGCACGTCGCATTAACTTGCTAGTACAACGTCTATCTCGCTTGATGTTTGCTAACACAACACAAAACAAATAGCGCAAGGTTAGTTCACATAAACCTAAACACTAATCAACTCCCGGTCCGACCCGTCTCCTACAAGTCCCGCACGAAGCGCGTACACAATAAGTCTAAGTCTAGGCACCTATCTCAAGTCGCCTAAATCCCTTAGACGATGCTCTGATACCACTTGTAACAACCCAAACCAATAACCAACCGAATACGCGAAACAATTTTTTTTATCAGTAGAGTGCGCCACGCGCACCCCTTGGGGTGCGCGGCGCGCACAGGCCCACATTCAGTTCTGTCCGGTTTTGTCAATTTTCAATTAAAGATCTCCCACTTCCCGACATATTTAGATGAAATGCTTTTCACAACATGTTATAATGGTTAAAACTCACACGATTCAATAATAAAATGAGTTTTACAAAACGGGGCCCACATCAGACGTTTTACGAGTTTCATACAAAAGTTCTAGTTTCGACCACACTAGTTTAAATTTCAAACGACACTAAGAGCATGGTGTTTGGGGTTAAACTACCCAAATCTCGGTCAAACTCCAAAAGCTATCACATCCAAAAGCGTCCCCTATCAAACAACAAGCGGAAAATCTCTAATCCAACCGTACGCCCTTACCCTTATCAACGCCCGAGCCTATAAAAAGATAAACAACGAGAGGGTAAGCAAAGCTTAGTGAATGCAATAATTATACATATACATATATAACTTACTTACATGCAAACACTTACAACATATCCGCATACATACTAGCAACATAATTAGCATACCTTTATAATGTATAACGCTAAATCCTCGATAACATAAGCTAGTATAACAATATCATATAATGCAACAACACAATACGTTACAACACAATACATAAGCATTGATGTTCACAACATCCATTAGTATTTGAATCCCAAGGCTAGCTCAACGAATGGTATCGTCAACATCGAACTTAATTCCCATTTGTCCCAATAAATGTGGTATCGTCAACATCGAACTTAAACCCACATATGAGGTATCATCAACATCGAACATAAACCCTCATCAAATTTCACTACACTAGCGGTATGGCTTCGTCAACATCGAACTTTAAATCTATACATGAGGTATCATCAACATCGAACTTAAACCCTCATCAAAAAAAACCAACAATATACTCTAGGTTATGGTATCGTCAACATCAAACTTTAACCCATACCCCACAAGTAAATAAATCATATACATACATATATAATTATTCCACTCACTTCAACGATTTGGTGATGATTTTATACTTTCGAATGCTTTAAAGCCGAGTACCTAATACAATAAGTACTCAATCAACAAACAAACTTGTTGGGCTAAACACCAACAATTCACTCAAGTGCATTTAATGACTTAAATGCATTAAATGCCCCATTTTCACCAAAGCCGCCCCTTAAGGGTCAAGACCATCGTCAATCACTTAAAAGCTAGTGATTAAGGTCTATCAACACTAACTATAACACAATTAGGGTAATTCATACCCATAATCCCAAACTAGGTAAATCATTAACCCCTTTGACTCATTTAAAGTCAAAACACCCATTTCGGGTCATCCACTAACCCAACTAACACCCATTTACTAATTAGCTAGGTGTGCTAGTAATTAACTAACCAATTAGAACTCATAACATCAATTAACACTTTGAAACCCTAAGTTAGTTACCATTGAGTCTTCATGACTCCATCTTACCCAAGAACACCCAAAATCAACAAATATAGGTTTTATGTTCTTCATTTACCCAAACCCTAACCCTACACAAAATCAAAGTAAGGAAATCAAGATTAGAGCTTACCACTACAACCCCAATGTAGCTAGTGAGTAGATGAACGACTTTAATACCCGCACTTTGGCCCGAGAACAACTTCTTCCTCTTGGATTTAAGCTTTCTCACTCAAGAAATCACACACTCTCTCTAAAATTAAAGTGAAAAAGATAAGGTTGTTGAAAATGGAGTGAATGATACCCCAAGATCTGACCTACTGGCCTCCAACACGTCCATAAGTGAAATTACCAAAATGCCCATCAAAATATCTGAATAAACAACAGAACCCAGCTACAGTGAGGAGTGCGCCAGGCGCACCCCTAAGTGTGCGCTGAGCGCACCCTGCTCAGTTCGCCCTCTGACCTCTATTTTAATATACAAGGTCACCCACACTTCATGTACCCTATTTACTCTGCTGTACAATGAAGATTAGGGTCTTGCAAAAATATCATTAGTTTGTTATATAAAAGCATTTATATAAATATTGTTATTATGTTTGTTATGTAGGTATATAAACTATTAATATAATTATAATATATGTATTAAGTATATTTTAGGTACAAAATAGCTATTTGTAACAAAATGATAGTTTTGATAATAATGATTTACTAATAATAATAACATTCTTGATATCGATAATACTAATAATAATTACGATATTGTTAAAACTGATACTTATGTCAATAATAATAATAGTAAAACTAATAATTACAAAAATGATATTAATAATAATATTAGTGAAAAATAATAATAACTTGTATTATTTTTATAATAACAATAATAATAATCCTAATCATAATCATAATTTTCGTGTTAAATTTCTATGATAACGACTATAGTTTCTTATAACATTTATTTGTACCTATAATTATAACTTTTACATGTATTCGTATACTTACAACTATTTTCTATAATCTCTATCCTACTATCTTTTATTATATATTTATGTTATTAATATGCTTATATACTTGAAATCATAATAATAATATAATAATACTAATAATAATAATACAACAACAACAATAATAATAATAATAATAATAATAATAATAATAATAATAATACAATAACGATAATATTAGTACATATAATATTAATATTTATAAACATATTGATAATACTAATATTTATAAATTGATAAAAATTTTAATAATAATGATAATAATATTAATAATCTTAATCATGTTGATATTAATAATAATTATACTAGTAATAATCATAATAATAATTCTTTTAATTTTTCTACGAAACATATTACTAATATTAGTAATAACATCAATTAACATTAACAATAATTACTAATAATAATAACATTAACAAAAATAATAATAATAATGATAATAACAAAAAAGGATTATGACTACCTCACAATAAAAGCTCCAAAAGAGAGTGCCCTTGCCCGGGGTCGAACCCCACCTCTTGAACACCCGACACACTCCTAACCATTGGTCTGACTCCCATTTATCTGATTTAGAACAGAAACTATTTGTATAATACACTTATTATTTGCTCTCCCTTATCTTCTCCTTCACCATCAGAATTGAGTCGACCAATTAACAAGCTTAACAGGTTTTAATTTTATCATTCAGATTTGGTAATTGAATGATAGAACACGTATTGATTTATTTAAATTATCAGAAATCAAAAGAAATCGAGTAAAAATTTATAACAGGTACGCAATAGCATTTTTTAAACTCAAACATCAAAATCAAGATTTAGGATGTTTTAGATTACAATCCCTGAATGAAAAATGTTCTAAATCAATTGTATAAACTTTTTGAATCCTCAATTTTACTTGAACTTTAACAGGAAACTCAAATTCGATTGAAGAACAATCGTTGACTTTTTCAGTTTTAAACTTTGACTCGAAAATTCTTACTCGATAATACAAATTGGGACTTGATATTTTGCAGGTAGTTTAAGTAGACAAATACTAACAAAACTGCATTCGAAACTTTTGGAATTCATTAAGAAATCGAGGTGTTTGGAAATTAAATTAAAAATAGGGCAGGTAACTGTGTTCATGCTCGTATTTAATTTAATTTGACAATTTAGGGCTGTAAAAATTGACAATTGATATTGAGGAGGTAATACTGATTGAATGTCGTTGTATCTTAATGTAAGTGCATTGTTTTATAGCAACTAGTGTGTCGATTATAAATTAAAGAACAGAAACGAATCAAATAAAAAAAATAAAGGTTGGAATTGAGTTCTAACAGAATTTGGATTATACTCCTGATGGGTTTGTGATTCGTACAAATTTAGAGACAGAAAGGACCAATTATTCACAGTATGAAAGCTACAAGATACTGATTCAATTCTAGTACTCGTTGTTTGCTTATAAATAATATTAATAATTATAATTATAATTAATAATAACAAATAAATAATAATAAGTAATAATACTGACTCCATATCTATATATCTGTATGTTTCGCATACATTTATATTTATATCTGTATGTATGTATGTATATATATATATATATATATATATATATATATATATATATATATATATATATATATATATATAACTCTGTTTATATATTTGTTTTAAATTCTTAATTTTGGAATTTAACAAGTATAAATATATTAATACTATTAATAATACTAATAATAATATTACTAATAATAATATTATTGATATAGGAATTAGCAATAATAAATGATAAATAATAATATGATAATATTAATTCTAATAAAAAGGATAATTTTAGTAATAATAATAATAAATAATTATAACAATAATTAAAATTGTATCTTTAATCACTCTTATAGTAATTTTTCTGTTTAACATCTTAAATTTAAATATCATAACTTTTTAATTAAAATTATAACAATAATAATAACATTACTATTAATAATACTGCTTTTGATATTAATATCAATATTGATAATAATAATGAAACTAATAATAATATTATTAGTATAATAACTATATGTTTATTTTACATTTACTATTATAATTTATTAGTTATGTAATATTTAATGGTTATATCTATAATAACATGCATCTAATATTTAATATTTATACATTACAATATATATGCTAATAATAATAACAATCTATTTAATAATATTATTGATATTGTTCCTTAATAATAATTCTAGTAATGATAATGGTATTCATATAATTGTTATATTCCAACTTGTAATTAAGTTTAATATACTACCTTTTATTATAATATCTACTAATTATATAATTTTATTGAAGCTTTAATATTTATTAATTATACATATATATTTATTACAATATTACATATGTATAAATTTCATATATATTTACATATTTATTTATACATCGATGTTCGTGAATCATCGGGAATAGTCAAAAGTCAAATGGTTTCATGTAAACAGTTCACAAATTTTGAGACTCAACATTACAGGCTTTGCTTATCGTGTCGAAATCATATTAACATTAAGTTTAAATTTGGTCGGAAATTCCCGGGTCGTCACAGTACCTACCCGTTAAAGAAATTTCGTCCCGAAATTTGAGTGAGGTGGTCATGGCTAACAATAAAAATGTGTTCATGACGAATATGAGTTGATAAATAGAGTTTTATTATCATTTAGTAATATGGATAAAACAATTTGTCTATGCGAAGAGTACGAGTGAAGCTATCTCAAAAGAGTGAGATGAGGTAATAAAAGTTCGCCTTAATATTTGATGTAGATACGGTTGATTTTCCAGAATTCAAGGACTTTAGAGAAAATCTTTGAAATCTATAAAAGATTTGATTTTTCGAGAATTAAGGAAATTATGATCCGCTTTAAATGCGATCATCTGTTTTGATTGCTCTGTCGGATATTCTACTATAAATTAACTCCTTCCGTTCCGTTACTTTTACCATTTCTATACTCAATTCCCAAATTCAAAATATTGTGCAAATGCTTAATCCAGTTCTGATCCTTGTCCTTATCCTTACTATCGCAACCATCATTCTCCTTTTCCAACTTCCACCAGAAGAATCTGCTTACTTCTACTTTGCCCTTGGGGTTATAGCGCTTTTAATTCTCTCGTGTCTTTATGTTGCAATACACATTTATATACACGGTTTGTAATTTATGTGTTGTTATCGGGCTTTATATTCTCCTTTATATTTCGGAGTTTTGTCTTTTCGTTTCTTCTTCTTGCGATTAAGCACCGCTTGTAATGGTCCCGAATTTGTAGATATAAATTTCAAAATGAACACTGTTAATGTCCTAGAAAAGAAACGGTAATAGCACAATCTGACTTGTCAATTTACCAGAATTTAAGGGAAAGATAGGACTATCAAGAACAACATGTTCTTGATATGTTTATAGTTTAGACAGAATGTAAGAGTCGTGTAACATGACACATGATGACGTTATGATCTGTGAATCATCACGTTCCATTTAGAAACTCAGCATGACTTACTGTAATATAATCACATTGATCAAGTGTCATTATATTATACTAACTCATGCTTCAGCTCCCAACACTACTTCAAAAATGTTCCTATTTTAAACTCAAATGTTTCAGAATTTAGAAACTAAAATAGTTTCTTTTACGATGTAATACAGATAGCGCGAAGAGATGAATGATTTCAGATAAGAATAATTATAAAAATATCTTCAGAAATATGGAGGATATTTATAATGAAAGATATGATGATATCTTAGAATTTCTAATATCAGAGGATGATGAAGGATATTGTCCGCAGGGGTTTAGAGTCAGGAGCAAGGTATTTGTTAATGACTTCAGCAGATACTGAATCATTTGGATTCTTTGAAGTCAGGTTTAGTCTTTGTGATTTGTCCACAACCTCCTTCATACTTTGCTTAATCCGTTTTCCAGTTCCAAATCTACTCTTTTTCTGAGCTTTGCCAACACACTATTCTTTACCATCAAACTTTTTACTGTTAATGTCATTTATAGTTTTCGCTGCTTCATCGGCATTTCGAGAACTATTCCGCAGTTCGGGGTGTTTTTCAAAAACTTCACATTCGAAGTATGTAAGTTCGTTATATGTACACATATAACTGTTGGCATAGACATGCTGCGAGATTTTAAAATACTGATTGCTAATTTCCGATGATTCGTATGGCAATTCTCATTACGAGATGCAGATGAATAAATAATGGGGTTTTGATAAATATAATGTTTTTCGGAAAGAATCAAAGATCAGTGGAGTTGTTGGTAAGTTTATTGCTAATGTGGTGGAACATGAAAGGTTCTCCGGTAACAAAAGGGTAATCATATATATCAAGATTATGATAAGGCTACTCCAAATGAAAAATTGAAGTTGTCTTGCTGGAGCTGTGATAGAATTTGCTACCTTGAAAAGGAATTGCAAAGTTATTTTTGCTAATAAATGCCAAAGGATCTGACACATATATGTGTTGAATTATGACTTTGGTTTCGAGAGCTTTTTAAGTACATAACTGTGGGTAATATGTGGTTGGATCATCATCTCGATTGCTCATTATTTGAAGTGTCTTCAGAAATTTTTGAAGGGTTTGAACACAGATTGTAATCGTTAATATACATTTGATGTTCTAGAACAGTTTTGAAGTCAAAGTGTAACTTTGAAAGATGTAGGAATCTAAAAGTGATGGTACCTGTTATATATCGAATTGAATTCTGAGGTTTCAAAATCAGAATATGTAATTGAGTTTGAATGAGTATGGTTGTTTTGATTTCTATGAAAGAAGGTATATTATTGTGGAAGTAGGAAGTATAATTGATAATTTGCTTAATCAGATTCGAAGAATGTAACATATTAATTGTGAATATATATATATATCTCTCGGGTATTACCTACCCGTTAATTTTTTTTTCATATTTAATATTTTGTACAAAAGAATTTTATTACAGTCTTTATGAAAATATATATGTATATATATTCTCTTCAGATGTAACATAGATTTTAATGAGTTAATACTAAATTAAACTCATTTGATTTACCGTTGGAACCAGAATTGAATAATCCCTTGAAGGCTTTAGAGATTACATAAGTATTTCTTCAATAATATTGTTTGAATTAATACTTCGTTATTCGTTTAGGTGTGATGTTGGTTTTCGTTATATTCTTGTGAACTTCGCAAAGTACGAATGATGTTATCTGAAAAGTTTCGGGTACATCGATGATGAAAGTGTAAAATTAGATATATACTTGATTTATTATAAATTGGAATTTGTTGAATTAAGACAGAGATTGTAGTTAACGATGGTTAAGTTGCGGGCGAAGGACGTACATTATTGCATATTTGTAATATGAATTAACCGAGTAGTTAAGATTCACACACAATAGCTTAGCCCGAAAAGATTTATTTTTATTTCAAAGTATATATATATATATAAAATATACATATAATTTCTTCAGAGGGAATGAGTTAATTCTTCATAACTCGTTGATACAATATACGCGTCATTGATTCGTAATGATGTCCACAGTGATTCTTGAACTGACGAAGTTTGTGATGTTATATGTGTTGTTGATTCTGATGCTGACTGTACTGACGATGCTGGTGATGCTGACGATACTGTTGATGCTGTTGGTAAAACAAGTTTAGCTTGTTAACCACACACCATTTTTGTCAGGTTTTCTACTCTTCCTTCTATCATTTTGGTTCGCTTAACTGATTTATGGTTAGGGCCAGATTAGATAATCTCTAAGACTTTAGAGATTACATAATCGCCGCAGAATGTTTCTCCAATGAAGTTATGAATTAATATTTCATCAATTATTGTTGTTGGTACTCCTTGGTATCTATGGTGCATATGACGTTGATGCTCGTGGGGCAGATTGTGAAGTTGAGGTTTACGACGTGGTTGTGATTGGAGGTGGTAATGGTACTGTTGGCATTGATGACGGTGGTACTGGTTATGCTGCTGGTGCTGCTGCTGGTGTTTGTAATCTCTGTACTATATTCTCCAAAGCCACTACCCGAGCGCGAAGCTTGTTGACTTCTTCTATTACACCGGGGTGATTGTCAGTTCGAACGAGCGGATAAATAAAATCTAAAATTTGATGTAATATATAATCGTGACGAGATACTCTGGAAATGAGAGAGAAAATGGTGTTTTGAACAGGTTCGCCGGTAAGTGCTTCAGGTTCTTCGTCAAGAGGGCAATGTGGTGGATGAAAAGGATCACCTTCTTCTTATCTCCAATGATTGAGGAGGCTACGAATCCATCCCCAATTCATCCAGAATAGATGATGGCTGATTGGTTGATCCATTCCGGTCACACTGCTTTCGGAGCTTGAGTGAGATTCCATTTCGGAATCCGAGTGACTTCAACTAACGACGAATTCCATTTCGTACTATTGAATAAAAGATTTTTCGATATAAAATGATTTTTCGGCTATCGGGTGGTATTCTATTTACATAGGATATCTATATATATAGATCAAAAGATTTCGTAGATTACGGAGGAATTTGCGGGATATGTCAGACAAAGTTTAAAGTAACATATACGATAATATACGATTTAGCAGATACACTAAGATATGAATTTTGTCTATACACTACTCATGCAATTAATATAGAAAGACGTGTCTAGACTAATAATGATAAGCAGGTAATTTCTTAAGAATGATAAGCAGATGATTTCCGACTAGAAATTATAAGCAAAACTTTTGACATGCAGACACGGTCGAAGTCCAGACTCACTAATGTATCCTAACGACTTATCAGTTAGACACACAAATGCAGACCTGGTGAAATGACCCGTCCTAATCCATCCGGACGAAGTCCATATCGATTATAAACGATTCACAACAATTGATTACATCGCGAGGTACTTGACCTCTATATGATACATTTTACAAACATTGCATTCGTTTTTGAAAAGACAAACTTTTAATACATTGGAAGTTGACGGCATACATAAAATTTCATAATATATCTAAACTAATAATGACTTGATAAAGATATTGATGACATCGACGACTCGAATGCAACGTCTTTTGAAATATGTCATGAATGACTCCAAGTAATGTCTCTAAAATGAGCAAATGCACAGCGGAAGATTTCTTTCATACCTGAGAATAAACATGCTTTAAAGTGTCAACCAAAAGATTGGTGAGTTCATTAGTTTAACATAAATAATCATTTTATAATTTTAATAGACCACAAGATTTCATATTTCTCACAAACATACGTCCCATGCATAGAGATAAAAATATCATTCATATGGATTGAACACCTGGTAACCGACATTCACAATTATGCATATAAGAATATCCCTATCATTCCGGAATCCTCCATCGGACATGATATAAATTTCGAAGTACTAAAGTATCCGGTACTTTGGATGGGGCTTGTTGGGCCCGCTAGATCTATCTTTAGAGTTCGCGTTAATTAGGGTGTCTGTTCCCTAATTCTTAGATTACCAGACTAAAAAGGGGCATATTCGGTTTAATAATCCAACCATAGAATGTAGTTTCGATCACTTGTGTCTATTTCGTAAAGCATTTATAAAAGCAGCGCATGTATTCTCAGTCCCAAAAATATATATTGCAAAAGCATTTAAAAAGGGATTAATGAAACTCACGCATATAAATATTTTAAAACAGTTAATAAAGCATTTGCATGTATTCTCAGCCCAAAAACGTAAAGAGTAAAAGGGGATCAATGAAACTCACAATACTGTATTTTGTAGTAAAAATACATATGACGACTTTGAACAATGCAGGGTTGGCCTCGGATTCACGAACCTATATCATGTATATATATTAACACATATACATGAAATCGAACAACTAAATTTGCATATTATTGGAGATATAAATTGTTATTTTAATAAATTATATGCTTCATCAATAAATAATTTAAATATTTATATTTTATGTACTTTAACTAAATAATTAGTATTTATTATAAAATGTTAATATAGATATGTTATATGTATTAACTATAGTGTTGAATAACTAAAAAATCATTTGATAAAAATAATATTAATAATAATAAAAAGTTGTATTATTTTATAATAATAATATTAGTAAACATACTTAATAATGATTATAATAATAATTATGATTCTAAAAATAATAATACTTATATTGATAATAATATTAGTAGTAATATTGATAATAATAATAATGATAGTAAGTATAATATTTATATTAGTATAGTAATAATAATAATAATAACATCAATAATAATAATAATAATAATAATAATAATAATAATAATAATAATAATAATAATAATAATAATAATAATAATAATAATAATGTGAAAAATAGAAGTAGACTACCTTTAAATCAAGCTTTTTAAAAAATTTCAACGCTATCCCTCTGGTTCGAACTCTCGACCTCACATTAGTCACACAACACCCCACACCACTCTTCTAACTAAGCTTTTCAATTTTAATCTCAGCCTATACTTTTAAACCTATCTCTCGGCCCAAGTAATAAATTAAAAAGCCCAACAGAGGAACTGAAACTGGTTACGGCCCATTAACATAAACAGAACACACGACCCAAGTCCTCCAGCATCTCTTATATAAAAATAAAAATAATGGTATTAGCCTAGTTTCGAACCCACGACCTCTCGTTCCCCGACCACACCCTTAACCATCACTCTGTCAATTACTTTCTATTCGTATAGATATATATTTTAAATAGTAATTATTATAACATCCTATTTTTATTTTATTTTACATAATTAATTTTAACAACAACAACATACAATACTTTAAATTATAAATCAAATTAATATATATATATATATATATACACACACACACACATATCTATCTACAATTAAAGGTTCGTGAATCGTCGGGAATAGTCAAAGTTAAATGAATGTATTAAACAGTTCAAACTTTTGAGACTCGATATTATAGACTTTGCTTATCGTGTCGAAATCATATAAAATTAAGTTTAAATTTGGTTGGAAATTCTCGGGTCATCACAGTACCTACCCGTTAAAGAAATTTCGTCCCGAAATTTAAGTGAGGTGGTCATGGCTAACAATAAAAATGTTTTCATGACGAATATGAGTTGATAAATTGAGTTTTATCACTGTTGAGTAATATGGATAAGATAATTCGATTACTCGAAGAGTACGAGTGAAGTTATCACCAAAGAGTGAAATAGGAAAGTAAAGATTCATCTTAACTTTTGACAGAGTCAGGATTGAATTCCGGAATTCAAGGGATTTAAAGAAAATCTTCGAAATTTAAAAGATTTGATTCTTCGGCGAGTAAGGAAATTAAGATCTCTATAATTAAATACGGTGATCTGCCTTGATTACTTCGTCTGATATTTCCATTATAAATTGAGCTCTTCCGTTCCATTATTCTCACCATTCCTATACTTTCTTTCTTAGTTCATATATCCAAAAGATTGTGAAAATGCTTAGTCCCGTTCTAATCTTTGTCCTTATCCTGGCTAACGCAACATTTTTTTTTTCCAATTTCCACAGGAGGATTCTATTTTCTTCCACTTCGCCCTTGGTGTTATATTGTTTTTAATTCTCCCGTGTCTTTATGTTGCGATAAACATTGACATACACGGTTTGTAATATATGTGTTGTTATCGGGCTTTATATTCTCTCTTATATTTCGAAGTCCCTTCTTATGTTTTCCATAATCATTGTCATCTCCCGTTAGTGCTCTCTTTTATTTACTGCGATTTATACCCCAATTTCTATTTCGGAGCTTTATCCCTTCGTTTCTTCTGCTTGCGATTAAGCACCGCTTGTAATGGTTCAGAATTCGCATATATAAACTTCGGAATGAACATTGTTAATGTTCTAAGAAGGAAATCGTAATGGCAAGATTTGATTTGTCAAATTACCAGAATCACTGAGAATAAAACTATCAAGAATATATTTTCTTGATATGTTCGGGGATGAAGTAGAATGAACGAGTCGTGTAACATAATGATGACGTTATGATCTGTGAATCATCTCGTTCCATTAGAAACTCAGCATGACTTACTGTAATATAATCACGTTGATCAAGTGTCATTATATTATAGTAGCTCATGCATCAGTTCCCAACATTACTTCAATACATTCATATTTTATGCTCGCAAGTTTACAGATTATAGAAACTAACAGTTTCTATATGATGTAACATTGATGGCACGAAGAGATTAATGATTTCAGATAAGAATAGTTATAAAAATATTTTCAGAAATATGGAGGATATTTATAGTGAAAGATACGATGATATCTTGGAATATCTATGATCGAAGGATGATGAAGAATATCGTCCACAAGGGTTTAGAGAAAGGAGCAAGACATTTGCTAAAGACTTTAGTAGATATTGAATCATTTGGATTCTTTGAAGTCAAACTTATTCTTTGTGATTTGTCCACTGCTTTCTTCATAGTTTCGCATAATCTGCTTTTCGGTACTAAATTTTCTATTGAATGTTTCCAATATAATGATACACAGGAAGCACGAAGAGATATATAATTTCGGACGAGAATATTTATGAAAATATCCTCAGAAATATCGAAGATATTGATGATGGTATTTTGGAATTTTTAAGTTCGATGGTTGATGAGGAAGATTTTCCGCAAGATTTTAACAGGAGTACAGAGCAAGATATTCGTTGAAGGTTTCATCGGATCCAGAATCACCTGGATTCTTTGAATATATGGTATGGTACTTGTATTTGTCCTTGGTCTCCTTCGTGGTTAGCTCAATCCGTTTTTCATTTCCAACTTTTCTGAGCTTTTCCAACATACTATTCTTTATCATCAAACTTTCGATGATTAAGGTCGTTTACGGTTGTCTATGGTTTCTGTTGCTTCATTCAGCTTTTTCAACATTCAGAGTATTGATTTGTGATTGAGTGCTTTTCAGAATTTCAAAATGAGAGATCATAATTCTAAGAGATAAATGTCATACATATAACTGTTGATGTAGATATGCTGTGAGTTTTCAAAGTACTGATTGCTAATTCCCGGTAGTTGGTATAGTAATTCTCGGTATAAGATGTAAATGAGTGAATGATAGGGTTTCACTTAATATAGTGATTTGTCGAAGAGATTTAAACCAAGGAGCGATGAGGTTGCTGGTACATCTGCTGGTAATATGGTGGAATATAATAAAAGGTTCTCCGGTAACAATAAAAGAGCACACATGTGAATCAAGGTTATAATAAGGTTGTTTCGAACGAAAAGTCAAAGTTGACTTGCTGGAGCTGTGATAAAATTGACTAATTTGGAAAGGGATTGCAAAGTTATTTTGTGTAATAATATCACTAAGAAATTAGCATAGCTACATTTTAAACGTTTGCTCAGTTTCCGGGAGTTTTTCAGGTGCATAACTATATGCATCAATCTTTTCTTCCGTAGGTAAAGTGCGGTCGGTTCATCCTTTCGATTGAGGTGTTTTCAAGAATCATGAAAGGTTTGAACACAGATTGTAATCGTCAAGATACAAATGAGGTTTAAGATGAAATCAAGTGGCAAACTTGAAGACTTGTTTAGTTTCATATGTTATGATCAATATTTTAATTTATTTTAATTGTTTAATGTTATTAGTCCACAGTCGATAGTCCACAGTTGACAGTCCAATAATTCATATATATAGTTTAATATAAAATATTCGAATTAATTAATACGTGTCGTGACCCGTATACGTCTCAGACTCGATCACAACTCAAACTATATATATTATTGTAGAATCAATCTCAACCATGTATAGAGAACTCGATCATTACTGCATATAGAGTGTCTATGGTGATTCCAAATAATATATATAGATGCGTCGATATGATATGTCAAAACTTTGTATACGTGTCCCGATATTTAAAGTGCGTAAAATAAATAACAGAAATTAAATGATGATAAATAAAGTGCGTAAAGTAAATAACAGAAATTAAATGACAATAAATAAAATTGCGATAAATAAATTGCGATAATTAAATGGTAATACGGAATTAACAGTTAGCTAGGAACAGTTAGCTAGGATTTTGTTAGCGTGGATTCTTAATAGAATTTCATATTGTTAATTAATCTGTTTCTAATCAATTTTTATTATGTCCATTATTTCTTCATTATGCCACTTGTTGAATTCTGATAGGTCAAAATCCAAATATGTAATTGGATGAATATGGTTATTCTGTGGTGAACGGATTTGTATATCGGTGGATGTAAGTAGGATAGTATATGACTGTTGAAACAAATTCGAAGAACATACAATGTAACTTATTAATGTGAAATTTAAATAGTCCTCGGGTATTACCTACCCGTTAAAATATTTTCACCATTAACAGTTTGTACAAGAGAATTTTTAATTACAATCTTTATGAAAACATATATACATATATATTTTCTTCAGATGTATTCATAGATTTAATGAGTTAATATAATATTAAACTCATTTGCTTTTCGGTTGGAACTAGAATAAATAATCTTTAAAACTATAGAGATTACATATTCGAAATGTCGAACGAAGATCATACTCAAAGTGCAGATGATGATATTGAAGCATGGATTGTTGATGGTACTGGTGCTGTTATTGATTGTACTGTTGGTGCCGGTGATGTTGCTGAAGCTGGCACATTTTGCACCATATTCTTCGAATTGATTATTCGAGCGCGAAGTTTGTTGACTTATAACTCCAGGATGATTGTCGATCGGAACGAGCGGATGAATAAGGTTCAGAATTGTGGATAGAATATGATCTTGTCGAGTTACCCTGGAAATGAGACTGAAAATGGTGTCTCGAACAGGTTCACCGGTAAACGCTTCAGGTTCATTGTCAAGAGGTGAATTCGGTTGATGGAAGGGATTGCCTTCTGCGCGTTTCCATTAATTAAGTCAACTGCGAACCCATCAGATGAATTAATAATGGCTGATTGGTTGATTTATGCTGATGACGCTGTTTTCGGAGCTTAGGTGAATATCTATGTCGGAATAGCTGTCGGAATAACTATCGGAATAGCTATCGGAATCTGAGGGACTCGAACTGGTTGCAGGATTCATCTCGTACGATCAGATGAAGGATTTTCGATAAGAAATAGATTATAGGATGTAGATTAGTACCCTGCAATACATAATTTACATATGCATATATAATACTAAAATCCCATAAGTTACGGAGGAATCTACGGAAGTTTTCAGGCAAAGTTACAGTAACAGATACGCTAAGATATGAAGTAGCAGATACGCTAAGATATGAATTTTGTCTATACACTATTCATGCAGTCAATGCAGTAAAACGTATCTAGACTAAGAATGATAAGCAAGTGATTCTCTAAGAATGATAAGCAGGTAATTTTTGACACCAAATGATAAGCAAAACTTTTGACATGCAGACATGGTCGAAGTCCAGACTCACTAATGCATCCTAACGACTTATCAGTTAGACACACTAATGCAGACATGGTTCGCTAAGACCACCACTCTGATACCAACTGAAATGACCCGTCCTAATCCATCCGGACGAAGTCCATATCGATTATAAACGATTCACAACAATTGATTACATCGCGATGTACTTGACCTCTATATGATACATTTTACAAACATTGCATTCGTTTTTGAAAAGACAAACTTTTAATACATTGGAAGTTGACGGCATACATAAAATTTCATAATATATCTAAACTAATAATGACTTGATAAAAATATTGATGACATCGACGACTCGAATGCAACGTCTTTTGAAATATGTCATGAATGACTCCAAGTAATGTCTCTAAAATGAGCAAATGCACAACGAAAGATTTCTTTCATACCTGAGAATAAACATGCTTTAAAGTGTCAACCAAAAGGTTGGTGAGTTCATTAGTTTAACATAAATAATCATTTCATAATTTTAATAGACCACAAGATTTCATATTTCTCATAAACATACGTCCCATGCATAGAGACAAAAATATCATTCATATGTATTGAACACCTGGTAACCGACATTCACAATTATGCATATAAGAATATCCCCATCATTCCGGGATCCTCCATCGGACATGATATAAATTTCGAAGTACTAAAGCATCCGGTACTTTGGATGGGGCTTGTTGGGCCCGATAGATCTATCTTTAGAGTTCGCGTCAATTAGGGTGTCTGTTCCCTAATTCTTAGATTACCAGACTAAAAAGGGGCATATTCGGTTTAATAATCCAACCATAGAATGTAGTTTCGATCACTTGTGTCTATTTCGTAAAGCATTTATAAAAGCAGCGCATGTATTCTCAGTCCCAAAAATATATATTGCAAAAGCATTTAAAAAGGGATTAATGAAACTCACGCATATAAATATTTTAAAACAGTTAATAAAGCATTTGCATGTATTCTCAGCCCAAAAACGTAAAGAGTAAAAGGGGATCAATGAAACTCACAATACTGTATTTTGTAGTAAAAATACATATGACGACTTTGAACAATGCAAGGTTGGCCTCGGATTCACGAACCTATATCATGTATATATATTGATACATATACATGAAATCGAACAACTAAATTTACATATTATTGGAGATATAAATTGTTATTTTAATAAATTATATGCTTCATCAATAAATAATTTAAATATTTATATTTTATGTACTTTAACTAAATAATTAGTATTTATTATAAAATGTTAATATAGATATGTTATATGTATTAACTATAGTGTTGAATAACTAAAAAATCATTTGATAAAAATAATATTAATAATAATAAAAAGTTGTATTATTTTATAATAATAATATTAGTAAACATACTTAATAATGATTATAATAATAATTATGATTCTAAAAATAATAATACTTATATTGATAATAATATTAGTAGTAATATTGATAATAATAATAATGATAGTAAGTATAATATTTATATTAGTATAGTAATAATAATAATAATAACATCAATAATAATAATAATAATAATAATAATAATAATAATAATAATAATAATAATAATAATAATAATAATAATAATAATAATAATAATAATGTGAAAAATAGAAGTAGACTACCTTTAAATCAAGGTTTTTAAAAAATTTCAACGCCATCCCTCTGGTTCGAACTCGCGACCTCACATTAGTCACACAACACCCCACACCACTCTTCTAACTAAGCTTTTCAATTTTAATCTCAGCCTATACTTTTTAAACCTATCTCTCGGCCCAAGTAATAAATTAAAAAGCCCAACAGAAGAACTGAAACTGGTTACGGCCCATTAACATAAACAGAACACACGGCCCAAGTCCTCCGGCATCTCTTATATAAAAAGAAAAATAATGGTATTAGCCTAGTTTCGAACCCACGACCTCTCGTTCCCAGACCACACCCTTAACCATCACTCTGTCAATTACTTTCTGTTCGTATAAAGATTTTAAATTCTTTTATCCTATATCTCGGTCTTCTTCTCCTTCATCTTATTAATCAACCGAAGGCATAATCAACCATCACAAACGAATTAATGGATTCACCATTCCCTTCAACTTTCCATCATCAGTTTTCATATCCTATCACGATCATCACTATTCCTCATATGTTAACATCATCATTAACTAAATCGTCGAGCTAAACATCATCGTTACCTTCATTTCATTATCGCCATTTTCATCACAATCTCGCCATCATCACCATCATTAATTTTTCGCTGTAATTCCATCTCGTCGTAACAATAGAAGAAGAAACACTGAAGCATGCATTTTATGATGGTGGTTTGGTTTTCGGTTGAAGTGGTGATGGAGGTCTCGGTGGTTGATATGATGAATATGGTGATAGTTTCGTGGTGGTAATGATGGTTGAGGTGGTGTTTTCAACAGAAATTTTAGTGAGCAAGATAGCGGTTATGGTGGTTGTTTACAATGGTTGTTGGTTGTTGAAGGTGGTCTTCGATGATGGTTGTGTTGATGGCGAATGGAGACTGCAACAGTAGTTGTAGTAGGAGGTGTGATAGTGTTCCAAATGAACATATATTTAGTAGCAATATCGTTCCAATATGTAATGTTTTTAAATATAATTTCCTTATTTTTAGTTGTAATAGTTAAATAAATAAGTGCGAAGACGAAAGACGCAAATCGCTCGAAAATGAAGATTTAAAGACAAAAACGAAGATTTGAAAGACCAAAACGTCCAAAAAGCTCAAATGTACAAGATACAATTCAAAAGGTTCAATTTATTGATGAAGAACGTCTAAAAATGACAAGAGTACAAGTTACAAAACGCAAAGTACAAGATATAAAATTGTACGAAAGGACGTTCGAAAATCCGAAACCAGGACATGAACCAACTCTCAACGCTCGACGCAACGGTGTAAAAATTACAAGTCAACTATGCACAAGAATAAAATATAATATTTAAATAATTCATAATAAGAATAATATTAAATAATAAAAAGTTGTTAATTGAGCATAGTTCAGGGGTCGTAAATGAAAATTTGAATTCTAATTTGCCTATAAAACGAACGATATGTTCGATGAATTAGAGAGAGATTTTTTACGATCTTTTTTTTTCTTTCTATCTTTTTCTTATTTTTCTATATCAAATATTAATATCTATATTTATAATTCTCTATCATAATATTAATGTAATCAGATATAACAATAATCTTAATTTTAATTTTAAATTATGATAATAATAAGATTTATGATAGAGATCGTTTGAGTGTGTAAGTCGAAATTCTGTCCGTGTAACGCTACGCTATTTTTAATCACTGTAAGTTATGTTCAACCTTTTTAATTTAATGTCTCGTAGCTAAGTTATTATTATGCTTATTTAAAACGAAGTAATCATGATGTTGGGCTAATTACTAAAATTGGGTAATTGGGCTTTGTACCATAATTAAGGTTTGGGCAAAAGACCGACACTTGTGGAAATTGAACTATTGACTATTAATAGATGGGGGGTATTGTCTAATTGAGTGACAACTCATTGGAGTCTGTCGAACCTATCTTCAAATTAATTAACCTAATAATTAATAATGATTATGGTTGTCCTATTTAGTGATGTTCATATGGAATCTGTTATAATCATTTAATTAATCAATTGGGTTGGGTAATTGATTATTCATTCTGATCAAGTGGATGAATTAATATTCATAAACTAATTAAAACAGGGGTGGATTACATACAGTGATAACTGGTGTAATTGTTGACAGAAGTGATAACTGCGTCACAGTTTAAATCCTTAATCAGTTGGAATATTTGACTTCGGGTATAAGGGTAATTTGACGAGGATACTCGCACTTTATATTTATGACCGATGGACTATTATGGACAAAAACCAGATAGACGTATCAAATAAACCAGGACAAAGGACAATTAACCCATGGTAATAAATTAAAATCAACACGTCAAACATCATGATTACGGAAGTTTAAATAAGCATAATTCTTTTATTATATTTCTCATCGTATCTTTATTTACTGTCATTTTATTACTCGCAATTTTATTTTCTGTCATTTTATTTATCGCAATTTATTTTACGCACTTTAATTTTTGTCATTTATTTTTACGCTTAAAATCGACAAACCGGTCATTAAACGGTAAAACCCCCATTTTATAATAATACTACTACTTATTTATATATATATTTTTACAAATAAACTTAATAATATAGCGTTAACTTCACCAGCTCCCTGTGGAACGAACCGGACTTACTAAAAACTACACTACTCTACGATTAGGTACACTGCCTATAGTGTTGTAGCAAGGTTTAGGTATATCCCATCCGTAAATTAATAAAACTTGTGTCATATTTTGTAGTATTTTGTATTAAAAATTTAATACTATTTCGTACCCTCACGCTACATCATCAAGTTTTTGGCGCCGCTGCCGGGGAGCGCTAAAACGCTATATTTTTAATTATAATAATATTGAAATAAAATATAATAATATAATAATATTGAAATAGAATATAATAATATAATAATATTGAAATAGAATATAATAATATAAAAATATTTAAGAATCAAAAGTTTACGTAAATTTTAAAAACAAAAGTCGTATTTATTAAATACTTCAGGGGTATATTATGTAACTTATAATTAATAATTGCTATCATGTCGCTTTCATGTAAATAGTAAATTAATTAATTTATTTTCATTTACTATTCATGAATAGTAAATGAATTAAAAAAAAAAAAGTTTTAAAAAAAAATTATAATTATAAAAAAATTATTAATTTGTAAAAAAAAATCGTTTTTTAAAAATAAAAAAAAAAAAAAAAATCGTTTTTAAAAAAAAAAAAAAAAAAAAAAAATTTGTGTAAAAAAAAAAAAAAAAAAAAAATCGTTTTTTTTTAAAAGAAAAAAAAAATCGTTTTAAAAAAAAAAAAAATTTTGTAAAAAAAAAAAATCGTTTTTTTTAAAAAAAAAAAAAAAAAAAAAACGAAAAAAAAAAAAAAAAAAAAAAAAAAAAAACGAAAAAAAAAAAAAAAAAAAAAAAAAAAAATTATTAAAAAAAAATATATATATTTTTAAAATTTTGTCTATAAAAAAAAAATGTTTTTTTTAGTTTTATTACCTTTAGATTTTTAGACTATAGTCGCAACTTTTAGTATTAAGTTTAGTTTTGCCATAGTTATTTTTACTTCTAGAATTTTTAGGCTTTGCCGTAAAATCCCTTAAGTGCTTATTCCTTAGACTAAGTTTTAGGTGCTTTAGAATTTTACGACGCCGTATTTCGCACTACTTTCTTATTTTTATTTTTCGACGCCTATTTTTCGACCTTTTATTTTTCGACATTTTTCGACGCGCAATCTATTTCTTTCTTATTTCTCGCCATTCTAGTTTTTAGGACTTAGAATTTTTTTCTACTTCTTCTCTAAATTTCTTAAAATTACGAAAATTTATTTTAAGTGGTTAAATTGATAGACATCAAAATTTTCTGGTTCGTAGTAATAGTTGGATTTGTACGTGGACCGGGTTATTGGAGCCAAACAGTCCTCAATTATATTGAGACCAAACGAATCCTGCCCCTCTGCTGCATCTTTTGGCTATTCGAAACGTGGGCAAAATCAGAAAAGTCTATTGGTTGGATAACTTATTATAATTTTTCTTTCCTTTTTAAAACTAATAGGATATTCAGTGAATGCACCGAGCAAGACGTTCACCACCTTTTGTACGTTCACCACCTGTAACTCGATCAAGACATCGTTTAACAAATATAGCTGCCGTTGATTTTTCTTTAGACTCGTCATCAAGTCGACCGAGTACTTCAACTCAAATTTCCGATAATCCAGTTTTTGAAACCAATATCACAATTGAGAATCCGGAGAATACTCAGGGACAATTCCGAGACCCTGATCCATTAATTATTCCTCCGGAACCACCAATCATTCAAACAGAGATTGTTGAGGAAGAAACCATTAAATCAGAAACCTCTAGTGATTCAGATACAACACTTCCAATCATGGAAAATCTAGAACCTCTAAGTATGGAAGATCGAATGAGAGCCACACGCACGGGCCAAGGTCACGCCATTATTAAGCCAGAAGTTAATGCGTCAGATTATGAAATCAAAGGACAAATTCTACACATGGTAACTAACCAATGCCAATTCAGTGGTGCACCGAATGAAGATCCTAACGAACACCTTCGTACGTTTAAAAGAATTTGTACACTATTCAAAATCCGAGAAGTGGAAGATGAGCAGATCTATCTCATGTTGTTTCCCTGGACTTTAAAGGGAGAAGCCAAAGATTGGTTAGAATCGTTACCTGAAGGGGCGATTGACACATGGGATGTTTTAGTTGAAAAATTTCTTAAACAATTCTTTCCGGCATCTAAAGCCGTGAGACTTCAAGGAGAAATTGTTACGTTCGCGCAAAAGCCAAATGAAACATTATATGAGGCGTGGACAAGATTCGGAAGGATGTTGAGAGGATGTCCTCAACACGGATTAGATACTTTTCAAATAGTACAAATCTTCTATAAAGGCGTAGACATCGCCACACGAAAAGACATCGACATAACCGCTGGTGGTTCCATTATGAAGAAAACCGCAACTGAAGCTTACAAAATTATTGATAACACAGCCTCCCACTCGCATGAGTGGCACCAAGAAAAAGATATCTTTCGATCATCTAAAGCGGCTAGAGCCGATTCTAGCCATGACTTTGATTCCGTTTCCGCAAAAATAGATGCTTTCGAAAGACGAATGGAAAAGATGAATAAAGATATTCACGCAATACGAATCAGTTGTGAGCAATGCGGTGGACCACACTTATTGAAAGATTGTAATGTTGAACCAACGATGGAACAACGAGAGAATGTTTCTTATATGAACCAAAGGCCGGGAAATGATTATCAAAATAATTATCAACCGCCAAGGCCGAACTTCAATCGAAATCAATACATTCTTTACAATCCAAAAGGACCCGAAAATAACTTGTACAACCAACAAGGTCCGAATAACCAACCAACTCAAAACAACACTTTCAATCAACAAAGACCTAGCTTGTATAAACCACCACAACAACTCGAAGAGAAAAAGTCAAATCTAGAAGAAATGATAGCAAAGCTGATTGAATCTCAAACACAATTCATTACATCTCAAACCCAAACAAACGAGAGGTTTGATCAGTCATTAAGAACTCAACAAGCTTCCATTTTGAATCTTGAAAAACACGTAGGTACTCTTGCTAGCATGATGAGTGAGAGGGAACAAGGAAAGCTACCGAGTGATACTGAAGTAAATCCTCGGAATGAGAATGTTAATATGGTTTCAACGAATTCTGAAAAACCAGCATCAGAAGATGGGAAGGTTTTAGATGAGAGTAACAATGAAGAAGTTACACCACCACCACCCGAGTATGTAAAGCCAGTGGTGGCACCATACAAACCACCCATCCCGTTTCCAAGAAAAGGAGTTGAGTATGAGCAAGTGATAGGTAATAAAGATTGTGATACCTCTGGAAAGAAGAAGAAGAAAAAGAATAAGAAAGTGCAAGAAACAAAAGCCGTAAATATAAACCCGGTGAATACAGTTCCACCAAAACCTCCACCTAGGGCAGGTGATCCGGGTGAATTTATTGTTCCTTGTCTACTTAGTGATTGTGTCATGTATGATGCACTAGCAGATTTAGGTGCAAGTGTGAGTGTTATGTCTCTTTCATTATATAAGAGATTAGGGGTAGGTGAGTTAAGTCCAACGGATATGAGTGTTCGACTCTTTGATCAAACCATTAAGCACCCAGTTGGAATTGCTGACAACCTACCCATTCAAGTAGGTAATTTAACCTTTCTAGTCGAATTCATTGTCATTGACATAGAAGAGGACTCAAACATTCCTCTAATTTTAGGACGACCATTCTTAGCGTCCACCGGGGCGTTATTTGATGTAGGAAATGGAAGAATGACACTTAGTAGTGGTGACAAATCGATCACCTTTATGATTCGAAAGTCTAAATCTCCACCAGCCAAAACCGTTGAACCAGTAAAAACAATTGGTAAGAACCATGTGGTTTTACCAACTCCAACGGTAATACTTAGCAATAATGAAACGCCTAAGTGTGGGGAAAATGAAGTAACACCTAATGATGACATGATAACAAAGAACCCCGTTGTTGATACGAAATTAAATGATCCCGTTATTAATAGTTCAATGAAGAAACTTATTAAACGGATTCGCGATGCTAAAACCAAGGGGAACTTTAAGTTATGTAACCGGTTAGTATCCAATCTATCACCTAAAGAAAAGGAGAAACTAGTTGAAATTGTGGATATTACACAGGAATCCGACCAATGGCTTAAAGAAAAAGTCACGGATATGCAAGTTGATTATGGACCAAGAGAAATTGACGATGAAGTTAATCACAATTTTGACACCACAGCTACCTAAGTGTGGGGAGATTCAAGTGTTCTAAAAAGAAAATGCTATCTAGAGTTAGTTGTTCTGTTCTCGTGTAGTTCCGAGAATGGAATTCGATTGGTCTTTTCCGCTAGCAGACACTAAAGAACTAGTTTTCTCCCTCCATTCTGAATTTTTATTTTTTTTAGGTTTTATTTGAAATTAATATGCTTTTTAAATTTAAGTTTTGTGTGATTTTAAAAACAAAATTTACTTTATTTCATTAAGTTAAAAAAAAATTGATTTCTAAAATTCGTCGTGAGTTGAAGACTAGGTCGTTGAGCCGAAATTGCTTTACCCGAGAGCGGGGCGAAAAATTTTGTTATCATTATTTTTAATTTTATTGATCTAAAGTATGCCAAAAAAATATTATATTTTATGAATTTTTGAACGTGGGGAAATATACCCAACTTCAAAAATATGTATATATATGTTTGTATTTTATATTATAAAACAGGGTAGAACAACGCACTTTCAAAGACTGTCATTAAGTTCAACAAAAAGCTACTAATTTTGATGACAAGGCGCAAAATATCAAATGTGATGTAAAACAATATGTTTGCAAACTCGGTATTTTTAATCACTTTTCTACGCTAATCACCCTCATGAATTTAAATTATAGTCTGATTTCATGCAAATGAGGGCATTGCATGATCTTAAGTGTGGGGAAGGGTTATAAATTCTCTCAGGTTTATACTTGGTTTATTTGCCAAATTTTGTGAAAATTTGAAAAATTTTCAACTAAATGAACTCAAAATCATGTTTATACATATTTATGAACGATGAAAACTAGGTGATAATACCGAAATTATCGTTACCTCGGAAAGGACATAAATTGAGAAACACCCTAAAACGCTTGAATTCATTTAAAATGAAATAAAAGAAAATAAAAAGGCAAAGAAAGAAACTAAGTGTGGGAAGAATGTACCAAGTTATTCAATTTAAAACAAATATCACATATTTTTGTACAAGATTATTGCAGGTACTTTTGCTTTGGACGATACTAATCAGTTTTACCCGGTTTACTGTAATACATTTGAAAGAAAGATGGATCTACACGATGAATCAATTCCATCATTAAAAGGAAGTAAAGTCTTCCGAAAAAGACACGCGCTTCTTGATTTAGGTCATGAAGTTGTCGTCCAGACCAGCTGTAGGTTGACGAAAAATCTAGAAAAGTCATCTCTAAAATCAGCAGGAAATCCACGGACCTCAGCATCAAACAGGGTCGCCAAGTGGTCAGATTTATCCTAACCATGAGAAGGATTTATCTTGTACAATGGGGAGGCACCGTGCAAATTAGCTTGATAAGACTAATGAATCAGATCCCCAGAAAGGATAATCTCCTTAAAGATTAAAAATCAGCTTTTAAGACTGATAATACTCAATCCTAGAGATTGACCTTAAAGATTGAGAATTCAAACTCATGGAATTCGATGATATCTAAACTCGAGCTTGAACGAGAAAATATTTTGATCAAAAATACAAACCGATTTGTTTTCTGAAAACCCATTTTCAATGCGTTCATTACCATTGAACGTAAAATCCTAGGAATTCACCTGGAATTCATTAGGTCACCTGAACCAAATCGGGTGTCAACCGTAAGAACGGTGGTTGCATAGCATGGTCGGAGACAGGACCTTGTGCCAGACCGAAAAATCATAGGATGATCTTTACTATCGCTCCTACCAAGGATAGTTCTAGCATCCGACACGTTAAAAGACCATAATCAAATGCATGTCACGGGACATTGCCTTAACAGTTTCTTGTTCATCGCTTTCCTTTACAACCGGACGGTAGTTTGCCGAAAGGTAATATACGGAACAAGTAAACTGGATGTGTGCTTTCCGATACCGGGATAGCAGTGGATTACACGAACCTAAAAGTTTTAGCCAAAATATTGATCCACAAATATATTTTGCAACACCGATGATGGATCAAATCAGAAAACTTGTCTAGGGTAAAATCTAGCTTGAATTTTCAAAAGATCAAATGTTTTCATAAAGATCCAATTTCCTTAAAGGATCTAAATTTTTATAGTCATGTGGGACTGTAAACCGCCTTTCAAATGTGCACTTTGCTTTGGAAACCGAAAGTAAATCGGCTATTTGATTGCAAGTGTCGTTGACCTAAACCCGAGGCAACTGTGGATGACACACCCACCTTTAACCATCATTACTGTCATTGTTTATACCGCTATATCAAAATCACTGATGTACAAAATGTGATGAATAAAAAAGTGATTCATGTATGTTTTTATTTCAAGTTCTGTATTGCTTGAGGACAAGCAACGCTCAAGTGTGGGGATATTTGATAGTGTTCCAAATGAACATATATTTAGTAGCAATATCGTTCCAATATGTAATGTTTTTAAATATAATTTCCTTATTTTTAGTTGTAATAGTTAAATAAATAAGTGCGAAGACGAAAGACGCAAATCGCTCGAAAATGAAGATTTAAAGACAAAAACGAAGATTTGAAAGACCAAAACGTCCAAAAAGCTCAAATGTACAAGATACAATTCAAAAGGTTCAATTTATTGATGAAGAACGTCTAAAAATGACAAGAGTACAAGTTACAAAACGCAAAGTACAAGATATAAAATTGTACGAAAGGACGTTCGAAAATCCGAAACCAGGACATGAACCAACTCTCAACGCTCGACGCAACGGTGTAAAAATTACAAGTCAACTATGCACAAGAATAAAATATAATATTTAAATAATTCATAATAAGAATAATATTAAATAATAAAAAGTTGTTAATTGAGCATAGTTCAGGGGTCGTAAATGAAAATTTGAATTCTAATTTGCCTATAAAACGAACGATATGTTCGATGAATTAGAGAGAGATTTTTTACGATCTTTTTTTTTCTTTCTATCTTTTTCTTATTTTTCTATATCAAATATTAATATCTATATTTATAATTCTCTATCATAATATTAATGTAATCAGATATAACAATAATCTTAATTTTAATTTTAAATTATGATAATAATAAGATTTATGATAGAGATCGTTTGAGTGTGTAAGTCGAAATTCTGTCCGTGTAACGCTACGCTATTTTTAATCACTGTAAGTTATGTTCAACCTTTTTAATTTAATGTCTCGTAGCTAAGTTATTATTATGCTTATTTAAAACGAAGTAATCATGATGTTGGGCTAATTACTAAAATTGGGTAATTGGGCTTTGTACCATAATTAAGGTTTGGGCAAAAGACCGACACTTGTGGAAATTGAACTATTGACTATTAATAGATGGGGGGTATTGTCTAATTGAGTGACAACTCATTGGAGTCTGTCGAACCTATCTTCAAATTAATTAACCTAATAATTAATAATGATTATGGTTGTCCTATTTAGTGATGTTCATATGGAATCTGTTATAATCATTTAATTAATCAATTGGGTTGGGTAATTGATTATTCATTCTGATCAAGTGGATGAATTAATATTCATAAACTAATTAAAACAGGGGTGGATTACATACAGTGATAACTGGTGTAATTGTTGACAGAAGTGATAACTGCGTCACAGTTTAAATCCTTAATCAGTTGGAATATTTGACTTCGGGTATAAGGGTAATTTGACGAGGATACTCGCACTTTATATTTATGACCGATGGACTATTATGGACAAAAACCAGATAGACGTATCAAATAAACCAGGACAAAGGACAATTAACCCATGGTAATAAATTAAAATCAACACGTCAAACATCATGATTACGGAAGTTTAAATAAGCATAATTCTTTTATTATATTTCTCATCGTATCTTTATTTACTGTCATTTTATTACTCGCAATTTTATTTTCTGTCATTTTATTTATCGCAATTTATTTTACGCACTTTAATTTTTGTCATTTATTTTTACGCTTAAAATCGACAAACCGGTCATTAAACGGTAAAACCCCCATTTTATAATAATACTACTACTTATTTATATATATATTTTTACAAATAAACTTAATAATATAGCGTTAACTTCACCAGCTCCCTGTGGAACGAACCGGACTTACTAAAAACTACACTACTCTACGATTAGGTACACTGCCTATAGTGTTGTAGCAAGGTTTAGGTATATCCCATCCGTAAATTAATAAAACTTGTGTCATATTTTGTAGTATTTTGTATTAAAAATTTAATACTATTTCGTACCCTCACGCTACATCATCAAGGTGGTCGATTGGTGTTGTAGTGGTGATTCAATGATGGGGGTGACGGTTTGAAGGTGGTCAATGGACATGGTGGAAGGTTTTTGGTTTCGAAAAAAAAAATGATGATGAAGTGGTGGATCGATAGAGTTTTAAGGGTGATGAGGGGTGATTGTTAAGGTGATGGGTTTAGCAGAGAAAGAGAGAAAATAGAGATGGTAATGGATTTTATTTTTAGGTGTACATCATCTATATAGATCTATATACATATATAATATGTGAGTAGTTGTCACAAACAAAAACAGTGAAATTGTGAATTCTTTCAAGATGTGCATAGTTAATAATAGACAAGTTTGATTGGATGTTTGTAAATGGTGATATGATGTTTTATGCTCACACATGATATGAATATATATAATACAATGGTTAAAGTCAAGAAAGTAAAACACTGTAATCCACTTTTTAATTCACGGATCATATGTATCTTACATATGTATATTTATATAGATATTAGATATAGATATATATTTTAGAATAATAATATAATATTAATATATCACGGAGTATAAGTTATAAGTTATAACAATAATAACAATGTAATATTAAAAATCTAAAATTGATTCATGGTGTTCGATCAAGACATCAAACAAAAATAAAAAGGTAATAGTGATCAATTAGTAGATTTGCTTTCAATCATGTAACAAACTAAATATATATTATATGATGATACACGATACAAATGAATACTAAAAACGCGCACTTAATAAAATTAATTAAAATATAAGCAGCCTCACATTTGTCTTGTTTCAATCGGCATCCAAATTAAGGAGCAATATTTCGTGCTCCATTGATAATTCAGTGACGGACAAGAGTTCAAAAATAAAAATCTCAAATTTTTCTATAATAATTATCTTTATTTAATTCTGTCATTAAGGTATAATAACCGGTCATTAATTATTAAATAAAAATTAACTCAGCTGTCCGTGCTCGATCCTGGGTAAAATATAAAAAGTGTTAAAATTTAACAAGTAGTTCCTAAATACATATTTAATAAGCCTAAAAATTATATAACTCATTTTCGAATCACCGTTTATTTTAAAATCATATAAGTTTGAATTTAACTTACTTAATATCAATTGGAACATCAAACGAGTATTATAATCATTGAATATTTATTTTTTAATATACTTTATTTTTATATAGATATATATTTTAAATAGTAATTATTATAACATCCTATTTTTATTTTATTTTACATAATTAATTTTAACAACAACAACATACAATACTTTAAATTATACATAAAATTAATATATATATATATATATATATATATATATATATATATATATATATATACACACACACACACACATATCTATCTACAATTAAAGGTTCATGAATCGTCAGGAATAGTCAAAGTTAAATGAATGTATTAAACAGTTCAAACTTTTGAGACTCAATATTATAGACTTTGCTTATCGTGTCGAAATCATATAAAATTAAGTTTAAATTTGGTTGGAAATTCCCGGGTCATCACACCTGGTTCACTAAGACCACCGCTCTGATACCAACTGAAAGGACCCGTTCATATACATTATAAACGATTCACAATAGTTGAATACATCGCGAGGTATTTGACCTCTATATGATACATTTTACAAACATTGCATTCGTTTTTTAAAAGACAAACTTTCATTACTTTGAAAGTTGATGACATGCATACCATTTCCTAATATATCCAACTATAATTGACTTAACAATAATCTTGATGAACTCAACGACTCGAATGCAACGTCTTTTGAAATATGTCATGAATGACTCCAAGTAATATCTTTAAAATGAGCAAATGCACAACGGAAGATTTCTTTCGTACCTAAGAATAAACATTCTTTAAAGTGTCAACCAAAAGGTTGGTGAGTTCATTAGTTTATCATAATCATTCATTTTTATCATTTTAGTAGACCACAAGATTTTCATTTCTCATAAATATACGTCCCATGCATAGAGGCAAAAATAATCATTCATATGGATTGAACACCTGGTAACCGACATTAACAAGATGCATATAAGAATATCTCCATCGTTCCGGGAAATCCTTCGGACATGATAAAAATAACATCGAAGTACTAAAGCATCTGGTACTTTGGATGGGGTTCGTTAGGCCCAATAGATCTATCTTTAGGATTCACGTCAATTAGTAGATCGGTTTACTAATTCTTAAGTTACCAAGTAAAAGGGGCATATTCGGCTTCGATCATTCAACCATATAATGTAGTTTTGATTACTTGTGTCTATTTCGTAAAACAATTATAAAAGCAGCGCATGTATTCTCAGTCCCAAAAATATATATTGCAAAAGCATTTAAAAAGGGAGCAAATGAAACTCACCTATTGTATTTCGTAGAAAAAATACACATAACGTCATTGAACAACTGAACAATGCAGGGTTGGCCTTGGATTCACGAACCTATATCAATTGTGTGTAAATTAAAATGTATAATCGTAATCAAACATGTGTATATATTATCTTGAATTATATATTATGCTTATTTAGTTTGTGTATAAATTCAAAATGTTTAATATCTATATATTTAGTTATATTAATATATATATATATATATATATTGTTAGTATTATATAAAAAATATCATTAGTTTGTTATATAAAAGCATTTATATAAATATTGTTATTATGTTTGTTATGTAGGTATGATAATGCTAAAAACGAACATATATTTCATAGCATTATTCCTCAAGAAAGACAAGCTTTTAGTTGCAATTGTTCTATTTACAAGTGATATTCGTTTAAATAATAAAAGGTGAAGACAAAAGACAGATTCGACGAATTGAAGACGCAAACGACCAAAAAGCTCAAAAGAACAAAAGACAATCAAAAAGGTTCCAATTATTGATAAGAAACGTCTCGAAATTACAGAAGTACAAGATTCAAAACGCAAAGTACAAAATATAAAATTGTACGCAAGGACGTTCGAAAATCCGGAACCGGGACCAGAGTCAACTCTTAACGCTCGACGCAACGGACTAAAAATTACAAGTTAACTATGTATATAAATATAATATAATATATAATTAATTATATTAATTATATATATATATTATATATATATATTAAAAACCGTCGGCAGCAAGAAACTCCAAGGGTGTGAGCTGTAAATATCTCTCCGCGACTCGCGGAGTTTTAAGGGCATTTTGCCGCGAGTCGCGGAGCCCCAAAAATCAAGTCTGGCTATAAAACCAACCGAATTCTGATCAAATTATATCATCTTTTTCTCTTCCTCTTCATACGTAAATATATTTATATTTATAATTTATATTTTAATTTTAATTATAATTCTAATAATAAGGGTATGTTAGCGAATGTTGTAAGGGTGTAAGTCGAAATTCTGTCCGTGTAACGCTACGCTATTTTTAATCATTGTAAGTTATGTTTAACCTTTTTATATTAATGTCTCGTAGCTAAGTTATTATTATGCTTATTTAAAACGAAGTAATCATGATGTTGGGCTAATTACTAAAATTGGGTAATTGGGCTTTGTACCATAATTGGGGTTTGGACAAAAGAACGACACTTGTGGAAACTAGACTATGGGCTATTAATGGGCTTTATATTTGTTTAACTAAATGAAAGTTTGTTAATGTTAATATAAAGATTTACAATTGGGCGTCCCTATAAATTACCATATACACTCGATCGGACACGATGGGCGGGGTATTTATATGTACGAATAATCGTTCATTTAACCGGACACGGGAATGGATTAATAGCCACTAGAATAGTTAAAACAGGGGTGAAATTACATTCAAGGGTAATTGGTGTAATTGTTAACAAAGTGGTAAAACCTTGGTTTACACGCAGTCGATAACCTGGTGTATTCATTAAACAAAGTATTAAAACCTTGTTACAATTCGAATCCCCAATTAGTTGGAATATTTATCTTCGGGTATAATAATAATTTGACAAGGACACTTGCAATTTATATTTATGACTGATGGACTGTTATGGACAAAAACCAGACGGACATATTGAATAATCCAGGACAAAGGACAATTAACCCAAGGGCATAAAACTAAAATCAACACGTCAAACATCATGATTACGGAAGTTTAAATAAGCATAATTCTTTTATTTCATATTTAATTTCCTTTATTTTATATTTAATTGCACTTCTAATTATCGCACTTTTATTTATTTTATTTTATCGCACTTTTAATTATCGTACTTTTTAATTATCGCAAGTTTATTTTATCGCACTTTTATTATTCGCAATTTCATTATCGTTATTTACTTTACGCTTTAATTTAAAGTCTTGTATTTATTTTATATTTTACATTAGGTTTTAACTGCGACTAAAGTTTTAAAATCGACAAACCGGTCATTAAACGGTAAAAACCCCCCTTTATAATAATAATATTACCTATATATATATTTGTATTTTTATAAAAATAAACTAATATAGCGTTGAGCTTTGTTTAAAGATTTCCCTGTGGAACGAATCGGACTTACTAAAAACTACACTACTGTACGATTAGGTACACTGCCTATAAGTGTTGTAGCAAGGTTTAAGTATATCCATTCTATAAATAAATAAATATCTTGTGTAAAATTGTATCGTATTTAATAGTTTTTTCCTAGTAAAATATAAGCTATTTTATATACACCTCGTTCGACATCAAGTATTTTTGGCGCCGCTGCCGGGGACTTATCTTAAAAGCCGGAAGCGCAACGCTAATATACGTTTTATCTACTTTTATTAAAATTCGTTTTTGTAAAAATACGTTTTAAATATAAAAAAAAAAAAAAACAAAAATATGAGCATTTTTAAGATTTTGTTAAATATTTAAGTTTTATAAGTTTCTTTATTTCTATTTTAGTTTATAAAAATATAAATTTTATTAAACATCTTTTATTTATTTTAAAAAAAAAAACAGAAAACATAAAAAAGAAAAAAAAAAAAAAATAAATAAAGAAAAACGCGTAAAAAGTGAAACCTGTCAACTGAATTCTGGAACCCCGCGACTCGCGGGGATTTCTTCTTTATTTGCCGCGACTCGCGGAGGGTTTCTGACACACGGACAAAAACCCTAATCAAGCATTGATTACGGGTTTTAATTTATTATTATTATTATTAAAACTTAATTATTATTATTATTATTATTAGTTTTATTTTTACTTTTACTTTTTATTTATATATTTTAGTTTAATTAGTTTTATTAAATTGTAAAATTAGTAATTTTATAAAATAAATAATATAAAAATAATATTTTTATAAAAATTGTACTTTTTACAACTTTTTGTATATTTTTATATTTTGTACCTTTTTAATCGTTGTAGCGTAATATTTGTATTTTTAGCTCATATTTAATTTTAAACTTAGTTTTTGCTATAGTTATTTTTACTCCTAGATTTTTAGGCTTTGCCGTAAAACTCTCTTAAGTGCTTTTTCTTTAGACTAAGATTTAGGTGCTTTAGAATTTTGCGACGCCTTTTTAAGTTTTAGTTTCTTTTTAAGTTATTTCCATTTGGGATTTAGTTTTCCATGTAAGCTTTAATATTTTTAGACCCTTTACTATGTATCAATTATCATTCCAATTAGTAATATCAATTTGCGATTATAATTTTAAGTTAGTTGTAGTAATAAGGTTAAATTAGTTAAGTATTTTTAAGTTTTTATAAGTTTCTTTTATTTTTCCGTCATCTTTTATTTTTCAACCATTTTTTCTTTTTCAACCTTTATCGACAAACTCTTTTTCTCTCTTATTTCTCGCTATTCTAGTTTTTAGGACTTAGAATTTTTTTCTACTTCTTATCTAAAATTCTTAAAATTACGAAAATTTATTTTGAGTGGTTAAATTAATAGACATCAAAATTTTCTGGTTCGTAGTAATAGTTGGATTTGTACGTGGACCGGGTTATTGGAGCCAAACAGTCCTCAATTATATTGAGACCAAACGAATCCTGCCCCTCTGCTGCATCTTTTGGCTATTCGAAACGTGGGCAAAATCAGAAAAGTCTATTGATTGGATAACTTATTATAATTTTTCTTTCCTTTTAAAAACTAATAGGATATTCAGTGAATGCACCGAGCAAGACGTTCACCACCTTTTGTACGTTCACCACCTGTAACTAGATCAAGACATCGTTTAACAAATATAACCGCCGTTGATTTTTCTTTAGAATCGTCATCCAGTCGACCAAGTACTTCAACTCAAATTTCCGATAATCCATTTTTTGAACCCAACCTCACAATTGAGAATCCAGAGAATATTCAGGAACGGTTCATAGATCCTGAACCATTAAACTTTCCTCCGGAACCACCAATCATTCAAACAGAGATTGTTGAGGAACGAACTATTAAATCAGAATCATCTAGTGATACCGATTCAACAAATTCAATTATGGAGAATCTGGAACCTTTAAGTATGGAAGACCGAATGAGAGCTAAACGCACTGGCCAAGGTCACGCAATTACTCATCCAGACATTAATGCGCCAGATTATGAAATCAAAGGACAAATTTTACACATGGTGACTAATCAATGCCAATTTAGTGGTGCGCCGAAGGAAGATCCAAATGAACATCTACGTACCTTTAATAGGATCTGCACACTATTTAAAATACGAGAAGTGGAGGATGAACAGATATATCTCATGTTATTTCCCTGGACTTTAAAGGGAGAAGCCAAAGATTGGTTGGAATCGTTACCTGAAGGGGCGATTGATACATGGGACGTTTTAATTGACAAATTTCTTAAACAATTCTTTCCTGCATCTAAAGCCGTAAGACTTCAAGCAGAAATTGTTACGTTCACACAAAAGCCAAATGAAACTCTATATGAGGCGTGGACAAGATATGGAAAGTTGTTAAGAGGATGTCCGCAACATGGTTTAGACACCTGTCAAATAGTACAAATATTCTACCAAGGATGCGACATCACTACAAGGAAAGATATAGATATAGCAGCTGGTGGTTCTATTATGAAGAAAACCGAAACTGATGCTTACAAAATTATTGATAATACTGCTTCCCACTCACATGAGTGGCACCAAGAAAAAGACATCATTAGATCATCTAAAGCAGCTAGAGCCGATTCTAGCCATGACTTAGATTCCATTTCCGCAAAGATAGATGCTTTCGAGAGACGAATGGAAAAGATGACTAAGGATATTCATGCTATACGAATTAGTTGTGAGCAGTGTGGAGGACCACATTTGACAAAAGATTGTCTCAATATTGAATTAACAATGGAACAAAGAGAGAATATTTCATACATAAACCAAAGGCCTGGAAATAATTATCAGAATAATTATCAACCGCCAAGACCGATTTACAATCAAAATCAGAACTATAACCGAAATATTCCATACAACAACCAACAAGGTCCTAGCAATCAACAAGTATCCAATAATACTTACAATCAGCAAAGACCTAATTTTCAAAACAAACCACCACAACAAACCGATGATAAAAAGCCGAATTTAGAAGATATGATGACGAAGCTAGTTGAAACTCAAACGCAGTTTTTCACATCTCAAAAACAAACCAATGAACAAAATGCTCAAGCATTTAGAAATCAACAAGCTTCTATTCAAAATCTGGAACAAGAAGTAAGTAACCTAGCAAGGTTAATAGGTGAAAGAAAACCGGGAAGTTTACCTAGTGATACAAATGCTAACCCCCGGAATGAAACAGCTAAAGCTATTACCACAAGAAGTGGTACAACACTTAAACCACCTGAAATACCTGTAACTTCTGATGAAACTATTCCTACTCCACAAGAACCACAACCTGATCAAGAAAAGGAAAAAGAACCGGTAGTTGAAAAGGTTAATGAAGATAACACAGTTAAGGATAAACCTTATGTTAAACCATACCAACCACCACTTCCTTACCCGAGTAAAATGAAGAAAGAAAAACTTGAAGCCGAGCAATCCAAATTCTTGGATATGTTTAAACAGATAAATGTAAATCTTCCTTTCATTGATGTGATTTCAGGAATGCCAAGATATGCTAAATTCTTGAAAGATCTAATCACGAATAGAAAGAAAATGGAAGAACTCTCGGCTGTTACTATGAATGCTAATTGTTCAGCAGTGCTGTTGAATAAGATACCAGAAAAACTATCTGATCCAGGAAGTTTCACAATTCCATGTTTTCTGGGTAGTCTTAGTTCAATAGAAGCATTGGCAGACTTAGGTGCTAGTATAAATCTAATGCCGTATTCACTATACGCTAAACTAGACCTTGGAGAATTGAAACCAACCAGAATAAGCATACAACTAGCCGATAGATCAATAAAATATCCTAGAGGGATAATGGAGAACATGCTAGTTAAAGTTGGTACTTTAGTATTTCCAGTAGATTTTGTTGTTCTGGACATGGAAGAAGATTCTCAAGTTCCTCTCATATTAGGAAGACCATTCTTAAACACGGCTAAAGCAATGATAGACGTGTTCGGTAAGAAACTGACCCTAAGTATAGAGGATGAGAGTGTTACCTTTTCAGTTGATAGAGCAATGCAACAACCACAATCTGCAGATGATACATGTTATTATATTCAAACAATAGATGCACATGCAGAATTATTAGAAGAATTTCCAGAATTACAAGGAACAGGAGAATGTTCTTTAGGAGAAGGTAATGAACCAATTGATGAAGCTGAAATGTTAGCTACACTTATAGCTAATGGATATGAACCAACAACAGAAGAAATTCAAATGCTAAAAGAAGAAGACAGATATCGATATAAATCATCGATAGAAGAACCTCCGAAATTAGAGTTAAAGCCACTTCCAAACCATTTGGAATACGCTTATTTACATGGTGAATCTGAATTACCTGTAATAATATCGTCTTCTCTTACTGAAAATGAGAAATCACAACTCATTTCTGTGTTGAAAGCTCATAAACCAGCCATTGCATGGAAGATTCATGATATTAAAGGAATAAGTCCTTCGTATTGCACACATAAAATCCTTATGGAAGAAGGTCATAAAACGTATGTGCAACGCCAACGAAGACTAAATCCTAATATGCAAGATGTAGTTAAGAAAGAGATTATTAAACTGCTAGATGCAGGTTTGATATATCCAATTTCTGATAGTCCATGGGTAAGCCCAGTTCAATGCGTGCCTAAGAAGGGTGGCATGACTGTCATTACAAATGAGAAAAATGAGCTTATTCCTACTAGGACTGTAACAGGATGGCGTGTATGTATTGATTATAGAAAATTAAATGACGCCACCAGAAAAGATCACTTTCCCTTACCTTTCATAGATCAAATGTTGGAAAGATTAGCCGGAAATAGTTACTATTGTTTTCTAGATGGATTTTCCGGATATTTTCAAATTCCAATAGCACCCGAAGACCAAGAGAAAACCACATTCACGTGCCCTTATGGTACTTTTGCTTACAAACGCATGCCATTTGGACTTTGTAACGCCCCTGCAACCTTTCAAAGGTGCATGATGGCGATTTTTCACGACATGATAGAAGAATGCATGGAAGTATTCATGGATGACTTTTCAGTCTTCGGTGATACATTTAAATCATGTCTAGTTAATCTGGAACGAATGCTAATTAGATGCGAAAAATCAAATCTAGTACTTAATTGGGAGAAATGCCATTTCATGGTTAAAGAAGGCATCGTTCTTGGACATAAAATTTCAAAAGAAGGAATTGAAGTGGATAGAGCTAAAGTAGATATAATTGCTAAACTTCCACATCCCACCAATGTTAGAGGAGTTAGGAGTTTTCTAGGGCATGCCGGTTTTTACCGACGTTTCATAAAAGATTTTTCTAAAATTGCCACTCCTATGAATAAACTCCTAGAAAAGGATGCGCCATTCATCTTTTCAGATGAGTGTATCAAATCTTTTAATATTCTTAAAGAAAAACTCACTAATGCGCCGATCATGATAACACCAAATTGGAATCTACCATTTGAACTAATGTGCGATGCAAGTGATTTTGCAATGGGAGCCGTTTTAGGACAAAGGATTGAAAAACGATTTCAACCTATATATTATGCTAGTAAGACGTTACAAGGAGCACAAACGAACTATACAACTACTGAAAAAGAACTCCTTGCTATTGTCTTTGCTTTTGACAAATTTCGATCATATCTCGTTCTAGCAAAAACGGTGGTCTATACCGACCATTCTGCTCTTAGATACCTATTTTCAAAACAAGATGCTAAACCAAGATTAATCCGTTGGATCTTACTCTTACAAGAGTTTGATATTGAAATCCGAGATAAAAAAGGAGCAGAAAATCTCGCCGCTGATCATCTTTCTCGTCTTGAAAATCCCGAATTAGAAGTTCTAAATGAATCAGCCATACAAGACAACTTTCCTGATGAATATCTATTGAAGATAGATTATAAAGAAATCCCATGGTTTGCAGACTATGCAAATTATTTAGTATGTGGATTCCTTGAAAAAGGATTATCATACCAAAGACGAAAGAAATTCTTCAGTGATATAAAACACTATTTCTGGGAAGATCCACATCTGTTTAAAAGTTGTCCCGATGGAATAATACGCCGATGTGTATTTGGAGATGAAGCTAGTAAAATTTTAAACCATTGTCACACAGGACCAACAGGAGGGCATTATGGGCCTCAACTAACAGCAAGAAAAGTTTATGAAGCTGGATTCTATTGGCCTACAATTTACAAAGACGCACACCTTCTTTGCAAATCCTGTGATGCATGTCAAAGGGCCGGAAAAATAAGTCAACGTGATGAAATGCCACAAAATGTCATCCAAGTATGTGAAGTATTTGACATTTGGGGTATTGACTTTATGGGTCCATTTCCAAAATCTCATAATAATCTATATATACTCGTAGCCATTGATTATGTATCTAAATGGGCGGAAGCACAAGCTCTCCCAACTAACGATGCACGAGTTGTAGTCAACTTTTTAAAACGTCTTTTTGCAAGGTTTGGAACACCGAAAGCTTTAATAAGTGATCGGGGTACTCATTTCTGTAATAATCAACTTGAGAAAGTTCTTAAAAAATATGGAGTAACTCATAAAATCTCCACCGCATATCATCCACAAACAAGTGGACAAGTTGAAAATACAAACCGAGCTTTAAAACGTATTCTAGAGAAAACCGTAGGATCAAATCCAAATGAATGGTCCATTAAATTGGAGGATGCACTCTGGGCTTTTAGAACAGCCTACAAAACTCCAATTGGAACCACACCTTTTAGACTTGTTTATGTAAAAGCATGTCATCTTCCAGTAGAAATTGAACACAAAGCATTTTGGGCTTTGAAGACATGTAATCTTGATTTACATGAAGCCGGACGTCTACGATTAAGTCAACTAAACGAATTAGAAGAATTAAGACATGAAGCATACGAAAATTCGTTAATCTATAAAGAAAGAACGAAGAAATGGCATGATAAAAGAATCAGAAGTTCAAAAGAATTCAAAGAAGGAGACAGAGTTCTTCTTTTCAATTCACGATTCAAGCTATTTCCTGGAAAATTGAAATCAAGATGGTCTGGACCATTCATATTCAAAAGAGTTTTCCCATACGGAACGATAGAATTAATAAATTCAAATGGGATTGAATTTAAAGTTAATGGTCACAGAGTTAAACATTACATACATGGTCCGGTGGAAGTCGACAACGAAGTTAATCACAATTTCGACACCACAGCTAACTAAGTGTGGGGAGAATCAAGTCTTTAAAGGATAATATGTATTTCTGTTAGAGTTAGATTGTCTGTTTTCGTGTAGTTCTCGAAAATGGAACACGTATGGTCTTTCCCTAGCAGACCCTAAAGAACTAGTCTTTTCCCCCCATTCTGAATTTTTATTTTTTTTAGGTTTTTACGAAATGAAGACTGCCTGTGAACTAAACCATGGTCTAATGCTACACGCTTTGATCACTAAACGTAATAATGACATACTACCGAGTGAATTAGTATCAGTAATCAGAGAAAGAATGGACGGAGTTAGAAAAGGATCCAGATGCGAAGATAATAAGTTACAATTTGGTAAAGGAAAATCAAAATCCGCAGCGAAAAGAAGAGCACGACACCTAGAACGATGTCACAAATGCGGAAAATGGTCACATGGAGGTAAATGTTCAAATAATCAAACCTATTCAAATACCGAATTTGTTACTTTATGCAGAGACGGACCGTTCATATGTTTAGAAGAAAAGACAATGAATGCTCGAGGTTACGCCTATGCAGCCATGGAAAATCAATTAAACCGACTATCTTATGAATATAATAGATCATATAACTAAGAAATCTATTTCACAGGTATGTCTGTACAGTTTTTATTTTTATTTTTATTTTTAACCTTTTGATAATAAACGCTAATTTGTTCGCTAAAAAGTATTAAATTGGTATTGAATAAAATTAGGTTTGGCGACCGAAATTATTGATATCATTCAAAAATTTATTACATCACTGCGAAATTTAACGTTTATTCTTAAGGTATAAATATCTTTAAACAATCAAACCAAAATATTTCAAAAATTCGTCATGAGTTAAATTAGGTCTTGGAACCGAAATTACTTTACCGAAAAGAGGGGCGCATATTTTTGATAATATTTGATTGATTAAAGTGGGATAAAAAGACAAAAAGATTTTTAATTTTATTTTTACCATATTTTTAAAATTAATATTTAAATCTTAAATTAATATTGTAAACTTTGTAAAAACAATATATTTAAAATTATAAATATTTGAAAAATTAATATAAGTTTGATATGAATTTATGAATTTTTAAATTAAGTTTGGTGTGAATTTTTAATTTTTAAAATATGAAATTTTAACTTTATGCATTTCAAATTTTAAGTTTGGTGTGATTATTTTATTTTTTTTTTTTTTTTTTATTAATTTTGAATTTTATATTTAAGTTGTGTGAATTTAAAAACAAAAATTTACTTTATCTCATTAAGTTAAGAATATGATTTTTAAAATTCGTCGTAAGTTGAAGACTAGGTCTTTGAACCGAAATTGCTTTACCCGAGGGAGGGACGAGAACTTTTATTATCAATATTTTTAATCTTGTTGATTTAAAGTATGCCAAAAACATTAAAAAACCCAAAAATCTTAGCTTTTAAAACAATCGCTACAAAAAGACAAATTTTAAAATTTTGTCGAGGGACGGACTAGGACATC
This sequence comes from Rutidosis leptorrhynchoides, assembly GCF_046630445.1. Lineage (NCBI taxonomy): Eukaryota > Viridiplantae > Streptophyta > Magnoliopsida > Asterales > Asteraceae > Rutidosis > Rutidosis leptorrhynchoides. The sequence goes on along the minus strand of NC_092334.1, from coordinate 584,355,474 downwards.
GATCCGAAACGACCTCGTTCTAAATAACAAGGGAAACAAAATTTTAAAATTAATTTCTTAATTGTTTTATAAGTTAAAGTTTATAAAAAAAAAAAAAAAAAAAAAAGAGCAAACTCCGCGACTCGCGGAGTTTGCAGGCAAAACCTCCGCGAGTCGCGGAGGGATCAAAAATCAGAAAAAAAAATAAAAGAGCTGAACGATCAGTTCACTCTCCCACACACATAAACACCCAAATACTGCGAAAAAAGAACCCGAAAACCACCGAAAATCACCTCCAAAAATCTCAATTTTTAACCGTTAATCACCAAATTTTTTGCTAAAATCATGTTGAGAAGGATGATATCTAAGAACTACTCAAGAAAAACGGTAAATTTCTACACCTAAACACCATTTAATTCGAATTTTAGTGTTCTTGAGCTATTTTTCCCCAATTTGATTTTGATGCTTTTTAGTGTAATTAGACTTAAATTGTTTATGTATTATGCTTGTATAACCTAGATTGATGCTATTTAACATGATTAGAAGCCTTAAACTTCAAATTTTGAATAATCTAGGGTATGTGTTCTTGAGAAATTTGGGGCTTTTTGATATAAACAGGTTATGGCCGATTTTTGTCATGAATTGTTGCTAAATTGAGTAGTGTAACATGTCTAGGTAGTTAAATGATCCAAACTTTGAGCCTAAACATGATTTTGAGAATTAAAGTGGACTTTTTCAAGTCCAAAATTCATGAACTTGATTTTTGAAAGATAATGCCATTCGAGACTTGTTTATTTGCTAGTAATGATTATTTTGACATGTTATTTGAGTTGAATGCTTATGAACTTGGTGAAAATTTTCGTATATGCTTATTTGAAAAAGTGTAGATTTGATAAAAATGTGAAAATAAGCTTAAGTTTGATATAAATTGATAATGTCATTGTAATTATTTTGATTGATGATTTTGCTGACACTAATGCATATTTGGATGCACAAAATTTGTCTTTGATGTGTTTTGCAGAATGAAAGGGGTGAATCTTCATCCCAAGCCCGCCATGCTCCTGCTGAGAACTTGGAACAACAGGAGGTAGATAACTACTACAAGCAGGATGTACCTCATCCAGTCATGACCTTTTCAGATATGCACTTGGAACAGTTGCACCCGAACCTGCGATTTGACAGACTTTGGATAGATTATCCAAAATATCAACGGGGTTTGCATACTCTTCATTCCAAGGTTGTTGAGGTACCGAGGGTCATAGAATGGGGACCCTTGGAAGCTGTAGAATTGGCCGGGCCAATTAGGGAATTACTGGTACAGAGGTATGGTAATTCTTCTTTTAATGACTGGATATGTTTATTCACCATACGCAGACCTGTATATAAAGTATGGTGTGAAGAGTTGTTATGTAGTATAGAGTTGAATGATCGGGTAGCTAGTTTAACCGATCGTTCTTTTATTAGATTTTTGTTAGGCGGTTCGATGCGCCACATGTCTTTACTGGACATGGCTCAGGCTTTACGTATATATACGCCTGAGGAATTAGCGTCTGCCGATTGTAGAGGATTGATACTAAACGGTAGAAAGATAGATGAGAATTTTGATACACACGGTGTGTGGAGTCAAATGACAAGCCATCACCGTTTCAAAGGGGGAAACTACTCTTATTTGGATATAGATAGAGCCGAATTAAGAGTAATACATAGGTTTTTAGCTAATTCGATTACACAAAGGGGTAAAAACAAAGAAAAGGTAAATGAACAAGATTTGTTTTACCATATGTGTATTCGAGACCCACACAGCGCTGTAAGTATACCATATTGTGTGGGTTATTATTTATCAGCTATGGTTCGAGGGATGCGTCCACATAGCATAATAGGAGGTGGTATTTTTATTACTTTGATTGGTGAATATCTCGGTGTGGATATAAGTCGGGGGGGGATTATTAGTAGAAGAGCCGGAACCCCGCAACACTATAGGTTTAAATGTATACCATGGTGCGAAAGTTTTGAAGCGGCGAAATAACGCCGCAGTACGATACAATGGTAGACATCCACAGGTAGAGAGAAACCAGGAACAAGGTAATGTAGGAGGGGGGAATGAGATGCAAGAAATGCATAGGTTTATAGCTTCTCAGGAATACGAAAATGCTAGACAGAGAGCATTTGAAGATTGGCAAGTTCATCAGAACCAGATCATAGCGCATTGCCAACATATAGGTAGAAACTGTATTCCTACACCGAAACCCGTCTTCCCTCCTTGGTCGATAGAGATGCAGCCACCATATCCTACGTATGACCCTGCCGAAGCATTCTATAGCACTTATGGTTATGCGTGGAACCCCTATTGGTACCAATATCATCCTTAGTTTACTTTATATTTTTTTTATTATTTTGTAAATTGTAATTATTGATGCATTTAATATTTTTGTTAATATTGTAATCATTTTTATAATTATCTAACTTTTATTCTTAGATTTTAATAATTTTTGAATGTGGGGTAATAAACCAAACTTCAAAAATATGTATATATGTTTGCAGTTTATCTTATGTACACAACAGGGTAAAACAACGCATTTTCAAAGACTGGTATTAAGTTCAGCAAAAGCAATTAATTTTGACGACAAGATGCAAAATATATGTGAAATAACAACAAGACGGAATGAACAAATGATGTGCACCATTTATCATTCAGCAAACAAACGCCAATATATTTGGAAACTTTGGTAAAAATTTAATCATTTTCACACAAATCACCCTCAATAATTTAAATTGTTACTGATTTCTTGCAAATGAGGGCATTGCAAGATCTTAAGTGTGGGAAGGGGTTAAATTCTTTCGGATTTTAAAATTTTTATATTAAACACTTGGTTACCATTAAAAATACTAGTAAAGCAGTAGTTGTATTAGAATCTAGTGCTCTCTGATAAAAAAGAACAGCCCTAGTCTTATATACTGACTACCCAATTCTAGTAAAATTTTTCAAAATTTTCAATTAAATGAATTCAAAATCATGTTTATACATATTTATGAACGATAAAACTAGGTTTTAACACCGAAATTATTGTTACCTCAGAAAGGACATAAATTGAGAAACAAACTAAAATGTTAAAATTCATTTAAAATGGAATAGAGGACGATAAAAAGAAAAATAAAAAGCCAAGTGTGGGAAAATTTACCAAGTTATCTTAAACATATGTCACATATATCTGTAACAAATAACTGAAAATACTTTTGCTTTGGACTAAACTAAACTGTTTTACCCAATGAAAGAAAAGAAGAGATGGATCTACACGATGAATCAATTCCATCATTAAAAGGAAGTAAAGTCTTCCGAAAAAGAAACGCGCTTCTTGATTTAGGTCATGAAGTTGTCGTCCAGACCAGCTGTAGGTTGACGAAAAATCTAGAAAAGTCATCACTAAAATCAGCAGGAAATCCACGGACCTCAGCATTAAACAGGGTCGCCAAGTGGTCAGATTTATCCTAACCATGAGAAGGATTTATCTCGTACAATGGGAAGGCACCGTGCAAATTAGCTGGATAAGACTAATGAATCAGATCCCCAGAAAGGATAATCTCCTTAAAGATTAAAAATCAGCTTTTAAGACTGATATTACTCAATCCTAGAGATTGACCTTAAAGATTGAGAATTCAAACTCATGGAATTCAATGATATCTAAACTCGAGCTTGAACGAGAAAATATTTTGATCAAAATTACAAACCGATTTGTTTTTTGAAAACCCTATTTTCAATGCGTTCATTACCATTGAACGTAAAATCCTAGGAATTCACCTGGAATTCATTAGGTCACCTGAACTAAATCGGGTGTCAACCGTAAGAACGGTGGTTGCATAGCATGGTCAAAGACAGGACCTTGTGCCAGACCGAAAAATTATAAGGGTGTGCTTTATTATTGCTCCTACCAAGGATAGTAATTGCGTCCGACGCGTTATAGACCATAATCAAAAGCATGTCACGGGACATTGCCTTAACAGTTGCTTGTTCAACGCTTTCCTTTACAACCGGACGGTAGTTTGCCGAAAGGTAATATACGGGACAAGTAAACTGGACGTGTTGCTTTCCAAATACAAGGTTAGCAAGTGGGTGACACAAAACCGCAAGTTTTGAGCTAAAATTTTCAAATCTGAAACCCACCAAACCCACAAAAATATTTTGCAAACACCGGTAAAGGGTTATTCCGGAAAACTTATCTAGGGTAAAAACTAGATTTAATTTTCAAAAGATCAAATGTTTTCATAAAGATCCAATTTCCTTAATGGATCTAAATTTTTATAGTCATGTGGGACTGTAAACCATATCGTTACTACCATTGTTTATACCGCCGTATAGAAATCACTGATGTACAAAGTGTGAAGAATAAAGAAGTGATTCTAGTATTTCAAGACAATATTGCTTGAGGACAAGCAACGCTCAAGTGTGGGAATATTTGATAATGCTAAAAACGAACATATATTTCATAGCATTATTCCTCAAGAAAGACAAGCTTTTAGTTGCAATTGTTCTATTTACAAGTGATATTCGTTTAAATAATAAAAGGTGAAGACAAAAGACAGATTCGACGAATTGAAGACGCAAACGACCAAAAAGCTCAAAAGAACAAAAGACAATCAAAAAGGTTCCAATTATTGATAAGAAACGTCTCGAAATTACAGAAGTACAAGATTCAAAACGCAAAGTACAAAATATAAAATTGTACGCAAGGACGTTCGAAAATCCGGAACCGGGACCAGAGTCAACTCTTAACGCTCGACGCAACGGACTAAAAATTACAAGTTAACTATGTATATAAATATAATATAATATATAATTAATTATATTAATTATATATATATATTATATATATATATTAAAAACCGTCGGCAGCAAGAAACTCCAAGGGTGTGAGCTGTAAATATCTCTCCGCGACTCGCGGAGTTTTAAGGGCATTTTGCCGCGAGTCGCGGAGCCCCAAAAATCAAGTCTGGCTATAAAACCAACCGAATTCTGATCAAATTATATCATCTTTTTCTCTTCCTCTTCATACGTAAATATATTTATATTTATAATTTATATTTTAATTTTAATTATAATTCTAATAATAAGGGTATGTTAGCGAATGTTGTAAGGGTGTAAGTCGAAATTTTGTCCGTGTAACGCTACGCTATTTTTAATCATTGTAAGTTATGTTTAACCTTTTTATATTAATGTCTCGTAGCTAAGTTATTATTATGCTTATTTAAAACGAAGTAATCATGATGTTGGGCTAATTACTAAAATTGGGTAATTGGGCTTTGTACCATAATTGGGGTTTGGACAAAAGAACGACACTTGTGGAAACTAGACTATGGGCTATTAATGGGCTTTATATTTGTTTAACTAAATGAAAGTTTGTTAATGTTAATATAAAGATTTACAATTGGGCGTCCCTATAAATTACCATATACACTCGATCGGACACGATGGGCGGGGTATTTATATGTACGAATAATCGTTCATTTAACCGGACACGGGAATGGATTAATAGCCACTAGAATAGTTAAAACAGGGGTGAAATTACATTCAAGGGTAATTGGTGTAATTGTTAACAAAGTGGTAAAACCTTGGTTTACACGCAGTCGATAACCTGGTGTATTCATTAAACAAAGTATTAAAACCTTGTTACAATTCGAATCCCCAATTAGTTGGAATATTTATCTTCGGGTATAATAATAATTTGACAAGGACACTTGCAATTTATATTTATGACTGATGGACTGTTATGGACAAAAACCAGACGGACATATTGAATAATCCAGGACAAAGGACAATTAACCCAAGGGCATAAAACTAAAATCAACACGTCAAACATCATGATTACGGAAGTTTAAATAAGCATAATTCTTTTATTTCATATTTAATTTCCTTTATTTTATATTTAATTGCACTTCTAATTATCGCACTTTTATTTATTTTATTTTATCGCACTTTTAATTATCGTACTTTTTAATTATCGCAAGTTTATTTTATCGCACTTTTATTATTCGCAATTTCATTATCGTTATTTACTTTACGCTTTAATTTAAAGTCTTGTATTTATTTTATATTTTACATTAGGTTTTAACTGCGACTAAAGTTTTAAAATCGACAAACCGGTCATTAAACGGTAAAAACCCCCCTTTATAATAATAATATTACCTATATATATATTTGTATTTTTATAAAAATAAACTAATATAGCGTTGAGCTTTGTTTAAAGATTTCCCTGTGGAACGAACCGGACTTACTAAAAACTACACTACTGTACGATTAGGTACACTGCCTATAAGTGTTGTAGCAAGGTTTAAGTATATCCATTCTATAAATAAATAAATATCTTGTGTAAAATTGTATCGTATTTAATAGTTTTTTCCTAGTAAAATATAAGCTATTTTATATACACCTCGTTCGACATCAAGGTATATAAACTATTAATATAATTATAATATATGTATTAAGTATATTTTAGGTACAAAATAGCAATTTGTAACAAAATGATAGTTTTGATAATAATGATTTACTAATAATAATAACATTCTTGATATCGATAATACTAATAATAATTACGATATTGTTAAAATTGATACTTATGTTAATAATAATAATAGTAAAACTAATAATTACAAAAATGATATTAATACTAATATTAGTGAAAAATAATAATAACTTGTATTGTTTTTATAATAACAATAATAATAATCCTAATCATAATCATAATTTTCATGTTAAATTTCTATGATAACGACTATAGTTTCTTAACATTTATTTGTACCTATAATTATAACTTTTACATGTATTCGTATACTTACAACTATTTTCTATAATCTCTATCCTACTATCTTTTATTATATATTTATGTTATTAATATGCTTATATACTTGAAATCATAATAATATAATAATACTAATAATAATAATACAATAATAATAATAATAATAATAATAATAATAATAATAATAATAATAATAATAATAATAATAATAATAATAATAATAATAATAATAATAATGATACTACAATAACGATAATATTAGTACATATAATATTAATATTTATAAACATATTGATAATACTAATATTTATAAATTGATACAAATTTTAATATTAATGATAATAATATTAATAATCTTAATCATGTTGATATTAATAATAATTATACTAGTAATAATCATAATAATAATTCTTTTAATTATTCTACGAAACATATTACTAATATTAGTAATAACATCAATTAACATTAACAATAATTACTAATAATAATAACATTAACAAAAATAATAATAATAATGATAATAACAAAAAAGGATTATGACTACCTCACAATAAAAGCTCCAAAAAGAGAGCGCCCTTGCCCGGGCTCGAACCCCCGACCTCTTGAACACCCGACACAATCCTAACCATTGGGCTGACTCCCATTTATCTGATTTAGAACAGAAACTGTTCGTATAATACCCGTATTATTTGCTCTCCTTTATCTTCTCCTTCACCATCAGAATTGAGTCGACCGATTAACAAGCTTAATAGGTTTTAATTTTATCATTTAGATTTAGTAATTGAATGATAGAACACGTATTAATTTATTTAAATTATCAGAAATCAAAAGAAATCTAGTAAAAATTTATAACAGGTACGCAAAAGCATTTTTTAAACTCAAACATCAAAATCAAGATTTAGGATGTTTTAGATTACAATCCCTGAATGAAAAATGTTCTAAATCAATTGTATAAACTTTTTGAATCCTCAATTTTACATGAACTTTAACAGGAAACTCATATTCGATTGAAGAACAATCGTTGACTTTTTCAGTTCTAAACTTTGACTCAAAAATTCTTACTCGATAATATAAATTGGGACTTGATATTTTGCAGGTAGTTTAAGTAGACAAATACTAACAAAAATGCATTCAAAATTTTTGGAATTCATTAAGAAATCAAGGTGTTTGGAAATTAAATTAAAAACAGGGCAGGTAACTGTGTTCATGCTTGTATTTTATTTAATTTGACAATTTAGGGCTGTAAAAATTGATAATTGATATTGAGGAGGTAATACTGATTGGATTTCGTTGTATCTTAATGTAAGTGCATTGTTTTATAGCAACTAGTGTGTCGATTGTCAATTAAAGAACAGAAACGAATCAAATAAAAAAATAAAGGTTGAAATTGAGTTCTAACAGAATTTGGATTATACTCCTTATGGGTTTGTGATTCGTACAAATTTAGAGATAGAAAGGACTAATTATTCACAATATGAAAGCTACAAGATACTGATTCAATTCTAGTACTTGTTGTTTGCTTATAAATAATATTAATATTAATAATTATAATTAATAATAACAAATAAATAATAATAAGTAATAATACTAATTCCATATCTATATATCTGTATGTTTCGCATACATTTATATTTATATCTGTATATATATATATATATATATATATATATATATATATATATATATATATATATATATATATATATATATATATATATATATATATATATATATATATATATATATAACTCTGTTTATATATTTGTTTTTAATTCTTAATTTTGGAATTTAACAAGAATAAATATATTAATACTATTAATAATACTAATAATAATATTACTAATAATAATAATAATATTGATATAGGAATTAGCAATAATAAATGATAAATAATAATATGATAATATTAATTCTAATAAAAAGGATAATTTTAGTAATAATAATAATAAATAATTATAACAATAATTAAAATTGTATCTTTAATCACTCTTATAGTAATTTTTCTGTTTAACATCTTAAATTTAAATATCATAACTTTTTAATTAAAATTATAACAATAATAATAACATTACTATTAATAATACTGCTTTTGATATTAATATCAATATTGATAAAAATAATGAAACTAATAATAATATTATTAGTATAACAACTACGTATATGTTTATTTTACATTTACTATTATAATTTATTAGTTATGTAATATTTAATGGTTATATCTATAATAACATGCATCTAATATTTAATATTTATACATTACAATATATATGCTAATAATAATAACAATCTATTTAATAATATTATTGATATTGTTCCTTAATAATAATTCTAGTAATGATAATGGTATTCATATAATTGTTATATTCCAACTTGTAATTAAGTTTAATATACTACCATTTATTATAATATCTACTAATTATATAATTTTATTGAAGCTTTAATATTTATTAATTATACATATATATTTATTACAAGATTACATATGTATAAATTTCATATATATTTACATATTTATTTATACATCGATGTTTGTGAATCGTCGGGAATAGTCAAAAGTCAAATGGTTTCATGTAAACAGTTTACAAATTTTGAGACTCAACATTACAGGCTTTGCTTATCGTGTCGAAATCATATTAAGATTAAGTTTAAATTTGGTCGGAAATTCCCGAGTCGTCACATAGCAACTATATTAACAGTGGTTTTCGAGAAAAGTTCCTATTTTTGGAAACCTACTATTCATGGAAAGCTTCCACTTATAGTAAGCTTCTAGTTTAAGAAGTTCGGATTATAATTCTTAACAAAGATGTTGTACAATCTCGCCCAAACTTCATTGCTGCATGCAAGTCACTCGAATGATTAGTTGTTACCTGGTGCCCAGGATTCTTGACCAGATTCTAAGTCATGGCATTCGAAATCCACAAGCAATTCCCATACGGCAACAAGGATCACTCTAGGCCACATGTAGCGGTGATGTTTGTAGTCTTTGTACGTTATCTTTAATTATAACCTTCACGTTATAAATGTGTACACATAACACTTAATTAATATACTTATTAATTATATATATATAGGTGATAATATACTTAGTGTAATTAAGTGTTACCATATAGATATGTTTATAAGTCATAATAATAATATTATTATCTAATTAATCACCCATTATGTAATCTTATCATTATGTTGCATATATGAATATACCTATATGATACATACATATATATTCTTTATTATTATTATTATACATGTATGTGCTCATAACTATATGATATATGTATATATTCCATGTATGTGTTACATATACATAGGTGTAAGATGATACATATATATATGCACTTATTACTTTTTTTACTAACCTTATATACTTACACAATACACACTCATACATACATACACATGTACATATACATACATATATACACATACATATACCTACCTATATATATGTACATACATATGTATGCATGCATGCATGCATGCATGTATATCATTATCATTACTATCTATTAATCAACTTATACACATAAAATCATAACTTTTATTCATAATCATAACCTAATAACATTACTCATCACATAAAATCATAATCTTAATAATTATTCATAACCTTCATTATATCTTTTAATCACAATCTTTATCTATTTAGCCTCATATCATAAATCATGATCATAACATAATCCTACTATTTGTAATTTAACATACTTAATCCCATCAACATAATAACTAATCATACTTTTAACTTATTCATTCATCATCTAACTTATTCATAATCCTTTTTATCATATTCAAGTCCATACATCACAATACTTGATCATACTTATAAACCCTAACCTTTTTAATCATCATTACCTAATTATATTCAATAATCATTAACAATTTATTACTACCTCATGATCATACATAAATATATTAACTAACACATGTCATTATTATTATTATTATTATTATTATTATTATTATTATTATTATTATTATTATTATTATTATTATTATTATTATTATTATTATTATTATTCATTAACTTAATCTTATTAACATAATCTAATCATATCCCTTATAGTTATTCATACAACATTAATAATTCATATACATTAATAATACTTAAAGTAAATAAGTTTATAAGTGGCATGAAGCTAGGGTTTTAGGGCTACCTTATGAGGATTAAGATCAAGAATTGATGATGAATGTGATGCAAAATAGAAACAGAAGCCAGCAGCAACTTTTGACCCAAAACATGAGGCTTCTTGGGTCTTCTTGATCACGAACAGCAGCACCAAGAAACAAAAAAAAATGCAGCAACAAGGGTCTGATGTGGGTTTTTTGATCACGGTTGTAGCAAGAAACAAGCAGCAGGAATAGGAGGCTGTAACAGCAGGTTATTGGGCTGTGGTTGTTCGAAAAATCCAGCAGAAGACAGTAGCAGAATCAACAGGTTTGAGGGCGGTTTGGAGGCTGAGTTTGGTGGTTGAATGGGGGCTGGTGCAGGGCTATTGAATGTCGATTGATGTCTGGTGGTGAAGCTGTATAATCTATCGACTACATGCAAGGAAAAAAGAGGGAATTGGGGTGCTGTTTTAGTCAACAAGCAAGAGGGAAAACTACCCAAAAAAATCTGTCGACTAGCAGCTAATGAATAGGATTTGTAGGTTTATTTTGTGGTGAAAAAATATGGAATAACTTGATCCCTTTTTATAGTTGTGTTGGTTTCCTAATCACACTAGGTTACTTGGTGATCAAGAACAATAATTAGAATTAAACTAGGAGTAGTTAACTTAATGATCAATTTTTTTTTCCTCTAGCCGATTTAATAATTTTAATTCATATATTTATATTTTTTTCGGCAATTATTTTTTTATTTTTATATTTTATATATTTTTTTATTAAAGTTACATTTTATTTAAATTACATTTTATTTAATTATTAGTCGCTAACCTTTATTAATTTTTTTAATTTGGTTTCAAATTAATTTATATTAGTTTTTAATAGTTATATAATGTCACATTTAAATTAATACTTATAGTTTATATCTTAGGGTTAGGGTTAGTATTTAATAGGTAGAGTTAAGTTTTTAATTAATATTAGGGTTTAAGTATTAATTACTATATTTATTATATCCGGACAACAACCCTAGTTATAACATACAAGCAACAATGAACCCTAGGGGCTTTTATGTCATTTCAGAACAGAATAATGAGGGTTGTTATAGTACTCTCCGTTAATTTAAACTTCATCCAGAAGTTTCAGATGGACTTCTCGAATGCATCAGCAGTTGAGAAAAGATGGGGATATTTCCACTTCATCTGGTCTTCACATTCCCAGGTATACTCGAGGCCTTTACGTGAATTCCAACGGATCTTAACAATAGGAATGTTGCTCTGTTTCAAGCGTTTAACCTCACGATCCATAACTTCTATAGGTTCTTCGATGAAGTGCGTTTTATCATCAATGCGAAGATCATCCAAAGGAATAACAAGTGTGTTATCTGCAAGACACTTTTTAAGATTCGAGATGTGAAATGTACGAACTTTAATTAATAGGAAGTGTTGACTAAAAATTACCATTCGGTCAAGGTTTTGTTAAAACAAGGTTCACACTTAATTACAGTGGGGATCTACATTTTTGTCAGTATGAGGCCTCCAATAAAACTTCTTCACATCGTGATACATTTTACTAGAGCCTTAGCGAATAGAATATTTAGTCTTATGGACTTCATCCATGACTAGTTCTCGAAAAAAAATAATTCTGAATAGCGGTGATTTTTATAGGATCGACATGTATTCCTTCACTATCAACTACATGTCCAATAAATTGTACGGTTCGCAGCCAAAGTTCACATTTAGAAAACTTGGCACACAGTTGTTCCTTCTTTAAGAGCTCTAGAATCAATCGTAGATGTTGCTCATGCTCTTTCTCATTCTTGGAATAGACTAGAATATCATCGATGAAAATGATCACGATTTTATCAAGATAACGTTTGCATACACGGTTCATAAGATCCATGAATACAGCAGGTTCATTGGTTAGACCAAAAGACATGACAAGAAACTCATAGTGTCCGTAACGAGTTCAGAAAGTAATCTTAGAAACATCAGTCTCCTTAACTCTCATTTGATGATAACTCAACCTAAGATCAATCTTCGAATAGATACTTGACCCTTGGAGTTGGTCAAACAGATCATCAATGTGCAGGAGTGGATAACGATTCTTGATGGTTAGCTCGTTGAGTTCTCGGTAATCAATACACATTCTCAACGCGCCATCTTTCTTCTTAACAAATAAAACATGTGCTTCCCACGGAGGCAAGCTAGGACGAATGAAACCTTTCTCCAAAAGTTCTTGGAGTTAGCTAGATAATCCCTTCATTTCGGAGGGAGCTAATCGGTATGGTGCCTTTGCAATAGGTGCAGCACCGGCCGTGGATAATTTGAAAGCAAAAAGATAATATAATATATAGGGTTGATATTTTTAGTTAACAATATATAGGTAAGGAGTAAGTAACGGTACACAATGGTCCTAGGGTTGATCAGACCTTATTTCCATCATGATCCATTAGGATTTCTGCATGACTTATTATAATATAACTACGTTGATCAGGCGCCATTATATTAGACTAAATCATGCTTTTATCACTCCATAAGGTTACTACTATGTCATCTAGTCAATATCATCTTCTTCGAGGTGAATGATTCAATGGAAAATGAAAGAAAAGAAAATAACATCATTCATTCATTTAAAAGAAAATAACCAGAGTATTACAGAAACTTAATGAAATCTTTCAAAATATAGAAGTACTAAATGGTAACATAAAGAACACTATGAAAATGAGAAATTTAAATGACTCTAGTGGTTTCTAAAAACTCTTCATTGTGCCTCTTCATTATTCCTCTTATCGAACATTTATTTTTGAATTGCCCTACTCCTCCACATTTATAGCAAGTATGAACGGTTGCATTTGCTTTTGTGGCTGGAGTTTTTTGTTACATGAATAACAACTCTACAATTCTTGGCTATGTGCCCTACCTTCTTACACCTGGTGCACTTAGCCTTACACCATCCTTCATAATGTTTCTCACATCTTTTGCAATAAGGACGTTTTCCCTTATACACCTTGTTAAATTTTCCCTTAGAATTTTCTTGCTCCATTCCTTCCTTCTTCCTCCATTCCTTCCTTCTTCCTTTGTGCACCTTCTTTCTCCTTATGTTTTTCAATGAAATAGCTTGCCATGCAAGCGGCTTCTTGTATGGTGCTTGGGTTTGTTAAAATAACATCTCTCCGGATTTCATCGGGGAATCCATTGATGTAGCATTGGATTCCTAGATACTCGAGAGTAGTCATGAGAGCAAATTCTTGAAATCGGTTGGTGTAGCTCATGAGATCAGCATTCACCATTTCTATATTACTAAGCCCAGGTCTTTCAGTACTCTTGTATGTAGGGGGCTGGTAGTTCATGAAATTTTGGTGTGAACAAATAGTCGAAAGATTTCGCGGTGCGCCATCGTTGCCATTGCCTTGCGCGGTAGCCAACAGTTGTTGAAATTGTGCGAGAGTCAAAGTAATATTTGGAAGAGCGTTAGCACCATGAGTTGATTGAGCCATTGATCTTCAATACACGAAACAGTATTAGTTGAAGAGTTATGGTGCTAGTAAATTTATAAATTTGCTAAATAAATGCGCAAGATTCACACAACGCGTAAAAGGATAAATAGGGGAAATAACGAGATGTATTAAAACACTTGAATTTCATTAAACATTACAAAGATAACTAACATCTTTTATTACACACAAAACGAAACTAGAATAAACACGAAACGAAACAAAGATAGTAGGTTTAGGCAAAGCCTTTACAATACGGAAATGGAAAGGAAATCTTAAGATCTAATTCTTCTTAGGAGATGGGGGTCGGGTCTTGAAATGTTCGCACAGAAGATCCTTGAGAAACTGCACCTCCTTCTCCAGTTCCTCAATCCTTTGATCTTGAAGCTCAATTTCTCTATCATGTCTCTTAGCAGTCTTTCTGAAGATGTTATACACATCATATGAGTATGTTGACAATTCCTCTTGTTGATCTTCAAGCGTACTAAAGTGACTATCAAGAAGTTCCTTTAACTTACCAAAATCTGTCTTCACTTCCAGTAAATCACTCTTTACCATAGCATGTTCAACAGAGTTCGTGCAAAACACGGGAACAGTGGTAAGATGGGGTTCTTTGAATGAACTTGAACTCTCGGTTTTTGATGTTTCGGGTTCCTTTCTTTTTAAAGAAGGAGGTAAGGCAATAGAGGGCTCGGACTTGGATTCTTCCTCGGGTTCTTCCTCGGAAGGCTCCTCCTCCACTTCTTCCTCAATCATTTCTTCCACAAACTTTTCCTCCTCGTCATCCCAGTCATAGTTAACATTAGTGTGGCTTCCATAAGAGGGGAGTGTGGTGGAGTAGCAGGAATATAATTTGGGTGAGTTGGTGATAATGGCGGGGAAAAGGGTCCATAAGCCGGTGTGCGAACAGATCTTTCGGAGTCGGATCCCTCAGAGTCAGAAATGACGATCAGGTTAAGGCGAGACATCCTAAATGAAAAGAAAGAGAGATGATTAGGTAGGTTCTAAGGATGACGCAAAAAGCACGAATAAAATGTAAGGGGAAAAAGCACTAAAAACTAAAACAGGAAAGGTTATAGGCCTATAGATTGCTAAGGCACCTAACTAACACATAAGGCACACATAAAATGCAATCCTGGTTCTCTATAACAACCTGGATCTGATACCAATCTGTCACACCCACTAAATGGAACTGGGGGTCATAAGTGACTAACCAATATCATAACACAAGTGTAAAGTGATAACGACTCTAAATGAGACGTTTTAATTAAAACCAATGTATTAAACCAGCGGAAAGTATTAAGTCATTTCAAAAGAATCCTTATAAGTGTAAATGTAAACTAAAGGGTTTTAATGCAATAATATGAATGATAAAATGCGGACTCCAAAAGCAGCAAAGTCGAAATAGCAAACAATCTTTAGCAATCTTCACCTGAGACAAAACATACTTAAAGTGTCACACAAAAATGGTTGAGTGAACAACATAGGGTTATAATAGTTTTTAGACCACAAGATTTAGTTATCAAAAGCAGTGCTGAAGTTATGATATCGAAACTAAATAAAGTTACCCAGAACACCTTGAACTGTCAGTGTCGTTTTAATCATTATTGTGTAACCAAAGACCAACGGTCAAATGGTTAGAGACGTCACTCTCAATAGGCCTACTCACAATAACTAAGTTTGCGTTTATACGTAGCAATTAATGATATCATGGCAGGGATTTAGTATGAATTAAAGCATGTCAGCACAGTTAAACAGTTTTCGGGTACTTGTGTCTAAGCGTAAAACAGTTTGAAAGCAAGCATGTGTCTCACCCCAAAAGTTTAAAACAAGTATATAAAGATAGTTAAAAAGTGGGGCTATGAAGTTCACCTTAGTAGCAAGTAAGTAATTCCACGCAAGATGTAAGAACGGTGTATGTAATCGGAGATCTCAACCTAGAGATATAATCTTTGATTAGTTAATGTCTAATAGACATAAAGTTTGTTTATTAATATAATGAATATATTAACAGTGACCGTTATTGTCAACAGAAAAATTGTGTTTATTACTATAGCAACTATATTAACAGTGGTTTTCGAGAAAAGTTCCTATTTTTGGAAACCTACTATTCATGAAAAGCTTCCACTTATAGTAAGCTTCTAGTTTAAGAAGTTCGGGTTATAATTCTTAACAAAGATGTTGTACAATCTCGCCCAAACTTCGTTGCTAACATGCAAGTCACTCAAATGATCAGTTGTTACTGGGTGCCCAGGATTCTTGACCGGATTCTAAGTCATGACATTCGAAATCCACAAGCGATTCCCATAAGGCAACAAGGATCACCCTAGGCTACATGTAGCGGTGATGTTTGTAGTCTTTGTAGGTTATCTTTAATTATAACATTCACGTTATAAATGTGTACACATAACACTTAATTAATGTACTTATTAATTATATATATAGGTGATAATATACTTAGTGTAATTAAGTGTTAACATATAGATTGGTTTATAAGTCATAATAATAATATTATTATCTAATTAATCACCCATTATGTAATCTTATCATTATGTTGCATATATGAATATACCTATATAATACATACATATATATTCTTTATTATTATTATACATGTATGTGTTCATAACTATATGCTATATGTATATATTCCATGTATGTGTTACATATACATAGGTGTAAGATGATACATATATATATGCACTTATTACTTTTTTTTACTAACCTTATATACTTACACAATACACACTCATACATACATACACACATACATATACATACATATATACACATACATATACCTACCTATATATATGTACATACATACGTATGCATGCATGCATGCATGCATATCATTATCATTACTATATATTAATCAACTTATACACATAAAATCATAACTTTTATTCATAATCATAACCTAATAACATTACTCATCACATAAAATCATAATCTTAATAATTATTCATAACCTTCATTATATCTTTTAATCACAATCTTTATCTATTTAGCCTCATATCATAAATCATGATCATAACATAATCCTACTACTTGTAATTTAACATACTTCATCCCATCAACATAATAACTAATCATACTTTTAACTTATTCATTCATCATCTAACTTATTCATAATCCTTTTTATCATATTCAAGTCCATACATCACAATACTTGATCATACTTATAAACCCTAACCTTTTTAATCATCATTACCTAATTATATTCAATAATCATTAACAATTTATTACTACCTCATGATCATACATAAATATATTAACTAACACATGTCATTATTATTATTATTATTCATTAACTTAATCTTATTAACATAATCTAATCATATCCCTTATAGTTATTCATACAACATTAATAATTCATATACATTAATAATACTTAAAGTAAATAAGTTTATAAGTGACATGAAGCTAGGGTTTTAGGGCTATCTTATGAGGATTAAGATGAAGAATTGATGATGAATGTGATCCGAAACAGAAACAGAAACCAGCAGCAACTTTTAACCCAAAACAGGAGGCTTCTTGGGTCTTCTTGATCACGAACAGTAGCAGTAAGAAACAAAAAATAAAAACGCAGCAACAAGGGTCTGATGTGGGCTTTTTGATCACGGTTGCAGCAAGAAACAAGCAACATGAATAGGAGGCTGTAACAGCAGGTTATTGGGCTGTGGTTGTTCGAAAAATCCAGTAGAAGACAGCAGCAGAATCAGTAGGTTTGAGGGCATTTTGGAGGCTGAGTTTGGTGGTCAAATGGGGGCTGGTGCAGGGCTGTTGAATGTTGATTGATGGCTGGTGGTGAAGCTGTATAATCTATCGACTACAAGCAAGGAAAAGAGAGGGAATTAGGGTGCTGTTTTAGTCGACAAGCAAGAGGGAAAACTACCAAAAAAAATCTGTTGACTAGCAGCTAATGAATGGGATTTGTGGGTTTATTTTGTGGTGAAAAAAATTTGGAATAACTTGATCCCTTTTTATAGTTGTGTTGGTTTCCTAATCACACTAGGTTACTTGGTGATCAAGAACAATAATTAGAATTAAACTAGGAGTAGTTAACTTAATGATCAAGTTTTTTTTCCCTCTAGCCGATTTAATAATATTAATTCATATATTTATATTTTTTCGGCAATTATGTATTTATTTTTATATTTTATATATTTTTTTTATTAAATTTACATTTTATTTAAATTACATTTTATTTAATTATTAGTCCCTAACTTTTATTAATTTTTTTAATTTGGTTTCAAATTAATTTATATTAGTTTTTAATAGTTATATAATGTCACATTTAAATTAATACTTATAGTTTATATCTTAGGGTTAGGGTTAGTATTTAAAAGGTAGGGTTAGGTTTTTAATTAATATTAGGGTTTAAGTATTAATTACTATATTTATTATATCCGGACAACAACCCTAGTTATAACGTACAAGCAACAACGAATCCTAGGGGCTTTTCTGTCATTTTAGAATGGAATAATGAGGGTTGTTATACAAACATTTCCATCTTTAGAGAGAGAGAGGTGAAACCCTAGAGGGAGAAAGCTTAGAATCAAGGAGGAAGAAGCTAAATCTCTTCATTTGGAGTTCGGATCTTGTCAAATCCACTCACTAGCTATGTTGTGGTGTTGAAGTAAGTTCCAATTCCATGTTTTATTGTTTGATTTGAGTCTTGGCTTGAGTTTGGGGTTAGTGATGTTTATAAAACCCATTTGCTAAGGAATTGGGGTGTTATTTGGGTAAGACTTGTGTTTATAGACCCAAAGATAACCAACCTAGGGTTTGAGGTTGTAATTGGATTTTATGGGTCTTAAATTGTTGGTTGAATCACTAGCACACTCAAGTGTTAGTGAAATGGGTGTCATAGGGTTCATGGGTGACCCCAATACAAGTATTGACTTTAAAATGGGTCAAATGGGTAAGGGTTGACATAGTGGGCAAGAGGGGTATGCAAATACCCTAAATTTGTATTTGTTGGTGTTATTGGACTTTAATCACTAGCTTTTGGTGATAAATGATAGTCTTAACTTTGAATGGACGGTTTTTGTGCAAATGGGTCATTTAATGCAATGGAGACATTAAATGCACAAAAGTTAAGTGTTGGTGTCTAGTCCAACTAGTTTGTATGTTGATTGTGTATCTAATGTAATAGGTACTTTACTTTGAAGTTTACGGAGCATATAATCATCACCTAGACGACAAGGTGAGTGGAATTATTATATGCGTATGTATATAATTTATTTACTTGTGAGGTATGGGTTTGAAGTTCGATGTGACAATACCATATCCTTGTGTGTGTTATTGTTTGATGAGGGTTTAAAGTTCGGTGTTGACGATACCTCATGTATGAATTTAAAGTTCGATGTTGACGATGCCATACCACTATTGTAGTGATTTGATGAGGGGTTAAAGTTCGATGTTGACGATACCTCATATGTGGGTTTTAAGTTCGATGTTGACGATACCACATTAAATGGGGCGAATGGGGTTTAAGTTCGATGTTGACGATACCATTCGCGGGGATAGCCTTGAATACTAACGGATGTTTTGAACATCGATGTTTTGTGTGCTGCTTATTATTTTAGCAAATTATATTGTTCGGATTATATGCTTTGTTTGTGCTAGTTTGACTATTCGAGATTTAGCGTTATACTTGTGATGGTATGCTAATTAAGTTGCTAGCGTGTATGCGGTAATTGTGTAAGTGATTGCAAGTAGGTAAATTATATATGTATGTGTATAATTATTGCATTCACTAAGCGTTTTGCTTACCCCTCTCGTTGTTTACTTTTTAGGTACAAGTGCGGAGAAAGGGAAAGGGGTTGCCGGGAATTAGATATTCCCATGATGATTGTGTAGGCATAGCTTTTGGAAGACGGCCTATTATTTTGGGTAGTTTAGCCCCAAACCATGCTCATGTGTCGTTTGGTTTAAAACTATCATTTTAAGGTCAAACTTGTAACACATTTGATTAGGGGCCTTCGTGCCTATTATGTAAACTTTAAACTTGTTGAATGTTTAGATGTTTTGTATGAATCGGTCGACATCATGTAACCATTTAAAGTGGTGTGATAATGGTTTACTATTATAAAAAAAAAACTTTCGGGTATAAAGACGGGTTGGGTCATTTCAAGTGGTATCAGAGCATGGTCTAAGGGATTTAGGTGACTTGAGATAACTTCCTAGACTTAGACTTGAATGTATATACGTTTTATGCGGGACTTGTAGGAGACGGGTCGGACCGGGTCTTGGTTAGTGCCTAGGTTAGGTGAACTAACTATATGATAATTGTTTCGTGTTGTGTTTGAAATCATCAAGCGAGATAGACGTTGTACTAGCGAGTTAATGCGACGTGCTCGCGTAACAATGACTAGCTACCATTATTACGGGTGCAAATCGTGTTAAACAAGCAATGTACGACGAGTATTGAGCAAGATGGGGTGGTGTGGTGTACGTATGTCATTTCGTTTATTTTGTTGTTTAACCTATTTTTGTTTAATAGAATGAAGATGAGAAATGGGCATGATACCGATAACGGAGGTACGAGCGAGGACTCCGAGTTCACGGCCAAAGTAGAGGCCATCTTTAAAAGTTAAAAAGCGGAATTTCTCGCGGATGTTAAAAAGGTCTTTCAAGAATTGGTTGATGAGCAAATAACCGAGTTAATCAACGAACGAATGAATGCCGCGATCGAAGAGGCATTCGAAGCTAGAAACATTTATCCTCGTGGTGAAAGGGTGATGGTAATGGTGGACATGGAAGGGGAGACTTCCATTACAAGAATTTCAAGGATGCTCAACCTCCTATGTTTAATGGGGTGAGAGATCCATTGAAAAGTACGTGTTAGATCTCTGACATCGAGGGGGCTTTCTATACTGGTGAATGTCCTCCCGAGAAGAAAACGAGATATGGTTCTAGTATGGTACGTGAAGAGGCTAAGTTGTGGTGGGATGATAAAATTCAATTGTATGGTGAAGAGCAATGTATGAGCTTGTCGTAGGAAGAGTTTAAAAAGGAATTCTTTAAGGAATATTGGACTCAAGCCGACCTTAATAGAATCTGGGACGAGTTGCGCAATTTGCGACAAGGTTTGATGGACTTGGTTACTCTCAAGTCTACCTTCTTGTCAAAGACTCGTTTTTTCCGGAGTATGTTGGTGATGATCAAATGTTGATGCAAGATTTCAATCGTACCTTAAGCGATGAGTTGAAAGGTAAGATTAGTCGGGGAATGACTAAGTCTTTTAAAGAGTTGTTTGAGTTGGCTCGGGGTTTCGAACCGGAGGTCCCAAAGAGAAGTGATTTCTCTTTCTCTAAGAGAAAATTTTAAGGTTCAAGTCATTCGAACTTTTCAAACAAAAATAACAAGAAGGGTTCCGAAAGTGTAAATAGCGTGAGGAAAGGTGGTTTCGAGAGTTATATCCTTACTTGCTACAATTGTGGGGTACGAGGTCATTTGTCCCGAGATTGTACAAAGCCATCTTCAACACCCAAAATCACTTGTTTTAATTGTCAAAAAGAAGGACACCGAAAGTCGGATTGTCCCGATTTGCGGGGTGATCAAGTTAAGAGGTTAGAGAAGGCGGCGGGTACGGCTAGAGGACGAAACTATTTGATGACCAATGATGAATCCAAACAATCCAATGAAGTTGTCTCAGGTACTTTCATGGTTAAGTCTAATCTGGCAAGGATACAATTTGATAGCGGTGCTAATTTATCGTTTGTATCTCCAAAGTTTGTGCCTAAGCTTAATAAACCGTTAGCTAAGTTAAGTCATGCGGTAGAAGTCAAAATAGCGGATGGTAAGACGGTGCTAGGGGTTGATGTGTGTAAAGATTTTAATGTTGTGTTTGGTGCTGAGACCTTTAAAATCGACCTTTTCTCGATGACATTGGGTGATTTTGATATCGTTGTTGGTATGGATTGGCTCGATCTTAAAAGATCCGATATTGCATGCCATGAAAAGTTCATTCGTGTAAAGACCCCATGTGAGGGAGAGTTAATTATTCATGGCGATAAGCGAAGGAGACTCGTACCATTATGCACTTATGCACTGGCACACCGTTTCTTTGGTAGTGGTGGCATGGCTTTTCTCGCCCATGTAGTTGATACTCGTGAAGAGCCACCATCCATTCATGAAATTCCGGTGGTTAATGAATTCGAAGACGTTTTTCCGGATGATTTACCGGGCGTTCCGGCAGAAAGACAAGTTAAATTTCGCATTGAATTGGTTCTGGGGGCTACCCCCATTGCTAAAACTCCTTATCGTTTAGAGCTAACTAAAATGTGAGAGTTGTTGAATCAAACCCAAGAGTTGCTTGAAAAGGGTTTCATCTGACCGAGTGCTTCACCATGGGGTGCTCTGGTTTTATTCGTGAAGAAGAAAGATGGTAACATGTGGATGTGCATCGATTATCGGGAGTTGAACAAATTGACGATCAATAATCGTTATCCATTACCTCAGATTGATGATTTGTTTGACCAACTCCAAGGCGCGACGTATTTTTCTAAGATTGACTTACGGTCCGGATATCACCAAATGCGAGTCCGTGAGGAAGATATTGAGAAAACAGCCTTTCGAACACGTTACAGGCATTTTGAATTTGTAGTTATGCCTTTCAGTCTTACGAATACACTGGCGGCATTCAAAGATCTTATGAACCGAGTGTGCCAACCTATGTTGGACAAGTCGGTAATTGTGTTCATTGACGACATTCTTGTCTATTCTAAGAGTATGAAGGAACATGAACACCATTTGCGCGAAGTGTTGAAGACATTGCGGAAGGAGAAGTTGTATGCTAAATTCTCCAAATGTGAATTTTAGCTAAGGGAAGTACAATTCTTTGGCCATATTGTGAACAAGGAAGGTATCCAAGTAGATCCGGGGAAGATAGAGACGGTAAAGAGTTGGGAACAACCGACTACACCAACGGAAATCCGAAGTTTTCTCGGATTGGCCGGTTATTATCGTCAGTTTATCCAAGACTTTTCTAAGATCGCTTCTCCATTGACAAAGTTGACGAGGAAGAACGTGAGATTCAATTGAGAGAACGAGCAAGAAATTGCTTTTCAATTGTTAAAAGAGAAATTGTGTCAAGCTCCGGTCTTGGTGTTACCGGAAGGTATAGAATGTAGTGACCCGAACTTTTCCGTGTTTATATATATTAAATAAAATTGATATTTACATGATTAAATGTTTCCAACATGTTAAGCAATCAAACTTGTTAAGACTTGATTAATTGAAATGAGTTTATGTAGTCAATTGATCACCCGAGTTGACCGGCGATTCACGAACGTTTAAACTTGTAACAACTACATGATGATATATATATATATGTATATATATATAGTTAACATGAGAATTATCATAGGTAAGTATCACACTAAGTATATTAACAATGAGTTATATTCATAAAAATGAGACCATTGAATTAAGAAACTTGAAACGATATATATAACGATTATCGTTATAACAACGTCTTACTAAATACATATGAATCATATTAAGATATTGATACACTATGTTTAACATGATAAAATGATAATTAAATATATCATTAAGTGTGTTAACAATGAACTACATATGTAAAACAAGACTACTAACTTAAGAGTTTTGAAATGAGTTATATATGTAACGATTATCGTTGTAACGACGTTTTCATATATATATATATATATATATATATATATATATATATATATATATATATATATATATATATATATATATATATATATATATATATATATATATATATATATATATTCATACACCATGTTATCATGATAATATGATAATTTAACATCTCATTAGATATAATAAACAATGGGTTAACTACATTAAATGAGATCGTTAACTTACAAGTTTCAAGACAACACTTACATGTAACGACTAACGGTGACTTAACGACTCAGTTAAAATGTATATACATGTTGTGTATTAAGTTATATTAATACACTTTTGAAAGACTTCAAGACATATATCAAAACACGCATACTTAACAAAAATGCTTACAATTACATTCTCATTCATTTTCATCAACAATTCTACTCATATTCATTCAGTCTTCGTACTCGTATTATACCCAGCTTCTAGACGTACTTACTATGGGTATATACCAACAAGAACTAGCATAGGATTCCACTCTTGATTATGTCATGCATGACTAATCAAGTTTAACTTCTACCATGAACTAGTCAACTAACAAGAACTCCTTTTAACCCCACTCACCACTCACCATTCACTTCATTTCATTTCCATTTTCCTTTCTATTTCTCTCTCAACACACACATACACCTATGAACGAATTTTTCCAGTAACCAAATCATCATTTTCATCAAAAACTACTTCAAGAATCAAGCTATAATCATCATAGGAAGAACACTTCAAGAACACTTCGAAAATCCTTTCAAGTTTGCAAGTATACTTCCAAGCTTTCTAATCCATTCCAAGTAATTATCTAAGATCAAGAAACCTTTGTTATTTACAGTAGGTTATCTTTCTTATTCAAGGTAAAACTCATATCTAAACTTTGATTCAATTTCTATAACTATAACTATCTTAATTCGAGTAGAAATCTTACTTGAACTTGTTTTCGTGTCATAACTCTACTTGAAGAACTTTCAATCCATCCAAGGATCCTTTGAAGCTAGATCATTTCTTGTCACTTTCAGTAGGTTTACCTACTAAACTTGAGGTAGTAATGATATTCATAACATCATTCGATTCATATATATATAACTATCTTATTCGAAGATTTAAACTTGTAATCACTAGAACATAGTTTAGTTAATTCTAAACTTGTTCGCAAACAAAGTTAATCCTTCTAACTTAACTTTTAAAATCAACTAAACACATATTCTATATATATATATGATATGCTAACTTAATGATTTAAAACCTGGAAACACGAAGAACGCCGTTAAACCGGACATACGTCGTCGTAGCGAAATCGGGGGCTGTTTTGGTTTGGATAATTAAAAACTATGATAAACTTTGATTTAAAAGCTATACTTCTGGGAAAATGATTTTTTTACGAACATGAAATTATATCCAAAAATTATAGTTAAACTCAAAGTGGAAGTATGTTTTTCAAAATGGTCATCAAGACGTCGTTCTTTCAACTGAAATGACTACCTCTACAAAAATGACTTGTAACTTGTATTTCTGACTATAAACTTATATTTTTTCTGTTTAATTTCATAAATTTCAGTTCATTATGAAACCATAGCAACTTGAATCACTCAAAACGGATTTAAAACGAAGAAGTTATGGGTAAAACAAGATTGGATAATTTTGCTTGTTGTAGCTACGTGAAATTTGTAACAAATCTATACAAATCATAACTTAACTAACTTATATTATATTACACATGTATTCTAACATATATTATGTAATCTTGGGATACCATAGACACGTATACAATGTTTTGACATATCATATCGACCCATCTATATAATATATTTCGGGACAACCATAGACACTCTATATGCAGTAATGCTTGAGTTAGCAATACAGGGTTGAGGTTGATTCCAAAATAATATATATACTTTGAGTTGTGATCTATCCTGAGACTTGTATACCCTGGGTCGTAGATTGATTCGAGATAATATATATTGATTTATTTCTGTACATCTAACTGTGGACAACTAGTTGTAGATTACTAACGTTGGACTGTTAACTTAACAAACTTAAATCATTAAAACGTAATAAAAATGTTGTGTATATATTTCGATCATACTTTGATATATATGTACATATTTGTTATAGGTTCGTGAATCGACCAGTGGCCAAGTCTTATTTTCCAACAAAGTGAAAATACGAGAAAGTGAGTTATAGTCCCACTTTTGAAATCTATTATTTTTGGGATGAGTATACATGCAGTTTTATAAATGTTTTACAAAATAGACACAAGTGATCGAAATTACACTCTATGTGGAATTATCGAACCAAATATGCCCCTTTTTAGCTTGGTAGCCTAAGAATTGGTGTTTATGATAATTGCAACCAATTGACGCGAATATTATAGATAGATTTATTTGGCCCAACAAGCCTCATCCGAATTACAGATGCTTTAGTACTTCGATTTATCACATCTAATGTGAGTCCCGGAATGATGGGGATATTCTATATGCATCTTGTTAATGTCGGTTACCAGGTGTTCATCATATGAATGATTTTTATGCAGATTGCATATTATTGAGAAATGGAAATGGAAATCTTGTGGTCTATTATTACGATTTGATAAATATATAGGCTAAACCTATAACTCACCAACATTTTTGTTAACGTTTGAAGCATGTTTATTCTCAGGTGATTATTAAGAGCTTCCGCTGTTGCATGCTAATTTATGGACAAGAGTTGGAGTCAGCATGCTTGTATAATATTGTTTAAAAACTGCATTCGAAGACATATATTATTGTGTAATATTATTGTAAACCATTATGTAATGGTTGTGTGAAAACGCTATATTTTAGATTATCATTATTTGATAATCGTCGTAATATTTTAAAGGTTATGGTTTGTTTTAAAATCGAATCCAGTCTTTGAAAAATGTCTCATATAGAGGTCAAAACCTCGCAACGAAATTAATTAATATGGAATGTTTATAATCAATATGAACGGGACATTTCAGTTGGTATAAGAGCATTGGTCTTAGAGAACTAGAAATTGCATTAGTATATCTTACTGAGTTTGTTAGGGTGCATTAGTGAGTCTGGACTTCGACCGTATTTTCTTTAAAAACGATTGCTTAACACTTTTTGTGGGAAACTACATATTACTAACACGTAAATATTATGTGATATATTAATCTCTTAACGTGTATGATATTGTGTGATAGATGTCTACCTCTAATACAAATCTCATCGACTCACCTAATAATAATGAAGAGTCGAATATATTTTGGGAAGATTCACAGATTCTCGAAGAGGAACCGGAAGAGGAGGAACCGGAAGAAGAGGAAACAGAAGAAGAAGAGGTTCCGGAGGAAGAAATATTAATACCTACAGGTAAACGATTAAATAAATCCTTAACCAATGGACCAAAGTTAAAAATGGTCAATGGTGTTTCCGCCAAGGAAGCAAAATATTTGAAAAATTACGAATTTTCTGATGAATCGAATACCGACGAGGATTCCGAGGATGTTATAGAAATTACCCCCTCAATTTAATAAGGAAAAAGAGAATAATAAGGGAAAGGGCATCAAAATAGAGAAACCTGATTCCGACCCTGATGAACTTATTGTTTATCGTACAACGCCCGTATTTCTTAGATTTTAACAATAATCCGAGAACATCTAGGCCACCAAGTTTTTCTAAACCATTTGTGAAACTGACGGCTCATATTAGAGGATCACCATGTATCCCTAGGAAATTAGCCAAACGAATCAAGTCCGAAGAAGAAGAAATGAGTGAGTCGGAATAAAGAGTTGTAATCATGCTGTGTAATATATGTAATATTGTGTGCTTGTACTTTTAAGATATATGTAAAAATTGCTTGTATTGTTTGTTAATTATCTTTTACGAATCTAATCCTTGTTTATTTTACAGTATAAAAACAAAAATGGACGTTAAGGATAGACAACTAAAAATTTTAGAAGACCTACCAGGGGATATGATTGATGAAATCTTGTCTAGAGTTGGGCAGAATTCATCAGCACAATTATTTACGGCGAAATTAGTTTGTCGAACATTTGAAAGACATTCCAGGCATGCCTTAGTTTATAAGAGGCTTTCCTTTGAAAGATGGGGTATATCACATTGGAGAGACTTTAAGTTACGCCGAGTTTTCTTTAAGGCATTTAGTGCGGGAAACCCTGATGCAATTTTTACGCTACAGGTTGAGAACCTATTTTGACTCAACCTATCCTAACATAGGACTTTGTGCATTAGAAAGAGCTTCAAAAAGGCAATTTAAAGAAGCATGTTATGCTTACGGATTAGTAATGTTCGCTTCTCACCAAATTGAGAAAAAGAACATCGGATTACAACTGTTAAATAAAACATTCCCACAAGTGACGGATTCAGTAGTTGGGGTGAGAAACAAGGTTTTTAGATTGTTACAGGGCTGTTGGGCATTACGTAGCCCTCTTCCTTTTGACGACGTTACAACATGCTGCCTAGCCAACGGCCACAACGGTTATTTTCCACAAGACCAAAGATGGGAAATAATATTAGTAAAACCAGAATGTATGACCTGTTTCTGGACCTATGAATTACGTGTTTTTATTGCCTTTGCTTAACGACTTGCGTATTAACTGGAATTGTCTTCGCAACTACCTTGTATCAAAGTTATTGTGTGCTATATTTCATGCTATTGTAAAATTGCGGTATTATACGTTTGTAAAATATTGTATAAAAGTTTGAGCTCGAAATATTATTATCAGTTTTTCATATAGAATTGTAGTAGTTGAATTGTATATTAGCTGCTAAGTATGAACTTAACGGGTAGGTACTACCCGAATTATAAATTATAAAACGCTAATATGAAGAAAAAGCTTTTATAAATGAGTTCATATCATGCTACGAAATACTATTAACTACTCTTAATATTCTGTATGATTAACTTGATTCATTTGATTATTTTTGAAGGAAATGGCACCGACTACTCGAAATACTCTGAATATGATCGAGGAAGACTTCCGTGTTTTCCTTGCTGCAAATGTAGCCGCAGTGCAGGCTGCAATGCGAAATAACAACAATAACTCTGAAACTAACAATGGATCTAACGCCACTATAAATCGTGTAGGATGCTCCTACAAAGAATTCACTGCCTGTAAACCTTTGGAATTTGATGGAACTGAGGGTCCAATCGGATTGAAACGGTGGACCGAGAAGGTTGAATCGGTGTTTTCCATAAGTAAATGTACTGAAGAAGACAAAGTAAAGTACGCTATGCATACCTTCACAGGTAATGCGTTAACATGGTGGAATACCTATCTCGAGCAGGTAGGACAAGATGTTGCTTACACACTACCGTGGTCAGCATTCAAGCACTTGATGAACGAGCAGTATCATCCCAGAAATGAGGTCAATAAGCTCAAGGTAGAGCTTAGAGGATTACGAACGCAAGGTTTCGATATCACCACGTACGAACGACGATTCACAGAGTTGTGCCTATTATGTCCCACAGCGTTCGAAGACGAAGAAGAGAAGATCGACGCATTTGTAAAAGGGATACCAAAAAGGATTCAAGAAGATGTGAGTTCACACGAGCCCGCCTCCATACAAAAGGCAAGTCGAATGGCTCACAAACTAGTGAACTAAATTGAGAGTAGGATTAAAGAGCAGGCGGCCGAAGAGGCCAAAACGAAGCAAGTCAAGAGAAAGTGGGAAGAAACCAGTGACAAGAGTCACCAATACATCAACAACAATCACAACCATAATTGCAACAACTATCCCAATAACCACAACATCAACCGCAACAACAACAATTGCAATCCCAACAACTACTACAATAAACGTCCCAACAAAAATAATTACAACAAACGCCCCAATAACAACAACAACAATTCCAACAACAATCTCAATAACAACAATGGCGACAACAATCAGAAAACTTCATGCTATAGGTGTGATGGATATCATCCAGATAAATACTGTAAGGTTGTATGTACCAAATGTAAAAGACCGGGTCATGGTGCGACGAAGTGTGAAACTTTTGGACCAACGACTGGAGGAACAAATAACGCCCACATTGTTTGTTTCGGATGCGGGAAGAAGGGCCACTTCAAAACTACGTGCCCAAATCAGGGGAATATTAATCGGCAAGGCCGCAGAAGAGTTTTCAATATTAATGCGGCAGAAGTGCAGGAAGACCTGGAGCTTGCTACGGGTACGTTTCTTATTGACAATAAACCTGCTTATGTTTTATTTGATTCGGGTGCGGATAGGAGCTATATGAGTAGGGATTTTTGTGCTAAATTAAGTTGTCCAGTGACGCCTTTGGATAATAAATTTTTACTCGAATTAGCCAACGGCAAATTAATTTCAGCAGATAATATATGTCGAAATCGAGAAATTAAACTGGTTACCGAAACGTTTAAGATTAATTTGATACTAGTAGAATTAGGGAGTTTTGATGTGATAATCGGCATGGACTGGTTGGGAGAAGTGAAAGCAGAGATCGTTTGTTATAAAAATGCAATTCACATTGTACGAGAAAAAGGAAAACCCTTAATGGTGTACGGAGAAAAGAGCAATGCGAAGCTAAATCTTATTAGTAATTTGAAGGCGTAGAAACTAATAAGAAAAGGTTGCTATGCTGTTCTAGCACACATCGAGAAAATCAATACCGAAGAAAAGGACATCAGTGATGTTCCCATCGCAAAAAAATTTCCCGATGTATTTCCGAAAGAATTACCGGGACTACCTCCACACCGATCCGTTGAATTTCAAATAGATCTTTGTGACGACCCAGAAATTTCTGACCAAATTTAAACTTAATCTTTATATAATTCCGAATTGATAAGCAATGAATTTTAATAAATCTTGAACCTCCGAAAAGAGTTTTACATAAGCTTTTGGCCACCCTTTTATTCTGACGATTCACGAACGTTATAACTTAATTTAATTGTTTAATTGTTTAATTATTGTGTATATATATGGATTTATATATATTTAACTTGAAAATATGATAATTAAATATCTCATTAAGTATATTAACAAAGTATTATATATATATTTTCATACTACTAATTTAAAGAGTTTTCAAACAATATATATATTACTATTTAAACGACGTAATTAGCTTATGTTAAAATGTATTTACATATAATGCATTACGAGTGTAAATACATCCTTACAAGTATTGAATACACTTTATAATATACCAATACATATAAATGATAGCTATACTCGTATTTTTGTTTAATTTCCATAAAGAATTCTACTCGCATTCATACGGTACTTTTACCCGTAATAAACAGCTTCTAGAAGTATTTACTATTGGTATATACCAATAGAAATCTGTAATTATTTGTGTAATATGTCATCCATGACGTAATCAATTTAATATGTCATGCATGACTTAATACAATTTAACTTATCTTAGATATTTTCACTAAAAGCCAAAATTATAAGCTTATAAATAAGGACCATTTTAACTCATTTTTACTCCACATTTTCTTAAATTAAAAACACACACTTGAATGCTCTCATATCATACTTTAATCTCAGCAAATTTCCTCTTCATAATCAAGGTAAAATACTTCTCAAAATCCTTGTTCAATTCCTTGTATAGTTGCTATCTTATTATACTTATAAAACTTGTAAAAACTAGAACTTGTTTTGGTGAACACCAAGCTTGTTTGAAAAACTAATCTAATCTTTCTAACTTAACTCTAATAACACTTATTTATATGTATTATGATTTTATATTAAGTTAATATAAGAACTTATAACTTGTACATATGAAGAACACCTTGAAACTTAACATATATCCTTTAATCTCCATTCGGTAAAAAGCGGGCTGTTTTAGGTTGGGAATTAAAAACCTATCTTAGACTTTGAGTTCGAGGCTAAGACTTTGGAAATATGTTAATATATGTAAATAAGACTTCCAGTATCTTTTTCATAATTTTAGACAAAGTGGAATTATTTTATCAAAAATCATATATTGGGTGGATACCGGGATTTTTCCAAATCTGTCCACCGACACAAAAAGAGGGTAAAGCTCTAAAAAAATACTACTTGGGATGAGCTTTTCGAATTGGTTTTGTAAAATTTACTTCTTAATGAATCCATAGCAATTTGATTCACTTTAAACGGAGTTATAATGAATATTTGGCGAGCAAAACAAAATCTGCTAAAATTAACGTTGTATGGACGAAATTTATATTATAAAAACTATATTAACCATATCCTTGTTAACTTTTCCTATATCCTATATATATTTGGACATGTTATTAGTAGTATAACAAAATATTATAATCTTGGTTAATTCTGTGATTGTATATATGTATAATAATATTCTTGGTACGTCCTAACACAATAAGTATAACATACATTTTGATAAATCCTAAGACAATACGTACACAATACGTCTTAGTTAATTCTGAGATAATACATAGACAATACGTCTCTGGGTTGATGCAAAGACAATACGTATACAATACGTCGTGGGGTAATTCTAAGATTATATATATATATATACCGATTATTGGACTGTTGGACTTTTCGGACTATTTTGGACTACTAACAAAGGATTACTAACAATGGACTACTAACATAAAATGTTAAAAATTATTATATAAGTATTCTATGAACTTGCTTTATTTTATTCATATGTCGTATTATTATCTGAATCGTTATTATTGTTATAGGTTCGTGAGTCCAAGAACGACGGTCATATTTTTAATAAGTTGAAAACTTATTATTAATATACTTTTACTACTGTGAGTATATAGTCCCATTTTTAAAGTCTACAAATATTTTGGGATGAGAATACATGCATTTTATGTTTTACGCCATAGACACAAGTACTTAAAATATATTCTACGTTGAGTTGTACCACTTTGCATATCTTCCATAATAGCTTGGTAACTAATATTTATATGTTGTAAGAACATGTATACGCGAATCCTATTGATAGATCTATCGGGTTTGACAACCCCAACCGGGCTAGTAGCTCTAGTATCGTAAACGGTTGCATAGTACTTCGTTTTTACTACACTTGGTACAGTGTAGGGAGATTTCATAATAAAGGGAATATGCCACATTAATGGTTAAGTATGGTTACCGAAGCGCTCAAGAACTTATAGAATACTTTTATACACTTGCGAGTGTACATATATTTATAACTATGAAATCTTGTGGTCTATATTTATATCGATGATAAACCTATATATCTCACCAACCTTTGTGTTGACTGTTTACGCATGTTTATTCTCAGGTCCTTAAGAAAGTCTTCAGCTATTGCATTATCTGAGCAAGCTGTGCATGGAGTCTCATACTTTTATTTAAATAAAGTGTTGCATTCAATAAAACCTTTGTCATGTATTATATTCAACTGTTACGTCACGTGTGTAGTATTTGGAAACCGATGTATTTTGGAGATTATTTCTTAAATAATCGCCCACTTGTTTAAAACATGCATTATGTATAATAATGATGTGATTTTTATGAAACGAATGCAATATTTTCTAAAACGTATCATATAGAGGTCAAATACCTCGTTATGGGACCAATGAGAACGTATTGCGTTTATAGTAATATGGACGGGTCGTTTCTGTTGGTATCAGAGCGGTGGTCTTAGCGAACCATGTGTTGCATTAGTGTGTCTAACGGATAGTTATTAAGATGCATTAGTGAGTCTGGACTTCGACCTTAACTGCATGTCAAAAGTTTCGCTTATCATTTCTAGTCGGAAATCATCTGCTTATCACCCTTAGAAAATTACATGCTTATCATTTTTAGTCTAGACACATCTTACTGCATTGATTGTATAAACAGTGTATAGACAAAGTTCATATTTTAGCGTATATGCTAATTCATATCTTAGCGTATCTGTTACTGTAAACTTTGTCTAACATATTCCGTAAATTCCTCCGTAATCTATGAAATCTTTTGCTCTATATATATAGATATTCTATGTAATTAGAATACCATCCGATAGCCGGAAATCATTTCATATCGAAAAATCCATTATTCAATCTTACGAAATGGAACTCTCCACTAGTTCAAGTCCCTCGAATTCCGATATGGAATTTCACTCGAGCTCCGAAAGCAGTATGACCGGAATGGATCAACCAATTAGCCATCATCTATTTTGGATGAATTGAGGATGGGTTCGTAGTCTACTTAATCATTGAAGACAAGAAGAAGGTGATCCCTTCCATCCACCACATTGCCCTCTTGGTGAAGAACATGAGGCACTTACCGGCGAACCCGTTCGTAACACCATTTTCTCTCTCCTTTCTAGGATATGCCGCAATGAGTATAATATTACTAATATTATTGAGGCTATCCGACCTTTACTCCGTATCTTGCATGGTGAATTATTTAGTATAAAAAAAAATTACTATCATGAAAAGCAAAACTTCATTAGCAAGTGCATCCTACATCATTTCATTCCCTTTATAAAGCTCTTGACCTCTCTTTTTATTCAAGAAACTTTAAACATCTTCTTTCACAATACAAAACAAAACAAATTCTCATCATCTATACTCACATCAAACCACTACCAGCACCAGCAACAGCATTACCAACAACATCACAAGCCTCAACATCGCAAGCCGCATTACGAGCATCAACATCATACGCACCGCAGGCACTGAGGGATACCAATAATAATGAGTGATGAAGTATTAATTCATTATTTCATTTACGTTGAAGAAATATTTCGCGACGATTATGTAATCTCTAAAGTTTTAGGGATTATTCATTTCTAGTTCCAACTGTAAACCAAATGAGATTAATATAATATTAACTCATTAAATCCATATTACATCTGAAGAAAATATACATACATATATTTTCATAAAGACTGTAATAAAAATTCTTTTGTACAAAATATTACTTGTGAAATTTTATTTTAATGGGTAGGTAATACCCGAGAAATACTTAAGTTCACATTATTATATTACACTGTACATTTTCAATGATGTTTCGACAATCGTTAATTATACTCTCTCCTTTCATAGCAATATACATCATTTCACAAAATTCAAGACAACCATTTTCTATACCAATTCAATTACATATTCTGATTTTGACAGATCAAAATTCAAGTCAAGATTTAAGAAGTGCCATCAATCTTAAATTCCTACATCCTTCAAAATCATACTTTAAATTCAAACTATACTAGAACATCACTTTCATTCACAGAACTCATAAAGATATTCGTATCATTCAAGATTCACGACGAATTCATTATATTGATATTGAAGATGACAACCTGCATCTAAACCCTTCAAAATTCTTGAAAACATCTCAACTAAGGAACAATCGAGAGAATGAACCAATCACATGATACATACGAAGAATATATGCATATGGATATGCATTCGGAGGACACTTGAACCTAAGCAAAGGTTCAACACGTATCCGTGTCAGATCCTTTAGCATTATTATTACCCAAAATAACTTTACAATCCCTTTTCAAAATAGCGAATTTTATCACAGCTCCAAAAAGAC
Organism: Rutidosis leptorrhynchoides; assembly: GCF_046630445.1. Lineage (NCBI taxonomy): Eukaryota > Viridiplantae > Streptophyta > Magnoliopsida > Asterales > Asteraceae > Rutidosis > Rutidosis leptorrhynchoides. The sequence goes on along the minus strand of NC_092334.1, from coordinate 584,319,970 downwards.
AACTTTGACTTTTCATTCGGAGTAGCCTTATTATAACCTTGATATATACGTTGTCTTTTCGCAATCGTTACAGGGGAACCTTTTATATTCCACCACATTAGTAGTAAGCTTACCAACAACTTTATTGCTCTTTGACTTAAATCTCTCTGAAAGATCACTATAAAACCTTGTCATGTACCCATCTACATCTTGAAACAATAATTGTCATACCAAACCCTAGGAAGCATCAATAATTATTCTTGAATCTCACATCATTTCTGCATATACATATAAAGTTATTTCCTGGAATTATAATTCTGAAATCCAGAATAGCACTTCAGCCTACGAATCAGTACTATGAAGTTTTGAAAAAGCTGAATGAAGCAGCAGAAACTATAGACAACCATAACAGTCAAAAGTTGATGATAAAGAATATTGTGTTAGCAAAGCACAGAAAAAGAGAAGTTTTGGAACTGGAAAACGGATTGAGCAAACCCTGAGGAGGCTGTGGACAAATCACAAGGACTAAATCTACTTTCAAAGAATTCAAATGATTCGGTGTCTGCTAAAATCCTTAGCAAATACCTTGCTCCTTACTCTAAAACCCTTACGGACAATATTCTTCATCATCCTCTTATCTTAAATATTCTAAGATATCATCGTATCTTCCATTATAAATATCCTTCATATTTCTGAAGATATTTTCATAACCATTCTTATCTGAAATCATTTATTCCTTCGCGTTATCTGTATCACATCAAAAAGAAAACTGTTTTAGTTTCTAAATATCTGAAACCTCTTAGTGTAAAGTATGAATGTTTTTAAAGTAATGTTGGGAACTGAAGCATGAGTTAGTATAATATAATGACACTTGATCAATGTGATTATATTACAGTAAGTCATGCTGAGTTTCTAAATGGAACGTAATGATTCACAGACCATAACGTCATCATGTGCTATGTTACATGACTCTTACATTCAATCTAATCTCTAGACATATCAAGAACATATTCTATTGATTGTTCTATCTTTTCCTTTGGATTCTGGTAATTTCACAAGTCAAATTGTGCTATTACAATTTCTCTCTTAGAGCATTAGCTATGTTCATTCCGAATTTAATATCTATGAATTCTAGACCATTATTCGCTTGACTTGAAGTCAGGAAAAGAAGACGGAAGCATGAAACTCCAAAATATAAGAAAAAAATATAAGCACGATGACAACGCAGAAATTACAAACCGTGTCTATCGATGCGTATAGCAATATAAAGACACGGGAAAACTAAGAACACTATAAACCCAAGAGCATAGTAGAAATTAACTGATTCCTCTGGTGGAAGATGAAAAAGAAGAATGACAGATGTGATAGTCAAGAATATATCAAGAATTAAAATTGGATGGAGCATATTGACGAATGTTTTGGAAGTACGAAGAAAGGAAGAAAGTATAAAAGATGGGAGATGTGGAAATAAGGAAACGTAGGAGGTTGATTTATAGTAAAATATCCGACAGAGAAATCGAGACAGATTAGTGCATTAAATCGAAGATGATCATAATTTCCTTAATCGCCGAAGAATCAAATCTTATATAGATTACAAAGATTTTTTTTAATCCGAAGATCAACCGTGATGACATCAAAAGATAAGACGAATCCCTATTTTCTCATTTCACTCTTTTACGATAGCTTCACTCATACGTTTCGAGTAATCGAATTATTTTATCCATATTTCTCAATCATGATAAAACCCTATGAATCAACTTATATTCGTCATAATAACATTCTTATTGTTAGCCATGACGATCTCGATCAAATTTCGGGACGAAATTTCTTTAACGGGTAGGTACTGTGACGACCCGGAAATTTTCGACCAAATTTAAACTTAATCTTTATATAATTCCGACTTGATAAGCAATGAATTTTAATAAATCTTGAACCTCCGAAAAGAGTTTTACACAAACTTTTGGTCACCCTGTTATTCCGACGATTCATGAACGTCATAACTTGATTTAATTGTTTAATTGTTTAATTATTGTGTATATATATGGATTTATATATATTTAACTTGAAAATATGATAATTAAATATCTCATTAAGTATATTAACAAAGTATTATATATATATATTTTCATACTACTAATTTAAAGAGTTTTCAAACAATATATATATTACTATTTAAACGACGTAATTAACTTATGTTTAAATGTATTTACATATAATGTATTACGAGTGTAAATACATCCTTACAAGTATTGAATACACTTTATAATATACCAATACATATAAAGGATAGCTATACTCGTATTTTTGTTCAATTTCCTCAAAGAATTCTACTCGCATTCATACTGTATTTTTACCCGTAATAAACAGCTTCTAGAAGTATTTACTATTGGAATATACCAATAGAAATCTGCAATTATTTGTGTAATATGTCATCCATGACCTAATCAATTTAATATGTTATGCATGACTTAATACAATTTAACTTATCTTAGATATTTTCACTAAAAGCCAAAATTATAAGCTTATAAATAAGGACCATTTTAACTCATTTTTACTCCACATTTTCTTAAACTAAAAACACACACTTGAATGCTCTAATATTATACTTTAATCTCAGAAAATTTCCTCTTCATAATCAAGGTAAAATGCTTCTCAAAGTCCTTGTTCAATTTCTTGTATAGTTGCTATCTTATTATACTTATAAAACTTGTAAAAACTAGAACTTGTTTTGGTGAACACCAAGCTTGTTTGAAAAACTAATCTAATCTTTCTAACTTAAACTCTAATAACACTTATTTATATGTATTATGATGTTATATTAAGTTAATATAAGAACTTATAACTTGTACATATGAAGAACACCTTGAAACTTAACATATATCCTTTAATCTCCATTCGGTAAAAAGCGGGCTGTTTTGGGTTGGGAATTAAAAACCTATCTTAGACTTTGAGTTCGAGGCTAAGACTTTGGAAATATGTTAATATATGTAAATAAGACTACCAGTATTTTTTTCATGATTTTAGAAAAAGTGGAAGTATTTTATCAAAAATCATATATTGGGTGGATGCCGGGATTTTTTCAAATCTGTCCACCGACACAAAAAGAGGGTAAAGCTCTAAAAATTGCTACTTGGGATGAACTTTTCGAATTGGTTTTGTAAAATTTACTTCTTAATGAATCCATAGCAATTTGATTAACTTTAAACGGAGTTGTAATGAATATTTGACGAGCAAAACAAAATCTGCTAAAATTAACTTTGTATGGACGAAATTTATATTATAAAAACTATATGAACCATATCCTTGTTAATTTTTCCTATATCCTATATATATTTGGACATGTTATCAGTAGTATAACAAAATATTATAATCTTGGTTAATTCTGTGATTGTATATATGTATAATAATATTCTTGGTACGTCCTAACACAATAAGTATACAATACGTTTTGATAAATCCAAAGACAATACGTACACAATACGTCTTAGTTAATTCTAAGACAATACGAATACAATATGTCTCTGGGTTGATACAAAGACAATACGTATACAATACGTCGTGGGGTAATTCTAAGATTATATATATACCGATTATTGGACTGTTGGACTTTTTGGACTATTTTGGACTACTAACAAAGGACTACTAACAATGTACTACTAACATAAAATGTTAAAAATTATTATATAAGTATTCTATGAACTTGCTTTATTTTATTAATATGTCGTATTATTATCTGAATCGTTATTATTGTTATAGGTTCGTGAATCTAAGGACGACGGTCATATTTTTAATAAGTTGAAAACTTATTATTAATGAACTTTTACTACTTTGAGAATATAGTCCCATTTTTAAACTCTACAAATATTTTGGGATGAGAATACATGCATTTTATGTTTTATGCCATAGACACAAGTACTTAAAATATATTCTACGTTGAGTTGTACCACTTTGGATATCTTCCCTAATAGCTTGGTAACTAATATTTACATGTTGTAAGAACATGTAAACGCGAATCCTATTGATAGATCTATCAGGTTTGACAACCCCAACCGGGCTAGTTGCTCTAGTATCATAAATGGTTGCATAGTACTTTGTTTTTACTACACTTGGTACAGTGTAGGGAGATTTCATAATAAAGGAAATATGCCACATTAATGGTTAAGTATGGTTACCGAAGCGCTCAACAACTTATAGAATACTTTTATACACTTGCGAGTGAACATATATTTATAACTATGAAATCTTGTGGTCTATATTTATATCGATGATAAATCTATATATCTCACCAACCTTTGTGTTGACTGTTTACGCATGTTTATTCTCTGGTCCTTAAGAAAGTCTTCCACTATTGCATTATCTGAGCAAGCTGTGCATGGAGTCTCATACTTTTATTTAAATAAAGTGTTGCATTCAATAAAACCTTTGTCATGTATTATATTCGACTGTTACATCACGTGTGTAGTATTTGGAAACCGATGTATTTTGGGGATTATTTCTTAAATAATCGCCCACTTGTTTAAAACATGCATTATGTATAATAATGATGTGTTTTTTATGAAACGAATGCAATATTTTCTAAAACCTATCATATAGAGTTCAAATACCTCACTATGGGACCAATGAGAACGTACTGCATTTATAGTAATATGGACGGGTCGTTTCAATCTTGTACCAGGAGCTGCACCGATAGCTCGTGCTCCATACAGACTCGTACCCAGCGAAATGAAGGAACTCCAGAGCCAATTGCAAGAACTTTTAGAGCGTGGTTTCATTCGACCAAGTACATCACCGCGGGGAGCTCCTATTTTGTTTGTCCAAAAGAAGGATGGTACATTTCGATTGTGTATCGACTACCGAAAGTTGAACAAACTTACCATCAAGAACCATTATCCACTAGCAAGAATCGACAACTTATTTGATCAACTACAAGGCTCGTCAGTTTATTCGAAGATCAATTTACGTTCTGGGTATCATCAAATGCGGTTGAAGGA